>NC_139567.1:39618911-40218911 GCF_965112155.1 Podarcis liolepis
AGGAACAGTGGAAGACTCGACACGAGATGGCTGTTTGCTGTGGCAACCCTGTGATACCTGTTGTGTCTAGTTCCACCCTGAACCCTCAGCTTATTTGATGATTTTTGTAACAACTGATGCAAAATATAGCCCTGTTTTGTTTTGAGTTCCCCCCTGTTTTCCAACCTACCCACCCCACCCCCATGGGGGCTAAGATTATTTGTGGGTGGAATGGATTTATTGAACGGGAACTGCTAATTGGGAATGAATGAAAGCCAGCTCTCGTGCAGCTGAAGAGGACTCAGCTAAGTGACACTTTTGACAGTGCCAAGTGTGAAGTGTCGCTCCGCATCTTTCTTGTAATTGCCCGACACTGATGTTGATTGGGGATGACCACTTGTGTGATGTGGGTATGGCCTGATTGCAATGATGAATCCGTAATGGAGTGGGACCACCCGAGGGCCCAAAGCAACTGCTAAGAGAGAGAGAGAGAGAGAGAGAGAGGTTGAGATTGTGTTGCTTCTTAGAGGGCCTCATTGGCAGGCTTTAACTATTGCAATACTGAGTAAGAAGAGTCCTAAGGAGTAACTTGCCAGTGATCCTGAATGTTTGCACTAACCTCCAACATTTTCCAGTTGATAGTAGGTAAACAGCACTGTGCTGGCAGTGCTTCCATCAATGGCATCTAGCCACAATGGCTATGGTCTCCCTCCATCATTCGAGACCAGTATGCCTCTGAATACCAGTTGCTGGAAACTGCAGGCAGCGAGAGCACTGTTGCACTCAGGCCCTGCTTGCTGACTTCTCATGGGCATTTAACTTTTTTTCTAGCAAGTATCTATAGATAAAGTGCATTGATATTGGAACCATCCAGTGATGAATGGTGGAAGATTCAGAACCAACAAAAAAAAAGTCCTTCACGTAGCACATAGTCAAATTATGGAATTTCCTCCCACAAGAGGCACCGATAGTCAACTTGCATAGCTTTAAAAGAGGATTAGGCAGATTCATGGAGGATATACCTATCCATGGCTACCAACCTTGATGGCTGTGTTCTGCCTCCAACTCTTAGACAGCATGCTTCTCAATAACAATTTGTTGGAAGTTGCAGGAGAGTAGAGCACTGTTGCACTCAGGTCCTGTTTGCCGTCTTCCCACTAAGACATCTGGTTGGGCACTGTGAGAGCAGATGGGCAGCTGACCTGATCTTCTTGTGTTCTGTTATTTTGCCAAATATTATTGTCTGAGAACACCCCTCCCCTCCCCACCCACCATTCCTATACAGTGCCTAGTGGATGCAACATTCTGTTTTCTCTGCATTGGAAAAGAGCAGGTTTTATTTTTATTTTTGGGTGGGGTGAAAGATGAACTAGAAAAAGGAAGTTATCCCACCATAAGATAGCAGACTTCACTGTTTGGAATGAGCCTCACTGCCTGTAGCATGTGGAACCAGTATGTGGGGCATGAGCATCTATTCCAGTTAACAGCTTCACAGCTTAACTATCTGAAGTTTCTGAACAGTCTTCACAAGCAGCTCCAAATACCATGCATTGCAGTAATCTCTCCCAGAAGCTGTCAGGACCTAGGTAGCTGCACCAGATTTATTAATTATTGTTTATAGCATTTATATCTTACCAGTCATGAGCCCCGCATTACTGTCGGAGCAGGAGCAGGAGGAATGGTGGGAACCCAGGTTGGAGGCAGACACTTTGGAATGGGGAACAACGGTGCCTGCTCTATCCTCTGACCTTCCTGCAGAGCAGAGTGTCTCAGTGGAGGTTGGGAAGGGATTTATTCATCTGATGGGGGAGCCTGAACAGGAGGCTGAGCAGGAGGATACAGGCTTTGTCATCTAGAACCAGGCAATGCCTTTGCAGATGGGGGAGACCCACCTCACTCAGACGGAGCACACGCTTGCAAACTTGACATTCCTGCAAGTGAGCATGCCACACCTTGTCTTCAAATGAGGGATGGGGAAACTTGTTGGGACATCTTCATTGCTTCCATCCAGTTCGAACTTCTTGCCCTGCTCCTAAACTCCCAGATCATGACTCTTAAGCGCTGTGCCTGTTGCTAAGCATGTATCATTACTTGCCTAAGTAAAGGTCTCTTTCTTCCAAGTAAGAGGCTCTGCCTCTGTATTTTGAACCAGGACATTGCTCTCCCAACAAGGGTTTCAGGAGGAATACAGTTCATGGTTTACTGCTTCCGCCTTCAGTTTTATTCTCTCAACCATCCTGTGAATAGGCAGAGGTAGGGACTTACTCAAGGTTACCAAGTGAGCTTCATGGCTGGGTGAGAATTTCAACTTGGGTCTCCTTGGTCTAGGTCAATACTCTAACCCTTTTCCCCCCAACCTGGTACCCACCAAATGCTGTTGGGACTCCAACTTCCATCAGCCTCATGGCCAAGGATGATGGCAATTGTGATCAAGCAACAACGAAAAGGAATGGTGTTGGGGGAGTGCTACTCTATTTAACCACACTGGTGTGCAGAACAAATCTGGCTCTCCTGCACTTCAGTTTAAACCGTATTGTGTGCGACTCACTATGCCGATAGTCCTTCTCCTTCCCACACCCCCTAATTTTTCTAAAATAACAATTGTTTTTCCAGCTTCAAACGTGTTGCTTGGAGCCTGTTCCTTAAGAAACCGGTTCAAAGAAATACTTTCTTCGTTTGACCTCCAAGGACCTACTTAAATGCAAAATAACACGAAACCCAAAAGGTGGTGGGGGAAACCCCAAATATTTCATTTTAAGTTTTTATAAGGTTCAATTATCTCAGTATAAGGTTGTTGATCCATTCAGAGTTTATTATGCTTTCCTGGAAAATATTTTCTTGGCTTTTCCTACAGTGCCAGGAGAATGGGCCAGGGGTGGGGTGGGGGAGCAGAGAAGGCAGAAAGAAATTCTACTTCATAAATTTCTCATGAAGCCTTTTTTAATGCAGTCATTATTTCTGACGTTCAGTGTCTGCTCCCAGACTCCTCCAGCAATAGCTTTAGTAATAAAATGATTTATCTTAGGTTTTTAAGTTGCCTTATATATGATTTAGAGGATTTTTGTCTGTAATGAACTTGGCCTCTGATCTTTATAGCAATCGTGAGCCAGCCTGCTTAATGGATTTGGTGAAAAACTTTGGGGGTTTTGTAGTGTGTGAGTGTTGTGTATAGGTGTAAAAAGAAAAGCGCTTGAGTTATTCAAGTACATGGTGAAATATAAGTAAGGCATTATTGCTAAGTTGAGGGTTCCGGGTTGTTGTTTTTTTGTCTGACGCCCCTGAAGTATCACAGAATAACTACAGGCTCTGTGCTTGGACTATTCCAAGCCAGGAATAACATGCCAGCCCTTGTTCTTTTGAGCCTGGGGATCTTGAAACACTGTTGGAATTAACAATTTAGAACTTTTCCAGTGGTGAGGGTGGGCCTCAGTGTTTTGCAGCATGATCTTCATAAAAGGAAAAGGTATTCTGCCTGCAGTTTTTGCTTTCTCGGTCCCTCAGGTCTCACACCAGCCTGTTGTCATGTCTCCTGTGTGGCCAGCGGCTTATGACGGGCCAGTAATAGAGTCCATAAGACCCTAAAAGGAGCCTGACTGCTGGATCAGCCCAAAGGCCCATCTAATCTAGCATCCTGTTCTCATAATGGCCAGCCAGAATGGAAAGCCCATAAGCAGGGCTTGAGTGCAACAGCCCGTTGCCCACTTGTGATTCTCATCAGCTGGCATTCAGAGGGTTCCTGCCCCCAGTACTGGAGGGAATCTGCATGCAATTCCTTCTCACCTCTGGTTACCAGGAGAGTGGCTGCATGCACATCATGCATTCTACAGCACACAGCTTCCCCCAAAGAATCCTGGGAGCTGCAGTTGACTCGCCCACAGAGCTTCAATTCACAGCACACATAGCAAACGGCAGTTCCCATGATTATTTGGGGGAAGTCATGTGCTTTAAATGTGCGCTATGGTACTTGCAGTCGTGGACTATCCCCTCTTGTTCTCACAACAATTCTGGAAGAGCAAGTTCAGAGAGATTTAGGTTACTTGGAAAATGTCCCTGCATATCTGAGATTTGAACCCAGTCCTTGTGGCTTGTGAGGGACGCGGGTGGCGCTGTGGGTAAAACCTCAGCACCTAGGGCTTGCCGATCGCATGGTCAGCGGTTCGAATCCCCGCAGCAGGGTGAGCTCCTGTCTTTCGGTCCCAGCTCCTGCCCACCTAGCAGTTCAAAAGCACCCCTAAGTGCAAGTAGATAAATAGGTACCGCCTTATAGCGGGAAGGTAAACGGCGTCTCCGTGTGCTGCGCTGGTGCTGGCTCGCCAGAGCAGCTTCGTCACACTGGCCACGTGACCCGGAAGTGTCTCCGGACAGCGCTGGCCCCCGGCCTCTTAAGTGAGATGGGTGCACAACCCTAGAGTCGGACACGACTGGCCCATACGGGCAGGGGTACCTTTACTTGTGACTTGTGTACCCTGAAAAGCTTACTTAGAGACCATACAGTATATGGGGGAATAAAGGTTTGCTTTTGCTCTTCAGGCTGTGGAACCTGTTGGACGGAAAATATTTTAGTGAACTTTTCTCAGCACAGACACCTTTTTGTGAAAAATTGCTTTTGGTAGCAGTTTACGTAGTCAGCCCCCAACAGTGGTAGTTTTTGAAACAGAACTGTAGCATCAGGTTATATATATATACATATATATAGTTGAATTATTGGACTTGGCTGTTGTGTTTATATTTGAAAGCTGAATAAAAATAATTACCGAGAAGCCCAAACAACTTTGTGGTCAACCCAAATACATTAACAAGGTTTGTGAGCTTGTTTAAACTTCCTTTTAATGAAGTGTTAGCAAACTTTTCAGTTAGATGTAATGGTCGTTTCTTTGGAGCCATCAATTAGTTGAAATGAGTGAAAACAAAGATATACAGATTTCCTCTTTTTCTGCCCCCCCCTCCCCTAATTGAAATTAAACGCATAAACTTTTAGTGGCTGGACTGATGTTTTCTTTTGACCTTTTGATTTTTGACTTAATTAATTCATTGGGTGGGACCACCCAGAGTCGGTCTGAAATAATGACCTTTCTCAAAAGCCTTGCAGTTTTGGGCCTCACTTTAAACCTGCTAAATGTCTTGTATAGCTGATGGAGAATGCATGGTAACAGAAAGAAAAAGGAGCAATATTTTTTTATTGCAATAGTTGCCCTAACCCAGCCTCCCCCAACTTAGTGCTCTCCAGATGTTTTGGACTACGACTCCCATAAGTCCCAGCCAACAGAGTCTTCAGGGCTGATGGGAGCTAATAGTCAAAAACATCTGGAGAGCACCAAGTTGGGGAAGTCTGCCTTGATCCAGTAAGTCAAAGCATGCATAGACCTACACTTGCTAAGGCTAGGTACTCGAACCCAGGCCTGGAGGGTGTATTCTCCAAGCCATCCCCTCTGCCACCTGTCACTGACTGAAATTTAAGGCAGAGGAATGCACTGTAACTCAGTGCAGAGCAGAGTGCAGAAATCGATGTGCAGTGATTGGATGATGCTGCCCTGTTGACCAGAAGGCCAAGGTCCTGGTATTCATGTGGCCGGTTTAGAAGCTTCATAATGAACCTTGTTCACATGCCATGGTGAGCCAACCTATGGTTGATGTGGACCACGTGGACTCCTCTTGACTGCTTTTCTGCTCCACAAAGAGCAAACCTCGGCTACAGCTTGTGGTTAGCAAGGAGAAAGAGCTTCTGGCCTCTGTGGCCGCCCAGCTGTCAATCACCTGATGTCACAGTGATGTGTTTGGGTGCTTTGAAGTCACAAAGTCCTTGCAAAGAGCCCTGCATGGTGCTTTAAAGTGACTGAGGGTTTAAAATCCAGCCCCCCCTTCCAGAAGTGTGTTAGACAACGGTTGCCTAGTCACAGATGTCCTTTTGGGGGGCAAGCTCCCTCCTGTTGAGGAGATCTGCCAGTCCCCTTCCCTGCCCATGTTAAGAATGCAGTAAGAGCCCTGTTGGATCAGGCCAGTGGTCCATTTAGCACAGCATCCTGTTCTCACAGTGGCCAGCCAGGTGCCCCAATGGGAAGCCCACAATCAGGACCCGAGTGTAACAGCAACCCTCTCCCCCTGACTTTCCCAACAACAGGCATCCATAGGCATATTGCCTCTAACAGTGGAGGTAAACCATCGCCATGATGGCTCATAGCCATTGATAAACTTACCCTGCAGGCAAAATCCACATAGGTATTTGTCCAGGCACCTGGAAGGGGCTAGGAACATTTGGGGCACTGCAGATTTAAAGAATCGCTTTAATTATTGTTTTGAGTATGGCCCTATCAAATTTAATGTTACTAGCTGCCTTGGGCACCCTTTGAGGAGAAAGGGTGGTATGTAGATTTAATAAGCAGAGAAGCAAACATTGAAGGTTCCTCTTTATTTCAAATCCTGCCAAGTTTTGCTTTTCGTGTGAAAGCAGAGCTTCTAACTGTATGCAAAGAACATGCTGTTGGAAAAGCCATATGCATAAATGGGCTTTTCTGGATCCAGGGTTTTGGCACTTTTCTGTGCAATTGCCCCACTGCCCCGCAAATCCCTTTATTAGTGTATTGTAATATAGAAGACAATAAAATTTGGTGAGGGAGGAGAGGCATGGCCAATAGCAGCAACATGCAAAGTTAATTTTCATTCACTTTAAGGATTTGATTTTTTAAAAAGGAAAAAAACCATGGCCAATGAAAGATGCTTATCAAGTATCAAGACTCTATGAGAAAAGCCATCCATGGGCCCCAGGCCAAGAACTTAACAAATAAATGACCTCCCATGTAGACTTTCATTAGCCCATGTTGTCGCCAGTGTTTATTTACAACAAAACTCTCTTTTTGCAGATAACGCAGTCTGCTACCCTGAGTGTTGACTTCCCCTGCATTTTTTTTCTGTGTGTGCTTTCTATCTGCACTTATTATTGAATAATTCTCTTTATATATAAAAAAGCAACAGGATTCCCTCTGAACCCAATACTGTCTGCCTTAACTTTTATTAAAGGGGCTCTGCTTTTTCTCAAGAAGACATTTTTGTCGCAGATTAATGGCTCGAGCCAAGCCAAAGGCTGCTCTGAGTTTACGCTGGATTCTATTAAAAGGGAAGCAGCTGTTAACGTTGCAGATTTATCACATTTAGCTTCCCCCTCCTCCTTCTCCCTACTGATGTTTGACCTTAGCTATAAATGTTTTGAGGTGCTCATTGTTTTTCTTTCAGAGTTCTTTTTTCTCCACCCATTATTGCTGCTGAACATCTTAAAAAATTTGAAGCTGACATTATATTGGCTCTGTCAGATTGGACAGATGAGGGCTTTACAATTAAAAAAAACACACAATTTGGTGCTGCAAAAAAAGCAGAAGGATAAATACTTACTTTTTATCTATCTATCTATTGCCCATCCTTCATTCTAAGGTCCCTGGATGGGTTGCAAAATTAAAGCACAACATTAAAAACAATTAAAAACAATTTACAATCATAAAAATGAGATGGGTCCTAAAAATATGTACAGCTCGTGTCAAAAATCCAGGCTATAGTGGTGCATCTTTGACCTTCTCTGGAAGCTGTACATTGAAAGTGCCAAATGCAGCTCTATGAGGAGGGAGCTCCACAGTTTAGGGGCCGCCACAGAGAAGGCCCTGGCCTTCTGAGAGCGGAGGAACCACCAAGTGGGCCCACTCTGCCGATCTCAGCACACAATAGGGTCTGTACAGAAGGCAGTTTTTCAGTCCAGGCCTTCTTTTAAGGAGTCCTCTCTCCCTTTCTCCCCCAGCCTTCTCATTCACCTGCGTGAAATTTCTTGTCGCCTCTGGCTACCAGGCTAGAGATGTCTTTAAAGATTGGTTTAAAGGGCACCATTAAAGCTAGGGGAATGGCTCTCTGTATTGTCTATTATTTCAGCTTTGTTCAGTTGATCCACATACACATTTCCCTCTTCAGGAGTATGTGCGCAACACAATGCCAACAACGTAAATGGGAACTCGAAACATAGCAAACCTGTAAGGGCCACAACACAGCGGTAGGAAATTTCAAACACCGACCCGTTTGGATGGATGAATACAGTTGAACATATTTGAATTCCTGGGTTAGGTTTCTAAATTGTTTAGTCTGCCTTCTGTTGTTTTTTATTTAAGCGGGGGGGGGGGGGGGGCGACGACGACACACAACACAACCCGCTCCAGCATACAGTAAGAAAAGATCAAACACAGATCAAATGAGGCATTGCAATCCAATGCACTCAGGCAGATCAGAAATGAAGGAAAAAGGCATCTACTTCACTTCAATGCCCAATTAAATATGTTCCGTGCCGCAAACAAACGTGGGTAGACTTTTGCAGAATCTACTAAGGCTGATGAAGTGGAGCCGGGTGTCTGGGGGCAGTGGGAGGGTGGTACACCCACTTGCAGCATAATCGAAACCTGGGGTGAGAGAGTTTGGATCTGGCGGTTCTTGTTTTTTCATAACCCGAGCCAGGGTTACACCAGTCCCTGACCCCGGATAAGCTTGAGATACCCCAGTGCAGGTCTCCAAAAAGGGGTGTTCCAGGGGCATGGCAGATGAGGCAAGGAGAGACTTCCACCTATTCCAAACCATTTTCATCTCAGTCATGTGACCTAGGGCCCAGTCTATCAGAAAATCCCAGTCCATTGTTACCATTCAATAGGCAATCGGGGGGATCCAGAACAGGCCAGTAAACAGCCCATGGGCAGCACCACCACACTAGAAACATCTTGTTCAGAGTTAGGAGCTGAGCCAGATGACCCTGCCTAAGAACAGGGCCTTTTTAGTGTTGGCTTCATGTCCCTGGGAACACCCTCCCTCAAAAGGCATCTTTGACTCCTTCATATTTTTTTAGGCGATCCTTGGACTTTCCTTTTTCAGTCTGTCTTTGTGTGAAGATGTGGTCAGGATATTAAAATAATACTGCTCAGATATATTTGCATTTTATTATTATTATTATATATTTGATTGTATATATTGGTTTGCAGATCCAAGGTGATTTTTGCTGATCTTTTACCTCTTGGTATTTTAATTACTTGTTCATACATATTTAATATAAGACCCCTTGAGAAAACTCTTTCATGTTTTGAAAGGTGGCACAGAAATTCTTAAATAAATACATACATGGGAATGGTCAAGAGGTAGAAAAATGTGAGGTAAATTAATTGTGGCACAATGCAGGCCAAAAATCACACAGAATAAAACCAGGATGCCTTGCAATGTGTGTGTCTGTACCACAGTTCTAAATCTGTCTCCTTTACTGCAAGCAAGTTCAGTTCTTTGGGGTTTTTTTCAGGACACCTGAAGGTCATGTTAGTCTTTTATAATCATTTGTCCTCCTGTTTTAAAGGGACGTTCCACCTGTGTCCTCCATTGTCTAGCAATGTCTCTGTTGAACTTTAATCCAGTCAGTTGATGGAGCCGAGTGTATTCACTTAAGCCCTTGAGGTCGAATCTGTTCCCTTTTGAAAATCGTCAGCTCTCTTTGGGGAAGTGAGGTCGAGCAGCTGACAAGACGAGTGGTGATTTTTGGGGTCTTGACAGAAGGGAGACTTAATGTTGATTTCTTGAGTGCCTACTTGCTTCTCCTTTCTTGATCGGAGGAGATATAACTGAGGAAATATTGCGTTCCTGTGCGTTATGCAGGATAATGGTCAGATTTATGAACCTTGCCTCTGAAAGAGTTTTTCTAATGCGCTTTCAGGGATGGCGGCGACAGGCCAAGGCTTTGGGGTCGGAAGAAGGTGGTGCTGCCGTGGGGGAAGGAAGGATGTTAAGGGCTTGATCTCTCCAGAAGCCCAAGTGCGGCTTCTCTGTACCACAGAGGATCATCTTATTTACTTGCCTTTTCTGACATCTACAAGGCTGGCTTGTTAAGAGAGTTAGTTCTGGATATGGAGTGTGTGTGTTGTTTTACAGCCTGGTATCTGAGCTTGTTGTCTTTGTCCATGGAGTTTTCTTGGCAGGGATACTGGAGTGGCTTGCCGGTTCCTCCTTCAGGTGGATCACGTTTGGTCAAAACTCTCCACTATGACCTGTTCATCTTGGGTGCCCTGCTCGGCATAGTATAGTTCATAGCTTCTCTGAGTTATTCAAGCCCCTTCACCACGGCAAGGCAGTGATCCATGAAGGGGATCGCCGAAGAATTGATGCTTTTGAATTATGGTGCTGGAGGAGACTCTTGAGAGTCCCATGGACTGCAAGAAGATCAAACCCCTGAGTGCTCACTGGAAGGACAGATCGTGAAGCTGAGGCTCCAATACTTTGGCCACCTCATGAGAAGAGAAGACTCCCTGGAAAAGACCCTGATGTTGGGAAAGATGGAGGGCACAAGGAGAAGGGGACGACAGAGGACGAGATGGTTGGATAGTGTCTTCGAAGCTGCCAGCATGAGTTTGACCAAACTGTGGGAGGCAGTGGAAGACAGGAGTGCCTGGCGTGCTCTGGTCCATGGGGTCATGAAGAGTCGGACACGACTAAACGACTAAACAACAACATCATCTGAGCTTGAGGGAAATGTACAGAACCTGAAATGGTTATGGGGCTTTCTTGGAGCTTCTAGAAGCCACCTTGTTCTTAGAAATGTATTTGTTCAAGTAATGTACAGTTAGGCCTAGGACAGGCGTGGAGAATCCTTGTTCTTCCAGATGTTGCCAAACTACAACTCCCATCACCCCTAGCCATTGTCTATTCTTCCTAGGGCTGATGGGAGTGATACTTCTGCAATATCTGGAGGTCCAAAGTTCCCTCACCCTTGGATTGTGTGTCCATTCAAGCCGAAGAACATTTGAAGGTCTCTGTTTGAGGACTGTCCTGTCCAAGTGCGTTGGGTCTAATCAGGCCAGCGACCTCAATATGGATTATCTACTGCTGCACAGTAACTTTGAATTTGAACATGGCTTGGCCATTTTAACCAAGAGCCAATGGCCCATTTAGCCCAGTGGCCAACCAGATGCCTGTGGGAAACCTGCAAGCAGGATTTGAGCAGGAGAGCAACTCTCCTCTCCTATGGTTTCTCGCAGCTGGTATTCAGAAGCAATACTGACGATGGAGGGAGAGCTCAGCCATCATGACTAGAAGCCATTGATAGCCTTATCCCCCCCCCCCATGAATTTCTCCAATCATCTTTTAAAGCCCTCAGAGTTGCTGGGAGTCACTGCCTCCTGCAAGAGCATGTCCCATAGCTGAACTGTGTGCTGCGTGAAGGTGTATTTTCTTTCATCTTTCCTGAATCTTTGAGCATTTAGCTTCAATGGATGTTTCTCTGATATCATCATGCCCACTGCATCTCCTTTTTTGGGTTTGATGATCCTGTTTAATGGCCTTTCCTCTTCCCAAGCAAGTCTGTGACTGACCATTATGGACAGTTGCAAAAATCTGATGAAAAGTCAGGAACTTGTCTGGACTTCAAAGCCAAGGTGTCTGATATCTCTCCTGTGAAAACACGGGGGGGGGGGGGGGACTCATCCCATCTGCTCATGACTAAACTCTGCCCAGCAAATCTGTGCCACTGATGACAGAATATTTATTTATTTTTCTTTAAAAAGCCCCCCTGCTGTCTATTAAATAAAGGAATTCTCTCTAATTCAATCCAGGCCCCAAATATTGTCCTGTCTGTTAATGTTGGAATCAAACAAAAATATACAGTTATGCCAACAGTTCATGGAAGCTGTCATAGAACCTTAGAGTTGGAATGGACCCAAAGGGTCATCTAGTCCAACCCCTGGTGTCCTGGCGTTTTCTCTCTTTTTTTTTTTATAAAATAAATTTTTATTAAGTTTTCCCTTTGTAAGTATTTGTTACAACCGTGCTTACAAATTAACAATTTTTTGAACTTCCACCAGCACCTCCCTCAATCATCCATTTTTCTTATCTTCCCGCATTTTCTATATAACATTCTATTTAACATTATCCTTTCAACTCTAATTCTGTCTTGCAATATACCTTAAATTATCACAAAGTCTCTTTAAAACCCACTAGCGTTGTGTGTTCATCACATATAGTTTTCAGATATTCCGTGAACTTTCCCCAGTCCTCGATGAATTTTTGATCTTTCTGGTATTGAATCTCAATTTGTCGGATTCTTGGAGTTAATTCATTAGAGACCCAGATTTGATCAATTCTTGACAATGACTGATTTGGTTCCGAATAAAATGTTTTCTCTCTTGATGTACTCTCAAATAGGTTTCCTTCATGTCCAGAGCAGAACAGGGAAGTTCTAATAAATAATATTAATTAAATGTCATTTTTCATAGAGAAGGGGTCAAGTTTTTTTGGAGGGGGGGAATGCATCCTTCAGGAGAAAACTGAAAAGGGGTGGAGTAGGGATGGTAGGGTTGTCAAGCTCTTAACTGGCCCCTATTGGTTTGTTGTGATCAAGTTGCTGCTATACCTTGAAACATCTGTCTGTCTATCTACCTACCTGGGCTGGCCCTACTATTAGGCAAAATTAGCCAGTGGCCTCAGCTGCCAGTTGCCGAGGGGCAGCCATTTCCTCCAGCCATTTCTGTTGGTGGACGGAGCCACACAGTCCGTCCTAAGCTCCCTAAACTAGTCTGCTGCCCCAGCTGCAGCAGCATGTCACCAGTGTTGGAAGTAAAATTCAGCTGCCAGTCTCACTGGTCCCTGTGCAGGGAAGCAGGGAGAGGGTGCCATCTTGTCCCTCGCACCAGGGAGCAAATGGCTTGGGCCAGCCTTATTACCATACTTACCTTCCTCCTTTTGTGCAGCATCCCAAATGAAAACGCCATTCTGCGCTCAGAAGTCACGATAGAATCACAACCCAGGGGTTTGATTCCTCATCATCAGGGGATGAGGGCGAGGACTCTGAAGCAGAAGAGACAAGGGCGTGCAGGGCCAGTCCCAGATGTGCTACTGTCAGATGAACCTGCAAGGCCAGCACCGATCCTAGATTGAGAATGTGACACTGTCTGCCTCTGACTCGGAGGCTCCACTACAGAAGTAGCAGTAAGACCCAAGGCTCCTCTGCTCTGTCACAGCAGCAGATCAGCAGAGAGGGCTGGGCTTCTTTAAGCAGAATAGCATCTTGCAGCACAGGTGGGGCTAACAATCAGGCTGCACCTGCTCTTACTCCTACAGAAGGCCTCAGGTTTAGCTTTCTCCTTTTTGGAGCAACTTCAGAGCTCTGTTTCCCAGGACACAACCTGGACTTTGCATCCAGCCTGAACCTTTCTTGTGTATTGTGCATTGCCTGAGGCTTGCCCACCTTGCCTTGCTTTGCACCACAGGTGGCTCTTACCTGGCTGCATTGCAGTACACAACAGTAACAAGGTATGTTGTCTCTGGTTGAGTTTATCCACCAAATGGCCATGGATGAGCTACCAGTTTTATTCTGAAACATTTACCTTGGAAAATGTTTCTGTGCTACTTATTCTTCCTTAGATGGTTGGCACAGGCAGAGGATGTTGCATGTTCATGTTTATAGTGTTGTACAACTGTTTGGAAGAAGGAAATGGATGAGTACAGTGGTGCCGAGGGTTGGGTGGGCCTGGAAATGCTATCCTTGAGCAGGAACAGGCAATGCAGGGCTGTCACTATCCAGCAGCAGCAGCAGCACCATATTGACGCCTAGCTCCTCTCCCTGTAATGTGGAGCCACATGGCCCTGTTGTGTGTTTCCCCCACTTCTCTCCAGCATTGTTGGTTTCATAACTACATGGTAGGGAGAAAGGGTGGAGGAAACTGGTGCCGTGGTTCAGCCTCCATTGGAAGATATTTGGGTTGGTTGGAAGCGATTCCTTTGCTAGAAAGGTTAAAGCCTGCAGCCTGCTAGATGTTGCTAGACTCCATCTCCCATTAGCCCCAGCTAGCCAGGATGGCCAGTAGCCAGAGTAAATTGGACTTGTAACCCAGTAATGTTTACAGGGCTTCAAGTTCCCTGCACCTGGTGTAGAACGTGCCATTTTTTTCTGTCTTTACTTTCTGTGTAGAGTTTCTTCTGAACGTGACAGTATAAAAACAGGTAACTTTGTATTGTGGTACAGGAAGGGCAAGATTATAAGAGTTTCTCAAACCACATAATCAGGAAAAAACTCTATAGGGTGTGGGGAAAATACAAAAACTTGTTAGAAAGGAAAACACCTATGTGGTTGTCACCAACAGAAGCCATAGCAAGGAAAAAGAATTATACACAGACAAATTGGAGTACATTATAGAGACTTGCTAACAGTCACTGGGGAGGAATATAAATTGAAAGAGTATGGAGAGATAAAGGATCAGGTGTTAGATTTGTTAAGTTACCATCAGTTGAATGCATCATTTAAGTTAGATAAAAAATGTTGATTTGCGGAACAAAACTTGTAGCTTGAAAGAGTTATTAGGCTCCAGGGTTAAAATATTATCTAAAATGTATAATTTATTACTTGAGTGGGACACAAAGGACAAAATGGTGAAATCATCGATAAGTTGGGCCAGAGACGTGGGACAAAACATTGATTTTGCATTATGGGAACAACCGAGGAAATTAAATTTAACGTTTATGGCATGCTACACACTAAGCGGAAAACTCATGAAGATGATGCACAGGTGGTATTTGATGCCAAACAATGTCAAAATCAACAAAGGGTAACTGTTGGAAATGTAAGGCGGCAGAGGGATCCTTTTACCACATGTGGTGGTCGTGTAGCATAATTTAAAATTATTGGGAAATGATCTATAATGAACTTTAAAAAATGTTTAAAAAATCATTTCCTAAAAATTCAGAAGCATTTTTGTTGGGTTTAATAACAACAGAAGTTACCAACAAAAGAGAGAAATGCGTTCCTGTGTGTGGCAACAGCTGCCCGTGTGTTATTAGCACAAAAATGGAAAACAGATAAGGTGCCAACAAAAGAAGAATGGCATATCAAATTGTTAGAATATGTGGAGGTGGGGGGATGACCATTAGAATAAGAAATCAAAATGGTAAAAGACATAAGGAGGACTGGATAGTTTTTACTGAGTATATGAAAAAGTATTATAAGCAGACAATCAGTCTAGAAGGATGGTAAGATTCTCAGCAGTGTAAGAAATAACTAGAGTTAAAATAAGGAGTTGCGATAGACGGGCTGAACCAAGAAAACACAAGAAAAGGAGGAGATATAAGGAACCATGGAAGGAGAGGATGGGAAGTCAGTCAAGGAATGTGTTCTGTTTTTCTGTTATTTCTAAATTTCTATTTTATTTATTTATTTCAGAGATTCTTCTCTTTTCATAATATTTTTGTTTATACCTTGCCTGTATTGAAATATATCAGAAATGCAAATAAATGCATCACACACACACACACACACACACACACACACGTAACTTTGCCACAACCCTTGGACTGTGAATGTAAAGAGGATAAAATGCAGGTACGCCACTCTTTTTCTATTCTTTCCGTTACTGCGCAGGTGCTGGTAAGCGAGGACTCGGACAGCGATGGCATTGTGGCTCACTTCCCAGCACACGAGAAGCCCATCTGCTGCATGTCTTTCAACCCTAGTGGTAAGTGACTTGTTTGCTCTTCGTCTCATCATATTCTGCTTGCTACAAACACGGGGGTGAGGGTGTAGCCTTCTGTTACTGTGGTTCTCGATGCAGTCTTGCTGGAAATCCCAGTCCAAGAAAGTCGGATGCTATTTCCATTTGTCAGTGGCCAAAGACATGGGCATGGTGTGGGGTTGCAGACATATAATCCTTGAGGAGGGATGCAGCTCAAGCGTAGAGCCCCTGCTTTGCCTGCTGAAGGCCCCAGGTTCAGTTGCTGGAATCTCCAGGTAAGGCTGGGAATATTCCCTGTCTAAAACCCAGAAGAATCACTGCCAGTCAGTGAGGACAACATTGAGCTAAATCAGACATAGGCAAACTCGGCCCTCCAGATGTTTTGAGACAACAATTCCCATCATCCCTGACCACTGGTCCTGTTAGCTAGGGATGATGGGAGTTGTAGTCCCAAAACATCTGGAGGGCCGAGTTTGCCTATGCCTGAGCTAGATGAACCCATTGCATAAGCCAGCTCCCTATGTTCATGAGTAAGGGATGGGGGACCAGCAGCCCTCCAGATGTTACTGACTCCAGCTCCCATGGCCCCTGACTGACTGGGATTGATAGAAGCTGGAGTCCTACGGCACATGGTTCCCCATATCTGCCACTGGGGAAGGAAGACATGACTTTGTAGCCTGCTGTCCATCTTCTTACCATGCTGAGATATTGGAAGCATTATATCTGAACTGGGTCAAGAAATTACATCCAATATCTGTAGGAAATGGGCATTAATGTATCTGAAAAGTTAGGTTAATAAAAGGTTTCCTCATCCGTTATATTCCAGTTGGAACAGGCGTCACACGCAGAGAGATTTTTCTTGTTTTATTTCTTGAGGTTTGTGCAAATATTCTCATAGATTTGACACCACTTATCCTTTTGCACTTAATGCTTAACCTGGAGATGTAACTTGGACTTCTTTCTTAGTGCCCCCCCCCCCGGTGATGGGTGGGGAGAGAAGTGATCTGAAAATGATATTTAAAGCCTCAAAGAAAGCACCTTTGCCCCTCTCCTTCCTACTTTCAGCTGAATAAGGCTTGTGGGCAGGTAGAATGCATCCTGTCCGTGTAATCTCGTCCAGCCGACAGCATAACTTGTTTATTACCCTTCCTACGACAAGAGTAATAACTTTTTGATTGACTGCATGGCGGTCAGTGAAACAGGGTCCATGGAAGATCAAGAGCTTCCGCTTGCCTAAATTAATGAGTTTTAAAGTGAATTAAAATGCCTCGAAGAGGTTTGGGATGAAATCACATTTCAGAGAACAAAAACGGAATGGATGTCCTCTCTTTCCCCTGCTTACAGTGGCTAGTTGGACTTACGCTTGACAGCCCATCTGTTATGTCAGAACTCCTTAATAACTGTGTGTGGCTCAGAGTTCTGTTGCTCTTACTGCTTGTGACAGGAGATAGTGGTGGGGAAAGGGGAAGCTGTGTTTTAATCATAGCATTTGTAGATCTTGCCATGTATTTCTGTATAGGGCTTCTGCACTTGTGTTCCCCATTTCCAGCACCTGCCTCTGCCTACCACAGTTTTCGAACTGGGATGTAGACTTGCTAAGGAGGTGTAAACCAGCTTTGCAAAAGAAGTTAAAAATCAACACCCTCCCATTTGTTAGCATGCTTGTTTGTCAACACTTTCATTCATTTATTCAAAGCATTTTTATCCTGCTCCTCAGTTGAAAAGGGCTCCCCTTACATTTATCTGTGATGAGACCTTCCCTGCCCTCAAGCTTGCAATCTAAAACATTGTTGTTGGCACCCATCTGTCTCAGGAGACAATGGAGCGCACCTCTGGGGGTGAAGACAAACCACTGGAGAATCACAGCGCCTGCTGTGGCTGCAGAGACTGGTAACTCATAACTTCTGCCCCCAGCATTGTTTTCGCTGTGTTGGATTAAAAACAAACTTTTAGAAAATAGATGATCAACAATTTATTTTTCTCTACCCTTTCCTTCAAGAGCTCACATCAGCACACACAGGAAGACCCCATTTAATTAATTCATTGGGGTGATTTTGGGCCTGCCCTTCCACTCCAATTCTAGAGCACAAGGTGGCTTACAAAAAAGTAACCACTACCAAATAATTCATCACTTAAAAAAAATAAATTACACTTGGCCCTCTAGATGCTGTTGGACTCCAACTCCCATTATTCCTGACCATTGGCTGTGCTGGCTAGGGCTGGTGGGAACTGGGAGTCCATCAGCATCTGGAGAACATAATTCGGAGAGCTGCAGGTCTTCCGTCCTTGCAATTTACAAGTACATTAGAGCAATAATGCCGGTGTCCTTAGAATGACCCTGCGAGGTAAGCTAGACTGAAAGAGCTCATGGTCCAAGGTCATCCGGGGAGTTTCAGCAGCAATTCAAATGCAGCAGCAATTCAAACCAATAGCCCTGTAATGTAAGCTAGGCTGAAAGAGCTCCTGGCCCAGGGTCATCTGGGGAGTTTAGCAGCAGTTTGAATGCAGCAACAATTCCAACCCATGCTGGTCCAGATCCTGCCACCCGCTGACTTTTACTTTGCCAGAGGCCACCCAGTGAGTCAAAAGGTGCGTTTGCACCCTGGTATGTGAGATCCACAGCCAAACACCACAGGATTTTTTTCCCTATTAAAAGTTTCATTAGGCGGAATTAAGCCTTGAATCATCTCCCTTATTTAAAGAGGTCCAAACAGTTTACAAACATCACGGATGCTTACAGTGACCCTGATAGAAACACATCTGACCTGTAAATGTAAATCCACAAGTTCTCCTCGACCAAAGGCGCCTCGGACTACAGTTTGGGAGGTCGTCACAGACGGGAGGAACCTACACCATAGGAGGCTGGTTGATTAAGATGTTTATGAATTGGCCTCCAAGCTCTTAATGTTGTACATGACGCTCTGCCAGGAATTCTAAGTGTGTGTAATCTTGATAACAAGAGGAGGAGGGGAAAGGATTAAATTGTTATCCAGTAGAATCAATTGCTCCATCTTAGGCCAGGCTAGACTAAACGGGCGATTTGTCTAGCCTCCGGTCTCCAGGATCTGGGCAAGCAACTCCTGTATTATTGAGCGTACATTATTAAAAGACATCTTGTAATTTAGGTTGGAATTGAGCAAGCTGCTGAGCTAATAACGGCAAAAGTTATTGAAGTAATTGTGTCTGTCCTGTCTGTTTCCACCACAAGCGGTTTAATAGGACATCAGTTTTATGTGGTCTGCTGGGCCTGAGTTGTTTTGGAATTTTCCTACAGTTCCACAGGTTCCTGAGTAAGACAGGGTTTTCCTAAGGTGGCATCAATTAGGACCTGCTGCAAAGGTTAGGGTTCATCACCTAATCCAAGGGTGAGGAACATCTGTGGCTCTATCTTGCTGCCTTCAGTTTGCTCTACGGGGACAATGCAGTTGGCCTACCAGGCAGTTGTCTTCAGGTTTTATCAAGATTACATATGACAAGCAACCTTGATCATTCTGATGCTGTACATATACTGTACGTGGCCCTTGGAGGCTGGAGAGGAGCACTCGGCTGGGCCACGCTGGGGCACCTGATTCACGCCCCCTCAAAAATTGTGTGCTTGGGGCTGTGGCCTCCCTGGTACCCACTCCCCGCGCTATACCCCTGTGTCACACCGATTCTTAGCCTTGCACACAGAGAGAGCTTAGCCGTATGTGGAGAGCCTCTGGCCCTCCAGTTGTTGCTGAACTACAGCTGCCATCATCCTTGGCCATTGGCATCTGGAGGGGCCAAACCTTATTGTTGCTTCCAGGGAGTTGGGGTTATTGGACAGAGAGTGGGGAACTGACTTCCCAGAGGAAATGTCATAGGTTCCAGCAACACACATCATCACAAAGGTTGTTGCTGTGTATTGCAGGATTTCAGAGTTTGTTTCTGTGCAGGAAATCATAGCATGTGATATGACTCATGAAACCCATGCAATAGAGATTATCACCCCCTCCATGTCGTTTTCTTCATGGCCTGTTTTTTTTTTTTTAAGTCTTTGCTGTCCCGATTCCTTGGCTCATGTAGGGTTTATATTGCCCCGAGTAGCATTTATGAACAGACCGCTTCGAAGCCTGTTTATATAATGCCATTAGCACTTAACTGTTAGCAATTATACAGGCCCTGCAAAGCTATTTTCATAGGCTGTATAATAGGGCTCTTAAAAGCAGCGGCGCTACTTGTTAAAAAGGTATTCTAGTGAATTTTGGAGAAGTCCATAAAACATCGATATAAGGAGAACTTTTCATGCCTGATAATGCAGAGATGGAGTGGAAAGGAAGGGCATGGGGGGGGGCATGAGCTGCCAAGTCTAACCTCTTCTCTAGACTAAGTGGCTTTAGGTAAACTGCTGTCCCCTCAGCCTTCTTAAGTACAATCTGGAGATAATTAGCTGTGGCCTACTTTAAAGTTGTGTTGTGAGGAATGCTGAGCAGTGCATAGAACACCCTCCAATGCCCTGAGTATTATGGGGTATGCTTAAAAGGCCCCTCTTCCTATAGTGTGATTTTTTATTTTTTTACAACAGCCTCCCCACCTATATGTTGTTATATTTGCTATGAGAATGGCTATGCCTATTCCCTGTCCTTATTTTGCTCTGTGATATGTTGGAGAGTACAGTTAGGGCTCACTACTGATGCCTGCCCTGGGGTCATCTTTGAAAAGGTGGCTGGGTCCAGGAGTTGTCATTTTAACTCCCCACGATGCCCTGGGGTGACGCCATGTCTAGGGCACATGACGTGCAAAGTTAAAGTTTTAACATGCAAAGTTAAAATAGTCATAATAATAACAATTTAAACAATAATAATTATTTATCTGCTGCCCATCTGACTGGGTTGCCCCAGCCACTCTGGGCGGCTTCCAGCAAACTATAAAACCACAGTAGGACACCACACGTTAAAAACTTCCCTACGCAGAGCTACATAGTGGTTCCCCCACAAAGACTCTCAGGGCTGCATAGTTAGGTAAATCAGTTCAGGTCGGCTATAGGACACTCTGCTAAAGACGTCCTCAAACATGAGCTAGTTCAGCCCTTCTGGAAACAAGAGGACAAGATTGAGAGATCTATCTATCTATTTATTTATTTTAAATGCTGTAAACGGGACACGTACAGCATACCAGTGAGTTGGGGGGAACGGGAGACAAGGCTTCTTTGGCTGCTCAGTATGCAACGTGCTGTGTATGGGATCTATTCATAGAAGCTGAAATTAAAGGACGCCGTTAAAATGCTGTTGTGAACCAGCCAGTCCGACAGCTGCATTGAGTTTGTTTTTCAATTTCCCACTGCCTTTCTTGTTTATTAGCTGTGACTCTGAGGTCAGAATTAAAACAAACATTTTAATGGCAGCATTTACAGCGTTGGCAGTGGGCACCCCCTGGCTCGGCGCTGTGATCTGGAGTGGTGGTGGTGAGCCGTATGGGTGGCGCATGACATGCCCCTCCAGACTTTAAACATTGTCGCAACTGGAGAAACCTCCCCCACTTCTCCCTCTCAACCGCCCCCCCCCCCGTGCTGTACATTGCCAGTAAATCACATATCTGATAAGAATCGCACAATCTGGACTTTTCAGTCCAGAGGAACTGGCTACGCTTGAATTTTGTTTCAGGGGGCCCCAGGAGGGGGAAAATAAATGTATATGTACACATTTTTTCCTCCCAACCCTACACATTCCCATGGTTTGCCCTGACAGATAATCTAAGATTTGCAAGCTTTGTAAGACAATTGCAACTGAAGGTACTTAAGGGTTCAGGTAGATGTACTCCTGTGCTGTCATGCTGCTACGGAAGAAGATATTTCTGGATCAGATCAAAGACCCATTTAGTACAGCACCCCGTGCTCCCAGTAGCCCCCAAACAGGATGTGCTTGGGAAGCCACCAGACAGAATGTGAGGGCCATAGCCTTCTCCTGCTGCTGTTCCCCTGAAGGTAGCATATACTCATCATAACTAGGAGCTACTGATAGCATCAACCTCTATTACAGTGGTACCTTGGGTTACATATGCTTCAGGTTACAGACTCCGCTAACCCAGAAATAGTACCTCGGGTTAAGAACTTTGCTTCAGGATGAGAACAGAAATCATGCTCTGGCGGCATGGCAGCAGCAGGAGGCCCCATTAGCTAAAGTACCTCAGGTCAAGAACAGTTTCAGGTTAAGAACGGACCTCTGGAACGAATTAAGTTCTTAACCCAAGGTACCACTGTAATTGCGTGGCTCCATTGGGAAAGCAAAGTGTATACTCTCTCTCTCTCCTCTTTTTCACTCTCTGGTGTGGGGCTGGTGGCTGATCCCTGAGAGAGAGGAGACCAGAGGGGGTGGTACTCAGAAATAAAAATGTGTCCACGGGCCCCAAAAGCTTGTTTACCCTTTAGCCAAGAACTAATGCAAACTGTGTGTGTGTGTGTGTGTGTGTGTGTGTGTGTGTGTGTGTGTGTGTAACAGAATCCCTTAGCCAGGATTGATCAGATGTGGCAAATAAGGTGTTGAGTCCTGGAAAGGGATGTAGTTTTCCTAACAAGTGGAATGCAGCCACTTCATTTTCTGGCAGCCAGACCCATGGCATGGTCTTGCAAGCGGAGTGTTAAGATGACAGCTTGGTGTCCAAAGTAAATCTTCCATCCTGAGTCAACTTTGGAATAGCCCAGATTTTCTGGCACAACGCACTACTTCCACTGAGTCACCAGAAGGCCAGTCTTTTATTTGCCGTAACCAAAATGCGACCGACTGAGCCACGTTCTTTCCACAAGCCGGCAGCACTTGAGAAGCCCCCCTGTAACATGTGCCCAGCTGTGGCTGTCAGCACAAACACAAATCTAAGGATGTGTAAACCTTTGTCCCTTCCTATTTGCAAACATTTCAGCTTTCCCACGCGATGGCACCTCACATAGGACTTTCCCCAGCTGTCTTGTTGGTTACCTGTTTGCAAGTAAGGCAAGTGATCAGGCAGGGTGATTTTTGCAATCTGGAAGGGAGTTACTTTTTACTTCAGATGCTGATCATGCTGCACTGACTTACAGAGTAGGTAAATAGACTGGTAACACTTTTTTTTTCTAGGCTGTTAAGGTCAATGCCTAGACTGCTGTTTTGGCAGACAGCCTTACTGTCCTCTTGCATCATCAAGCAACAGCCATCACTGCAGTGAGATCAGTGCTCCAGCTCTGGCATGTGCTGTGGTTCCCTGTCATGGAGAGAGCATAGCTCAGTAGCTGAAAGGGATGTTGGAGCATTCCACCAGAAATGGAAACATTAGCAGAAATCGTCACAATTCACATGTTTCTCCGAGATGAGGCATGGAAATCCTGCAAGTGAATGCAAACAGTATATATGCTAGCATGGTTTTGACTCCACAGTAACATTTATGGACTGGCTGGATGCAAAGGAGAGGTGGGAGGCACCAGCTGAGGAACCCCCAAGGGAATTTAAGGACTAGTGGGAATGCAATCAGCATCTACCACAGAACAAATTTTGATGGTATAATGGGGAGTTTTCTTGTAATTTTTTGGCACGTTTGCTGTAGAAGTAGCTGTTGTAGTAGAATGATTATTACTTCCAGTGGCAGAAGCAATATTTCAGCTTTCAATTTTTAATGCCGAAGCTTAACCCAGAGCTATAAATGTTACGATTTGAGTTAAACATTAGTGCAGTGGTAGATAAACATACATTCTGTGTTGCCACTAGCACTGCTCTCGTGGTTTCCCTCGCTTAGCAGCTTCACAATGAATTAAATCTTGTACTGACTATTCTCCAGGTTCAGCTTTCCAGGTAGAAGTTAGCAATTTTGAAGGTGCAGAAACATTTTCCACACTTCTTATTTCCACTGATCATTCAGATAGTCACCTCCCCACCTCATTTCCTTTGGCTACTGTTGCTTCCTCACTCCAGAAACAATCATACAGGTTATGATTCCCAGCCAGGAATCACACAGCAAATGGAACGATGTCACAGTGCAGCCTGGAATCTGGAAGGGACCCTAAGGGTCAATAGCGAACCATATTTGATTACATCTTGACGTCACCACGGGCAAATGAGAGCAGAGGAAATGAAAAACCAAATGCTTTTAGCAAGGAGCACTGGGAAATCACCAAGATGGGGCAGGTATCTTTCAGAGCAGCAGAAAATCTTTGCAAAAACTGAGTCAGTTGGGCTCCAACATGAAGCTGCATATTTAACTCAGCACTTTTGTTTTCTTGTCTGAGATATAGGCACTGATGGGCAGATAATGACAATGGGCAAGCAACTGAACTAGGAGCAAATGTGGGGAGGTCATTATTTGGGGGCAGAGGCAGGGACGTGGCGAAGAGTTCTGTGCAAATGGGAAGAAGGAAGAAGATTCCATGGCCTGACTAGGAAGTTAGGATGTCATTCCAACTGTGTACTGACCACATGAATGAATAAAGGCTGAAAGCCAAGTCCTTAATATGGAGACAGAGGGAGAGGAAGGGAGACAGGAAATACCACAGGCTGAGTAAGGATCAACATTAATGGGAAAGATATTATTTTATTTATTTATTATTACAATTATTTATATCCCGCCTTTCAGGATACAACTAAACATTAAGCTACATTAAAACACACACACACACACACACACACACACACACACACACACACAATCAGCAAAGTCAACTTATTAAAAGGCACCAGGGTACTTGGTAGCAGATGGTTCCTATGGAGGTTGGGTACCCAATTGGCGCCATGGAAGATAAGACTATCAGTGGCTACTAGCCACAATGACTCTGCTCTGCCTCCACAGTCAAAGATTGGAAGAAGAAGAAGAAGAAGAAGAAGAAGAAGCCGCCGCCGCCACTCTGGGAGGCTTCCAACAAAGACCAAAAATACACTAAGATGTCACACATTTAAAACTCCCCTGAACAGGGCTGCCTTCAGAAATGCTTCTGAATACCAGTTTCTGGAAACCACAGCGGTGGGGGAACACTTTCCCACATGCATCTGCTTGGCCACTTTGAGAACAGGATGCTGGACTAGATAGACCATTGGCTGGATCCAGCAGGCTCTTCTTATGTTCTTACCTGCTGCTTCATCTTGACTGATATCCTTCCCACAAGGAAGCTGGTGGCATAACAGCCCCGTTGCAAGAGAGGAGAGAGTCCCTCTGAAGCAGGCTTTAGCTTAGAACTTTAAGCTGCGAAGATGGATAGAGGAATGGTGTTGGTCCATCACACAAGTGATGCCTCTCAACCCAGCCTTTGCCAAACCTGCGAGCAGGATGCGAGCACAAGAGCAATTTCTCCCTGCTGTGGTTTCCAGCAAATGATACTCAGAAGCATTAGTGTCTCTGACTATGGAGGCAGAGCATAGTTATTGTGGCTAGTAGCCTTCAATAATTCTCTCCTCCATGAATTTGTCTAATCCTTTGTTAAAGCCATCTAGGTTGGTGACCATCACTCCCTTCTAGATTTTCTTTGCGGCCAGAGACATGTCCAGCACCTGAGACATTAAAATGCACTTGGAAGATCTGGTTCACTTTCAAAAGCCTAGTGTCCAGTAAATATGTGTTTTTCCGTTGTAATGTAGTAAATAATTGATCTTCCCTTCCACAGGCGTCACTCCTGCAGGCCGAGAGCTGTGAAAGGCAACACGTCTAATTTTTAAGCAGCAGCCCCCTCTTTGGCTCAGAGAGAGCTTTTCCACCCATTAATAACAGGGAAAATTAATGTTAGGCCTGCAGTAAAACAGATTAAACTGTGTACCCCTGTGGATGCCTGACTGCACCTCTAACAGAGCTGAAATTCCTCTGGTTAGTTAAATGTGGTATATTGAAATACGATGGTGGTCTTGGGTTAATAGTTAAAGAAGTTTAAATTGGAATTTTCTCCGCAGAAGTGTTTTCCCATTTATCAAAGTAAGTGGGGTTGGGGGCGGGGTTGTTAGATCGTTGAGAAGCCTCAATAATGCCTCACAGATTCTCTTCTTGGGTGACTTATCAAATTCATTTTTATGTATTTGGGGACACAAGGTTGGCAGCAACATAGCTATTTGTGAAAAATAAAGACTAGCATGGTCCAGGCTTGTTTGAACCACGGTTCCGGGATAGGTCGGTTTTTGCCCAAAATGTACCTCGGGTTAAGTACTTAATTCGTTCCGGAGGTCCGTTCTTAACCTGAAACTGTGCTTAACCTGAAGTACCACTTTAGCTAATGGGGCCTCCCGCTGCTGCCATGCCGCCGGAGCACAATTTCTGTTCTCATCCTGTAGTAAAGTTCTTAACCCAAGGTACTAATTCTGGGTTAGCGGAGTCTGCAACCTGAAGCGTATGTAACCTGAAGCGTATGTAACCCGAGGTACCACTGTATTGAAACCCCATTGCAAATTAGTCCTGTTTTTTATTTCCACATGGATTTCACAGTTGGAGCCAAGCATCATGAACCCCAAAAGGGTCTGTGTGCATGTGTATGTATGAATATAGGGAGCTCCCTTGGTCCATCATGCTCAGTATTTTCTACACAGACTGGCAGCAGCTCCCCAGGCTTTCAGGCAAGGTAGATTTTCCCAGCCCTTCCTGGAGATGCCTGAGGTTTGAATCTAGGACCTTCTGGGTGCAAAGCAGTAGTTCTACACTAGGCTATGTCTCTTGTAAGGAAGGGGTCAGCCTCCATGCTCTTTATGTCAAGTGAGGGTGTCAGTTCTGTGGTGATTGAAGAGGAATCTCCTTCTGCCCAAATTTGACAGTGATCACCAAGCTTGCTATTTGGAGGAGATAACTGCAGGCAGTTTAAGACTGGGCTGTCATGCCATAGCCCTGGAGAGTCAGATTATCTCAGAAGACCAACCCAGTGTCATTGTTGGATTCAGTAGCTCCTATATCTTCTTCCTTCTCTCCATTAAAATGTTTTTGTCCCTAAACAGCTGCTTCTTGAGCTAACCTTTCTTTATCCCATTGGCTGGCTCACCAGCCATCACTCATCTCCCTGCTAGTGTTTTCATTCTTGACTGGGCTTCATGCGTAGATTAGAGACACCACCCTTCAGTTCAACAGAAGCTCATGGAACTTCCAGGTTCAGAAACAGAAAAATTCTCATTACCTGTGGAGCAATAGCAGGAGAGGGCTGTTGCTCATTCACACTGTGTAGAGTTAAAGTGCAACCCTAACCATGTCTGCTCAGAAGTAAGTCCTGTTGAGATCAATGTTGAGATCGAAGTAGGTTTGATTGCAGCCTTAGAAGATGGCTTTGATATCAAAAGATAACTCTGTATTGTGTGAGTGACGCACTAGCCCTTTTCGTTTTCAGTACCCAAACTGAGCTCACAGCCCTCCCACATACAAAAAATCCACTCCTGGTTTTCCTCCCAAGCTTTCTTCATTTCAGCAGGTGGGAAAAAGTATTGTCGTTATTGTTAAACAATTTGGAGCCAGACACCTGTGCAGATTACTGTGACTCACCCAGAGAGCTGCTTGGTAGATTGCAATCTACTTTCTGCCCATCCTGATCTAAGCTAGTGGTCATCACCACATCTTGAGGTGGTGCGTTCTATAAATTACATGTTGTGTGAAAAATGGTCCTCTCTCAAAGTAGCCCCACCCTGTTTTGATTCACTGTTTTTAACAAACATCTTTTGAGGAGGGCAGTTCTGCACCAGGAATGATTTGAATGACCCAGGCACACCTTATAGCAAAGATGTGGCAAAATACTGCTAACTGGAAGAGGAGCAAGGCCAGAACAATAAATCATGCAGACATGACTTTGAACTTTTGAGAGACTTTAATTACTCAGGTAATTAATTTCTCATTAGCATGCAAGCAATTCCTTGTGGCTTGCTAGCATGTGTCTCAGTACACAGTGTGGAAGCAAGGGATTGGATCCAAATAAGTTGTACTTAGAGTAAACCCATTGGAATAATGTACCTGTTAGTCCTGCCCATTACTTTCAATAGCTCTGCTCTGAGTATGACTAACATGGAATACAATCCAGCTACTTTAAGGTCACCTGTGTAAAGATTCAGCTGTGTTGATGACAGAATCATGAGATTAGTACATTTGAACCTTACAGAGGTTAAGGTTAAAATAGGTTGCATGTAGCATTGGTTCTACTTAGAGTAGACCCAGTTGAATTGAAGCAATTGGCCTTAGAGGCACAAGAAAGATTGTGTTTTCTTTCCAAGATGGCAACACTCAAAGGAACCTTTTTTTAAAAAAAATATTCTACTCTTGGCAGCTCAACCAGTGGCAAAACTATGTGCATCTAACTGGGTTTCATCAACAGCACAGCAATTAGAGAGGTGTTATAAATAGGGATGTATCTAAGAAATCTGAGCTGTGCTGGTTTCCTATATATATGTTTTTTACTTTTCTCTCTCTGTGTCTCTCTCTGTCTCTTCCTCTTCTTTAACTGCAAGTACCCAGCTGAGATTCCCTACCCTTTAATTTTGTCTTCTTGGGCTAACCAACTGACGCCTAGTTGAAAAGACTTATGTTGCTACACGGCCGCAGAAGCCGTCGGTTATCCCGTCGCCATCCCCGCTCGGGTCCTGGAGCCTTTTTCTGCATCTCATCAGCAAACTTTCAATCCCACCCTTTAGGCCAACCTCATCTATCAAGGGGGCAACGAGGAGAGGAAGCTCCCAAGTAAACACACAGCAGTGCCTAAACTCCTAATCACTCACGGCTTCCGCTTCCAGGCCCTATAATTAGAAGTTCTTCTTCTTCCTTGTATTCCCAGTTGACGCAAATTCTTTTTGTGGCTTGGCACCTCGCTTCAGGGCGTGGGTTTTACTTTATGGCCAGCCCGGAGTCTGGTTTAGTCTTCTGATACTGCAGAAATAGCTCTTAAGCCACAATCTACATCTGTGCCCCCTTCTCCAACTCCCCCCTTTATGTATATCCCCTCTGCAGTTCTCCTCCCCCATCCCCAGCCAGCCTTTATTTTCTTAATGCAAATGCACCTTATTTCATCCTTCAACAGATAGCGTGCATTGCAAATAGGAAGCTGTAAATTGAAGCAAATGGAAGTGCTCACTGTAACAAACTTTGGTTGTTGTTGCTGTGCGAGTGTGTGAGGTCTTTGTATCTTTTGCATGCATGGAAGGATAGTTAATGCCTCCTGAATGGGATTTTTCCATCTTCTCTGTGGATTTGAGAGGGAGTAGGGAAACCATCGCTAATTGAACTTCACTTGCAAACCCCCACCCCCCTTTTACAAATGGCTTTGAAATGTCCGCATGGCAATATCTGCTCGGCTCATAAATTCTTGCCAAGTTATTACACGTACACAAGAATTTGAACTCATTTCAGATGTTATCTGCTAAATGGGACAAATGTCAGTTTAAAAAAACAAGCAGGAAGGCCTGGAAATTTTTTGATTATGATTATCCTTCTCCCCCACTGGCGGCGTGGTGATCATTCCCTCCAAAAATACGCTGGGGAGTGTTTGTGGAGGCATGGTGGAAGTGTGTGTTGTGAATACAGGTATAGTATTGTTATGAGTTGTGGGTGCCAGATTTCTAATCCCTATAATCCTAGCAAGTGTTAAAATATAAACCAGGCTAGCTTCCTCATGAGGTGATCACCTGGGTGAAGGGCCATTAAGAGAGCAAAAGAAAGGTGATGGGCCATTAAGAGAGCAAAAGAGAGGGGCTCTGTGGCAGATGGCAAATGTGTGGCGCCCCTCCTCCGCCTTGCAGATAGTGAGAAAGACAAAAGCCAGAGTTTAGAGTTGAACAGTGTGTGTGTGATGTCACCGAGAAGAAAGGCAGCAAGCTGATAATGTCTGAAAGGCAGAGCCTGACTTTGGGTGGCTGTTTGAATCTAGGCCTGTGGCTATAGGAGAAGGAAGATCCTCTTGGGGTGTTGACACTGTGAACTCCTCCATCGTAGGCTCAGGTTGTATATATGTGTAAATAAACTTTAAATCGTAATGACACCATAGTTTCCACTGTGCCTTACTGTTCAAAAGGAGCCCTCGGTAAGCTCATGGAAACCCTGGGATCTCACCCCTTGGAGTTTGGGGTGACATGCAACAGTATCCTTCAAACATAGCACTGGGTTAAGAGAAGACTTGGGTAAAAGGATAATGAGAGCTATATTCACATAGGTCATAACTAAACTCTTGAATTCACTCCCATAAGCGGTAGTGAGGCCATCAGTTTGGATAGTTTTCAAAGAGGATTGCAAAATTCATGGAGGACGAGGTTGTCAATGGTTACTAGCCATAATGGCTATGTTCTACCTTCACAGTTGGAGGCAGCATGCCTCTGAATACTATTTTCTGGGTATTGCACATGGGATGAGTACTATTGCACCATCCTGCCTGCAGGCTTCCCAGATGAGGCGTGAAGTTGGCCACTGCAAGAACATGAGCCTTTGGCTTTTGACCTTTTTGGCTTTCCAGTAGGGCTTTTCTTACACTTTTCTCTATCCTAGGATACCACATCTCTATGACTGATGTTCTGCCAAGTCCCTACTGCCAGAACTTCAAGAACGTAGAAGTAGGAAACTTCTTTACACTGTGTCAGACCATTGTTTCATCTAGCTCAGAATTAGCCATCATAACGGGCAGCTGCAACTCTCCAGGGATTCAGGCAGGGGGTATTCTAAGATCTGGTACTCAGGCCAGAGGTAGACCAAGCCCAGACTAGATCAACATGATGCAAAACATGATGTCAAAAATGGCAACAGTGCACCTGACCTAGCAGCTCCCTTCCTTCTAGTATCAGGGGAGCCAATATGGTGACTACCAGATATTGTTGACCTCCTAACTCTCCCATCAATGGGCACAACTAACTGCAGTCTATTTCTCTGGGTCTCCTTTGAGAATGGCTTAGTTGTATAGCAGCCAGATAATTTGCCCAACCCTAAAGCCTACCCATTATTTGAAAGCTAAATCCACATTGTTAGGTTCTTCGTTCCTCTGCCCATGTATATTCAGAACTTCAAAAGAGGCATGAAGGAATTGCACAAAGTACTTCTGCTGTTTGGGAGCCAAAGTGAGAAACTTCAGTGTTGAGCCACAAAAGCTGGAAACCAAAACTCCTCAGTGAGAAGTAATGAGAGATGGAAAATAGCACATAAAAAGAGAAATATATACACACATGTGTGCGAAAGAAGGTAAAGGTTCCAAAACCCCAGCAATTTATTATTTTGACTAACAATATGGAATTAAGCTCTCTCTCTCTCTCTCTCTCTCTCTCTCTCTCTCTCTCTCTCACACACACACACACGGTTAAAGATTCTAATCATCTTCTAAGAATGTACTTGGGCGCACTGCAAATTCTTGAAGCAAGGCGAGAGCCGTAGATCAAATGCGGCAAGGATTTACAAGAAATATCTCTCTTCACCTCCTTGAATCAACAGCTCTTGTGGTGGAGAGCTGCAATCCTGCAGGTGGCTGAGTCTGCGTTGACCTGACTGATTGCCAAGAGTGGTTCTTCTGCTGACTGTTTGAGTTAGCTCTGCCTTGGCGGACCACCACACTTTCCTGCCTTATCGCCATTTTGAATAAAAACTTGATGCATTCTGCACTCTGATGCAGCTGTACTGTGTGCTCTCAAATGAAAGACTCACCATGTGGGCTGAAGGTAAAGGGTAAGGTGAGCATATGTGAACATAAGAGGAGTTTCGCTGGATCAGGTTAATGGCCCATCTAGTCTGCATTTTGTTCCCACAGTGGCCAATCAGATGCTTACAGGAATCCCCCTGCCCCCAAGCAGGACTTGAGCATAACAGGAACTCTCCCTACTAGTGGTTCCCAGCAACTGGTATTCAAAGGCCTCCAGCGCTGGAGACAGAACTTAGCTGAAGTGCTTAGCAGCCATTGATAGCCTTATTTTTCATGGTTTTGTCTAATCCTCTTCTAAAGCCATCCAAATCGGTGGCCATTTCTACTTCTCGTGGAAGTGCATTCCACGGTTTTAACTGTGTGAAGAAATACTTTCTTTTGTTGTAAAAGAAGGACTTGATTTTTTAGGATTTAGTCTTCCTTCGCAGGATTTCTTTGGTAAAGTGCTAAAATCTCAAGGGTGCTGGGAGGAAAGCAACAGCACTTTGCCATTAGCTGCCTTGTTCATGAGGTTCTTCTATAAGGCTCCTGGATCAGGTAGTTCACTCCTCTGTCCTCACTAAGCACCACCAGACCTTTGAAGTAGCACTCCCTGGTTTCCAGGTTCATCCCCAGCCCCTTAGGATCTGGCAACCCTACTGGGACCTGGCAACTCTCCACAAGGATCATCAGTGTTCAGACAAGAATCTCCTGGTTTGAATCTGCACTGATCCTAGCAGTGTTTTGGAACCTTAGCCTGGGAAGTGGTCCTTATGCACTCTTACAGGGCGCTGGATGGCAGCCAAAGTTAACATAGGTCCTCACTTGATGAAAGCCTCTTATTTGAACATGGTGACACACAGCAGACTCCTCTGTTAGGCAGGCGAAGGGCCAGATCGGATGCCATCCATCTCTCTCTTGGAAAGAGGACTCCCTTTTCCTCCCGCAGCTGCCGTATCACCATCCATCTCTTTACTCTTTCAACAAGCCAAATGATTACTGTTAAAACCATTAAAAAGGCAAGGAGAAGAGACATCCTTCTTCAGAACTTGCATCTCGGGTGCGCCATATGGACCGAGTTAAAATCACAGGTAGCTGAGCACATTCGACTCCCTTGCGTCAGAGAGGCACACCTCACGTTTTGTAAGAGTGGCACTCAGATATTGCGTAGCCTGCTGGGTTGTTGCTAAGGATGCCACTTCATGTGGCTCATTTACTTGTGTCAATTTAGTTTATGGATCTGCAATTCTGCATGGTATGTATAGACCACAGAATGCCACTTAAATTGTTTTTTATTTAATTGTGTGTGTGTTTCTTGGAGGGGTGGGGAGATGGTTTGGAATACTATGGTCACATGCACACAATGCATTCAAAGCAACTTTTATACCACTTTAACAGTCCCTGTCTTCCTCCAAAGTATCCTGGTAACTGCCATTTGTTAAGGATGCTGGGAACTGCACCTCTGGGAGGGGTCTCTTCTCAGCAGCAGCAGGGAAAAGGCAACAGGCAGAACCCATATGGCGCAATGGTAATTTATCCGAGAGCCTCCAATTCATTTCAGATATTTTCATCTCGGGAAAGTGTTCCCAGCAGTTCAGAAGAGGGACAGCAGCAGCTTCTTTTAGCATTCCACAGCTGGTGGAGCCACATATCTGAGCGTGACTGAAAACTCACCGGTCACTGCTCCATTCACAGAATTCAAGATAGGAGATGCAGCTGTGCCTCTTTCTTCACATAGTTGAAGGATTTCCTCTGGTTGTTGAAGGTGTTCAGAACATGTTGCCAACCATTCATTAAATTACAGTTACAGTTATCTTCTACAAGGGAACATAAGAAGAGCCCACTAGATCAAACCAATGACTCCTCTAGTCCCTCTCCCCTCCTGCAGTTTCCAGCAACTAGTATTCAAAAGCATTACTGTCTCTGATGGGAGGCAAAGCACAGCTATCATGGCTACTAGCCATCTAGGGCCTTCTCCATGAATTCATCTAATCCTTTTTAAAAATTCATTGAAGCTAGTGGACATCACTGACACCTGTGGGAGCAAGTTCCATAGTTTTAACTACCTGCTGTGTGAAGAAGCACAGTGATTTGAGGGCTGACGGTTGAAGGTGCAAATGGACTCAGTTGCTTGGAGTTAAAAAGCACCGAGTTAAAAGTTCTGGCTGTGGCACATTCCTTGGTCAGTTGCTGGCTGCACAGGATTCAGTTGATAACCTGGGTGGCAGAGGTCCTTTGGTTGCCAGTGGAGGCTACACAGTGGCGTAGCGTGGGTTGTCAGCACCCGGGGCAAGGCAAGTAGTTTGTGCCCCCTAACCCGTGGATTTGCGCCCCCTAACCCTAACCCCCAGATGTTGCGCCCGGTGCGGCTGGCCCCCCCTGCACCCCCCACGCTACGCCACTGAGGCTACAATCTCTCCCCCCACCCCCTTCCAGGTGGTCCAAGAAAGCTCAAAGAGGCAGCTGCTGGGAAGTCCAATAAGCTGCCTTATGCTGAGTCAGACCCTTGGCTCACCTAGCTCAGTATTTTTGACAATGGCTGGCAGCTGTTCTCCTGGGTTTCAGTCAGACTTTCCCAGTCCTAGCTGAAGATGCCAGGGTTTGAACCTGGGACCCTGTGCAAGCAACGTATGAGCTACAGCCATTGAATCTGTGAATCTTGGGCACGGGTTTTTAATGTTGATGGACGTGCTTGTTCAGTGAATTCCTCTCTTGGCAGTGCGGTGATGCCTTTTTACAGTTTCACTGAGAGTCCTTTGCATTCTTGCATTGAGGCTTAGCTTTATGGGGGTGAAGCGGGCCCATTTTCCATGGCAATCCACCCCTCTCTTTCCTCCACCCCACCTTGGTTGAATCACCATGTGGCACGAGGGGACCCTAAAGAACGCCAGCTTTTTAACATGGGTGGCCCCAATCGGATGCCTACAGTTTTCCTTAGTGAACATGTTTAGTGGTTTGGATATATGTTATTTGAAGGTTGCCTACGTCTAATTCCAGGAAAACATATTAGAGTGTGTGTGTGTGTCCCTGAGCAGACTTCACTGCAAGCTTGAGTATATATTGCGCAGAGGATGTAACTGACTTCAGCAGTTTTGCAAGTGTGTTTGTTAGCCATACACACATCATGTGACATCACATTATCATATTTTTGCGGGTGGCAATGTAGCGTTATTTCCAGAACCTCATTCCCACCCCAGTGTTTGGAATAAGAACCCAGTTTTGTCCCCTTACCAACCATTCTCCTAGATTTCAGCCTGTTCCTTCTCTCCCATTGGACACTGTGGGAGCTAGTGTGAATTAAACCATCCCCTATCTCCAAAATCCTCTCTCCTTCAAGAACATAGCCATGCTCTGGCAGTGGTACCATTAGGGAAGGACTTTACAGCAGAAGTCCAGGGCAAAATCAGTAGGGGGTGGGAAAATGCAGTAGGATTGGTTTACCGCATTTTGAAGTAAATGAATACACATTACCAGCTTTAAAAAATGGGAGTGTAATAGGTTATGCTGAGACCCTATGCTATGTCAAGTTTAAGAGGTTCCATAGCATTACTCAAGAATTGTGTGTTTATTATTATTAGCTATTATATATTATATAAGCTATATATAAAAACTGTTATTATTTTTAACTAATTATGTAAAACTTTAAATTTAGTATTAAAAGGGGGGGCTATTTAGAGGCCCCTGACAATCTGAGGACCTAAGCTGTAGTTTACTTAGCTCGTGTGTAAATCAGAGACAGTGTGATGCAGTGGTGAAGTGCCAGGTCTAGGAGACCAGAGTTCAAATCCCCCTTTGGCCACAAAACTCACTGGGTGACCAGTCACTGCCTCCCAATCTAACCTACCTCACAGGGTTGTTGTGGGCAGTAGGGCAAGAATCATTCACACCACTTTGAGCTCCTTGGAGAAAAAGGCAGGATATAATATAGATGCAATTTTTTTTTAAACCACCTTGGGTGCTCTCATTGGGCTATTGTCCAAAATCTAAAATTCCCTAGTTGCATCACTGCACTCTGAATCCTCCTTCTGATAGTAATTAGGACAACAAAAATACTTTTGTAAATTGACTATCAACGATTATAGGCATCATGGCAGCCAGTGTTAACATCTTAACAATAATTTCTCCTTGCGTTCCTCCTGATTGGGCAGTCAGAGGGTTCCAAACTCTTCTGGCTGTGAAGGGGGTTTATTGTTTGTTTTTTGAGGGGTGGGCAGTAGACTTTTTGAGGAATGCCTCTTGGCTTACTTTCCATGAATCTTTCTCAGGTCAGAGTTAAGGTTGCGCCATATGGATGTGATCTATAAAACCGAAAGAACCTCCCAGTGCGCCTTTCCGGGTGGCTTTCCGACATGGTAACTTAGCAGAAAGGGTGCAGTATTTTAAGTCTACTTTGCCAAAATCAGCGTGAAGCTCTTTGCAAATGGAAAGAGATGCTCTGACAAACTTCCTGTGGCTTACCAAAAAGAAAAGAAAAGCGGGAGGGGAAGAGCAGAAGCCCAGATTGGCAGATCCACCAAATCCTGGCAGTTCAGAAGGAAAATCCTGCGTGAAGTGCAGGGAGGACATGTGTGCCTATGCCTGTGCCAGGTTCATTAATACAATCTTGTAGGGCTGGGTGTTTTAAGACTTCTCCCTCGAGGTCTCCATTCTTCATTGACTTACCTTCCGTAGAAGAACCCTCTGCCTCACTAGGGAAGCATTCTGGGGCATTCCTCCATCCTTTAGAGCAGTATTTCCCACCATGGACCACTTGAAAATTGCTGAGGGACTTTGGCAGACCAATTAATGATTTTTCTGCCTTTTCCAGGAATTGTAACGTGCTATACTAGATGCTGTATGATTTTTAAATCCTATTTTTACTTCCTTCTTTTATTTCTTATATACTGCACTTTATTGTATTATAACTCAACTGCAGTAAACGGAATAAATGCAATTCAAGAAATAAAAGAAACGACGACAATGCAATTAAATTAAATGTGAATATTCGACACAATGAATCTTCTGTTTCCCTTCTTAAATCACAAATCCGTACTGAATGAAGCTGTAGTTTCGGAACCCCTGGTTCAGACTTTGCTCTTACTTTCTGTGAGTCAACAGTACAATCCTTAACACCCAACAGTACTTAGTTTCTGAGAAAGATAGAGGAGGGAGAAAGGTTGTTCTCTGCTGCTCCAGAGAAGCGGACGTGGAGCAATGGATCCAAACTACAAGAAAGAAGATTCCACCTAAACTTTAGGAAGAACTTCCTGACAGTAAGAGCTGTTCGACAGTGGAATTTGCTGCCAAGGAGTGTGGTGGAGTCTCCTTCTTTGGAGGTCTTTAAGCAGAGGCTTGACAGCCATATGTCAGGAGTGCTCTGATGGTGTTTCCTGCTTGGCAGGGGGTTGGACTCGATGGCCCTTGTGGTCTATTCCAACTCTATGATTCTATGATTCTAAGATCAGCAGTGTGTGGACAACCGTCTTTCCAAGAAATTTGTCCTCCATCGTTGATCTTCTCATGGAGGGGGAAATTGCAAAGGGCTCCCCAGAGCACACTTTAGTAACCATAGTGCTACACAAGGGTTGCCAACATGGACCTTGTGGACTCAGGTGTGCCCTAAGAGGCTTTTCCTGGCACCCACAGGGTCAGGCTGTATATCTGAGGCTGTATATCTGAGAGCATCCTTGAATCTGAATCATTAGCCAAGGAAACTCAGGCTTCCCAGATGGTACATCTGGATGGAAGCCTCTCAAACATCTGGTTGGATGTACTTAGTCTTTTGACAACCAAGAAATAATTAATGTGGAGTCAGCATGGTGGTCTTGACTAGGAAAGGCTGAAGTCGCTTGAGCTTAATATATAAGAGAGACCACCTCAGACCACCACGTTTCCTTCTGCCCGGGTCTTTGGAAATGCTACAGGAGCACAGGAAAAGTGCAGAATTTGACACTAGGGACACCATATCGGATGTCCTTTTTTAAAGCTTCTAGCCCTCAGGGCTGCAGAGAGGTTTTGAAAGTGTGTGGGCAATGCCTTGAAACAAAAGCGAGAAGGTTGACAGAATTATTCCAGTGGTGGTGGTGTTGTCCTTCTTGAGAGCTTAGGAACACAAATCAATGGTTCATCCATCTCTGTATTGTTTACACTGACTGGCAGCAGCTCTCTAGGGTTTATGGCAGGGGTCTCTCCCGTCCCAACCACGAGATGCCAGAGATTGAACCTTGGATCTTACGCACACAAAGCAAATGCTCTACCACTGAGCTGTGGCCCTTTATTTCTCTGCATAGTCTCCTCCTTTGCCTCATGACGGAATACATTGTGCAGAATAAATTAAGTTGGGCAAATTTACTGAATAATTTGTGCCAGGGTTAGATAATTTAGGGAGATATATGGATAATATCTGTAAACCTCAAGTTTTCTGGGTGCAGAATGTTAATTCCCTCTATTTAAATGTGGAACCCATTTTGGTCTAGCCGTGTTCCACTACGGTCTCCAAGCTTTTTCTTAAAAGACCGGTGCTTGTGGCACATCCAGTCAGACTCTGCTAAAATCTAGGCTTCCTGGGACAGGTTGCTTTCAACATAGTAGACCAGACTGGGACAGCAGACAGTTAAACGGTTCTACTACTCCTGGGGTTGGCTGCCACACACTTGCACGTGAGAGAGTGTGCGTGCTTGCGTCTGTTTTTGCAAGCGGAGAGGGGAGGAAATCAGGACTCTTCGGATCTTTGGAGTAAAAGGGGCCAGAAGATTTTGGAGGCCAAATTCAAACAGTAAGAATGGTTTTCTTCTGCACAGTTGACAGCAATTTTGTGTGTTCCAAAAGTCACTGACAACTCACTTACCCTCTGCCCAGTAATTATGTAGCATTTGGAGGAGACTAAACGCAGTCGCAAAAAGAAAGAAAGAAAAGACTTAATTGCAGGCCTGGCTGTGGCGTGAAGCTCAACACAACTTGGGCAAATAAATCACATCTTCCATAACGCTTTCTGCTTCTGCAGCTTTCACTTTTTGCTATGGAATGCCCCAAATCCCTAACGGAAGAGAGTCTCACGCTAGAACTTTGCACAGTACATACCCTTCCTAACCCCTCACTTTAAGCGAAGCTTGGAAATGTGCATCTTGTGACCCCATGACTCCATTGAAAAGAAGAAAGAGAAAAGCACAAGTTAGACCTTCAGGGCCTGATTAGGCTTTAGGCCTAATCCCTCTTACTTGAGAGTAAGCCCCATTCAGTTCAATAGTACTTATGCCTCAGTAGACACAGTTAGAGGTCTGTGCTACGAATCAATTTCATCGGTGGCTTTCTGTGTTGTGAACTGCCCTGAGATCTACGGATGAAGGGGGTGTATTATTATAAATAATAATAATAACAATAATCATGATAGCCTGTAATCTTATGCACTCTTACTTGGGAGTAAACTCCAGTGAACATAATGGGACTTGCTTCCAAGCAAATGTGCATTGCATTGTTAAATCAGCATATACACACCCACCCACCCCAGCATTGCACCGATGAAAAGCTTTTTTTTTTTTTAATGAGACTTTGATTCTTATTCAAAGAATAAAAGTTAGTCCTGGCCTCTCTATATTGCTCTGACTGCTGTAGGTAAAATGGAAGTGAGATGATAGGGTAGGGTAGAGGGGGTAGGGAGGAGGGATTTAACACACTTCACATTTAAAGACGAGTCTACCTAATTTTTTCAGTTTCTGACAATAATAATAAAAATTGCAGTTTCTGAAACTACCTGAAATGAAACAAAGTTGTGCTTCAAAATTCATACTTCTCAAATTTCACAGCGTGGTTCTCTAGCCAAGTAACGTGTACAAAAATGCATTGTATTGTTTTGGAAAAAAATGTGTATGTTGGGCAGAATTGCACACAAAAATGTCGGTATTAGGAGAAATGTGCATGATTAAAATGCCAATCAATTTTCATTTAAAAAATATGCAGACTGATGTGGAAATGTGGAGACGTAAATTCAAGATGGGGAAAATGAGAAACGGAGAGAAACTGACAATGGCAGATTATCCCATCATGTGTGTGTGTATGTGTGTGTGTGTGTGTGTGTGTAAGTAAGTAAGTAAGTAAGTAAGTAACATAAGCAATTTATTTCAATGTGTTTTATTTGCACAGAATGCAGGCTATGAACTTCTTTCTTGGTGTCTGTTCAGACCAGATCCAAAAGTATTCATTTGTTTTGACCACAGGTCATAAAAAATTAACCCCCTGTTCTGAGTGTCTCTGATTTCCCTTGTTTCCTTTCTTCCAGGTATGTTACTGGTTACGACAGACACGCTGGGCCACGATTTCCATGTTTTCCAAATTCTGACCCACCCCTGGTCGTCTTCGCAAAGTGCCGTCCATCACTTGTACACGTTACACCGCGGGGAGACCGAAGCCAAAGTAAGTTGCATAAGAAACCACAAGGCTTTTTATCTGACTTGGCAATTGGAGGAATCAATGTGGGTGTCCTTGGAAATTGCTTGTCTTGCAGTCAAGTCAGAGGAAGGCCATTTAAGATGGATTCGTGTGTTTTTCTAACAGATTTGTGTGTGTGTGTGTGTTTAACAAGATGATAAAATGTGGCTGCGTTTGCACTCTCAAGTCCCACAAACCAACAGTTTGCAAAGTATGAGCATTGGGTTTGGTGGGTCAGTGTTAAGAACGGGAGGGAAATTAGATCCAGCTTGCGTTTAAAGGCGAACCTACCTCATCCACACTTTCTGAGACAATATGCAAGCCGAACCAATGTCATCCTTTGAAATTTACTCTTCTCCGAATTTTGCAATCCAGTTCACCAGTTAAGTAATACATGCAAAAAAAAAAAAAAAAAACCCCATGTACTAGGGTAGAGGTTGCATTTAAATGTATATATTAGTGTAAATTTCATACAAAAGTCCATTATATTAGGGAAAATTGCTATGCAGAAATGTGTATGTTGGGAGAAGTCTGCACTAAAATGCTGATGAATTTTCATTTTTCAAAAAATTCGCTAACTGACTTGGAAATGTGGAGAACCGAATTTAAGATTGAAAAAACAAATGAAAAACAGAAGCCAAAATTGTCCATCCTTACTGTCATATGACTGGAATGTCAAACAAGCAAACTGTAATGGCAACAGGTTAGTGTAGAAGATGCTGGTGTTTTGGTGCCTCTTTTCTCAGCTGACCTGATCTCAGAATGCTTGTCCAATGAAGCAATGATTGACTTGGCAATTCTGGAATGGTACATACCCCTTGGGGAACAGATTATTGCTACCTTTGCAAAGAGCGCCCTTTTAAAATTCTCCAGAGAAACCAATGGATGGTATCGAAATTGTTTTTGGGCTTATTGCTACTATTGTAGGTTGAAATCCTATTACATCATGGGCAACCAATGTGGTGCCTTCTAGTTAATAATTTTGAATATACCAGGGATAGCCAGTGTGGTACCTCCAAATGTTTAGCTGGACTACAGCTCCCATCAGCCCCAGGCAGCATGACCAATGATCAGGGATGATGGGAGTTGTAGTCCAATATCTGGTCTACTCAAACTTTTGAATTTGATTGGCATGAGAGAGGGGAAGCAGCACAACTACCTATTTATTGGGAAATGGTTTTCTTTATTCAATATTGGAATAAAGCTTATGACATAGTTCAACCTTATTCAGTCATGGGAATTATTTGAATGATAGGTATATATGCATTTATTTTCTCTTTAAGACAATTGGATTTAATTTTAGGTAGCTGAATACAATGGATTTAGGTATCATGGATACAATGGCTTGTAACTGTATTAATTAATGAAACTATTAATTATTAGTTGTCATGGTAGTTGTTACTTTATTTTATCTGATATGGTATGGCAAATAAAGGGTATGACATAATTTCACAGTTCATTAACATTAAGAAAAATTGCTAGAACCAACAGCAAATTTAAACAGATAGAAGCTAGCAACAGATCAATCAAAGGAGTGGAAAAATGAAAAAATAATCCATCTTTATTGCGGTCAAAGACCAGACAGAAAGGAGTGGAAAAATGGAAAGGTCTTTAGGGCTTGTTTAAAACTATGAAATGAGGGAGACAAATCAAGTTTTCAGGGGAGTTACAGAAGTTTGGCCACCACTGAACCTGGTAGTCACCAACCTCACTTTTTTAATGCCACAGAGAGCAGGCCTTCTGAGGCCAATCATAGGGCCTTGGGAGACTCAAAAAGGTATTGACGTTCCTACAAATATGCTGTTCCAAACAGTTCAGAGCTTTTGAAGGTTAAAGCCAGTACGCTGAGCTTGGGACCAGTATTACTGAGGCTGGTGGCTTTGTTCTGCACAATCTGATGGTTGTAGACTGTCTTCAGGCAGAACTCTGTCTAGAGGAAATTATAGTAGTTTTGGTCCGGAAGCAACTAGTTCGAGCTGGAGAACCAGGCATAAGTGAAGCCCTGCTGGATCAGGACAAAGGCCCATCTAATCCTGCATCCTTTTCTCACAATGGCCAACCAGATGCTCTAGTGAGAAGACATCAGGCGGGAATTGAGCGCAACAGCACACTCCCCGCTTCTGATTCCCAGCAACTGGTGTTCAAAGGTATACTGCCTGTGACAGGGAAGGTAGAGAAAGCTGGTCCTCTAGCTACATATGCCACCTGCATCTTCAGAGATAGTTCCAGGGCCAGGAGAATGCCCAGTGGGCATCCCTAACCAATTAATTGCAAACTTTTGTTGTTTAGTCATTTCGTTGTGTCTGATTGTTCATGACCCCATGGACCAGAGCACACCAGGCACTCCTGTCTTCCACTGCCTCCCACAGTTTGGTCAAACTCATGCTGGTAGCTTCGAAGACACTATCCAGCCATCTCGTCCTCTGTCATCCCCTTCTCCTTGTGCCCTCCATCTTTCCCAACATCAGGGTCTTTTCCAGGGAGTCTTCTCTTCTCATGAGGTGGCCAAAGTATTGAAGAATCTGTCCTTCCAAATTGCAAACTAGGTCTGTGGTTTTCCAAGCAACCAACCAACCAACAACACTATCTTATCTGGATTAAGTTTCAGCTTGTTCAGCCATCCTAAAACTGCTTCCAGCCACCTCTTTAATAGTTTTTTTCATCACCCCTCTGGATTGCCAAATGAAGACAGGAGCTGGAGCTATGTGTCACACACATACTGGTGGTACCTGTGCTCAAACCCCCAGATATTATCTGGAAAAAGACATTGAGTACCATGAGGGAACCATGTTAACTTTCTCCCAAAATTAATCCTGGCCAGTCATCTCATAATGATTTGGATGACGTGATGTCAGTAAGGCAAAAAAAAAAAAAGTCAACTGAGGATGAAGGCAAGCAAAATTCATGGAGGAGAGGGCTATTGAGGGCTATTAGGCATTATGGCTATGTCCTTCCACCACAGTTGGAGGCAGCAGTGCTTCTGAATACCAGTTGCTGGAAATCACAGGAGGGGAGAGGGCTCTCGTGCTGAAATCCTGCTTGCTGGTTTCCCACAGGGACATCTGGTTGGCCACTGTGAGAGCAGGATGCTGGAATAGATGGGCCACCGGCCTGATCCAGCAGGCTCTTCTTGCATTCTTATCTTTTTAAAAGAAGGCAATGTAAGTGAATGAATAGCCTGATGTCATTCAGGCAAGCAAGATGAATTGAGGGTGAGTGCGAGGAAAAGAAGGCAGTGTAAGTGAATGGGTGAATATTTTCATAAGGGGTGTTGAAAAACCATCAAGGAAAAGGAAGTGTATTCGACAGTGTTCACAAAAAGCTGTGGATAGTTTTGGCTTGGCTGTAATATATTTAAATGTATGCAATTTAAAGTTGGCTCAGATACCAGGGCAGAGAGTGAACTTTATAGCCATCAAAAGGCCAACAAGGAAAGAAAGGACAGCTGAGCCACTTTTTAACCAGCCAAGTTGGCACCCTAGTTGGCAAGAGGCGTCTTGCTGGGTTTTACAGGCCCCCCTAACCTCTTGGAAGATGTCTGGCAACGATGCCAAATTGGCGGTTGAGATTGCCAAGGATATCCTATCATTTGGAACGTTTATGTAATTGCACGTATATGTTTTTAGCCTTTGTGTGTAACAAAGTATATCCACTTCAGCGGCCTGGGGGGGCTGCAGGGGGAGTAGCGTGGTGTCTTGATAATGCCTTGCTCGGCAAAACCACTAGTGTGCATTGCGCTGTAATCTACGGGGAGCTTTGAGGGTGCTCATTCAATGTGCAGCTCCCTAATTCTCAGCGCTGAGCATGCCATGGTTCGGAAAGGTTGCTTTATTTTCTTGTGGAAGTGTTTTATGATACATCTATTATATTGGCCCAAACGTAGCTGCACAAATCTGGCTTGTATGAAACCTGTGTGTGGCTTATGACTGCTCTTTCATAGACTGAGAAGCCATGATTTAAGATGAGGATCGCCTGCCCTTCTTACCAGGGGGTACCGGCTGCCCAGTGAGCTGCTCTTTGTGAGGCTAATCTAGAAGTTGCCCATGTATTTTAGATGGAAAAAAGCAAGAGATCACTGGAGACCTACAATGTTTTTTCCGCTTTCAGTGAGATCTCATGTCAGGGGTGTAACCTATATTTGCCAGTGGCTTATATTCTGTCCAATACAGTGTGTGTGTGTGTGTGTGTGTGTGTGTGTGTGTGTACATACACATACAGATATGGGCAGAGGTGCTTAATGCAGACTACAGCTGTATGCTGAGCTGATGTGGGACATGGACATTTATCTGCTTATATATTCCCCTCTGAACTAAGAAGGCTGTGATGATTATCCTCCCTACTTCTGTGTTTTGCAGATCATTCATTCCCTTGCAAAACTCTCTCCCTGTGTGTTTGGTGACTTTCATAGGGGAGGACAAGTTATAAGTGGCAAGGGGGGGCTTACCTTTAAAGAGAAGGTGGCCAAGCTGAATAAAAAAGCTTGGTTGCCCTCAGCAGCTTTCCTTTTGCCGTTTTGAACACAGCACCCCATGTAAGTGTGTCATGACCAGGGTTGGAGTAGAGATTTAGTTTTGCTTGCATTTGTTTGATTTTGTTCGCATTCTTTTCCAGTCCTACCAGTGAGGATTGAAGCTGGGACCTTGTTTGTGCCCAGCAGTTGCTATAACCACTGAGCTGTGGTTCCCTCCCTGCCTTCCACTTCCTTCCTCCCCCATGATGCTTTTAAAGACGTAAGAACAGCCTGCTGGATCATGCCAACGGTCCGTCTGTTCCAGCATCCTGTGCTCACAGTGGCCAGCCAGATGTAAGTGGGAAACCCGCAAACAGGACCTGAGCACAACAGCCACGCTCCCCTCCTGTGGATTCCAGCACTCGGTATTCAGAAGCATTGTTCCTTCTGACCATGGAGGCAGAGCGTAGCCATTGATAGGTTTTAGCTCTATGAATTAAACCAATCCTCTTTTAAAGCCATCCAAGTTGGTGGCCATCACTGTCTCTTGTGGGACCAAGTTCCATAGTTCAACAATGAACTGCATGAAGACGTACTTCTTTTTTCTTTCTTTTTTCTCTCCCCTTCCTTCCTTCCTTCCTCCAGTTTCCACCAGGATGCTATTGATGCTTTTTCATCTGTTATCTCAGCATCATGCTTTTAAGTTGCACACTGCCTCGTTACATCTTCTGCGAAAGTACAGCTTACAAATATTTCGAATGAAATAATTTGCTGCTGAGCTGGGGAGCTCCAGATGCTGCTGAACTACAATTGCAATCAGCCCAAGATGACATGGCCAGTGGCCAGGGATAACGGGAGCTGTAGTTCAGCAACATCTGAAGGGTGATAGGGATCCCCCTCCCAATTTGCACAGTAGCTAGGGTGTCTCGACATGCCTCAACCACTGAATGATGCGTTCCGCCCTCAGACCCCACCCACCTTGTATCAAAGTGCTTTGATCCCTTGAAGAGCACTGTTTAAACGCTGGATATTGTTGTTCGGCAGCAGAGGAACACCGTGTTCTGGAGGTATACCGTCTTCCTTTGTAAACAGATAAAGGTCTGGGTTTTGGCCTGGCTGCACTTGTCTCTTTGATCTTTGTGCATAAACACACACACACGCATACACCAAAGGGCCCGCGAGTCACCTTATCTCAATCCCAAGCAAATAAACGCAGCGATAGCGAGGCGGGCTGGTGGCCAGAAAAACCACTGTGTAATCTTTTTGGCTGTCCGGCCTTTGCTTATTCTGACTCGTAGGCTGTTGTCACAAGCGAGCTCGCCCGAGCCTCGTTAAAACACAGAGGACCATGTAATCATGTTGGCGCTACTTTTCCGGCCTGTGCGAGGTTTGTTTTCCCAAATGCAAACTTTGACAAAAGTATGTTTAAGGTTAAGCTTCATGCATCACTCTGGGGTGGCTCCTGTCTCTCTCTCCCCCCCCCCTTTAAAAATAATTTTTATTTAAATTATGGCGTGCTTTAGAGGTGTGCACTACACATGGAGGGTGAGCTGGGTTGGGGAACAAATACCCGCTCAGTCCTCCTTAGCATTTTCATATTCCGCTGAGCTTGTCTGCCAGTGCAACATGGATATTTATTGTTATTTATTTATTGAATTTATATACTGCCCTATACCTGGAGGTCTCAGGGTGATTCACATAAAAAGCACCCAGTATATAAAATATAAATAAAAGCAATAACCCAATAATACCCCACCAAAAGAGTCACATTTTAAAAGGATATGGGATGTTGATCAGGTCAGCCAAAGGCCTGGTTAAAAAGGAATGTTTTTGCTTGGCCCCTAAAGGTGTATAACGAAGGTGCCAGGCGAACTTCCCTGGGGAGAGCATTCCGCAGATGGGGAGCCACTGCAAAGAAGGCCCGTTCTCGTGTGCTTTCACCATAGAGAGGCAGGGATGGAACGACACTTCTGTAACCTCCAAAGGGTACAACGGACAATGGCTGCTTCCAGTTTAATGCATCCTTTTCATTGTTTTTAAATGGAGGAGCAAGATCAGTTTCACCCACTCTGCCCATCCGGTTGCATCTGTTCTGCCTCTGAACAGGTTGAGTATCCACACTCTTAGCCATGTCCTCCCCAGTGCAGCCGACAGAAGTGGCCTTCAGAGTTTTCTCCTGCTATTCCAGGAGTGGGGGGAACATGTTTCAACCTGAGGGCCACATTCCCTTCTGGGCAGCCTTTGAGGGCCACATGCCAGAGGTGGGCAGGACCAGAGGCAGAAGTGGGTGGAGCAAAAATTTACCTAAATCTCACACAGCACTCTCTATCATCCATCCAGAGAAACAAGAGGCATTATCAGAGTTCAAACACACATTCCACCCAGGAAATTGGGCTGGGGAGAAGTTCCCTGTCTGAAACTCTGGGAAAACTGCTGCCAGTCAGTGTAGACAATACTGAGCTGGACAGATGATATGACACTGTACGTTCCTAAGACACTTGTGGAAACATGGAACCCTGGTTCAAGAACCCTTTTGCTGTTGATTTTTCTTATTTTATTTGAGGCATTTATAAAGTGGCGTACCTAAAACACACAGAGAATAAAGCAGTTTAAAAATTCATCGCAAACCCAAACCCAAATGCTACCTTAAAATGCCTGTTGCACTAAGAAAGTCTTTGTCGTTCTCCTGAAGCGACGATGGTGCCTTTCTTGTCTGGGTTGGGAGGTTGCTCTGTGAGTCTGGGCCCATGGCACTGAATTCATGTTGTCTGAGTGGCTGTGCTGCGTCTTCAAGGACAGAAAGTTATGCTGGGGTGGAGCTCGGATCAAGCCTCTCGAGCTGCCGGTTTCCTGGTGATGTTGTGACTTTGCAACCCCCCCTCCCTTCATCTCTCGCCCCATCCTTAATGCCTTTGGCAAGGCGGCAACTGTGTCTTGGCCACTTTTCCAGCGATGGAGCACCTGCATAATAGCCATTAGCTCAGTCTCCCCAACCCCGGTCCGATCCTGCAGCCTTCAGACCATCTCTTCTTCCCCTGTGGTATCTCCTTTCTTGTAATTGACATGGGAATAAAACTTTAAACAGCGGTGTCTAAATGTACTCAGTGTTGCATTACTCAATCGGTCTGTGATTACCGAGTGTATGTTTTCACTGATCTTTAACGGAAAAGGTGATTGTGAAATAGGCAAGGCAGGCTGGTCACAGACACACACCTGCCTGACTCGTAGCTGAGAGAGGGCCTCAAATATCTGAGCCAGCATTTTCCCCAAACTTCTGATCATTGACACAGATGCTATTGTTCTGAATGAAAACGGGAAGTGCTTGCACCTGAAAAATCCTACTGGGGGGAGAAATGGGCTGAACATCTATGGAGTGTTTCACTGAGGCTGAGGTCATCGGCTGATAGCATCACTTTCCATGTAAACCCAATTGTGCCTAATGTCATCTGCAGCCTCAGAAACCATTCTGATACCGTACACCAACAAAATGAGGGCCTAGTTTTCATCTTGAAACAACTTGGATTACATTTTAAGAGGCTGGGAGGCAAGGTCCTAACACCACACTTTGCAGGCCCAGTGTTCAGGGATCCCACCGAGGAATACCATCAAGACCTACTGAAGAAGGAATCTCCTATATATATCCAGGAGCAAATAAGCACTGCCACAATTCAGGAGTCTCACCCAGTGGTCTTCAGGGTTGGGGTGGGCAGACTTCTGGTTCTTGGGGTCCTTTTATTTTTACTAGAATATTGATATCCACTAACCTACACCAAGTGTAAAATAGTGTTTAGAATTAAGGAACCCATATGCTGTTCAGGAATTTGTTTCCAGTTCCAGAATTAAATTCACAGACCTATCATACACAAACATCCGCTCCTGGTTTCCCCCCTTAGCTTTCTTCATCTCAGCCACCTAATTTTTAAGGAGAGAGGAAATAAAGGAGCATGGGCTTTCTAACAATAAACTGTGGAAAGTCAGAAAGGCTTGCTGGTCTACTGCAAATTGCCCAGAAATCTCCCAGTAGATCATGATCTATGTTTTGCTTATCTAGGTATTTTCCTAAATCTACAAACCAGGAAGTTACTTTAGGAATTAATACTATATGAGCTCCAGCCTCATGCTTTATGCTGTCAGTACCCCAATGCAACATATAACCAACTTCCAGAAAACTGTAGCCCATTCACAATGTCCCACAAAATAATATTTTTGAAATCATGAAGGTAGGTAGCCCATGCATTGATCTCTGCAAAGGCCCTGAACAGCTTGGTTCCTGGATATCTTTATATCCCAGCTTGATCCCTAAAATCACCCTGAGGAGCACTTACTTCGTTCCCGTGTTACAGAGGCCTGACTTGGACTCAACTTGAAGTCGGGCGTTTAGTGTCACCAATCCCATGCTGGAAACACTCTTGCAGCAGAGATTTGGCAAGTATTCTTGCTTTTGACTTTCAGGCGTCTCTTGAAGACCTCTTTGTGACCTTCATGTGCTGGATTTCTTTTACTTTTTCCAATGGTGTTTTATGTTTTAACAGTGTACAGTGCCCTGACATTTTATGATATGGTGGTATTGAAATACTATTATAAATAATAAATAAACGACGACAAGCCTTTGCAAACAATATTCTTGATGGTAATACAATGCATCTGGCCCTGGGGGAGATTTGAGACCCAGCCAGGAATCTAGGCAGGTGGTGTGGTTCTGGGGCAGGAATGTCCTGATGTTTGGCTCCTTAGGATCATTAGTAAGTGTGGAGATCTGGTGAAGGTTCCTGCTCTCCTTGGTGCTGATAAGAAGAGCTTGCTGGATCCGGCCAATGGTCCCTCTAGTCTAGATTTGCTACATACATTTTTTCCCATCAGCAAAAGCTCCGTATAGGGTGTCTTTTAGGGATATTGAAGGCATGGGAGTAAGTTTACTTAATACAGTTTGTTAAATTATCCCATGCCTTGAATTCAGCAAATACTCAGAAGGCAAAAATCATCCTGACTACTTGCTCCCCCCGCCCCATAAAATAACAAGGCTTGCTATGAACAGAGCAAGTTTCATCACAGTCTATTTGTTTACTATCTAAGCTTGTAAACTCTTTCAGGCTAGAGACCTTTTTATTTTTTGCTCATGTTCTCCGTAAGCATGTATAATGATGGGGATACATTTGGCCTTATACATTTGACATAGCACATGCTTTGCATGCAGAAGGTCTCAGGTTGAAACCTCAGTGTCTCTAGGTAGGACTAGGTAAGACCCTGCCTGAAACCCTGGAGAGCTGCTGCCACTCAGTGTGGGCAGTACTGAGCTAAATGATCCAATGGTTTGAGTTGGTATAAGGTGACTCTCTGTGTTCCTACACAAAATGTAGCACCTATATAAATAACACTTTATATCTTTACTACAAATGGTGCATACATTTTAGAAGCTATGCTCTAAACGCACCCCCCCAACCCCAGCAACAATGTTTAAGGGTTGGGCCATAGGCTCTGGTTCTGTTCCGCTGAATAAAAACCCAAGGGGTGTGTTTACGGACATCAGTTTTGCCGCCCCAGATCCTGAGCTGTGCCTGGGCTTGTAGAGCTATCGCTGGGTAAACTGACCCTTTGATCGCTGTGTTATCGGAAGCTGATGTCCCCAGAGTGATTAACAAATCAGAGAAGGGGATGAAATTCCATGCCCGGTGCTTTTTGTGCTACTGCTCCTCGGGTTTGTTTCTGAAAATGGGACCCTCTCTTTCCATCTCAGCGTGGGCGAGTTTGTGCCACCTCTAGATGCAAAAATACTAGGCGAAATCGGAGGCTGAATTTTTAAGAAGTGGCGTGGAGGGAACAAGCAGAGAGAGGCAGAGTGGTGCCTGCTAGGGATGAACAAATCTGTCAATTTGGATTTCTTTCGGTTTCTCATGTGCCTAGTCTGACACATTTCTGTGTCAGTTTTCCATTAAAGAAAAAAAAGTCCTTATGAGAATTGATCAGCATTTTAGGGTGCATTTCTTCCAATGTACATATGTTTGTATGCAATTTTGCCTAATATATTGCATTTCTGTATATTGTTTCCACAAATATGCACATTTTAATACACACACTTCTGTTACTATTATTAGTATAACTTAATATATTTATATCCTGCCTTTTTCCTACATTGGGTTGCAAAGCAACCTACAACATGTAAAAAACATAAACTTTGGATCTAAGGGTAATGAAAACCAATGTTAAAAACCAAGAATACAAATAAGGTAAAGGTACCCCTGCCCGTAAGGGCCAGTCTTGACAGACTCTAGGGTTGTGCGCTCATCTCACTCTAGAGGCCGGGAGCCAGTGCTGTCCGAAGACACTTCCGGGTCACGTGGCCAGCGTGACAAAGCTGCTCTGGCGAACCTGCACCAGCGCAGCACACGGAAACGCCATTTACCTTCCCGCTATAAAGCGGTACCTATTTGTCTACTTGCACTTAAGGGTGCTTTCGAACTGCTAGGTGGGCAGGAGCTGGGACCGAACGACGGGAGCTCACCCCGCCGCGGGGATTCGAACCGCCGACCATGCGATCGGCAAGTCCTAGGCGCTGAGGTTTTACCCACAGCGCCACCCGCGTCCCATCAAGAATACAAATACATCACATTTAAATCCAGCAGTTCAAATGCAGCTTGCCCTGACAGCAGCCCAGGGATCAGAACGTTTCACATCTTAGTTTTCAAAGGCCTGTCTGAACAGGAAGGTCTTTGTCTGTTGGTGGAAGGATAACAAAGAGGGAGCCAGTCTAACCTCTCTTGGAAGGAGGGACTTCCACAATATGGGAGCAGCCACAGAGAAGGATCCATCTCTTGTCTCTACCCATCACGCTTCTGATGTTGATGAGGCTGAGAGAAGGTGCTCACCTGAGGCTCTTAGCATCCAGGCAAGTTTGTATAGAGGGATATGATCTTTCAGGTTGCCTGGGCCGGAACCATATAATATGCGTTTAATTAATTTTTTGCTGGGAGAACTTCCAGGTTCCAAAAAGTGTGAATTTCAGAGGATAGCTGCATTTCTGTTCACATATTGTTGTGAAAGTGCAGATTAGGTAAGCTCACGCTAAAACGTACACCTAATTAATGCATGGTACATTGTGGAAATGAGTTGTGCACCTGAGGCACAGAGGGGGCCACAGACAAAGACTCCCTTAAGGATCTCCGTGATCAGGCAGGGATATAAGGAATCAATTGTTATGAAGGTGTCCGGGACCCAAGTTGTTAATTGCATGTAAGTTAATACAAGAACCTTGAAGTAGCATATGGGCAGTCAGTGCAAGCTTTTAAGCAATGGAGTGATGGCAGTAGTCAGTCCCCACCAACAGTCTAGCTACAGCATTTTGTGCCAGCTGAAGCTTCCAGACCAAGTCCAAGGGTAGCTCCATAAAGAGTGCATTGTAATAATAAAGTCTTGAGGTTACCAGTGCATGAATCACTGGGACCAGGCTATCTCTGTCCAGGAACAGCTGTAACGTGGCCTATCAGCCGTAGCTGGTAAAAAGCCCTCCAAGTCAACTGAAGTTACCAAACTATGTTATCCCTGTTTGGCTGGTACCCTGCGATCATTCCTGGAAGTGTTGCCCTTCTGTTTTGATTGGTGTCAACATGTGGGCAGATCTGATTGGGTGCATACCATTGTGACATCATTGGGATCTCTGGAATCTGCATGGCTGGGATCACTGTAGGAAGATGGGGGGGGGGAGACCATGGTAGGAGGTTGGCGAGGGGAAGGACCCCCAACTATAATACAAAAGAGAGGGGAAGCAATGAAAAGAAACAGCATCAGAAAATAGCGGCCCTTTGCACAATTTCGGGAACTAGTTTCCAACCTGCAAAAGTATTATTTTATACCTGAAAATCAAGATGGGTGAATGTTCAGCAGAGCCTGAAGGTTACTGTAGTGTTCTAACTGGAGCAGAAAGCTGCGAGGGAGCCAGCTTTCAGCATCCCAAGGTCTGAGTGAGTGTTACTTGGCTGAAGACATGGGAAGGATTCCATGCTGAAATAAGCACAGGATCCGTCATAAACCCAGTGACCGAGGAGTGTTCGGACTAGTGGGACACTTCGTACTTGAACAGAGTAACGGAGGCTGTTAAACAAATACCGAGAAGAGTTCGAGAGCAGTGAAAACCAGGCAGTAATCTGATCCTTCCAAGAGCTTTACAGCCAACAGCACCACCTTCCACAGTTCTTTACAAACACCTTTTTGGGTTGAAAAAATATTGGTTTGGCTCTGGAAAAGTTCCTTTTGCTTCAACTGCTACCAGATGCGGAACAGTGGCTGAGCTTCAAGGAACGCTTCCAAAAGAAATACCAGATTGGTCTCACCAGGGATGCTGTTTTGAGTCTGAAGAGTTCCTTGTTGTACATGCAAACAAGAGTTCCTCTACCACCACCCAACAAATCTGGAGCATCCGGAATGCAGCTCCTGAGTTCGAATTCAGTTTATCTGCTGGGCTACTGGAGTTCTCATCTGAGATAAAAGTTTGAAGGTTCAGACTAATAGGGGAAGGAACAGCACTGTGTGTCAACGCTTGCTTCTTTGTCATGAACTATCACCTTGCCATTCCTCTAAAGCGCTCAGGGTCACATACATCCTCCGTCACCATGTTTTATCTTCTTGACAGCCCTGTTAGGTTGGTTCTGCCAAGTGAGATTGGCACATGAGGCTGCCCTGCACTGAAGCGGAGCACTGGTTTGTCTAGCCCAGTACATTACAGCAAAGAGCAGCTCTACAAATACATGGGAAATTGAGTCCTTCCCAGTACCAGTCTTCCCCCCTTTTTTTTTCAAAGGCAAAAACAAAACTAGACATTTCAGAAATTGAACCTGGAACCTTCAGCAAATGCAAAGCGTATGTTCTCCTGAGCAATGGGGTTGTCAGGTCAAAGGTCACCACTGAATTTCACAAAGAACTGGTCCATGGCCATCCACATGGCAGAGCAAGGATTTGAACCCAGGTCTGCCAGGCTCAAGTCCAACATGTTAACCATGGCTCCATATTGGCTCCCAGTAAACTTGCTTACTGATGAAAATGCACAGTCTCTTGAACTTTCTTCTACTATGGATCCTACACACTCCTGCTCTACCGGAATGTGGGCCACCACTCCTTCACTCGGAGCAGAGGGGAGCAGAGGGTCAGCTGCCACACAACATTGGCTTGACCTCTTGAGCTTCGACTAAACCAAACCAAACCAAAACCCACAACCAACCAGCCATTGGAAACTTCTCTCTAGGCCACCCAGAGGCCCATCTCTTGAAAAGCCTGCTAAGATTATTATTAGCCATTGTACCACCCTGCCCCCATTGGCTCTTTTCACCTTGTATTTGTACTGTGACGCTCCTGGAGAGTTCATTTAAGCCCCATTTCCCATCCTGGTGCCATCCAGAAGTTTTGTACTACAGATCCTAGCAGCCACCACGTGCAAACTTCATGCAAACCGGGATGAATGCTTCTTACACAGGCCGTCTGGAAGTGACCCAAGAAACATAGGAAACTGCCTTACACTGAGTCAGACCATTGGCCTACATAGTTCACTATTGTCTGCACTGACTGGCAGCAGCTCTCTAGGGTTTTAGGCAGGGGTCTCTCTCCCAGCCCTACCTAGATATGCCAGGGATTGAACCTGGGACCTTCTGCATACAAAGCAGTTGCTCTGCCACTGAGCTATGGTCCTTCCCTTAAAGGAAAAGGGCAGGAATTAGATTTAATAATTGTCCTCTTGTTCTTCTCCATTTCCCTAATTGTTGAGCCCCCCCCATTCCAAAAAAAACCAAAACAAACCTTCATTCTCTTCTCATGGGCCTCTAATCCACTTTGAGTCTGCAGTCAAGACAAAGGCCTTTGTAGAACAATCCAGAATATTAGGTCCCGACAATAAGGTTTCTATGATGATCATCCCAAAGCCTCCGAAGGGGGTTAAAACTGACCGCTCTTTAGCAATGTCATCAGTGGCTTGTTTGGCTGTGGCAATGAATCTGAAAAGGACAGATTTGTGTCTGAGTTTGGGTGTAAAGCTGGGGCTGCATTGTGTGTGTGTGACATTGTCCCTCCGATGAAGTACTTCCGTGAGCAAACCTCTTTGCCTTTCAGGAAAACATCTTCCAAGTCATGTGGTTTTGTTTTTTAATCCCCTTTTTAAGGCGAAGGCTTTAGATATACGGGTACTTACAGGCAAGTGAATCCTCGCTGCTTTTGTCCAGAATATTCTGAAGTGCATTTCTGGAATACTTTTGTCAAGATTTGATGGCTGGCCTGTTCCATCGTTGAGTGCCCACCGCATTGTGAGAGCCAAACTCTCCTGAGGTTGATTTAAACCCTGTGCTTTTTAATAACATAATGAAAGCTAATCCCCGCCATCCTGTGTGTTTCCATTTGTTGCATTGGACCCCATTCACCTACGATGGGTTTATCTGCAAATATTTTCATTCAGTTGTTGCTTCTTAGGACTTTTCTTTTGGTTACATCACTTGAGGCCAGGCTACTTGAAGTGATTTTGTCCTGGAGAAAAAAGAGGAGGAATGTGATTTCCACCTTGCTGTTGTGTAAAGCAGACATTGGAGGGGAAAGTGGGGTGGGGAGAGAACTAAATCCTCTCCTAGCTTTTGCTTCAGGATCTGCATAAGAGGTCATTATAGAAGCGAGGGACTCTTGGCTTTGATGGAGAAGCTAAGCTAGTTTCACAATTCAAGGAGCCCCCTCTGCCTCATCTGAGTTGGGACACTAGTGGTTCTCACCCATTAATGTTGACCCTGATTGGCAGGATCTTGAGTTCTCAGCTGGATTCTTTGATTCACTTATTCCCAAGCTATGTGCTGTGACAGAGCTTCTGGTAAGAAGCTAATAACAGGTGGTGGCAGCGATAAACAGTCTTCCCCTCTATCAGCAAGATCAGATGGTGACTGATGACAGACATGGGGCCCAAACAGGGCCGCTGAAAAACAAGAGGGAGAGAGGAACGTTCATTTCTAAAAGGAATTAGTTCCAGTTCCAATTCACCCTCTCCAAAAAGGAACGAATGCCATTTCAGTTCAATTCACAATTCATTCACACGGTCCATCCATGCCCTCTGCCCAAGTCTTCAGAATTTTACAAGATGCTCTGCTGAAATATAAAAGATACTTAAGAAGACTAAGAAAACATCAAAATACACAGAATGTAAGCTCTTTTTATCCCCCCCCATAATTGCGAATTGTGGGGTTTCTTACAGCTCATAGGAGCCTAGAAGAAAGCACAGAAATCATGCAAAGAAGCACTTTTGCTAAGATGGGAGGATAAACAACATTCTGCTATTGTAATTATGATAATTCCTATTAGTAGAAGTAGCCAATCCATTGGCAAGAAGCTGCTTAGGGGGAGGCAAAGCGAACCCAGGTCCATGCTTTAAAGGTCCATGCTTTAAAGCTCCATGTCCGAGCACTTTCTCTTTTTTTGCCCTGGCATTTTCCCCACAAAAACCCTCTCTTTGAATCAGAGCAAATGGCAACCATGAAAAACCCGAAAGCACAGGCCAGACAGTAAGTATGGATGAACCCCCAGTTGTGCAGAGGCACGGCAGCCACTCTCCTGTATGAGTGGGGTTTTTGTTTTTTAGGGGCCTTTAACAAGTCACACCCTAATCCTAAGCCACTTTCCCAGTATTTCTTACTTCTTAGGTACGGTTGTTTAGGGTTGTAGCCCCAATTTATATTCTTACCCAAGAGCCAGATGGCTTAACCAGGCCCCAGTCCTTGCAAAGCCTGGGCTGTCATTGCCAAGCAGTGACTCCACAATATGTTTCTCATTTAGCTGCCATACATTTAAAGTAGGTCTTGTGAGTTTTAGGAGAAATGTCTGCATTTTCTTTTTTTAATAGAAAAGTTTCATAATGTCTTTGGTGGTGTGGCATGGCTTCAGAGCCCATAGAATTGACTCACTTCTTTAGCTTGGCCAAATAATTTTGGGCTCACCAATCATAAAGAGGGGTGTCCCTGTTTGCCTCTCTCAGGGGCTGGAGGCTGTTTCCCCCTAAATAACCCTCTGCTGAAAAACCAGAAAGTGCTGGCAGTGTTGCTAAGGTTGTCCTCATTGTCTGCCACCAGGTTGGGTTTTCTCTATGAGAAACGGGGCAATTTAGCTGCAGGAATCTTAGGACATATCTATATGACCACATCCTCCAACATGGCACAGTTATTTCACAGAACTCAATTTGAGACACTTTTCCTCTGGAAAGATCTCTACTGTTTGAAATCTGAGTAGCTTTCCACTACGCTGGGGCATGTGTGTTAAGTTTGTCTAATGTGTGAGATTGTCACATGTTAAGATTATTTTGTTTTCTTTCAAACACCCCCCCACACACAAATTGTTGTTATTCACTTTCTTCATTTCTGTCCTGGCAGTCTAGAAAGCCTTTTCCTTGCTGTTCCCTTTAGTATCCTAGTCCTAGGTGAAACTTTTTTTATTGAAGATGGTTGATTTACTAGTGAGCTTGCAAATGAGTGAGTTTTGTGATCCATTCATCAGCAGTGGGGGAGACAGAAGGGAAATATCTGACCATCTATCATGAGTCCTGGGGAGACATCTTGGTGGAATTGGAAGGAATGGGATGAGAATCTGGATTTGGAGGAATTGGATACTAGGTGTAAATAAGGATCCAGTGGAGGGGCCAAGCGGACTGTTGGAGATACAGCCTCCCTGGTGCCATCTGGCATTCTGAGCTCCACATCATAGCAGACTGACCCTGTTGACTCTGCCTCTGCTACCAAGGACATAGGGACAGAGCCGTCTTTCCTATTGACCTTACTGGCGCATTGCGCCAGGGCTCTGGCCTCTCAGGGGCGCCCCAGAGAATGGGGGAGCTGCACGGCTTTGCCGGCGGCCTCCCCATTCCCTGCACACCCGCCAGCTGTGCCCCGTCAACCATATGGCTGGTGGGTGTGCAGTTTGCCTCCCAAGCCTCCGCGGAAGGAGAGCGATCCCTGCAGAGGCTTAGGATGGAAGCTGCACGGTGCCAGTTATACGTAAGATGGCCCTGCATAGGGATGACTGTGCCGGCACAAACAGATTCAGCAAACCCATCCTATTCTGAGGAGCTCCCATTTGCTTGCCCAGTCCCATGGCTTGGATCTCCAACTGTGCAAATGTCTATGCCCACCCTTCTCTTCAAAAGATCCAGGGGGTGGATCTCAGGTCTTGTGGCAAAGTCTCAGCTCACACCTGGCCATGAATTTAACTTGTTGTGCTTCCTCTTAACCAGAATGTTTGCCTCCTGACTGACATATCACACTGGCCTATGCATTCAAGCCTTTGACAGAAACTGAGTTGGGTGTCTGACTGCTGCATCCTTCTGCAGGGGGCCAGGGCACCAGCAACGATGCAGGGAAGTTGATCATTTCACACATAGAACTACCTAGCTCACTACTACTAACACTGAATCACAGCAGCTCTTCAGGTTTCAGGGAGGGGGTCTTTTTCCTGGTCCTACCTGGAGATACTGGGGGTTGAACCTGGAGCCTTTTGCATGCACAACACATGCTCTCTCACTGAGCTATTGGGCAGATCTGCACTCTGCACATTTGATGGCACATCTGATGGACATTTAACTTCCCACAAAGAATTCTGGGATCCCGAGTTTCCTCCTCGCGAGAGCTACAGTTCCCAGCACCCTTAACAAACTACATTTCCCAGAATTTTTTGCGGGGAAGTGTCACTTGCTTTAAATACGCTCTGAATGTTCTTCAGATGTATGGTGTGGCTCTGCCCACAATCCTTCTCCAATTTTTTTTGTCTGGAAAATGTCTTACAGTGGTACCTCGAGTTACATATGCTTCAGGCTACATACGCTTCAGGTTACAGACTCTGCTAACCCAGAAATATTACCTCAGCTTAAGAACTTTGCTTCAGGATGAGAACAGAAATCGTTCTCCGGCAGCAGGAGGCCCCATTAGCTAAGGTGGTGCTTCAGGTTAAGAACAGTTTCAGGTTTAGTACGGACCTCCAGAACGAATTAAGTACGTAACCAGAGGTACCACTGTATAAGCTACGTACAAAGCAGAAAACAATCCAGCAAAAATTTCCGACTGCATCTCATTTTTATTATTTATTTAAAGCAGGTGTGGGGGATCTCCCTCCCTCCAGATGTTGCTCGACTACAACTCCCATCATTCTTGACCATTGGCTGTTCTGACTGGGGCGGTAGTCCAGCAACATCTGGGGATATGCAGGTTTCCCCACCCCCCAATTTAAGGTGTTTATACCCCACCCTTTAGCAACACAAATCAGTTCTCAAGCAGTCCCTGCACTCAGGCTCTTAATCTGAAAAGGTATGAAACATGAGGGGAAAGGAATGGGTGAGAGGAGGGGAAAGCAAACCTCAAGCACAAATTCACTGACAGCCAATGTCAGTGGTGGTTCTCGTTGTCATGCCTTTGGGTAACTATATCTAGTGAAAACAGTGGTTTAACTGAGATAGATACACAGCCCAAAGTGGTGGAAAAGTCACATGTGTACAACCTGCCCCCTTGCTATTTTCTGTCTAAGTTCCAAATTTTCCAGAACAGGTTACGATTTCACATGGTATACCCTGAGTAACGATCAGCTTTCATTTTCAAACTGTTGGCTTTGGATTATTGGCAACTTTTACGCACCCAAATTTAGAAGAAAATTTCAGAGTTCCTCCTCCTTAAAGGCCTTGTCTTTAAACGTTTAAACACAAACCACATCCAAAACTTTGGCAAGGATCTGTCATTTTTGCTGGTGATTATTTACCTCTCATTTTTCATGTTTCCCCAGGATGAAAAATGAGCAAGCAACTAATGTGTATCTTGCCTCCCGTAAAAACAACAACAGCTCAGCTCTCAGGGCCAAATTCAATTAAAAAATTACACCAGACTCCTGTGGGTTTGTTTGTTTTTTAGCAATTCCACACCACCTCAGCCCCCTGGCACAACAATTTTGCTTTATTGAACTGGGCTCTTGATTTAGCTGGAAAACATTTTGAGCAATGATCAAGGTATTGAGTTGCTTGATGCAATATTAAATACATAGCAAAAAAATCCTGGGTTTGCATTAACAGGAAAATCAAACTTTTGACCCCAGAATTTGAACTCTAACTCTTGACCTCCTCCTGAGCCCACTGCTCCTTATTAATAATGCTTTTATTATATTTCACAAAATTTATCCCGCCTTTGCTAATATTTTGTAGGGAAAAGTACACTGTGTGCAGAACTCAAGTCCTCCTGTTCTTCCAGCCTTGCATATCTCTCCTCTGATGTTTAGCATGTTAGCAGTCATTTCCTATGCATTTCCAAGCACATTTTCCACTAGCCCTGCTGACTGGACTGATAGAGGTTAATAACAAATAACATCCTCAGGGCAACAGTTTAAAACCTTAGCACTCCTTCTAAACCCAGGGGTTAGATTAGATTCATAGAAGATAAGGCTTCAGCAGCTACGAACTCGGATGGCTATGTTCTGTTAGAGGCAGTATGCCTCTGAATATCAGTTGCTGGGAATGACAGGTGAGGAGAGTGCAGGTGAGCTTGGGTCCTGCTAGCAGGCTTCCTATAGGCATCTGGTTGACTACAGTTGAAACTAGGATGCTGGACTAGATGGGCCATCCTTGGAAATTTGCATTCTTCAAAGTTTGTGATGCCTCTCTCCAACCTAAAATGTACAAGAATGCATTGTGTTAGGGGATATTGCTTGTTAAATTGCACACACTGGGCAAAATTGCATTTAAATTCATATATAAAAATGTACATGCAAAATTTCTATGTTGTTTTTTTTAATGCAAACTGATGTAAAAGTGGGGCAAACTGAGAAACCAGCATTGACAGAGTTGTCCATCCCTAAAGGAAATATTAAAATATTGCAGGTTGCCCTTAGCCTTTAGAATTGGGCAAGGCTATCAAGTGAATAACTAGAGTTAACCTCCATGCATTTGCCTGATCCTTTCCATTATGGAAGTCAGGCTGATTTCTTGACACCGATTACAGCTCCTCAAATGATACCACTTGATTTCTCCCACCCTCCACTCCAGGTGCAGGACATTTCCTTCAGCCACGACTGCCGCTGGGTGGTGGTCAGCACTCTTCGGGGCACGTCCCATGTCTTCCCCATCAACCCCTATGGAGGGCAGCCCTGCGTCCGCACACACATGTCGCCAAGGGTTGTCAACCGAATGAGCCGCTTCCAGAAGAGCGCTGGGCTGGAGGAGATTGAGCAGGAGCTGACGACCAAACAAGGAGGTCGCTGTAGTCCCGTCCCAGGGCTATCCAGCAGCCCGTCTGGCTCCCCTCTTCACGGTAAGCGTTGGCTTTTCCTTTTCAATTGTCTAGCAGGAGTTGAAAACAAAACTGCCCTTTTACAAATCTGTGGTGGGTCCACATTTGGAATACAGTGGTACCTCGGGTGACAGACGCTTCAGGTTACAGACGCTTCAGGTTACAGACGCTTCAGATTACAGACTCCGTTAACCCAGAAGTAGTACCTCGGGTTAAGAACTTTGCTTCAGGATGAGAGCAGAAACTGCATGGCAGTGGCAGCGGGAGGCCTCACTAGCTAAAGTGGTACCTCAGGTTAAGAACAGTTTCAGGTTAAGAACAGACCTCCAGAACGAATTAAGTTCTTAACCCGAGGTACCACTGTACTGTGTACAGTTCTTGGTTGCCTCACCTCGAAAAGGATATTGTACAGCTGGAAGAGGTTCAGAAAAGGGCAACCAAAAGTATCCAATGGATGAAATTTCTCCCTTATTAGGGGAGGTTGAAGCATTTTTAATTCAGAGGAAAGGTAAGTTAGGGATAACATGATAAAAGGTCATAAAATTGTACATAGCACGGAGACAGTGTGTAGAGAAGAGTTTTTCTCCCTCTCTCATAATACTAGAATTTGTGGATGCCCAATGAAGCTGAAAGATTGTCCACAAGAACACTCTCCCCTCCTGTGGTTTCCAGCAACTGGTATTCAGAAGCATGACTTCCTCTGACCAAGGAGGCAGAGCCTAGCCATCATGTCCGGTGGCCATCACTGCCTCCAGTGGGAACAAGTTCCATAGTTTAACTATGCAATGTGTGAAGAAGTACCAGTTGCTGGAAACCACAGGAGGGGAGAGTGTTCTGTGCTTGGGGCCTTCTTGCAGATTTCTCACAGACATCTGGCTGGCCATTGGGAAAGCAGGAGGCTGGACCAGGTGGACCATTGGCGTGCTATAGTAGGGCTCTCCTTATGTTCTAATGTTAGAAAGAGAACTTAGTACCTTCCAGATGTTGTTAGACCTCAACTCTCTGACCATTTACCATGCTGGTCGGGGCTGATGGGAGTTGAGGTAGCCACAGGCTTCCACCCCCTGTGCTATAGCAAGGTATGCAGAAGATAGATCAGGAAAGATGGGTGCTTTTCATATGCAGGTTAAAAATAATTTAAAAGGTTTTAGAGCTTGATCATTTCATGTTTTATTTCATAGACCTCCCAAGGTGTTCTGCTCTGTGTTTCAATGGGTTTTTTTTTTTAAACCTGGCAATCATATTGTTGGTTGGTCAAGGGTAGTCGGAGAGCAACATCTGGACATTCTGAAGACAAATATTTATTGTTTTGCGAGGAAATGTGAATGCCAGCTCAAGATGAAAGATGAGCTGAAATGAAAAGTTGGGTTTGTTGTCATTGTCGCTGATCTCTTTCACAGTAGTGCAGTTGGAGAGCAGTTGTTCCAAGAGGAAAGTTGTTTCTACAGAGCCTTTGCCTAATGCAGCTCCTAACTCCAGGGCAGGAAGCCTGTGGACCTCTGGAAGCTGCTATTCATAGTCCAACACTCTCTGTGAGAACAGGATGCTGGGCCACTGGTCTGATCCAGAATGTCTCTTCTGATGTTCTCAGGAGGTCTAGTTGGTTGACCTTAATGCTCTACTATTTATGAAGCATCTTGAAGCAATTTCACAGTACAGTAAACACACATATAAAACCATTGCGTATATAAAAACGGTTTCAAATTCAATGTGATACCAAATGGGATAAGGATCTCCACTTAGAAGGCTTTTTGGAAGAGGAATGCCTTCGAGATATGCCAAAAAGGCAATAGAGACGGCGCCTGCCTGTTATGTCAAGGGAGGGATGTTCCAGTGAAAAGGTTCAATCCTCGGTATCTCCACATATGGCTGGGAAAGACTCCTTGCTCTGAAACCCTGGAGAGCCACTGCCTATCAGTGTAGGCCAAGCTGAGCTAGGTGGACCTGCAGTCTGGCTTCATATAAGGCAGCTTCCTCGGTTCTTTCTTGTGTGATTAAGAGTAGGCCTTGGTTGTTGAGTCATTGGCCATGCTAAGGCATCCATTTTCTGATTGCTTCCTCATCTTGGCAAGGTGGCCAGTGAGGTCTGTGCCACCCAGCTTCTCCTGAGATAGAACATTACTTTGCTCCTTGCATTACAATGCAGCGGTCGAGTGTGGCATGCTTGGAACAGACACCAGATTGCTGTAAACCATTATTATAACACATCCAATCATTTTTAACTACTGACATCATATAGAGAACAGGAAGGAGCGATCAACGTCTGCAGCTTTCATCCATTGGTGTCTGCTTTTTGTCAAGGGGGAAACTACAGTAAGTTGTCGCCTTTATAGGTTTTCCAAACACGTTTGAAGCTCTTTCTTTGTAAATAGAAAGGAGTGTTTGATGCTCAAGAAGCATCTGAGAGGTTTCATTTGGTTTTGATTAGCAGCACGACCAAAAATTTCAGGAGTGGGCGGATGGGTTTTTGTTCCTTCCCCAAACCTAGTGGAAGCTTTGAAGGATTTTTTTTTAAGTGTGGGTTTTTTAAAAAAGTGACAAGTCAAAACGAAACACCTTGATTTTTGGAGGGTATCGCAGTGCATCGTAGTTGAGGAAAATAGCTTATTTATTAAAGCCATGAGTCCTCATCACCTCCAGCCACCTCCAGTTCATGCCATTTGATGGTGCATATCCTTGTGGCTGTGTTCCACCTCCCCCGTGGGAGGAAGCCTGCCTCCGAAATGCCAACTGCTGGGATTCATGAGTGAGGCGAGTGCTGTTGCACAGGGTCCTGCTTGTGAGCTTACCATTGGAGCAGGGGTTCCCAAACTGGTCCGCAGACCACCGCAAGCTTCGTCCAGGTGGTCTGTGATTTAAAAATACACTTTAAAAACTTGCAGCATCTAGCACAATTACAATTGCTGCATCAGGAAAAAAACACGAAATGGTCTGTCGGGAACCTCAGCAAGTTTCAAGTTGTCCTTGGGTGGGAGGAAAGTTAGGGCATTAGGACATCTGGTTGGCCACTGTGAGAACTGTCCATTTGTTCTTACTCACCACTTCCTGTTCTGTTATCAGTTACTGATCCATAAGTGACCTCTTCTCTTTCCCCATGATTGTGAGAAAGAGAAACTGAGTGAGATGAGAAGGGTCCATTTACGCAAGATCGGAAAACCCCTAGGTCCAAAGGATATGAGATACCAGGGACAAGCAATGGTCCTGGCCTTCCTACTTAGATTGGGCTAGCTGTTTTTAGAAACAGGATGCCAGACTAAGTGGGCCTAGACTTTGCTCTGATCCAGCAAGGAAGTCCCCATGTTCTTATTACTCATGATCATTGGGAATCAAATCTCCTTGTTCTGATGCTGTCTACCTTTGACTGCTAGCCCCTGGGGATGGAGCACAGACCACCGTCTTCCTGCCCTGCTCATGGGCTTCCTGGAGCCATTTGGCTGGTCATGGTGGAAAACAGGATGCTTGGGCTTGATTGGACTTTGGCAGGGATTATTTTATGAGCTTCAGCTGCTGCAAATGTCCCGTTTGCATTGGGCCTCTGTCAGCACTTAACATCTCCCCTAGCATGTAGCTTGCCACCCTTCCACTACCACCCTTCAAGACCTGTGAACCTCATCCATAGGGCAGAAGCAGCCCATGTGGTTTTCTCCAGATGCTGGCTGGGACTGCTGGGAGTTGGAGTCCAGCAACACCTGGAAGGCACACAGCTGGTTCTTCTTGCTTCGCGAGGAAGGGTGGCGAACATTTTTCAGATGGCAGGCTATATTCCCGGTGGGCCACATACTAGTGGTGGCTGGGGGAATGGGTGGAACGACAAATGTGGACTGTACCTTTGTACAATAGGTTTGTTGCTGCACACCCTTCCTCTGTCCTCCATCTAGGCAAGTGAGTCCAGGTAGGCAACAACACTCAAGGATGCCACAAATTGGCCTGGCAAGGGGTGTAGCCTGGGAGAGTTCCCAGGGAGGGCTCATTTAGCCCTTGGCCCTGATATTCCCCACCCTTGCTCTAGGGACACGGAAGAAACATGCCCACCCAAAATGGTTTTTTATCCTTCCTTCTGACTTTTATCTTTCAAATGCATTCGGCGCAGCAGAGAAGAAAATCTATTTATGGTTTATTCTGGTCCCAAATTGTTTACTTGTGCAATGTAAACCTTTTTATCAGAGTGGGGAGCCGTCCTCACAGGGAATGACTCACTCTTGGCTCCTGCCAGGTTTGCTGTCTTTGAGCAGGAAGGCAGGAAGGGAAATGGTTAAGAAGCAAGGGGATAATTTCCTTTGCACCTGTTATACGGTTTCTCTTTTGTTGCTTAGGTTATTTTATCTGCCAGCCCCATCCTATTGTATATTTTTGGTCCTTCGGTAGAGCTGCCAAGCTTGTTTCACCAGTGACCTCAGTCCCAAGTTGAGCATCCTTCTATGGGGTTTCGCTGTTTCCTGGAACGACGTGGTGCCACCGAGTTACATCAGGGAACGAACAAAATTAGGTTGCCTTTGCCTAAATTCCCAGCTTTAGCAATGACCTTTCAGTTTCAGTTTTTAAGCAATGAGGTGACAGTGAACTGGCATGACAAACGGGCATTTTTATGGGGTTTGATGTTTTGCCCCCTTGAAAAATTGATGAGAGAATGACATACCATTATCACTCCCCAAATGCAGACGTGATGAATAATTGGTTGCAATTTTGTTTTCTTATTTTTAGTTTTGTTGTCCCACAACCTTTAAAATGGAGGGTGGGGTATATGCGGTCTAAAATGAATTCTTTCTTTCTTTCTTTCTTTCTTTCTTTCTTTCTTTCTTTCTTTCTTTCTCCAGAATCATAGAATCATAGCAAATTACCTTGCTCTGACTCAGGCCACTGGTCCAGCTTGCTCAGTATTATCTACACTGAGAAATAGCAGCTCTCCAAGGTTCAAGCAGGGAGCCTCCCCCAGGCCTACCAAGGGACACTGCCAGGGCTTGAACCAGGGACTTTCTGCATTCAAAGCATATGCTCTGCCGCTGAGCTGCGGCCTTTGCTCTCTACAGCGGATGAGGCTGCTCTTTGTTGTCTCTGAATCACTACGATTAGTTTGTTCAATCGCTCTCAGTGCAGAGAGGCAGGGAAATGTGTCCCCAACCCCAGCTGAAATATTTTTGAATTTCAAAACCTAGAAGAAGGTTGGGTAGGCCTTAATAAGTTGGTTTTCTACATTATGCCTTCGAATCATAGAACCGTAGAGTTGGGAGGGAATACGAGGGCCATCTGGTCCAGCCCCTCAGTGTAGAACAGTTTTGCCCAATGTGGAGCTCGAACCCACAGCCCTGAGATTAAGAGTCTCATGCTTTACTGACTGAGCCTTGTCTATAATAAATCACTTTCATTTAAGGTTTGTGGCAGGATCGGGAAGACCCAACCAGTTTATTGGACTTTTAAACCAGCTATTCACAATCTATGGTCCTGAGAAAGGAATGAATTAAGTAACTGAAGGTTCTTGTGAGTCCAGGGTGCATGCTACTCACAGAGGAGGCTGCCCACTGCATCTCTGAATGAGTCACTGCTCATCCAGGGAGAGGGCAGAGCACGTTCAGAACACTGAATGCCCCAGTTTCAGTCCCCAGCACCTCTAGGTAAGGCTGGGAAAGACCCTTGCCTGAGCTCTGGAGAGCCACTTCCAGCCGCTGTAGATGATACTGACTTAGATGAACTAAACAATCAGCCTGTAGATAAGATTGTCTGTTGTGTCTCTACCTGAGTCCCTGGCCTTTCAGTCAGGGGCAGTGGATGTCATGGGGGGGGGGGATTTGGCAGCAGAGAAATGAGCTCTAGCCCAGTATTGTCTACTCCAGCTGGTAGCAGCTCTCCAGAGTTTCAGGCGGGGGACATTCCCATACCTACCTGGAGATGCTGGGGTTTGGATCTTGGCCCTTCTGCATGCAAAGCAGACGTTTCACCACTGAGCTACAGCCTTGTGACCATACCGAATGTGCTTAACTCCATGGTGGGTTCCTCCCCCATCAAAATAAAGTAGCCAGTTGAAGTGCACTCCCCCCCCCCATCATTAATGTGTTGTTTGACCCTAAGAAACTCTGACTTGAGCCTCCTGTGGGGCTGCAGAATAACATATGTCACATTGCAAAGTTTCCCTTAAAATCAGGGGTGGGGGGGTGGGAGTGAGAGAGACCAAGCATTTTCATCCGCAGCCTTTTACTGTCTGTGCGTACAGGGTTGCATTGCAAGGGAGAAAATGAGGACAGAATCCAGAGGTTTGATAAATATATACATCTCAGAATGCCTGCAATGTGTCCCTGTCACTGTGCCCGATTTCCTCTCCTCTCCTAGCAGGGTTCTTATGGGAAAGCAGACTTGAAAGACGTGACGGCTCCCGTTCCCCCTTCCTGAGAAGCAGATTGGCTTCCTTTAAGTAACACTCACTTAAGAAACCACCTTTTAGAGCACGGCGGACCTAAAATAGTCCTTGCGAAAATGAGCTGGAGCATAACATGAAGCACTGGAGGGCAGTTCCCGTCCAAATTACATTTAATATCCGAGCCTGTAAACAAGAGAGCCTGTCGGCCGAGCTGTCTGCGTGCCTCTGTCTCCAGTCCACCCCTTTTTCTCTTTCATTTTATCTCCTGCCGTGTAGATGCAGGCCTTAAAACAGTCAAATAGGTTTTGCTTCGTCTGACGGCAACCACAGTCCAGCTTTGATCAGAGCTGCTTTAAGGTTGCCCCCTCCCCCCGCTGCTTTTACCATCATCCAGAAATGATGAGGGATCGGCATCCTCTGGGTTGTATGATGTAGAATAGGGTGCCAAGGGCTCCTTCCTACTCCGGGTGGTATGACATGTGTCTTGACAGAGTCTGAGCCTTCCTCGGGCCAACACTGGGGTACCCCTGTCATGATACCTCCTTTCCCTCAGTTAAAAGGTAAAGGTACCCCTGACCATTAGGTCCAGTCGCGGACGACTAGGGTTGCGGCGCTCATCTCACTCTATAGGCCGAGGGAGCCGCCGTTTGTCCGCAGACAGCTTCCGGGTCATGTGGCCAGCATGACTAAGCCGCTTGTGGCGAACCAGAGCAGCGCACGGAAACGCCGTTTACCTTCCCGCCACAGCGGTACCTATTTACCTACTTGCACTTTGACGTGCTTTCGAACTGCTAGGTGGGCAGGAGCTGGGACAGAATAATGGGAGCTCACCCCATCGCAGGGATTCGAACCGCCGACCTTCTGATCGGCCAGCCATCAGTTACTGCAAAAACTCACGTTCTGTGCTTCCTTTTGAGTTTCAGAAGAAGTTTGCTATGTACCAGAAGAGTGGATTTCTAGGGTGGGGGGTGGGATCAAGCTGCAATCCAAGCAGGTCAGCCGAAGCCTAGTTGTATAACGATTGGCATTATAATAACCATTTATTGCAATATACATTGTCCTCTGTCCTAGAGATTAGCAAATTGGTCAATTTCAGCTTCTCTCGGTTTTTCTAGTCTCAAGATCAGTTGCCCACATTTCCACATCAGTTTGTGGTTTTCTTTGTTTTTAAGAAGTCCTCGTGAAAATTTAGCATGAATTTCTCCTTTAAAACTCTTATCTGTACATAATCATGCTTAATGTGCACATTTCTCCAAGCAATTTCCGTTAATGTGCTGCATTTTTGTATGTTATTTTTACTAGTGTTTGCATTTCTCTCTCTCTCTCTCTCCCCCCCCCCCCCGTCCTAGAATATAAATTTCTGTCCACGTTTCTTGTCGGGAGAGCTGCGTTGCAAAATTAGGAGATGTGCAAATTTTGAAGAATGGCTGCATTTTAGTTTGCAAATTGTTTCAGGAACTAGACTTGCCTTTAATTGCAAACCAGACTGGGTTTCGCCAGGGCCACCCTCAGTATTCACGTACACTGGATTTTTAAAGCAAAGCTTAGATAGGCATGTGCCGGCAAGAGATTCAAAACCTAAAATCAACAGTGGGTAATACAACTGGAGGAAGGTAACAAGGCCTTAGCTCAGGAGTAGAACCTTTCCTTGTTTTGCTTTCTGAAGGCCCCGGGTCCAATTCCTAGCATCTTCAGTTAAACAGATTGTGTAGCAACTGATGGGAAAGACCTCTGTCTCTTTGCCTGAGATTCTGGGGAGGAGATAGTGCTAGGTTAGATGGACAAATAATTTGATCTGGTATGAGGGGAGAGGCAGAACACATCCTTTGGGCCATGCTGAACACCGAAGCAGGGCAGCATTTATTTCAGTTTAGTTAATCCAGAATACGTCTTCCTCTTGCTCTGCCCATTATCGTCTCAGGCTCTGATTGTATAGCAAACAGAAGTTAGGGATCAAGCTGGTCTGCATTCAACATGTTGAACCAGGGATGGAGGACCTTAGGCCTGGGGGCCAAATGGGGTCTTCCAGTCCTCTCTGTTTGGTCGTCAGGACTCTCCCCAGGCTGCATGCCCTCTGAGCCACACCCCTGCCCTGCTTTGTACCCTCCTTGGGTATCTTTGCCTGCCTGGAAGGTGCCCTTGATTTCTGATCATGCTTCTTGCTTGCTAGATGGAGGACAGGAAGGAGTGTGTGTGAGAGTCAGTATAGGAAAAACGCTATTGTATAAAGGTAAAAATGTACACCTGTTGCTTTGCCCACTTTTGCCTACAGCCCCACCCACCATAGCTGTGTGGCCCCCAAAAGGGAGAACATCCCTTGGGATGAGAAAGGTTTCCCAGCCCTTGGAATAGTTCAGTGCCTGGAAGGAAGGACTAAGGGAAGGTATCCCAAAGGAGGAGGGAGATTCTGAAGCCCATGTTTATTTTTATTTTTTTAATTACACTTACTATTTCACCCAACGTGGAACCCACAGTGGCACACACATGGGATTTTCCATCCAGGCACTGACCATACCCAGACTTGCTAAGCTTTGGCAAGGTGGTGGCCTCCTGTGGCTTTCCCCCAGGACCTGCTCGCATGGACCTTTCTTGCCTTAAATACGAGACCACCAACTAGTTTCCCTTTCTGCGTGACAGAGGCAAAGTTCCACCTTCAAACAGAAGGAGCCAGCCAGGCTCCTATTTAGGACCTTAGATGTATGCAAAGCATTGACACCACAATCTTCATTTTGAGCATTAACGTTGGGATGCTTAAGCGAATGTCCTCTAGAGGGTGGTGTTTTCTCAGCTTTTGCCACGGGTGCCTCAGAGAGCCCCCTCTCCTCTCCTCACACTGTATGTCTGTGTTAGGCCAATGGCCGATTTATGATGTATGAGGTAGCAATATTGTTTTATCTTGCTGTTCCACGATATGGGAAGGCCGTCACAGCCGCTTGTTGACTTCTTGTTTGAAATGTTCTCGGAGCTGTTGTTTATACGTTCCCCTCGGAAAGAATTTGCCTCAGCTATTTCTCCTTTTCAAATTCCAAATGACATATTTTTTTTGGGGGGGGGGGAGGCGGGAAGAATTGCTCTTGATTGTCCAGCAAAATTTCAAATTGTCCTTGTGTGTATGTGTGAGAGACCTTTTCGCTAGGAGCCGATTCACATATTATGCAGGACAAGTCAGTAGAATTATGGGCTGCACCATTTCAAAGTGCAGGAGCTGTGTGTGAATGTCACATTTTGTTAATGTTCCTTCACATTGAAAAAAGGGGGAAAATGTGTATCAGAGAGAGAGGTTTAACATACACACATTCCCTCCACTGTAAGAACATAAGAGGAGTCCTTCTGAATCAACCCAAAGACCAGCATTCTCTTCTAACAATGGCCAAACAGATGCCCCAATGGGAAGCTTGCTACTAACCTAGTAACTGCACAGAGCTTTTTCTGTGGTAGTACATCTGCCTTGCATGCAGAAGTTCCCAGGTTTAATCCCTGACATCTCCACACAGGGCTAGGAGAGAATCCCGCAAGTCAGTGTAGGCAATACTAAGCTAGAAGGACCAAGATCTGACTCAGTGTTCTTCAGTGACGGAGCTCATGTATTGCAGCAATTGAATAAATTCTGAGTTAAACTTGAACACACAGCTTTACTGTGACTTAATTCGTTCTGTGGCATCCTCTGCAATAAGTGAGAGAAAAGTCACTAGAAATGAGATTGGCAATATGGTGCCCTGAGCAGGGATAAAATTTGGCATACACACCCTGAAATATTTCTTATTTTCATAGCAATTCCTTTCAGTACAGGTTTTTTGGGGGGAGGGGGTGATCTCAGTAGGTACCCGCATATAGGTGTTGTTGTTGTTGTTGTTGTTGTTGTTGGCATTCATCTGTCTCGAGAGACGATGGAATGTGCCTCCGGGGGTGAAGTCAAACTGCTTCATTAGCAGCACCAAAGTGACCTCCTCAGGGCGCAAGCCTGGGCAAAGTGTAATGGAGGTCATGGGCTGGCCAGACAACAAGACCCCCTCTCAGTTTTGCTGATGTTGTCCAAAGAAAAGCAGAGCAATATGTCTGGCACCAGCTCGGCTGCAGGAGTTGCTGGAAGGAGGCAGACAAGGCACCATCCAACTGTCTTAGGGACTCCACTCCAGTTTTGTGTAGGGTGGACTCCTTAGCCTTTTCTTTTCTTGAAGAAGATCTTCTTCTTCTTCTTCTTCTTCTTCTTCTTCTTCTTCTTCTTCTTCTTCTTCTTCTTCTTCTTCTTCACCTCTACTCAATGCTCTGTGTGGAGAACCACTTGCACTGCCCTAAATTAGGCGCTGGTGGAGATGGGAGGGCCCAGGAGTGGTGGCTTTGTTTGTGGGTAAGGATGGACAAATCTGCGGTGGCAGCCAACTTGGATGACTTCAAAAGTGTATTAGACATGGAGGATAAAGCTGTCATTGTCTACTAGGCATGATGGTTATGTTCTGCCGCCGCTGTCGGAGGCAATATGCCTCTGAATACAAGAAGTGAGGAGAGTTGTGCTATTGTGCTCTGGAAATGCTTCCAGGCATCCCATTGAGGCATTCAGTTGGTCACTGTGAGAACACAATGCTCAACTAGATCGGCCATTCGCCTGATCCAGCAGGTCGGCTTATGTTCTTTTAAAGTAGTTGCAAGGGGGTAGAAAAAGTAGGTTTGAGTAGGAAAGGGGATCAGCCCCAGACTTGTTCATGCCCATACTATGCTAAAAATGCTCACTCCACATTTTCCTCTTTATATGAAGCCCCCAGCAAGCCCCCTCATGTGCACAGATCTGCCACCACATTATCTCCTTTGGCCCATGCAGTGAGGTGAGCAGAATCCTGCCCCCCCCCTGCACTGATGCCCAGGAGTCCAGGCCAGTCAACTTCTGAGACCACCACACCCACTGAGGCTTTCCCCTCCAGGAGTCTTGAGGCCTAAGAGCATGATTGATACCCTTCCCTTGGAGGGTTATTTTTCCCTCGATGCAGGGAAGGTCAACAGCTTGCTTCCCTACTTTGCCATATAATAATTGATTTTGTGTGTGTCCTGATTTATAAATAAGGAAGGTGAGAGCAGTTGGCTTTTGAACCCCCCAAAAAATGTAACCTAAGAGGGACTTTAAAAGCGTCAGGAGCTTAAAATGAGCCCATCTCAAGACACAGGCACAGTTTTTTCTTTAGTATTGAAAGATGTTGATGGGCGGTGAGGGTTTGCCTTTTTTCTTTTTAAAAAAGTTCCTTGGTTCCTCATTTGTGGGCTCGTGAAACGGGTCCCTTTTCCCATCCCGAGGAAATGCATCTTTGACACTTCTCATGACCTGACTCGATATATTTTCTGACATGGAGCCAGGGAAATATCCTTAAATGTAAAAGCAGAAGCTGCTGAGAGAAAAGTGGAAAGGAAGGGATGGCCTCAGGCACCTTGGCACCCGGGGTGAAATATTAAAATAGATCTCTCTCCTCACCAGGCCTGGTCTGGCCAGAGTTCACTCACATAGCCGCTACGTCTCCCTGCTTCCCCTCTCACAGAGGCCTGGGCTGTTGGTGTGATCTTCAGGGTGTGGTGGTGCTGAGGGGCTTTGAAAAAGGATTGGACGGATTAATACAATGATTGTGTTCCAACCCCGTGGTTGAGGACAGTAATGCTTCTGAATACCAGTTGCTGGAAACCACAGGACTGGAGGGTGCTCTCAATCTTGGATCCTGCTTGTGAGTTTCTTACTGGGGCATTGGGTTGGCCTCACTGTGAGAACACGCTTCTGGACTAGGTGGACCATTGGCCCAATCCAACAGGTCTTTACTTATGTTCACTGAGGGGCCATTGGATGGTTGTCTAACCCTGTGAGGTATATTATTCAGGGCTTCCTTTCTAGAAAAAGAGGTGCCGGGACTTGCTGAGCTTTTTTTCAGGGCTCTGGGTATATTACCAGCTTTCTCCAACTTGGGCCTCTCCAGATGATGTTGGACTCAAACTCCTATCAACCCTCAGCCAAGGGTCCTGGATGATGGGAGCGGGAATCCCACCATATCTGGAAGGGCTGTTGCGACGATGTAATTGTGAGGTGGGCAAGAGAAACCACGTATTACCACTACCCAAAATTCCTAATATGTAGTTTGTGAGTTTCATACGAGGACCTGGGAGGCCAGGGTTCAAATTCAAACTTGGCTATAAAGCTCACTGGGTGACCTTGAGGTTGTCGCTGCCTCTCAGCCTCACCTACCTCTGCAAGTTGTTGTGGGGCAGAGAACTGTGTGCCCCATCTTGAGCTCATTGGAGAAGAAAGTGGGATATAAATGTAACAGATAAATAAAATAAAAAATAAATTGTGGAAAATGTGAGCTTCAGAAGAGGTTTGTATATTTATAAAAGCATTTGTATGTTGCTTTTGGACCCTAAAATGGGCCCATCAACCACTCATATAAAAACACCATAGAAATCAAAATAAAATTCGGTAAAATTGGGAACAGAATGAACGCCGACATAATTTGCAAAGGGAGAGCCAACGTTTTACAGATTAAAAGCCAAGCATTTAAAAAAAATATATAATAAGTTTTTACTCATTTTGAACTTGCTGTTTCCCACACATTCACTTCAGCACAGAAGTCCCACACTCTCCTGGTCAGCAACCAATTTTTACCAAGAGCCGTATTTCGAACTGATCAAGCCTGGTGACATTTATTTTCTTGTTAATTTTTAGTGAGCCATTTAAGTGCAGCCGTTCAAAACAACAACAACACCACAACTTTCCCAGGGTGGATCAGGCAAATACACACACACACACACACACACACACACACACACACCAGTGTACAGTAATAAAAACTTGACCAAATTATTAAAAAGCAGCAAATAAAGCAGTCAAGAGCAACTAAAGGTATGCAGTTTTAAAAATATTGGTAAATTTGGTAAATAAATTTTAAGTGTCTTTTCCCAGCACTGAAATGGTTTCAGTGCAAGTGCCCAACGAACCCCCTTTGGCAGACAGTTACCCAAAAGGTCCCCACCCCTTAAGCGGACCCTTCCCCAGTCACCACATGCCAGGTCTCCATCAACGGCTATAGAGAAGGCTTCTGAAGATGATGTTGCTGCTGCTTAGATTTCTTACCATTCACCGTGAGGTCCCAGAGTGGGTTACAATAATTTTTTTTTAAATACAATATTAAAAACTGTTAAAACTGATTGTAATCAAAAGAGTGATGTGGGTTGGAGAATATATTTTTCAGGTGTCAAAAGAGCTGTGTCTTCAATATCTGATGAAGGTGCCAGTTGCACCTCTGTCACAGAGAATGCCCTCTCCTTCAAGAGGGTCTGTAGGGAAGGAGGCATACTTGCAGATATGTGGGATCTAAGTCACGTAGGGCTTTAGAAATTGATCTGTAAGACCGTCTGTATAGATGTGGGTTGTTTTACACTTTTATTGGTTTTGTTATGATTGGTTTAAATGTTTGCATTTTTTCTGTAAGTCACTTTGGGTCACTTTTGTGAGGAAAGCGACTAATAAATACAATTAATAATAGAGATAATGCCGGGCCTAAGAGGATGGGAGGTGATCAAATCTGCTTTTGTTCACACAAAGGGTGCCCTTTGCCTGCACCTTGGCATGGGTGATGTCCCTTTGCATCTGGGATCAGGCTGGGGGCCAGGTGAGAAGCCCATGCAGGCCAGAAGGAGCCCCCAAGGTTGCCATTTGCCCTCTCTCCGTGTTGCACATCTGGCAGATTCGGCGTATCCTTGGCTTGCCTCTGACGCTCACTAGGGTGTAAATAGACCCCTTGCAGCAGGATCTCATAACAGCGGGCGAGTGGTCAAGAAAATGGTGCATGAAGTTCACCCTGATCAGGATGTGCCACTGGTTTATGAGGCACACGGCCTCTCTTCTCCCAGTGTGTATCAGGGTGTGAACTCCATTTGTTCCTGGCGCTGGAGCTTATCTTCCAAATGTACTTGCTTAACTGGCTGTCTGGCTGGCACAGCAGCCTGCATTGTGCTCAGCAGCAGGATCCACCTCTCCCCAGGCCCTGAACCCTTGTCCTCCTTTGGGAGTGAGATGTTTCATGATACTTAAAGGGGATGCAGTGATGACATCAAAGGATAAACACCTGGGAAGGGGGGGGCGGGCGGCTCACTTCACAGACGTTAATGGCTTTCTATTACCATGGTCACCACTTTGTCACATTCGCAGCCAGAGGTGTGGAAAATAGGTTTCATTTATTTATTGCCGACTTTGCCAACCCACGCAGGTAGGAGTTGTAGCCCCAAACCTCTGGAGCCTACCAAGTTGGCAGAGGCTGATAATGAAGAAGGGGCCCCCTAGCTCGGTGGTAGAGCAGATGCTTTGCATGCAGAAGTTCAATTCCCAGTGGTGTCTCCAGATAGGGCTCAAAATGTCCCCTGGAGAGCCACTGTCAGTCAGTGTAGACATTACTAAGCTCGATGGAGCAAATCCAACTCAGTATAAGGCAGCTTACTACATGCCTATGTCTCTCATATCCTAGCCCTGGTCTGTTCTTCTAGCAGGATACTCATTTCTGCTTAGCGTAACTGGTCTGAATTTTCTGTCCAACTTCCTCTTCCTCCAAGCAACCAACTCTGCCTCCTCCGCGACTTGTGCCAGCCTTTTATACACACCTGCCCCAGTGCTGTGGCTCTGCCATGCTACTTGCAACTATCGCCGATACAGAATCTGGCATGGGGTTCCAATCTTGCGATGCCTGGAGGGTTTGCGGAGCCCCAGTTCAGGACTTGAGTCAGAGATTTTGGCTCCCCCCCCCCTTGCAAGCATTGGTGGCTGGTGACCATTGGAACTGGTGGGGTGGAATACATGGAGCCCAAACAGCAAGTGGAGCCAGAGCCGCTGGCAGGCAGAACCAGCTGATTCTAGTTCCCACCCACCCACCCACCTTCCTCCTCCCTGCTGAGTTCTACAGACAAGTTCTGGTCTGTGGGATCACAGCTACAGGACTAGTCCCAAGCCTTTTGGCAACCTGTGACTCAGACCAAGTCCTGAGAATAAGAGAGACAATATTAACGGAAGGATGGGGGGATTGTATGCAAGAAAAATGAACTGGTGGCAACGATGCGTGTGTGTTTTGCTAAGTGTTGCAATTGTCCCAGCTGTTGGTTACACATTCTCCCAAACTATTTCGGCGAGCCAACATTGCTTCCGCAGAAATCCATGCCTCCCCTCCCGGTTCAGATCCCAGGCCTGTTGTTTCTCTCCAGGACGCCACTGTTTCCTCTTCCGACTCTCGCAGATTTGCTGATAGTACTGTAGCAGGTCTGAGAAAAGGTCAAGAGAGGAGGGTGAAAGTCCTGGAACTGTATCTGGGAAGGGTTTTTTTATCCTCATCGCAACCCCCCCCCCCCCGTTTGAATGAAAACAAAAAAGGAAAGAAAATAAACTGCCCAGTGTCCCATGCATATTCTTCCCTCCCCCACTAGAACAACATCCTGACATATATATTTAGAAAGATGATTCCCCCCATTTTTGTTGTTGCTTGCATAAAAAAAAATAACAGTGACTCTGACTCAGAATCTTTATAGAATGCAAAAGTAAACGAAAACCTTTCAGCCCAACCCACAAACGGGTCTTAAAGAGTCAGGCATATTCATAAAATATTGCTGTGATGTTTTATGTAACAGGGATATATATTTGAGCATGTGCAGAAAGCATTTCTTTAAGCAATGAGCCACCACTAGGGATGGGGAAGTAATTCTGTCCAGTTTGCATTTAAAGGTGAATTTACCAAATTTTCAAGGAAACTGCATGTAACTCAGCAACACTTCCTAGTAGGTCTTGCTCCTATAGAGCAATTGCCAGGACTGAAGGTCCCTGCCTTCAACCCTTCTTAAGGCTCCTCCTCTCCCAAATGTTTCCCACCAATCTCAAACTACGTCGGTGCGCGTCTTGTCCCTGTTCTGCCCTCATTATCCTGCGTGTTCTTGGAGATTGGGAGGGGCGTTTGTCACAGCCAGAGAGAGAGAGAGAGACTCCTGGGATGCTTCAGCAGTCTTGACACACACACACACACACACACACACACACACACACACACACAGCTTCAGCCACAGCGTCTGAACTGCTCCCTGTCCCAGGTTCCTCCTGTTCACTAAACCATGTTGTCCCTTCAGTATCCAGCATCTCTTCCCAAGCTTCCCCCTCTGACCTCTCCTCATTGTCCACCAATCCCCAGGCTCAGAGCCTTCTTCCTCTGAGATCTCCCTTGGGGGATCCCCGGCTGGCACTTCCCACTACTCTTCACCATCCAGCTAGTCCCTGGCACTTACAAAGCCTGCAGTTTGTCTGGCCCCAGTAAATATGTTTGGAGCAGGACTGTTGTTTGTCCAACTGCACTTCAGGCAACATGATTGGCAACTGCTTCCAGGGCTCCTAGAGAACACACCCTCTCGGCCTAGATTCAGCTGCGGCTGAAAGTGACTGCAGCCTATCTGTGACACACTGAATGGGAGAACTTCTGCCTTAGTCAGGTCTGGCCTAAATGCTAGGATCCTGGCATTTGCCTGGTCTGTTCCAGTCCCTGGCTCTAGGTATTGACTTCCAGGGACGTTGGGATGGAGAATGCTCACTCCAAGCCTAGATGTGGGTATGACCACCAGCCCGTTCGCACTCCCAAGGCTCTGTCAAGACAGAGCATGTTGCTGGTATTTTAGTTGCCCCAAACTCTGTGAAAGTTTAGTGATCTGCGCAATATTTTATTCAAGTTAGCACCCTTGGATGAGATGGATCCCTGCTGTGATCCAGGAGGGCTCCTCCCATGTCCTGGTCAGGTTCAGACCAGTTTCTTCCTCTTTGCTAGATCAGTGGAAACTTTATACTGCAAAGGTGTTCTTGATGATTGCACAGACTTTGCCCCTTCTTACCAAATGTGACATCTTTGCTAGCAAAAACAGCTTCTGGCAGCCCAGAGGCCATCAACACTGTCTTAGGCTTGTGACTATCGAGTGATTAAGCAATGGACCTGCATGCTTGTGTGTTTTCTTCTTTTTTAATTATTACTTAAATTCTCTTGTGTTTCCATCACACTGCAGTTGTTTGGTGTATCCAGAATTCTGCATATTTCACATTTTTTTCTTAAATGTCTAAGAAACAGCTGCTTAATGTATGCTTTCCGCCCCCGCCCCCGCCCCCATGGCCACAATTGTGCTTCTTCTTTTTCCTGCCATTAATTTAATAGCCTCTCTTAAAAACCCAAATGTACCTTTGAAACGGCTCTGCACCGAATCATACCACCAGTTCTCTGGTGAAAGGGCCATAGCTCAGGAGTAGAGCACATGTCTTGCAGGCGAAAGGTCCCCAACATCTCCAGTTAGGGCTGGAAAAGGTTCCCTGTCTGGGACTCTGGAGAGCCTGCTGCCAGTCAGTGTAGACAATACTGAACATGATAGACCAATGTTCTGACTCAGTATAAGGCAGCTTCCTAGGTTCCTATGCTCTTACCATGGAAAATACTGAGCTAGATGGACCATTTTCCTGGCTCAGTATAAGGCAACTCCATATATTCCTAAGTGTTAAAATCAGTTGTTTCTTTTCCTGTTCCCATGACAAACACTGGCTGATATTTTGAGGAGGAGCTGAAGCATCTGCTTTTCATGCAGAAGGACCCGGATTTAACCCCCACCCCACCCCACCTGGTGTCCCCAGGTTGGGGAGGGAATATCCCCTGCCTGAAACCCCAGAGAACTGCTGCCAATCGGCGAATACTGAGCTAGAGGGACCTATGGCCTGATTCAGTATAAATCAACTTCCTGTGTATCTCTTTACCCTGTATTGCCTACTCTGACAGGCAGCATCTTTCGTAAGATTTTAGGCAACTGTCTTTTCAAGTGCTATTTCAAATGCTTCAATTGCCAGTGTAATATAGTACAGGATTTGCCAACATCTTGCCCTCCCAGGTTGTTTATATTTTTTTTTGGGGGGGGGAATACCACTCCCGTAAAATGTAGCCGACATGGCCAAGGGCCTGGGATTGTGGGAGCTGTGGTCCAATGCCATCTGGAGGGCACCCGCATTGGCTAACTCTGAAATAGAGGTCATGCAGCATATACAGTGGTACCTTGGGTTACATACGCTTCAGGTTACATACGCTTCAGGTTATAGACTCCGCTAACCCAGAAATAGTACCTCGAGAACAGAAATTCATGCTCCGGCGGCACAGCAGCAGGAGGAGGCCCCATTAGCTAAAGTGGTGCTTCAGGTTAAGAACAGTTTCAGGTTAAGAACGGACCTCCGGAACGAATTTAGTACTTAACCCAAGGTACCACTGTACCATGGTCTCTGTGCCCATGAAACAGCTACATGCACACCACCTGCTTTGGCCAAGTGTCTTCAGATCACTCCATCCAAGAAGCAAGCATATCAGCCATCCAGATTTCCCTGAGAGGGAGGGAGTGTGTGTGCACGTTAGACAGAGGAAGATAAAATAGAGTGGACGGATACTTTGCAAATGGCATTACCCGGGAGTTGCTCCTGATGGCTTTTGCACAAACGCCCAACTTTGTCAAAACCCCGTAAATCTTGCAAAGTTTATTTTTCTTGCAGCATCTGTGTTTTATAACAGCGCTTTTAATTTGTTTTTGCTTTGTCTGTTGGGATTTCTTTTGTCCGGCATATTCGGGCCTCCCCCCTTCCATTAAAAAAGAACAAACAAAGAAAAGGACTTCTGAGTGGAAGCGAGCATGTTAAGTTATGACTGACTTGGGACTCTCTCATCCACAAAGCAACTATGACAGGCAGCTATCCCCTGCGCAAGCCACAAAGGTGATTGTTGGTTCCCCCTACTCTGTCTCCTCTTCGCCTTTGAATCCTCAGCTTAATCCATTTTGCTGATGTGCACTTCTAATAGAAAAAGTGTCTGGAAAAATATGGATTCCAAATGTTGAAGGGGTGACAGGATGAGTTTGGCTCCCTCCCCTCCCCACCCCTCTCCTCTCCTCCCTCCTCCAATGCTAAGCATGCAAAATAAAAATTATGGGCTGAGTTTTCCATGTTTCACTTGTAAGTTTGTTTATTGAGGAAAATGTTCTGCTTTTCAAAGAAGTGTACATTATTGTTAAAATGTGCTTTGAAAAGCCAAACTTCCCATACTTCCCCCAGTATTGGGGATGAGCTGTTTTTTTTATTCAGTCCATGTTTAAAGGTGAAGTTACCTACTTTGCAGTTTCCAAAGCAAGACACAAACCAAAGCCACTACAATCCTTTCAAATGCACACTTATCTGAATTTTGCAGTGCAGTTTTCCAGACAATTAACGTGTACAAAAATGCATATACTAGGGTAAAGTGTTCATGTATTAGTGAAAACAATATACAAGTGTGCACTATATTAGGGCAGAATGGCCTTGCAAAAATTGATATAGTAGATAAGATTGCATACAAAAATGTACATATTAGGAAACATTCCCACTAAAATACTGATAAATTTTCATGAGGACTTTTTTAAAAAATTGCAAACTGATAAGGAAATGTAGAGAACTAAACAATGGAAAAATGAGAAACTGAGAGAAATAGAAATTACAGATTAGCCCATCCCTGTGTAAAAGTAGTGCCTTGCAGTAAAGAAGGAAAAATGGAAGGTGTTTGAAATCCAGACTTTCTAGATCTCCAGAAACCCCAAACTTGAGACTTTAGGGGCAATGACTCATGATGTCTCAGGGGTGCAAAACGGCCCAAGGATATAACCTATGGGGAAAAGGAGCAATTATACAGAGGTCCCATCCAGTGTGCTCAAAACTAAGTCAAGATTTGTACCGGGCAGGAGCCATGATCAGTCAGTGGCATGGCCCTGGTTCAAGAAATGTTCAGCAATCAGCAACAGGGGCTTCCTGTGGTAGAGGGGCAGGGTATGTGCCTTCTACCTTCAGTAGAGTCACATGGCTGCACCTCAGAATGGCCCTGCCATTAGGTAGAGTGAGGCTTAGAAAGGAGATGCTGGGGGAACAAAGGGTTGTGTTGTGTCAAGGTGCTGGAAGACAGAGCTACGTGTGCCAAACAGCTTTTCCTGCACTCCCTAAGCTCACCTAGTGCCCTGAGGTACAGTGCATGCAGTTGAAGTAAGATTAGCTGGTCAGCTTCTGCCCATGGAATTTCCAGGTGATGATGCCATCTTGTCTTTTTGCCTCAGGCAGCAAAACAACTTGGGCTGGCCCTGACCACTCCACCCAGAGGCCTGCAGGTAGGACTGCCTGATTTGTGTGCAGTTCCTCTCCTTGGGAGAAAAAGAAAAGGGGAGGGGACAGACTCCCAATAGTGGGGCAGTCATGTACACTGTGCTCTGGGGGGAGGGCCAGTATTGCAGAGAGGAGGGGCCTCCTCGCTCTCCTTTCTCCAAGCAAAGAGAGGGTTGCTGCCCAATGAATGTCTGAAGTGGGGCAAGCATTTTGGAGCCCATTGCTCAGTGGTAGAGCACATGTTTAGCATAAGCTTACCAGATTTTTTCCCAGTGAATCCAGGGACACTTTTCAACTTCAGTAGAAATGATAGGGTTTTGTCAGGGGGCTGATTTGTAAATCCGGGGACTGTCCCCGGGAAATGGGGACGTCTGGTAACCTTAGTTTAGCATGCAGAAAGACCCATGTTCAGTCCTTGGCATCTCCTGGGAGGGCTGGGAGACAGCAGTAGTGAGCTAGGGGGACCAAGGACAAAACTCCCAATTTCCAGTGGCAGGTAAAGAATTTTATTTATTTTTATTTCATAACATTGATACACCGCTTGATTGGGGGCTGGGGGACCCTCAAAGCAGTTTCCAAAAAAGAATGGCTGGGATATTGCATAATCCAAATTGTGTCAAGTTTTAAGATCTGACAAAGCCAACAAAATTACTGCCAACTTTTAAGTAAAGTGAGACATGTTTGTTTGGCTCTGGTATCAGAACTTCGACAACTAGTGTAAGTTAGCACATTATGTATGTTTCAGTGCTCAATGCAGTTTTGCTGCTGTGTCTGTATTGGGTAGATTCTGGCCATGTAATGAACCCTGTGAAGGGAGCAGAATATTGTTTTTTAAAAGGAAAGGAAAGGAAAGGAAAGGAAAGGAAAGGAAGGAAGGAAGGAAGGAAGGAAGGAAGGAAGGAAGGAAGGAAGGAAGAAAGGAAGAAAGAAAGAAAGAAAGAAAGAAAGAAAGAAAGAAAGAAAGAAAGAAAGAAAGAAAGAAAGATTGGAACCAATGTCCCAAGTCCAGCAGTATCCAAGCGATCATAGCAGTTCATGAAAAGGTGCTGACATGCATTAAACCATTCTCAAATGAAATAGTGCAGAGCAGGTGGTGTAAAGAGACCCTCCTTGTGCAGCAAAGTGGCACCACTGTGGGGATGGCGAAGAAGGGGGGGGATTTACTGTTGGACAAATGGTTAACCAAGACTGGCATGTGATTTGCTTGGAAGGGTGATTGAACTCTGGCACCAAGGGCAGAAAGTCCCACGGTGGGTGGATCTATATCTCACATGCCTCTGTGTTCAGTGCCTGCAAAAACCCATTCATCAAACTGTGTATTCCCATTTTCCCTGGCGTTCGCAACCCAGTCAGACATTTCGCTAAGGTTACCTAAGTGTTCTGAAAAAGGGAAAGAACATGCTGGTCAAAAACAGTGATAGCTTTTTCTGGCAGCTGAGTGGAGCAGGAAACAGGGGACCGGAGTTACTTTCTGTTAGGGGCAGGGGGTCGGGTTCAGACGGTTCACATTTAACGGCGAACCCAGGTAACCCTCACTTTCAGAAACCATGTGCGAATTGGAACACAAAACCCCCACTTTGCTGTGCAAGTTCTCCAGAGAAGTAATGTATAATAAAACACTGTGCTAGGGTAAAGTGTGCATCCCATCAACCTCCTAGCTGGTATGAGAGGACTCTGTCAGTCTTCGTTTCATGTAATGCATTTGTTTTAGGCTTTTAAAATGGTAAACCGCCCTGGCAGGAAGGTGACAGATGAATCCAATAAATAAATAAATACATGAATAATATTAAGGGAAACAACACATGACTATACATGGGGAAACTGATTTGCAAAAAAGCACAGCTATCCTTTGAAATGCATTCTTAAGGAAATCAGTCCTGAGTGCTCACCTGAAGCTGAGATTCCAATACTTTGGCCACCTTATGAGAAGAGAAGACTCCCTGGAAAAGACCCTGATGTTGGGAAAGATGGAGGGCACAAGGAGAAGGGGATGACAGAGGACGAGATGGTTGGATAGTATTCTCAAAGCTACAAGCATGAGAGCTGCGGGAGGCAGTGGAAGACAGGAGTGCCTGGCGTGCTCTGGTCCATGGAGTCACGAAGAGTCGGACACGACTAAACGACTAAACAACAACAACAACAAAATCCTTTGAAATTCATACACCTCTGAGTTTTAGGATGCAGTTCTCCAACAGAACATTTTGTACAAATAATGCATATATGGAGAGAGTGGGATGAGCGTAAAAACATAAATATGTTAGTGAAAATAGATTTGCAATAGATGCTGGGAAAAGTTCCTCATAACTTCTGTTGCGTGTGGCATTCACAAACTGTTGGGATAACTTGGGCTAATTCCCGCAGCATATTGCCAGCCTGGTCCCTAGCCCCACCCACCCACCAGGACACACGCACACAAAATGCTTTTCCATCATCACACTAGAGGACTTCGCCTCTGGCATGTTTGCTTCCTCGTCCTTTGACAGAGAGTCGGCGGCTTGCTTGAAAAGGTGGAAAGACAGCTGATGCTTGAGTGCACCCTTCTGGACTTTGGGCCTGTACTGGAAAGGGCTGCTTCTGTTTGCCATGTTCCCCATGTTGCATTGGGAATTGCTTGCTTGTTCAGAGCCTGAAGGGGGGTGAAGTGTAATAGGGTTTCTCCCCACTCCCCGCCACTCCTTTATCATTGAGTGTTTTCTCAGGCCCAGATACAATAGCATGCCATAATTCCCCCCTCCCCGCTCTTTTTTTAAAAAATAAAGAAATTGACCTGTTAAATATAATCTGTGGAGCGCCACTTCATCCTGGTAGTGGGTGCACAATGCAGCTCTTCTTGAATACAAGATAAAAGAGCCACTGGAGCGCATTTTGCTTGCTCCCTACGGCCATGCAATTAAGAAGTTAAGGTTGCAGCTTGATGGTGCCGGCCACAACAACATTTCCGTGTGTGTGTGTGTGTGTGTGTGTGTGTCTGTGTGTTGTGCATCTGCTCAATCTTCCACAGTTACAAAGGACCTAAGTGTAAGACGCTGGAAGTAAACACTAACGACGTTACCATCTTCCTAACCTTATTCACTGGCACTTTGTGGAGCTGTTTGGAGGAGTAAAATGGTCAGCTGGAAGCAAAGCAAAAAGCTTCAGTCCATCCTGGAAAATGCAATTGATGCTGTTTATCAGTTAGCAATTGACTAGTGTTATTATCCTATTGCTGTGCATCCCCAAAAGAAATAACTACTGCATCAGAGGAGTCTCAAACCTCCGTTTAGCTCAAACTTCTGTTTCTCTGCAGATGGATCCCTCTGGGAAACCCACAAAAAGGCATGAAGGTGACGGCTTTCCCTGCTCAGAATCTGGTTCCCAGATATATACTGCCTCTGTATACTGCCTCTAGGGACGCAGGTGGCGCTGTGGGTAAAACCTCAACGCCTAGGACTTGCCGATGGTCGGCGGTTCGAATCCCCGCGGCGGGGTGAGCTCCCGTCGTTCGGTCCCAGCTCCTGCCCACCTAGCAGTTCGAAAGCACTCAAGTGCAAGTAGATAAATAGGTACCGCTTTATAGCGGGAAGGTAAACAGCGTTTTCGTGCGCTGCGCTGGTGCTGGCTCGCCAGAGCAGCTTCGTCACGCTGGCCACGTGACCCGGAAGTGTCTCCGGACAGCGCTGGCCCCCGGCCCCCTAAGCGAGATGGGCGCACAACCCCAGAGTCGGACACGACTGGCCTGTACGGGCAGGGGTACCTTTACCTTTACCTTTATACTGCCTCTGGGCAAGGGGGTGTCATTAAATCATAATGTGCAAGCCTCTCTGTTTACAGGTATAGATATAGATGTTGTCACTTGCTGACTTGGATCCATGAGGACTTAGAAGCTTAACCTTTCTGCTGCCTGCCCCCCAAAGTTGACATTTCTCCAGAATCTAACCTGACGTTAAGAACTGAAGAGCAGTGCTGTCAGTGGGGCTGCTTAGTAACCCACATTACTAAGTGAACAGCTTCATTTTCCGTCCAGCATATTCCAAGAGGAAATAATCTATAGGTGACTTCGCACATGGCAAATTTCCCATTAAATAGGCACTATTATCATAGCAATGGCAAATGATACTTAGTGCGTCTCCTAACTTCTCAAAGCACTTCACCTACATTATCATTTATTATATTGTAACATCTGTGCACATTTTACAGAGTTTCGTAAGCACAAAGGGGATGGGGGAACTTGCCCCTGCAAGTTTATAATGTAGCATTATAGTGGTGGAAACAGGGAGAGGTGTAAATTATCTTAATAATTGTTACTGCGCCATTAAAGAAAAGTCAGTATTGTTATCCCCATAGTACAGGGGAGTGAGTGAGTGAGAGAGTGTGTGTGTGTGTGTGTGTGTGTGTGTGTGAGAGAGAGAGAGAGAGAGAGAGAGAGAGAGAGAGGGCGCTGACCTCCACATCTGAAAAGACAGTAGTTTGTGGAAGGCCCACCAAGTTAAATCAAATCTATTTATCAATCAAATTAGCTTTGGATTAAAATTATGTTAAACTTAGGGATGGGTAGCTTAGTCCGCTTTCATTCCTTATTAATTTTCCCATGTTTGCCCAGCAATTCCCCATGCAACAAACAGGACTGCAGACAGAAGCAGTATGCATCCCATCCTGTTTCCACATTAATGCAGAATGCAATGATGATAATGGTCTTTAAAAATGCACAAATATTTGCATTCCGAATGCTTATTGCAATACACATGTTAAAATGCCATTTCAAAATGCGCATTTCCTCAACATATTTTATCTCAAAATACCATGCATATGTTCTAAAATGTATTTTGGAACATTCAGAAAATGCGAAAAGCTAAGTTGTAACTGCTACATTAGTCCAGGATGCGCAAATTAGAGGTCAGTTGGTGTTAGAATTTGCACAGAACTTCCCTACTTAAAACTCATTCAAGCTTGTCTTTTGTTGCTCATAATGCAAAACTCCCTAGTAAGTACAACACTGGCAAAAGAAGTAGTTGTGAACAATTGTATTGGTTTTCTTTCCCCCTTTTCCTTCAGTTATCTTGTGTTGTCACCTGAGGATTTGACTGTGTCCTGCAGCTTAGAATACAAAGGCCGGTACATTTACATATTGAAGATTTTCTGTGGTGCTCATGCCACATGGAAAGGTCCTCTCTTGCTAAGCTCAGGATGGCGGCTTTTATCGAGGATCTTAATTGTTCAGTCACTTCCTCCTGGGTAGGATCAGTAGATTTTAAACTATTTAACACTGTGTCTCAATCTAGAGTTGTGCACACTTCAAAGTGGGGAGTGCCTCAGGCTCGGAGAGCAGGATTTCTTATGCAGGAGTTCAGAATGTGCCGTTGGGCCCAGAATCCAGCTTTTGGGAATTTGAGCTTTTCTGTTTAAAACTGCTTATGAATGTGGAAGATATGCTTTGAGAGTGTATGGGCAATGCCTGCCCATCACCTTGTAAATGGAATTCAGTTTTCCTATTGCTCCTCCACATCAATAGCAAGACCAGAATGAAGTGTGTGTGTATAAATCACATAATTTTCGCTGTATGCTTTAACCTTTGATTATATAGCCATCTGAGGTTTATGAATGGTTTTGATCAGCAAAAGATATTAATAAAATTGAAAGAAATCCAGAAACATTTACCTAGTAATTTAGTTTTGCAAACAGGGTTACCATTTCAAATTTTACTGGAGGGTGGGGATTAGTGCTTCAATACCCCTCCTCCAAGATTAAAGTGAGTCAGGTTAGATTCCCTGATCAAAAGTGTCTGGACAGTTACGGCGCTGTTTTTAATAAAAGAAGAAGACACTGCAAGATCCGGTCTTTTAATTTTTTTTTTTTAAAAAGATATTTTGTGGATATTTTGTGGACTCAGCCATAATGTTACTGCTTCTTAAATGAATATTTCCCCCCACATGTTATTTTTTTAAAAAGCAGTTGGTAGTTAAAAATGACAAATATGAAAAAAGAAGAGGAAGAGGGTATCTAAAAATTATAAAGCTGATGCATCAGAAATAATATTTCTGTTCATGAGAGGCAGAGGCAGGCATGACTGGATCTGTTTTGTTAGGTCTGAGAAACCGAACAGGCTGCAGTATGAAATGCACTTTCTGTGGAGTAAGTCCCACTGCTCAGGATTTACTTCAGAGTCAGTTACAGATAGGTAGCCGTGTTGGTCTGCCATAGTCAAAATAAAAAAAATTCCTTCCAGTAGCACCTTAAAGACCAACTAAGTTAGTTCTTGGTATGAGCTTTCGTGTGCATGCACACTTCTTCAGTGTATCTGAAGAAGTGTGCATGCACACGAAAGCTCATACTAAGAACTAACTTAGTTGGTCTTTAAGGTGCTACTGGAAGGATTTTTTTTATTCTGAGTCAGTGTTTAGGATTGGGTCCTTGCAGCTCGAGAAATCTTTCCGTTTCTGTTTCTCTCAGTTTCTCATGTTTCCAACCTTCAGTTCCCCATATTTCCACACCAGTGGCCGTGTTTTGTTTCTTGTATTGATTCAGAAGGTGTGAAGTAGGGAGGTTTGCCTGTAAATGCATATTTAGTGCATATTTACTCAGAAGCAAGTCCCACTGTGTTTCCCAGGGCACACTCCTAGAAATGTGTGTTTAGCATTGCAACTATAGTTGCTGTGCGGGGCTTAGAATTTACTATAAGTGCTGGTTAAATTAGAAATAGCCGGAAAACAATTCTACTAAAATAGCTACTAAAGCAGTCATCTTACTCAAAAGCGTCAAAGCTAACCAAATGAACAAGCTTGATAATTCAGCACAACAGAAAAGGGTTAAAGAAAGAGCCTTAAAAGCAATTGGATACAATTAATTTTTGGAATAAATCTGAGGGTTATTTAAAAAAACAAAAAAAAACCCTGAGAGTGAATATCTTTTCATCTCTCTAAGCTGTGTTGAACTTTGCAAGTAATGATGGCATATTTTGGAATAAATGTCTATGAATAGAATCAGATTATGATTCAGAAGTGGTTATGTCAGGGAACTGCCATCGGAGCATCAGGTGGTGGAGGGTCTCAGGGAGGAAGAAAGAGACTCAACAGCTGAAGCAGGGACCAGCAGGGGGAGGAGTGGGTCTCTGAGGGAATGCGAGCAGGAGGGAGGGCTCAGGGAAGCTTCCAGCGAGAACAGTGGGGAGGTATCTGAGTCTCCCATAGGGAGACCCACACCTCGCCGGAAACTGTCACGCCGTGAGTCCAGGAGACGCGTTTCCGTTAAGGAGCTCCTTTGCTGGAAACGCTTCCGCAGACAGCCACTGTCGGACTCTACTAGTGACTAGAGCAGACATGTCTGAGGAGCTCCGTCACACACGGAGGTTTGTGGGGTCGCACAAACTCTGAGGGAGCACGTTTTTACGCACAAGCAGCTAATCAATCCCTAACAGCAGTCCGACAGTCTCTGTACGCTGCCTGTGCAAGAGAAAGCATCATGAGCGAACCAACCGGAACCGGAGGAGCGGGGGCTGGAGCTGGTCCAAGCTTGGAAGATAGATACCGAGCGTTGGAGGTCCAACTGGCGCTGCAGACGGCGAGGCTGGAGGAGAGAAGGGCTCAGGATGCAGACAAGAAGGGGAGAGCCACTCAATTCCCCAGAAAGGTACCAGGATTGGTGCAAAAATTTGGGGGGGACCCCAAGGATTACCATGCCTTTAGGACAGAGATGCAATATGCCATTAATGTGCAGTTCGATGAGTTCCCTGATGAGGAATCGCGAGTTGCTTTCGTAATTGGGCATCTTGAGAAAGGGGCGAGAGACTGGGTTCGACCCCTAATGGCAACGCACAATGACATACTAAAGGACACGAGGAAGTTCTTTCGTGCAATGGATATCATGTTTTCCAGCGATATTGAGGAAGGGGCGGTGCGCAGACAGCTAATGGCTTGTAAGCAGGGAAGTCGATCTGTCCGTGAGTACTGGACTGAGTTTACCATGCTGATTCACAGACTGAGTTGGGATTTATCGGCGGCACCCATTCAAATGCTATTTGAAGAAGGTCTTTCTTCGGCGGTGAAAGACGAGCTGTCACGGAGCCCCAGGGCGGAGTCTATGGATCAGCTGACCAAATCTGCGCTGACCATAGGAGCGCGGCAGGAGGCAAGAGCCTTGGAGAGGCGGGAAGGGAGAGGGGAACGTTGGAAGGAGTTCCGCATTCCAGACATTCCTGAGCCAGCTTTCCCGCCGGCAGAGCCGATGGAAATCGGAACAGCGCGCGCGCGCGCATTTTCAAAAACCAGCGAGGGGGCTAAGAAGGAGGGAAAGGGCCCCCGGAAATGCTATCTCTGCCAACAGCCAGGCCACTTTGCCAGAGTCTGCCCCCAGAGGAAGGAATGGCAAGGGATGGTGGGAGCTGTTGAGGGGGGAGAACAGGGGGGAACGGAGCAGGTAAAAGCCAACGCCTGGTTGCCACAATCGGGGCACTGCAGCCAGGCCAAAGAGCAGTGAAAGTGCCCGTGCCAGAAGCTCCTCGACCTGCTCTAGTGATTGAAGTGTCGCTAGAGCTGCAAAATGGGCACCCCCTAAAAATAAAGGCGCTATTGGACTCAGGCAGCTCCTGCAATTTTATGAGCAAGGAGTTTGCTGCTGAACACCAGATACAGACTATCCCTTTAAGCAACCCCCTGCAGGTGACCACGATTGATGGCAGGGAGTTGTTGGGAGGAGGAGTCAGCTTGCAGACTGTCCCAATGATAATGAGGGTGGCAAGGCACACAGAACTGATAGCGTTTAATGTGGCCACCCTGGGAGGCGCTCCCATTATTTTGGGAATGAGCTGGCTAGCTCTACATGATCCGCTGGTTGGCTGGCATCAAAGAGTGGTGTCCTTTGGTTCAGCACATTGCTTAGAACACTGCAAAGGGGAAAAGGGTTCAGCAGGGGCCCAAGCCACCCTAGCAGGGACTGAAGTAATGGAGAAGGTGAAGGTACCACCACAGTATGCAGATCTCAGCGACGTGTTCAGCGAGAAGGAAGCTGACCAACTACCACCTCATAGACCCTTTGATTGCCAGATCAATTTACTCCCTGGAGCACAGCTTCCCGTGGGCAAGTTGTATGCCATGTCAGACAGAGAAATGCAGGAGTTGCGAGGGTTTATTGACAAGAACCTGAAGAGAGGCTTCATCAGAGAGTCCAAAGCAGCAGGGGGTAGCCCAGTGTTCTTTGTGGACAAAAAAAACGCGGACAAGCCGAGACTTGTATGCAATTTTAGGAGGTTAAATGCAGTGACTGAACCGGTGGCTTTCCCTATGCCCAGAATTGATGATATTTTGACCAGGGTGAGGAAGGGAAAGATTTTTACAAAGCTGGATCTAAGGGGGGCGTACAACCTGATACGCATAAGGAAAGGGGACGAATGGAAAACCACCATGTTTACCCCTTTGGGGGCATTTGAATACCTCGTTATGCCATTTGGATTACAAGCAGGCTCCGCGTGTTTTCAATCTTTTATGAACCACGTACTGGGCCCTTTGCTCTACAAGAATTGCGTTGCTTTCCTAGATGATGTGTTGGTGTATTCGGAGAATGAGGAGCAACATGTGAGAGACGTCAGAGAAGTGTTGAGCAGACTGCAAGCCAACAGGCTGTGGGTCAAACTGGAGAAGTGTCGGTTCCATACCAAGGAGGTGGAATTCCTGGGGTACTGCCTGTCAGACAAGGGATTGGCCATGGATCCCGGCAAGGTACAGGCAGTGCTGGAATGGAAAACACCCAAAACCAAGAAGGATGTGCAGAGGTTCCTAGGGTTTGGAAACTTTTATCGTAAGTTCATCCGCAACTTCGCCCATCTGACGGCGCCCATCACTGACTGTCTCAGCAGTAAAAAGAAGTTTGTATGGACGGCGGAGGCGGAGCGAGCGTTTGAGGAGCTGAAAAGGGCCTTCGCCTCTGAAGAACAACTTCTGCATGTGGATTTACGAAAGAAGCTAAGGGTTGAAACAGACGCATCTGACAGAGCCATAGGGGCGGTGCTTCTTCTGCAGCCGGGGAAGGAGGAGTCAGAGTGGCGACCGTGTGCCTTCTTTTCGCGAAAGCTGAACAAATCCGAGAGGAACTACACGGTGTACGACCGAGAACTTCTTGCTATTCATGAGGCGTTCCGGAGATGGAGGCATCTGCTAGTTGGTGCACAACATAAGGTGCAAGTGTGCACGGACCATAAAAATCTAGAGTATTGGAGAACTGCGCGAGTGCTCAACCAAAGGCAGTTGAGATGGGCCCAGGAGTTCTCCAAATTTAACTTTGAGATTTGTTACGTGCCAGGCCCAGAGAATGTTAGGGCGGACGCTCTCTCACGCAAACCTGAATATTTGGAGGGGGAGGGAGCACCCGAAGAAACCCATATCATTCCAGAGGACCGCTGGGTGTGTGGGGCGACTTTGGTGGGGCAAAGGGAATTGGTAGAGGGTACGGTGCAGGATGCATACGCCCAGGACAAACTCAGGGATCTCAGGAGGGAGGAAGACAAATCCGGTGGTTTTGAGGAGAGAAACGGGGCATTGTATTATAAGGGAGCGTTATATATACCTGAAGGGGAATTGAGGGAGAAGGTACTCAAGCAGCTGCACGATAGCCCCACAGCAGGGCATTTTGGGCAACACAAGACCATGTGGCTGGTTACCAGGGAATTTTGGTGGCCCAAGGTCAGGGAAGATGTGCGGGAGTATGTGAGAGGGTGTGAACAATGCCAAAGAGCCAAGGGGGAGAGGCGGGCGCCGGCTGGTTTATTAGAACCACTGCCCACACCTGAAAGACCGTGGGAAGCAGTGGCAATAGATTTCATGACTGATCTGCCAAGGTCTAGAGGGAAAACAGCCATCATGGTTGTAGTAGACCTGTTAACTAAAATGGCCCACTTTATAGCCTGCTCACATGCGGTCACAGCAGAAGAAACAGCCAAATTGTTTGTAGAGAATGTGTTTCGGTTGCATGGCGCCCCCTTGAGGGTGGTTTCAGACCGAGGGAAACAATTTACTTCCAGGTTCTGGAGGAAGCTCATGAGCTTACTGCATGTAGAGGTTAATTTTTCAACGGCCCGTCATCCAGAAACCAACGGGCAGGCGGAAAGAGCAAATGGGGTTCTCCAACAATATTTGAGGTGTTATGTTAATGACAGAGAGAATGATTGGGTGGAGAAGCTGGCGTTGGCAGAATTTGCCTACAACAATGCAGAGAACGTGTCCACGGGGATGAGCCCCTTTTTGGCTAATCACGGGTGCCATCCCAGAGCCTTCCCAGGGGGGGAGGGGGAGAACTGGAGCGTTCCAGCTGCAGAACAGTTCGTTGAAGAAATGGAAGCGATCCATCGCCAGCTCCAACTCAACTTAAACAGGGCTAAGGAGGAATATAAGAGGCAGGCAGACAAAAACCGAAGGGAAGGTGAAAGCATCAGGGTGGGGGACCAGGTGTGGCTGTCAACCCAAGGGTTGCCGTTCAAAGGAGGTTGTAAGAAATTAAGACCCAAAAGGCTGGGTCCGTTTGAAGTCATGCAGCAGGTCAATCCAGTGGCTTTCAGGCTCCGGTTACCGAACCACATGAAGCTGCACCCAGTTTTTCACAGGTCGTTGCTGTCACCGTATAGAGGAGACAGTGAAGGGAGGGTCACTAGGGGACCAGCAATGGAGGAGAAGGAACACAGCTACCATGTAGCGGAGATCCTCGATTCCAGGTGGAAGGGAGATCAAGTAGAGTATTTGGTAATGTGGGAAGGGGAACCGGAGTCGGAAAACACCTGGGTTAGGGCAGAGGATGTCAATGACGAAGTTTTAATAGAGACTTTTCATCAGAGGTTCCCACGTAAACCTCAGCCTGTAGCGAGGTTCCGAAGGGAATACTTTGCCACCACCGACGAGGAAGAGGAGTTGGAGGGGTTCCCAGATTCTGAAGAGGAAGAGGATTCAGCGAGCCAGGACGACGATCGATGGAGGGAATTGTTCGAGACGTCGGAAGATGAGGAAGATTCGTTTCGGGGTTTTAGCCCTTCACCTCCCAGGGGAGAGGAAATGGGAGGGGGTGAGGGGGGCCCTGGAGGGGAGGTGGATGTCAGGGAACTGCCATCGGAGCATCAGGTGGTGGAGGGTCTCAGGGAGGAAGAAAGAGACTCAACAGCTGAAGCAGGGACCAGCAGGGGGAGGAGTGGGTCTCTGAGGGAATGCGAGCAGGAGGGAGGGCTCAGGGAAGCTTCCAGCGAGAACAGTGGGGAGGTATCTGAGTCTCCCATAGGGAGACCCACACCTCGCCGGAAACTGTCACGCCGTGAGTCCAGGAGACGCGTTTCCGTTAAGGAGCTCCTTTGCTGGAAACGCTTCCGCAGACAGCCACTGTCGGACTCTACTAGTGACTAGAGCAGACATGTCTGAGGAGCTCCGTCACACACGGAGGTTTGTGGGGTCGCACAAACTCTGAGGGAGCACGTTTTTACGCACAAGCAGCTAATCAATCCCTAACAGGTTACTATGGCTTTGTAAACTTTACTCTCATGTTTAAAATAAGAAAGTTTTTTAACAAACAGCAACAACCCTGAATAGGGTCTGAACACATATGTCAATTTCAGTTTCTCCTGGTTTCTCATTATTTCAACCCTAAATGCAGTTCTTCACATTTTCACAGCAATTTGCAATTTTTTAAAACTTCGAATGAACATTTGTCTGCCTTTGAATGCATATTTCTCCTAATATATACTTTTTAATGCAGTTTTAACATTTTTTGTGAGCCATTTCCCCTAATATCGTTTATGTATTATTTTCACAAATGCTTGCATTTTTCCACACAGTGTTTGGTTGGAGACTTGGATCACAAAATTTGGAGAAGTGTGAATTTTGAAGGATAATACCGTTTCAGTTTACGTATTGGTCCAAGAAGTGCAAATTCAGTAGTTTTTTGTTTTTTTAAATGGGTCAAATTTCTCCCTCAGCTCTCTATCTTCAGCTCACATTCTGTAGATGAAGAACAGTTTGTAGGAATGAAAGATTCCCAGTTTCTCCCTAATTACCTTTCCCTTTTTCTACTTTTATTTTTGTTCAGATCCTCCCCAAACTTGACTGAGAGAGAGAAAGGTTTACAATGGCTGTGTTCTGCGTTCACTTACTTAAGAGTAAGCCTCATGGATCTCAGTAGGACTTCCTTTTGAGCCGGCATGCGTAGGATGGTGCTGTTAGGCTGCAACCCTTAAACACAGTTGATAGGAAGCAAACCGTGTTGACCTCAGCGGCACACAACTTTTTTATCGCTGTATGTGTCCTGTATCCCCTCCCAATGTTTCACTCAGATCAGTGCCATTGCCCCACCTGCCAACACTCAGGCATATCGAAAGCTGCCTTGCACTGAGTCTCAGTGCAACATCAGTGTTGTCTCTTCTGCCAGGGAGTGATGCTTCTGTGGTCTCAAACTGGAGTCTTTCCCAGCCATACCAGGAGATGCTGGGGCTTGAACATGGAATCCTTTGCACACAAAGCATGCACTCTGCCAACTGAGCCACAGCACGTCGTGGAAGGATCTGTGCTACCAGTTGCGTGATGTGTTCATTTATCCTGCAATGTTTACCTGTCCTGGGTGGTATCCTGAAGCAGGCTGTGTTAGTGAACTGAACATAGCAACGACGAGTCTTGAAGCACCTTAAAGGCCAACATATGCGTGATGTCGTAGCTTTAGCAGATGTGTGAAATGTTATTTGCAGTGGGCGTGTGCACTTGGGGGGCGTGTTATGTGTGTGTGAGAGAAGTGTGAGCATTGGGCAAAATGGCAATGAAAACCAAACGCTACAGCTTGTGACAGTTCAGTTAAGGCTTTAATATATACCAAGAGAAGGACAGCAATTTTACACAGCAGCAACAGCTGGTGAGAACACAGATAAATTCACCCTCAGCGGGACAAGAAGCTCTGGCCTCTATTCATGCCCAAACCAATAGAGACAAACTTCCCGATTCATTCTGCTTTAGCTCTTTGTACATACACTTGATGAAGTGGACTCTAGTCCAGTGGCAAAGCAAGGTCAGGTGGTACCAGGTGCAGAAAATTTATTGTGATCCCCCGCCCACATTGATTTTTTTTTTTTTGCCTGCAAAAATGGTTTGACTTTATTTCAATTTTTTTTGGGGGGGGTGCCACAGTTGTTGAGTTTTTTGGGGGGTGGCACCCAGGGCAGACCACACCCACCTTACTTTGCCCCTGCTCTAGTCCATAAACACTTCTGCTGTAATAAATTGTCTTGTCTTTAAAGTTCCACACAACTCTTCTGTTCTGCTTCAACAGACAAACGTAACTTGCCCCTCTGGAAGTTTTGAGCATGGAGGGATTCCCATTTGGGAGGAAAACACACACACATATACACACACAAAGTACTGAAAAATACTTAATGTCACAGAGGATCTCGTGCTTCTTATAGAACAGCAATAACAGGAAATTGCAGTTTTAGGCATGTGAGGGAGGGAGGCAACACTAAAAATAAAAGGCTAGCACATGCAAGCACTGCACTCTTAGCACATGTTTTTAAATGTATCTCCACATATCTCACCCAAGGACAAAAGAGAGACACAAAAGGTGTGGATGTGTTTACCAGAAACAGTTGGGAGGTATGACACATTGGCAACCCGGCCTTTCCTTTTAAATTTCTGTGATTTATTGCATCCTTGTCTTGTTGGATGAAGTGCCGCTTGGCTGTTTTATGCACTGTTCTTATTGCATGCCTATAATATGTATATAATATAGCCACATGAGGGTTGCAGCTGTTAAGGCAATTAACTGGTCAGACTAATTGATTAACTATATGGATTTGGGCAAGTTTCATTTAAAACAAATAAATATGACCATCCCCTTGATTTCCAAAGTTCAGAAGTTAGTGTGGGTCCTTGTTGCCAAAACAGCCATCAGTGCACAAGAGGTAGGTACCAGCAGGCTACCTAAACCCTCTGGAGCAGGTTTTGGAGCATGCCAGCTGGGGGTGGGGGCTGCAGGGAGGAGGGAAAATCCTTTCGGCCAACAACATGTGTTCTTTTGGCAGATGGACGCCATTGGATTTCACTCATCGTATTATTCCCTAAGTAGTTCCTGATCTTGTAGTACTCAGTTCCTTAGTCCAGTCAATGCTTCAAAGGGGATCTCTGAATTTTAGGAATGGTTCAAGAATTTATTTATTTTTTTTAATTATTGTTTGGAACTGATTAATGCCCTACTTTTAATTTACAGTGGTACCTTGGGTTAAGTACTTAATTCGTTCTGGAGGTCTGTTCTTAATATGAAACTGTTCTTAACCTGAAGCACCACTTTAGCTAGTGGGGTCTCCTGCTGCTGCCGTGCCGCGGGAGCATGATTTCTGTTCTCATCCTGAAGCAAAGTTCTTAACCCGAGGTACTATTTCTGGGTTAGCAGAGTCTGTAACCTGAAGTGTATGTAACCCGAGGTACCACTGTATTTGTTTTATTCACATATTGGTTGCTTTTCAACATCCAGCAACAGAAAATGTCTGTCTGTCCATCTGTGTATCTATTTATCTATTAGTCAGTCTTACCTATCTGACTATCAGGCTTTTCTCCCTCCCTGTTTTATCCCCACAAAAGGTAGGTTAGGGAATGCGACAGTGACTGGCACAAGATCAACCCCAATGAGCCTCATGCTTGAATGGGGCGTTGAACTTGGGTCTCCCTGATCCTAGTCCAGCACTCAAAACCACTTTGCCACGCTACGTAGAAACACAATTTTAAAATACTAAAAAATCATTGGCTGAGATAAAGGATTGGCTGAGACATGGTTGCTTGGCCAGGCTCTAAAGGCAGAGTGTTACATAAACAGGGCATTGATGCCCCCAAAGGCCCTTTCTCTTATCATTACATAGCTCACCTCTGATAAGGCACCTGCGGAAGGAAGGGCCTCCTCACCCCTTGCGTGGACATTACTGCTGTCGTAATGTGCAGCCGCCCCATTTGCACACCTAGTCCAGCTCTTTGGAGCTGTTACCTATGTGCAAATTATACTGCGGAAAGGTCCCTTTTTGTTATCTCCTGCAAGAAGAGGAGGGCAATACACAGTGGAAGCTTTTGCTCTCCAGAATGCCAGCTCACAAATAGATAAACCAACACGTAGATGGAGCTGTGTTTTAATTTGAGATGCATCCCTGCAAATTATTCCTGTAGCAGGTTGCTGGACCTCGACAGATATATGGCATTTGAGTTTGAGCAAACTGGGTGCATTTGCAAAGGGGGATAAAGGGAGGAGGAGATGGGCATATTTTTAGAATGTTCCTGTTTGCCGTTGCTCAGAGTCTTTTTCTTTTTGTATTCGGGGCCAGGAGGTGAAATAGATAGATAATGTATGTGTTTGAGCCATCGAGCATATCCAAGATCATCATTTGATGTATACTGTACAAAATATAATTATCTCGATCATTTAAACCATTCACTGCATCCACAGAAACATAACAACTGAAGTGTATGTTTCACGGACAAGGCATGTTAAGCTACCTTTGCAGTTGGATCTTTGAAATTCAGTCTATTTTATTGTAATGTATTTTATTTTGTTTAAGTGCCATCAGGAAACCATTCCAGGTATCTGTATCTCGCCTTCTTTTAGATACAGCAACTTTACAGATAGTGGAATTGACCCTTCATTGCAAAGGGTAGCAGACCTTCTCTTGACAAAATGTGACTGATTAAACCACAACATGCAGACATATTCTTTATGAACCAAGAATGAAAAAGGAGCTAATTAAAAATCTGTTCTATGATTTCAGGGTAGTATAGTAGGGGAATGAATATAATCGCTTGAGTGCTATTCTAAAATATATACACACAAACCTTTTTTAAAAAAAGTTCTGTGTATGTTTTTATTGTATTGTAATTCGCTTCAGGATGCCTCATGGGAAGTAATTCATAAATAAAGCTAATAATAATAATAATAATTTTTTTAGTTTATTTCCTTTTTCAAACAATGCACGAAATTAAATAAGCATCAGTTCAAACTCCTTTTGTCATTCACCAGATTAGAAATTCACAATAGCTTAGAAGAATGCTGTTTCATTTTGCCCCCCCCCCAATTCTTTTTTTAATTCATTCTCAGACCTCTCATAGCAAAACTCTTCCCAGTTTGTCATGAGCTGCAATTCAGGAATCCTGGGGCGTTAAATAGGAAAACCAACATTAAAAGTGGGGGCAGGGGGAGGAAATCCAAGGTAATGGTTATGTGCCGTATTAAATGACCGAAAAAGAGAGAGGGAGTGTCTTTAGGAAGATGAGGCCTTCACTAAGAACCCCCCTCCTTTGCCTTCTTTTTCCTATCTTCAATCCATCTGAAGCACCATTATAGCTTCTCAGACGGCTTCCTGTGAGGAACCCTTTTCTCCCGCCTTGTTATTCTTCCTTGGGAAAAAAAGGGGGGGCAGTTGCACTTCAGCTCTGAGTTTTGGACGCTTCTGCCGTGGGACTTGGATAATATCTCTCCAAAGCGCAAGCTGCTGTTTAGGAACCTAATTCAAACATAGCTCCCTTTTAAGTATCCCCCCTCCCTCCCTCCTCTCCTTTCCTCCTCCTCCTCCTCCTCAAGAGAAAAGCCACCATTTCACAGTATTGGCCGGACGCAGAAAAACAAGTTAATGATCTAAACCTTTTAATTCAGGGAAGCTTTTCTATGTTTGAGTGCTTTTCAGGCTCTTGTAAACAGGCGAGGCCCCTGCTTTCTTCTGCTTTCCCTTGCACACCCCCCCCCTCATCTGGCCATGAAATGTGGCATTTATTCTGTGTCATCCCCCCCGAAAAGAAAAAGAATGAGAGGGTGAAAGATTATTGACTGAAGAGTGATACACAATTGAGGAAAATGATGTCAAAGTTAGGCGTACAACTTACTTTTCCAAGGATGCCTTCCGGATTAGATTTTCTTTAAACCTATTGTACGGTGGCTAATGATTTAGGTGCTCAGTACAATATTAGTAGTAGTAGTAGTAGTAGCCTTAGAAGTGAGAGACAACTGTAGTTTAGTTGATAGTCTGTTTTCAAAAGAAATGTTCTTCTTAAAAAGAGCACTCAAACTTCATAATACAAAATCATAGTGTTGGAGGACTTCAGGTTGCAATGTGAGGTTACACTGATTTGGGAATGAGTCTCATTGGGACTTGCTTCTGAGTCAGCATTCATAGGGTTGGGCAGTAAAATTGCATAAAGTTACTCCTATCTTTCCACCAATGCCAGCTGAATTCTGGTTTTTTATTTCTATTGGCAAAGAACTTGAACCTCCCTCCAATACAGTATAGATTATGGGTTTGATGGAGCCAAAATTAATTTATTAAGTGCCATTGGTTTCCATTCAAGAGATTTAAGCATCTTTTAATCCTCCCATTGAAATCAGCAGGATATATTAATTAGGGATGGAGGATAAATTTGATCTCGTCTAATTTTAATGAGGAATTACCTAATTTTCACTTTCCGAAGCAATATGTGAACTGAAACACAGCTGTCCTTCAACATTTGCACTTCTCTGAATTTTACGATGGAGTTCTCCTGTGAATGGCATGTATGAAAATGCATATGTTGGTGAAAGTTTCATACAAACATGCATTACGTCTGGGGAAATTGCTTTAAAAAATGTGTATATTGGTCAGGACTGCATGCAAAAATTTGTTCACTAGCAGAAGTTTGCATGAAAACGCTGACAAATTTTCAAAAGGGTTTAAAAATAACCACAAATGGTGTGGAAATGGGGAGAACTGAATTTAAGGTTGGACAAATGAGAAATTAATGGCTGTAAGTTGCTTGGGACTGCCTTGGGCAAGATATAGTGAAGCACCCTGAGATCTATAAGGCGGTATACAAATTTATAAAAAATAATAATAATAACAACAAATTTAATAAAGTAATAAAAGAAACAGAATCTGACAGATTAATCCATCCTTGGGTTCAAAGTGCTTAATTTTGGCTGGATCCAGTTGTATTTAATTTGTTTGCTTTAGCCTGAGCCCACAATATATGCTCACATTGTTAGATGGTCTCTACTTCTAATTTAATGTTAGAGGATGGTGCTCAGGGCAATATTTTAACACAGTTTAGGAACACAGTCAGACTACAAACAATATAACCTTATCACTAGAGACCAATACGTTGCTGTGTTGTGCAGGAGATAACGAATGTTAGCTCTAATATCTGCACATGGGGAGCATTGTGGTAAGTCCTCAACTGAGTGACAGATGCATATTCAAAATTTGCCGACATGCAAAAGCAAATCCTCAGGGCAGTCCCCAAAGGAACATCTGCTTTGAGGCACATTGCTGCAAAGTTTCCCTTTTACTTCTTTCTGTGTGTGGAGATTGGGAGTAGCAGCTAATAATTCTGTACACTATGTGCAGTGCAGTGCAGCACATCAGTCCCAAAGGAAGCAGCATTTCGGGGATCACAACATTCTAAGAAGGAAGACCAGTTGATTGAGCTGGCTTGTCCATGTAGGCAACCTTAATTTGCTAAATAATGATCTCTGACCTTCCTCCAGAGTCTGCTAGACATTTATAAATAAGAATGAAATAACATTGTAGAAATAGCATTTTTATTATTGGTAGGAGCACCATTATCATTGTCATCAGCATCAAAATCATTATACCACAGTGAGACTCTTTAAAAAGATTTAAAAGAAACCACACTTTGCTCCAAAACTGACTGTCTGACAGTTCAGTGCTATGCATGTTGACTCAGAAGTAGGTCCCATTGAGTTCAGTGTGGCTTACAGCCAGGTGATAGATAGATAGATAGATAGATAGATAGATAGATAGATAGGACTACAGCCTAAATTTTCCAAAGAGAAAACATAGAAAAGAGAAAAGGAGAAACGTAAAATGGTGGGAGGAAATGATTATATTAGAACATTCAGTTCTCCTGAAAGCAGACTATGCGGACAATTGTGCCCGTCTGTTTAGAATGAAGCCAAAAGTAATGGCTGGTAATACTTTTTATTGACACAAATGAGCTTCAAGCGTCTGAATAGGAGGAAGTGAGCGGCCCAGATCTCGGCTGGCAAAGCATTCAGAACGCAAGGCGCAACCCGGGAAAAAGCAGGCAATTGAGACGGAGAAGTGGAAATCCGTGGTTTGAAAAGGAAGAATGAAGCCAAGGAAGGGAGCAATTGAGGAGGACAATAATATGAAATCAAAGAGGAAAGATAAGAAGGAGCAAGAGGGAGCAAATGCACTTAAGTTAATAATAAAATCATGGATAGGATTGTAGAGCGACGAGGCCTTGATGCGAAGGGTGAATCAGAGGTCGGTCAAGTGCGATGGGGGCACGCTGTGAGATATACAGGGGGCAAGCTGGAGATATGGGTTGGAGAAGGAAATAGGAAAGAAGTAGAGGAGGAGGAGGAGGAGGAGGAGGAAGAAGAAGGCTTTGACACAACTACATACAGCACATTAAAGAGGGTGGAGACCTTTTGCCGGCTTCGAACCAAGCAGAGGAGGAGGAAAGGCCAAGTCATCAGGAGCTAATCTACAGATTAAACATACACGGAAGAGGGTTTTTTAGTATAATTTTGCATTTCCCTCCCAACAAAAGTACAGTACCTAAGAAGACCAGGAGTCTCGGATGAGTGCAAAATAGCAACTGACTTCATGTTCTTCTTGGTATCAAAACTGCTCATATCGATTACATTGCCGTCGGTTACATTGAGAAACGCTTGTTACTGTCCCAGCCCTTTCCTCTTTTTTTTTTTTTTTTTTTGCCCTGTATTATGAAAGATTACGAGTCTTTAAAAGAGCAGTTTGTTTTGAGATTTAATTTGAAGTTTTTGTTTCATAACAGCAAATTCTTCTCTCTCTTTTTTTGTTCCAGTTAGATTCACAGGATAGAGTTCCTTACTTATAGGCATTGTGATTGCTCAAATCCTTCTTGTTACTGCTTTCAAAAAGAACTTGATTATGGGTGGGTGTTGGGGGAATCTTACTCAATTTTCTACTTTTTTCATTTGATCCTGTTCTTTCCTTTTATTCAATGAATTTGCAATTCAGAAATTCAGTTTCAAACATTTGTTTATTAAACCAATGTTAGTCATACTCAAAATATATGTATTGAAATCTATATGCATTAATTTCAGCAGGTCTACTCTGAGTATAACTTAGTTGGATAGAGTCCCCGGGAGCCTTTTAAATTTACATTATTTTAGCACTGTTTTGTTTCCAAGGTATGTGGAAAAAACTACAGTTCTACACAAGATCAGTATACAGCTTTATGTTATTACATTTTTGTTTCCAAGTTAAGCAGTAGGGGAGGGTGTAAATAATTATTGCAAACAAGATAAGTGTACACCTTTATTTTCGCGGGGGGTGTGTGTGGAGTTTGCAAAATTCTAAAATAAACAAATCAGCTGTGATTTAGCATTTTGATTTACTCAAGCATCTGGCTGTTCGCCAGATTTCACATTTCTCTCAAAGTTTCCACACAATCTCTTGGTGATTCAAATGCATTAAAATTCAGCACATTTATATATGTATATTGAGAGGCAAATTCACGTTTGCTTATTTTTAAAAATGAAGATAAATGCAGAAATGGAATGGAATAGAATTATGAGCAAAAAGCCTGTGAAACAAAAACAGGCAGAAGTTGGTACATTTCTTGTTAAGCATGCTGAAATCCTATTTATTTAAATGGGATGATTAATTCAGCACAGCCTGGTGCTCAGTTACTTTTTGCTCTCTCCCCTCTCCTCCTTTGTACCTAATAAACAATTATTGGAAGGCTTTTTGTTGTTGGTTACAGCATATGCAGGCACACCGATGCCCCAGTGCCTCACGCTTTTGTTTGGACGGACACTGCTAACGCCTAAAGAAAAGGAAAAAAGCTGCTGTCCTCTATGCCCTTGGCTTTTGGGTTTTATGTTTCTGAGTTAAACTTCCTTGGAGTTCAGCTCTGAAATGCACACACTGAGCTTGTAGGTCGCAGCCATGCAGAGTCCCTTCTATTTTTATGGCAATGGCTCTCTATGGCACCCAGAAACACCGAGGCTTATGGATGGCAGTGTCTCCAGTGAACATCCCTGCAACCACTGCTAGGAATAGATCCCAAATTACAGAAAAGATTGCATTAAAAACAACAACAACACCTAATACAGGAACCTTTGGGGTGGAAGAGGCATCTATCTCTGTTTATCTAATTCCCATACTAAAGGAAATCTTTCCTACTCCAAACTCTTCAGGTAACAGCTACAGACAGTGTAGTCCCACTCGCTGCAGTGAACTAGGGAGCCTTCAACATCCAAGATCTTTCAGAGTCTTTGGCTTTGCTGGCAGAGAATTAAAGGGCCAGAGGTGTAATAAGCCTTAGGTACCACCCTGGGAGACCAGGGTTCAAATCTCCACCTTTCCACCTAGCTCACCGGGTAGTCACTATCTCTGAGCCAAAGTTGGCTCCCTGGGACATTGTGAGGATAATAACGGAGAGGGAGAAGAACCATGTATTCCTTGGAGGAAAGGGAGGCTGTGCCTATAAATGTAATAATACATAAATAAGGATGTGTGTGCCCCCCCCCCCACATTCTCAGAAGGATCCTCACTCTTTCTGAGGCAAAGACAAGGCCTTTTTATTCATGGTGCCTTATCACTGTAATCAGCCCTTTACCCCTCTGTTGGACTCTCTCCCTGATTTGTTTTTTAGGAAACAGCCAAATACATGGCTCCCCTACCCTTTAGCTTTTAATAGTATTTTCTCTGTATTACTGTAGTGGGTTTGTTAACAGGTCTTATGGCTTAATTGCATCTACAGTGATGTTTCTGTCAGCCACCTCAAGGCTTTCTGCAATTGAAAGGTGGAACATGCGTATTTAAAATAAATAAAAGACAAATCCGCCATGTTCAGATTGGCCTGGGCAAGTATCTGCATTAGCTATGTGAGAGGAAAGCTTCTCCTATACATGAATCTCTCATGCTGGATTGGGGCCAGCATATACACATGTACACCTTGACTTTGCTGGGGGGACGACACCTTTTTTTTAAAAAAATGTCACCATATTTTCTTCATGTTGGTGTTAATTCTGTTTTTGCTTCCTGGGTGGTACATCCGCCTTAATCCCCACAAGGAGATCTGTTGATCTGAAAACATATAGATGCGGAGATTAGCTGGGCAGAGAATAGGGCTGGGGAATAAATTCAGTTCTTGTGCATCTACCTAATACACGCTTCTCAAAACAATACTCAATCTTAAAACAGCTACCCTTTGAAATTCGCACTTGCAGCGCAGCTTCCCAACCGAATAATGGTGTACGAATACGAAAATTCATGCTATGTGGGGGGGAACTGCTTGCAAAACTGTTTGCCAAAATCGCATACGGAAATGTGTAGCTTAGGAGAAATTCATTTATTTCATAAAGTTTTATATACCACTTGATTGTTTTTTTAAAAAATCAACAAACCTCAAAGTGGAAATGTGCACCACAAAATCTGACAAATTTTCGTGTGAGGGCTTTTGGTAAATAAATAAATCACAAACCGTTACAGAAATCCAGCACACTGAATTTAAAATTGGAAAAAAATGAGAAATGGAGAGAAACCTACTTTGACCAATTCATCCATCGCTGGAGGGGGGGTTGGGTTACGGTAAACTTAATAATAAAAATGCTGAATCTTGGAAAGGTGGGATTGAAATGTTTAAAATAAATTAATAATGCTGCTTCCCTCACCACCTCCAATTATCTCTCTCTCTCTTCCCCCCCCTCCCCCCGTTAAGGTAAATTGAATAGTCAAGACACTTACAACAATTTCACCAACAATAACCCTGGGAACCCTCGCCTTTCTCCACTTCCCAGCCTGACTGTGGTAGTTCCTCTTGCTCAAATCAAGCAGCCCATGACTTTAGGAACCATCACCAAACGTACAGGGTAAGTAAAGTGCTTTAAAAGAGCAATTCCTTAAGGCATTAAAAATATATTTTTTCTTTGCATATAGTATTTTTCTTGTGGGAGGGGAGAGAGTTGTGCTTAGCAGCAACACCTCTGTTCTGTATTTAAAGGTTGCAGTCCTGTGCACAGTTTCTTGCAAGTAAGTCCCCTTGATCACAGTAGGACTTGATTCTGAGTAAATGTGCATAGGATTGCCCTGCACATTCACTCTGGTTTGTGCCGCATGTAGAATAAGGGAGCAACTCCAGGGCATCTCAAACCGGGTCTGTAAATATTTGTCCAAAATTTCCAAACTCGTTTCTTTTTTCTCATTTTGTACTTCGATGGCTCATTTTCTCCAAATCATCTGAGGGATTTGCTTTCTGCTTGACATCAGAGGTAATTAGTAACTTAAACAGAGGATTTCCCGACCCCTGCTAAGCTATCAACAGCGCTGTTTTGATTTTGTCTTTTTTTAAAAATATATTATTCACGTCTTACTCTACTTCATTTCAGTTTATTTTTATTATTTTCACCCCCTGGCCTCCCGGTTCATAACGTGATATATGTTATAGTTTAAAAAGAAGTTTGGGAGACGTTCAGAGTAAAGTTCCTGCAATTGCTGTACTTCAATCCAGGCTCAAAGTCAGTGTACTCAGCCAAACACAGTGAAAGCGAGCAGAAATATTGTGCTTTTATAGAGCTTACCTTAGGAAGAAAGAGAGAGGGAGGGAGGAAGAGGGAGAACCAAGCAGGGAACATACGCATGTGTTTTGATGGCAGAACAAAATACTGCCAAACATTTGCCCTCCTTAAGAGTGCGTCTCTCTCCACCCACAGAGAAGCAGGCGTATTTGTTTTATCAATCTACTCTGGCCTTCCTCACCTTGGTGCTCTCCAAATGGGTTTGAACTGATGGGAGTTGTAGTCCAAACCCATCTGGAGGGCACCAGATTGGGGAAGGTTTTAACTGATCTGATACATTTTCAAGCACTCTTCCATCTTAAACTTTTCAAGCTCAATGAGTAGTGTTTTTGGGTGATGTCCAAGGTTACTCCTACACAGAGGAGACTCATTGAGCCATATCAAGCTAAATCCTTCTCAGGGTAGACTCATTGAAATTAATGGAGCTATGTTAGTCATTTCCATTCATTTCGGTGGGCAGCATCCAACTAAGTTTTACTGAAGGGGAGTCCCATTGAAATTGATGGACCTAAGTTAGTGCTGTGCTAATAGAATGGACTGGCTCACTGCACATCAAATGTGAGGGTGCCACATTAAAAAAAATCCCAAAAATCTGCAGGAACACTAGAAAAGCTGGGGATCACTTAGGGATAGTAGTTTTGTCCTTCATGTAATAGGGTGTTTGTTTGTTTTTTTAAATTATTACATAGGATGGAAAGCAATAAAAAATGTCACCCTTCACTTATAGAAGTGGTACACTAGACAGCCAGTGTGGTATAGTGGTTAGAGTTTTGGACAAGGACCTAGTATACCACCTTGTGGAAGGTGGGATAGAAATGTAACAAACAAAAAAAAACAAAAACATTTCACTCTACCACTTATTTATAAAAACATTTGTATACCGCTATTCATTTTAAAAAAATCAAAGTGGTTTACAGCCTATACTCACACACACATAGAAACCACATAAAATTTTAAAGTCAGAGATCATCAACTGTTACAGAAAGTTGTTTTTTTCTTAATTTCCTGCGTAAGCTTAGTAGCATAGAAAAGTTTTCAGCAGACATTTAAAGGTTAAAACAGAAAGTGCCTGCTGAATCTCTGTTGGTAGAATATTTGACAGGACTGGTCCACTGACATTAAAAGCTCATTTTTGTGTCACTGTCAGATGGGCCTCTCCAACTTGGGGTGTGACCCTGCTCGTCTGGTGATGGGGCTGGGATACAAGGGTTCAAGCAGTCCCTAAGGTACCTTGAACCTAACTCACTAAAGGCATTGTAAATTAATACAAGGAACTTGAACCTGGTTTGCTAGCAGATGAGCAGCCAGTGAAGATGTTTTAATAATGGTGCCACACCTTGCCAGCCATGTGCCCCTATCAACAATTTGGTGGCTGTGTTCTGCACCAGTTGGAGCTTCCAAAGCAGGACCAAGGGCAGCCCTGCATAGAGCATGTTGCAGGAATCCAGGCTTGGGATTACTAATGCATTGACTTCAGTGGTCAGGCTATCCCTGTCCAGGAACAGACATAGCTGGTGAACCAGACAGACCTGGTAAAAGGGACTCCTAGCCACAGGGGACACTTGGGCTCCTAGAGACAGACATGTCTCGCCAAAGTGGTACATGCTCTGGTCATCTCCCGCTTGGACTACTGCAATGCGCTCTGCATGGGGCTACCTTTGAAGATGAGACAGAAACTACAACTAATCTAGAATGCAGCTGCCGGACTGATGACTGGGAGTGGCCACCAGGACCATATAACACCGGTCCTAAAGGATTAGCTCCCAGTATGTTTCCAAGCACAATTCCAAGCACAATGTTTCCAAGCACAAAGTGTTGGTGCTGACCTTTAAAGCCCTAAACGGCCTTGGCCCTGTCTAACTGAAGGAGCGTCTCCACCCCCAGCATTCAGCCTTCTAGTGGTTCCCTCACTGTGAGAAGTGAAGTTACAGGGAACCAGGAAGAGGGCTTTCTCGGCAGTGGCGCCCCATGGAATGCACACCCCGTCCCTGTCAGATGTCAAGGAAATAAACAACTATCCGACATTTAGAAGACACCTGAAGGCAGCTTGCTATAGGGAAGTTTTTAATGTTCAAGGTTTTGCTGTGGGTTTATAATTTGTTGGAAGCCGCCCAGAGTGCCTGAGGCAACCCAGTCAGATGGGTGAGGTAACAACAACAACTTTCAAGCTGTACACCTTTTCCTTCAGAAGGAGTGCAACCCCATCCAGAATGGGCAACTTGCCTCTTTCAGGGTTGCACTACTGAATGTGTAGACCAAGCCAGTGTAAGAAATCCAGAAAAAATGTGAAGTGGCTGAGTTAAGCCAGAGGATACCCAGTAATCATTTTCTTACTCCAGGGCACGTCTTCTGTCCTACTGGAGCAAGGAAAACCCATGTAGTGCCATTCAGTGGTTGTTGGACTCCAACTCCCATCAGCCCAAACCAGCACAGTCAGTGGTCATGGATGATGGGAGTTGCAGTCCAACAGAATCTGGAGACTACCTTGTTGGTTACCCCCATTTTAGATAACCCATTTCCTTTAACCTGTTCATGGATATGGATCCTTGGGTAGGGTTCTAGAGAGGATTTTGTCCGGGCTGCATTACTCTGCCATTCCTTCTCTTTAGTAGCTTCTCCAAGGGGGGAAAAGCAAGGTTGGGATGGGGGGGCGGCTTTCCTCTCTGCATGTCTCACAATGTCTGGTGTTTGCTCATGATGCTGCGGGGCTGAAATGCCCTCTGTTTCTCCAGGCTGCAACTCTTACATTTGATCATGGTTGATTTAGCCCTCTTGCCGTTTGAGATAGGCTAGTTAAATACTGAGCGGCTTACTCCATAATCTTTTGAAGATCTTTCAGCATTTCCAATGCTTGAATTGCTATCCTTCAACATCCCTGAGACTAAAAGAAACATCCGGGATGGTTTTTGAGCCTCCTCTTATCCTCTGATGGTACATCAAAGCAGGCGCTGATCCAGCAGGTCCTCTGTGAGCACGGAGACTCTGATACACACAAGAACATCCCTTTGCCTATAAAAGGGAGCCCCTGTGAATGTGGAGCTTTGGGTATATGTCTTGGCTGTGATTCCTGGAGGACCTGCTCCTTGCCTTGCAGGCCTTTTTCTACCTGGCCTGGAAAGGCAGGGCCCTGGCTGACTCCAGCTACAATTTCTTTTTTTGGCTCTACTGAAAAATTCAGCTGGGGTGTTGTTTGGGGCAGGGGTTGTTGCTGTTGGTTTTTTCATTTTAGATCTTGTGATTTATGTGGAAATGGTTCAGTTTGGTTGTGTGTTTTTTTAATGTTTATGGCTACTTGTGTTGTAGTTATGTATTCATTTCATGTTGTAAGCCGCTCCAAGCATGGTTTGAACTGTGGAAAGGCAGCATACAAATAAAATTATGTATCCGTGTATATATCAAAACCCTGCAGGGTTTTTTTGTTTTTTTGTTTTTGCCTTGTGTCTCAAGTGAGTGAAGGTTGCATATTCATTTTGATGGAGGGATATAGCAAATACAATTCAGAAGAGTGGAGAGGCTGTAACTCGGTGCTGGCACCTCCAAGGAAGGCTGGGGAGACCCCTTTTTTGAAATCCTGGGGAGCTGTTTTCATACAGTACAGTGGTACCTCTGGGTGTGAACGGAATCCCTTCCGGAGGCCCGTTCGCAACAGGAAAAGCCCGCAACCTGAAGCACCGTATCTGCGCAGGTGTGCGGCGTGATTTGGCGCTTCTGCGCAAAGCACGATTTAGCGCTACTGCGCCTGTGCGAGCAGCGAAACCCAGAAGTAATCCTTTCCGGTACTTCTGGGTCACCGCGGGATGCAACCTGAAAAAACGTAACATGAAGCAAACGTAACATGAAGTATGACTGTATAGGCAATACTGAGCTAGATGGGTTTGACTTCTTTATGTACCCCCATGAGAGGTCTGGAAGGGGGCAACACAAAAGCATGGCTTTTCGGTGGTGGCCCCCACCTTGCGGAATGCTGTCCCCAAGGAGGCACTCCTGGCACCGACTATCTTTTCTCTCTCTTTTTGGCCTGGGATTTTGGCCCTTAATTGGAAGTTTTAGCATTGTGGTCTATTTTATTGGAGTCGGATCAGTAAGTCTGTTTTGTCTGTGGTTTTAGATTAGAAAAAAAAATGGATGCTCTTAATTGGTTTTAGTGTAAATCACTTTGTATCACTCTGTGGCAGCTTCCTGTGTAATAGAGTAGAAGGAACTCTAAGGGCCTCTGTGGACTCCAGAAGGCGAGGGCATAGTATGAAAGCAGCACACAGACTGTTGGACAGGGGACCCAGGTTCACATCTTTTAGTCCAGGAAGCTCACTAAATGGCCCTGGGAATATCACTGCCTCCCAGTTCAGCACCTTTCCAGGGCTGTTATATGAGTAAATAAGTACAGCATCCTGAAATTATGCTTATAAATTAGAAGAAAGGTATTGCCCCAGTCCCAGGAGCGCCTTACACAGATCTACATCAACTGCTCAATGAAAGGGAATCCGCTTTGAATGCGGAAGGCATCAATCTCATTCCCTGGTAGGGCTGGGGATGTCTCCTGCCTAAAACCCTGGAGAGCTGCTGCCTGTCAGTGTAGACAGGATTGAGCTGGATGCACCCAAGGGTCTGACTCAGAATATAGTAGCTGCATATGGTTGTTACTCACCTTGTGCTTCTGTCTGTGTGTTTAGGGAGGACCATAGCTCAGTGGTAGAGTGTCTGCTTCACATGCAGAAGGTTCCAGGTTCAATCCCCAATGGCATCTTCAGGCAGGGCTGAGAATATCCTCTGTCTGTAATTCTGCAGAGCCACTGCCAGTCAGTGCAGAGCTGGATAAGGCAACTCAGTATAAGGCAACTTCCTGTGCTCCTGTGTCCCGTTGAAATCAATAGGACTGAAAATTGCTTATGCTTGGCTAGAACACGTGCTATAGATAGATTAGTTAGGTAGATATAGATATATTTAACATTTACAAACAATTATGAAACTCTCCCCCTCCAAAAAAAGAAGAAAAAAAAGTTGGCTCACTGTCCCCTCCTGGCAAAACAGCAGGAAACTGAAACCAAAGAACAGCCACAGACAGAAATAATTTAAAGCCCATTCAGATTCCAAACCAATTCCATGTCTTGTGCATCCAAAATTTAGTGGGGACACACACACACACTCTCACACTCTGTTGGAAAGAAATAGGGGTGCTCTGCAGTTGCTTACGCGAGGCTGGAGGTTTGCAGAGATGTTCCTAGTGGATTGGGCCCACCATCTGAATGCAAGGGTTGGGGAGGGGGGGTGGACGGGAAGCCCCTTTTGTGGAGGAGAGAATGAAGCGGAACGCCGATGTTCCCTGAAGCTTGGCAAGGCCTAAAATGGCCAAATTGAGACAGCAGCCTTAACTTAAACCTCCAGGGGGCAAAGCGTGTGTTTAACATATTTAACATCTGCCCTCCTATTTCTCGGAGCACGGAGCGACGCGAGGCTGTAATAGGAAGACAGGGCAGGGACCATCTGCCTGGCTCTGAGAAGTGTAGGGCGAGTGTATTACCACAAATGGCAGAAGACAGATGTATTTACACCTACGTGGGCAACACCTTTAAGCGCCGCTCCGAGGGAACAAGGCCCTCCCCCTTTCTCTCCCTCTCTCTCGTTCTGGCAGCAGCTGCCTAACCTTGGCGATTGTGCTTTAGTCAGGAGGAGAAGTGCCTGGAACCCATCGGATTTTGCAACTGTCTCCTGTGCAAAGAGGGAAGGGGAGGAATATTGGCATTTTCCTCTCCCTTCAATTCGTCTTCAAAGTCTCAGATTTGTCACTAGGCTACCCAGGCAGTGCTAGATCTAAAAAAAGAGATTCTGGGCCAATACCAGATAATTCTGGAATGGCAATCATTTTTACCCAAGGTTATTTGATATATCACACACACACACACACACACACACACACACACGCCAACATCCTCCTATTTTTTAAATCGTTCACAATGATTTTCTTCCCTATACCCTTATAGATCAGGTAGTACGGTGGCTCAGTGTCCCATTTTACAGAGGACTCTTAACCATCTTAAGGGTGGCATGGGCTGTCCAGTGGTACCTCTGGTTGTGAACGGGATCTGTTCTGGAGCCCCGTTCGCAAACTGAGCAGAAAGCAACCTGCGCGTGCGCATGTCGCGATTTGCCGCTTCTGCGCATGTCCATGACGTCATTTTGAGCATCTGCGCATGCGCGAGCGGCGAAACCTGGAAGTAACCCTTTCCAGTACTTCCGAGTCGCCGCGGGACGCAACCTGAAAATGCTCAACCTGAAGCAAACGCAACATGAGGTATGACTGTATAGTTTAAGTCCATTTTAAAGATAAGGACATTGTAACTGCGCCTTCCCTTCTATGGTGAGAGGAGCTGCGTAATCTCTTTAAATTTCAATCATCTAGAGATAGGAACATCTAGAGATAGGAATTAGCATGTGCAATTTTTATGTAAATCTATGCCCTCTTTTGTTTTTTGGCAATGCATACAGTAAGTGGCCTCTCCATCAACAAAGTAGCTTGTTTTGGGGAGGAGGGCGTTATAGTCAGCCACCTTCTGCTTAGTGTAGACCCATTGAAATTCAGTGACCTATATTAGCTCTGTCCATTGATTGCAGTGGATCTAGTCTTGAGTATGAATCATGTTGGATACAGTTCTGTGTGCATGATTCCCTCTGCCTGCATGTGGAGGGGTCAGCCAGGGACTCATTCAATCTGAGTCATTATGTGTTCATCACAATACTCCACGATAGACCTCCACATTAGGGGGACATAGGAGACCCAGGCCTTCCATATCACTTTTCAATGCCTTCTCTCACTTCCATACGGCCCTCAAGACCTTTAGGGCAGCTCTCAGCAACATTTGACACCTCCCCAGCCCTCACACTGCCTTCCCAAAGCCAGGTATGTGAGGTGCTAGGTTTTGGGGCTTGAGGCTCTGGCAGAATCCTAGAGTCCTCCCATCTCCCTCCCAAAGCCTACTTAGCACTTTCCCAGCTTTGGGAAGGAGGTTGGAGGGCTCTAGGACCCTGCCAGAGCTCCATGCTTCCTTCCCCAAGCCCTGCACCTTGCTTAGCCAACTTTGGGAAGGCAGCGTGAGGTCAAGGGGGGGGGCCTCAAATTTTGGTCTTGCTTTCCCCACCACGCGACAAAACAGAGTGTGGCCTGTGGCTTCTGTGCCAAAGCACTATTGCGGCTTTCTTGGTATGAAAAGTTGAGCCGCCCTAATTTAGGTAATACTATTAAATAGTGGGCTTCTAAAAAAAAACCACAATGGCCCACTTACCATCCTTTGAAAGCCCCTTCTGTTTATAAAAGTGGTCTGCCTGCCAGATGACAATGGGAGATGAGGTGGTCAAGAAACAACCCAAGTCTGATGCCCCTCCAGAGCTCAGAATTTTTGGATCCCAGCCCTGGGAAGTGAGTAGATGCACAGCTTTACAGATCTAACCTTTGCCCAGTTTAGCAAAAGTTTAGCTAGCAAGAAACTCCCTTCAGCATGGTGGAGCTCAGTCAGTTGCGTTTGTTTTTGCAGTTCGGGAAGAAGAATGTAGATAACACATTTTTTTGATGTGGGATCTGGCTGAGATGTTATCATCTTTTAACGTTTCCCATCTCGTGTACGATTTGTTCATAAAATCACTGATATCCGTTTGATCTCTTTTGAACTCTGGAGACTTTAATCCTTTCCAGGACCTATTAGTGGTTCAGACTTCTTTTTTCTCTCTCTCCCCGCCCCCCTTTTCTTTTTGGTAAGAGGAGCAATACCAGCTGAATAGGAAATAACAAAAGAAAACCAAAACCAAACTCTTAAAGGACGACAAAAATCTGAATTAAATCCCTAGATTTCAAACACACAAAACAAAACCAGAAGGCAACACATTTATGGAAATTAAATTCGCAAGTCATAATGTTTTGGAAGAGTGGGTTAGATCTGCGGGTTCAGATTTGTACCGTAGTTTATTCCTGGGGCTCTGGTTGGGTAGTGGTACGATATCAAATTTAGAAATACCCAATTCACTTTCCTTAACCCCCAGAATGTAAAACAGTGAACTGAGGGGTGGATACGAAAAAATAGTTGGGAAACATAATCACTTGACAAAATGCTTTCCAGCAACTCCATATTCTTGATGTGATTCTGAGGAATGGAGCCTTGTGTTGCCTCTTCCAAGGAGAAAATTACTAAGGAGGGGACAATAGCTTCATGGCAGCTGCATGTTCTTAGTCAAAGAACAGACTATCTTTTTATTTATTTATTTATTTTCTTAGAGACCACAAGGGCCATCGAGTCCAACCCCCTGCCAAGCAGGAAGCACCATCAGAGCACCCCTGACATATGGTTGTCAAGCCTCTGCTTAAAGACCTCCAAAGAAGGAGACTCCACCACACTCCTTGGCAGCAAATTCCACTGTCGAACAGCTCTTACTGTCAGGAAGTTCTTCCTAATGTTTAGGTGGAATCTTCTTTCTTGTAGTTTGGATCCATTGCTCTGTGTCCGCTTCTCTGGAGCAGCAGAAAACAACCTTTCTCCCTCCTCTATGTGACATCCTTTTATATATTTGAACATGGCTATCATATCACCCCTTAACCTTCTCTTCTCCAGGCTAAACATGCCCAGCTCCCTTAGCCTTTCCTCATAAGGCATCGTTTCCAGGCCTTTGACCATTTTGGTTGCCCTCCTCTGGACACGTTCCAGTTTGTCAGTGTCCTTCTTGAACTGTGGTGCCCAGAACTGGACACAGTACTCCAGGTGAGGTCTGACCAGAGCAGAATACAGTGGCACTATTACTTCCCTTGATCTAGATGCTATGCTCCTATTGATGCAGCCCAGAATTGCATTGGCTTTTTTAGCTGCCGCGTCACACTGTTGGCTCATGTCAAGTTTGTGGTCAACCAAGACTCCTAGATCCTTTTCACATGTACTGCTCTCAAGCCAGGTGTCACCCATCTTGTATTTGTGCCTCTCATTTTTTTTGCCCAAGTGCAATACTTTACATTTCTCCCTGTTAAAATTCATCTTGTTTGCTTTTGCCCAGTTCTCTAATCTGTCAAGGTCGTTTTGAAGTGTGATCCTGTCCTCTGGGTTGTTAGCCACCCCTCCCAGTTTGGTGTCATCTGCAAATTTGATCAGGATGCCCTTGAGTCCATCATCCAAGTCGTTGATAAAGATGTTGAATAAGACCGGGCCCAAGACAGAACCCTGTGGCACCCCACTAGTCACTCTTCTCCAGGATGAAGAGGAACCATTGATGAGCACCCTTTGGGTTCGGTCAGTCAGCCAGTTACAAATCCACTGAGTGGTAGCATAGTCAAGACCGCATTTTACCAGCTTCTTTACAAGAATATCATGGGGCACCTTGTCAAATGCCTTGCTGAAATCAAGGTAGGCTACATCCACTGCATTCCCTTCATCTACCAGGCTTGTGACGTGGTGGACTCTCCTTCAGTGAAGGTTGGCTGGCCACTTGTCTCTAGCTGTGATTCCTGCATTGCAGGGGACGGAGATAACCCTCCCAGCTCTACAATTCTGTGATACATTGCAGAGAGATGATTTTAAAAGCAAATATACCCAGTTCCATAGGGTTAAATAACAAACCACAGCTGTTGTTGATATTGATTATGATGGTGGTGGTGGTGGTGGTGGTAATATAGATATATACCACCCCCCTTCCAAAGCAGCCCAAGGGCATCGAACACACAAACCATAAAACTTATTTTTAAAAATTCAATTTAGATGCAGGCTTGTTGGAAGAGGAAGGTCTTCAGTAGGTTCCAAAAGTCCAGAGATAGTGCCTGTCTAATATTTAATGGGAGGGAATGTGCTGTGCTACCCATAGATTAATCAGCAGCAAATCATAATGGATGCTTCTACCACGTTACGGGTCCTAATTTTCACAGTTTGTAACCCAAACTATGGACAATAGCAGAAGTGAGAGAGAAGGGTTCCAAATAAAATGAAGGCGCTGCTTTTGTTTTTTAATCAATTGATCTAACCTACTGATCAACTAAAGTAGCCTTCCCCAACCTGGTACTCAGCAGAGGTTTTGGACTCCATCAGTCTCAACTAGCATTGCTGACGGTCAAAGAAATTTGGAGTCTAAAACATCCAGAGGGCACCAGATTGGGGAAGGCTGAGCTAAAGACTGCTACCATTATTATTATTGTTGTTATTATTATTGGTTGTAGTAGCAGTATTCTTTAACCCATATATTTTGTTTTGTTTTATTGTCTCTACAGTTTCAAAAAACGTTTACATAAATCCATTTTTTTAGAAAACCCAAGGGATTCTCCTGGGGTGAAAATAGCAATCATCTGTTTTGCGCATGCAGTGAACCTAGTAGCTGTTGGACAGGCCCGATGGTTTCTTTGGCTTGACATTGCTGTGTTCTTGTCACCCAACTCAGCCATCTGGTGCTGTCGATTTGAGGATGGTTTCTCTTGTAAAATTTGTACATTGTCCTTTTTTATTAATGCACACAGAGCCATTCTGCGTTGGAAGCTGCTCAGAAAACATGCTCAGATCCTTGTCAGACGGGTGATCCCAGACATCAGTTTTGATAGCGGGACTCTTTCTGGCCATATTCCGGTCAACCTTTTGCAAACATTGGGCTTTCCTTCTCACTTTTCTTCTGCCTCTGAAAGATGAAGTTGGGGGGGGGGCGACATAAATCAGCCCATTCCCACACCTTTGCAGATGTCGGGCAAGAAGCTCTTTTTTGAAAGAGAAAAGAATCACAGAGCTCCTGTATCTTGATTTTCCACTCAACAGTGTTGTGCTTCACTCCACATTTAATGCGTTGTCCATGTGTCCTACTTTAAAGAGACATCCCTTCATTTCAAAGGCTATCCGAGGCAGTCCTGTAATAGAAAGCCTAATTTGTTGCAAGGGCTGTCCAGTTGATAAAGAAGTGATGGGCGGGGGCTATCCTTGAAGTTGCCCATTGGAACTTCCTCACTCTGCCTAACGGAAGGGCCGGCCCTGAGAGCAGAAGTCTTGAAGGTGCCCCTATCATCAGTTAACACCTGTCCACCATGTCTGTCTGTCTCTCTCTTTCTCTTTCTTTCTCTCTCTCTCTCTCTCTCTCCACACACACACACACACACACACACACACACACTAAATAAATAAATAAATAAATATTAAAATACAGAAAAAGAGGGGAAATACAACTAAAGAACCAGTGCAATGTACAAGGCACATTATGACTTCAACGGAAAAAAAAGTTCCAGAGCCTGTGTTACATACTGTACATTAAAGTTGCCAAATGTCCTTAATGGCTGTTGTTGTGTGTTTTTGCAAGTTGTCACCAAATACAGTGAGATGTATTAGTTTTCTGTTTAAATTATAGTTATTTCTAAATATAGGCAACCCCTCATTCACGCCGGGGTGGCATCCCGGGTCTTTGCGTGCTTGCATGAAATTGCGTGAAAACAAACCCATTGAAAAAGCCTGCAAACACCCAGTTCCACCCCTGCCCTGCCCTTTTAGTGATGTTCCAGTGACAACTTTATGATGTGTCCGGGTCACTTGTGGGTTCGGTGCTGTGCGCATGCATTGCACCTGAATGCAAAAACCAGTAGATGATTTGGTAGCAGATTCTTTTTTGTTTACTACATGAAAATCATAAATGGCAGGTGTCTCAGATATGGGGATATTGTTCACTACTGTGTGGGTGACAATGCATTAGAAGCATGTTGTAGGTCAACTCCTGTGTAAATTCTGTAATGAACAAAGTGGATTTCAACCCCATGTTCTTGAAAGTTATACCTTGCCCAGGCATCTTTGATGCACATGCATAGGGGTTAGCCTGTTTCAGCCACAAAGCCATTTGAGGGATGGTTAAATTTAGGCCTCCATGGTACTACTAAGTCACAACATCTCTCATTTACTGCTTTCCATATTTTGTTTTTCATTTGATCTCTGAGGTTTCGTTGCCTTCAACACTTTGTACAGTGGTACCTCGGGTTACAGACGCTTCAGGTTACAGACTCCACTATCCTAGAAATAGTACCTTGGATTAAGAACTTTGCTTCAGGATGAGAACAGAAATTGTGTGGCGACAGCGGGAGGCCCCATTAGCTAAAGTGGTACCTCAGGTTAAGAACAGTTTCAGGTTAAGAATGGACCTCCTAAATGAATTAAGTTCTTAACCCGAGGTACTACTGTATTTTGTTTTGTTTTTATTAAACTCCAGAATTGTTTCTGTTGATATTTAGCCATATTCCTAACCCCTGTCAGGGCCCACATAAGCAGAGACACAAATGTCCCTTTTCCTAGTGGATGAACTGGCCCTGCTGCTGGCACAAGTTTTAGGAACATGTGAAGCTGCCTTATACCAAGTCAAAACCTTGGTCCAAGCAGCTCACTGTTGCCTACCCTGAGCGACAGACTCTCCAGGATTTCAGACAGGTGACATTCCCTGCCAAACCTGGAGATGCCAGGGATTGAACATAGGATCTTCTACGTGCAAAGCATGTGCTCTACTAAGCCATGTCTCTTCCAGACATCCAGTCTGGTTCTTGCAATTAGTCAGTGTTGTAGAGGGGAACATTTTGCATGTGCACCTTGTGTGCATACCTCTGCAGTGTGTACATGCCCCCTTTATGTTTCTGTTGCCTTTCCATAGATGTTGATGGAAAACTGATGTGCATGCGCACCTTGGATTCTGAGCATGTGAATGTGTGAAGCTCTCCCTTCCCATAGGACCAAGATTGGGAAGCTGTGATCCTCCCGATATTGCAGCACTCTTAGCTTCCATCAGCCTCGCCCAGCATGGCCAGTGGCCAGGGTGATGGGAGCTAGAGCCCTGGAACATGTGAAGAGCTGCAGGTTGCCTACCTATGGCCTAGAAGATGAAGGGACGGCTCTTGCATGGTCCTCGAGATTAGCATTAAAATGACAAAATGATTTGCTGGATCAGACAAGGTCCGTCTTGTATGGAAGAGCATTTAGTCATGTGTTCACCCACCTGCAATCTGACGTGGTACAGTCCAGAACACACTGGTTTACTGCTTCCGTGAGGACTAGTCTCTGGTGATGTCAGGACTACACGTTACGGAGCAGGAAGGGGAGATCTCAGCATGGGGCTGCTATTTTCAGTAACATCCCCATGTTTCCTGCAGTGGGGTTTTCAACCCCCTCTTTCGGGTGGGGATTACTTTCTTTCATTTAGAAAACGGGTGACCATTAGAAAAAGAAAACCTTTCTTTCTTTCTTTTTGAAATGGCATGAATTTGAGTGTTGCTTGTTGACGATGACCTCTGCCATCTAATTTCTGTGCATTTCTCCCCCTTTCCACGAAGACCCTACCTGTTTGGAGCAGGATGTTTTTCCATAAAAGCTCCGTGGTGAGTTCAGTTCAATCCCAGCATGCCTTCTAATTAATTTGCTGTACTCACTGGAAAGTACCATACATTGCTTTTCTCCTCCTCCTCCTCCTCCTCCTCCTCCTCCTCCTCCTGCATGAGCTTATTATTCCGTACATGAAAGTGATATGTGATTAAGGGGCAGAACTAAATGTGATGCCCAACGTGAGTTGCTGCTGTTAACAGCTGCCCCCGGTCGAATTTCCCTTTCCCCTCCCAGTACTGGCAAACAGAATGTCTTGTTACTGTGTTGTTCGTTTCCCCACGCCACCTGGTGCCAGCTCCAATCCTGAGGGGACTCCAGGCATAGTATACTCTGGGAAGGTCTCTTCTTATGCCAATCCCTCCCCTTGGGTGGGCTCATCCAGGGGCACCACTGGCACCTCAGTGATCAGTGCTGACCAACCATTTACACTTCCCACAATGCCCCAGTGACACTACACTGGGGACATGGTTGCAAGTTAAAATAGCAACCACCTGGTGCTGAATATATGGGATTATTATTTTTTAAGTGGGGGTGACTAAGGCTGGCACCGGCAGCAGGCCCTGCTGGGGCACTGGGGGGTGGTGGTAGTTGCCTGAGAATCCCTTCTGGTCACATTTGGTCTGGCTTCTCCCCACCCCTCACCATGACAGCCAACGATATGTGGCCCAAGTTGGGGCAATCCCCATTGTAACAATGCCATACCACCTGTTTCTGTATCTCTGTGTTACTGGGAGAAGTGGGGGGACTCGACCCGGGGTTCTCGATTTTTGACAGCAACCACATGTTCGCACTCATGTTTGGCTCCACCCTTGTAATTGTCAAGCCAACATCCTCTGTTACCCTCTACATCAAGTTGGGGGCAGGACTATGGCCTTCCAGACATTGTTGGACTCCAGTTCCCGTGGCCAATGGTCAAGGATGACGGGAGCTGTAGTCCAACAGCATCATCTAGAGCAGCGGTTCTCAACCTGTGGGTCCCCAGATGTTGTTGGACTACAACTCCCATCATCCCTGAGCTCCGACCTTGCTATATAGGGGTGATGGGAGTGTAGTTCAACAATTTCTGGGGACCCACAGGTTGAGAAAGGCTGATCTAGAGGGTCACAGGGTTCCCCACCTCTGCTCTACGTAGATGTATCTGCAGTGGGCGTTTTGTGCATTTGTGGCCAGCCTGTTTGTGCTCAGATAGCTTTCCTAAGACTTGAAGACAGCATGCTAGAGCCCTCATTGCCCATGGTACTCATGCTTATTTATCCCACTTTCTGCCCCAGTGAACTTTGGCTGGGCCAAACCCAGAGAAGATATTCTAATGGCCTGAATTCAGCAGAGGCTATCACAGGCCTTTTCCATTTTTTCCATTTTCTTAATGTAGCAACAACAGTAACTGCCTTATGCCAAGTCAGACCACTGGTTTACCTAGCTCGGTATTGTCTACATTGATTGGCAATGGCTCTCCAGGGTTTCAGGCAGGGAACATTCCCAGAATCTGGGGACTTCTTCATGCAAAGCAGATGTTCTATACCACTGAGCTATAGGCTTCTTCAGCATTCATTATATGCTACAGCAAAAAACAGTTTTCTAACCCCAGTTGTTTTTAGAAGAAATACTCTTGACTGCCTGCAGTTCAGCATTGCAAAACTCCCTTAAATTTCAGCACCAACCCATGGAGGAATAAGTGGAGTTTGCTCATGCTGCCCTGATTAGTTTACTCAGGAATAAGCACCATTTTGCTATAGAATAGAATAATGCATTTGTGTTGGACCCAAGGTTTTTTTACTCAGAGACAAGCCACTTAAATTGATAGGCCTAAGTTAGTTGTGTCCATTAATTTCAGTGACCTTACTCTGAGTAAGACCAGCATTGGTGTAAAAACAAAAACATGGGCATCTGTAACCAGTCCGTCAGCCCCAACTATAAAATGTCTTTAAAAATATTAGACTGTTTGCTTCTCTCTCTGTTGTCTGCTACTCTGGGTGTGGTTGTTTATCCCAGGCTGCAGGGCCCTAGACTTTGGCTAAGAAGTCCACCCCTGCCCTACTTAAACCACCAAAAAAGTGTAAGAACTGGGCCACTCTCCCCACATCAGCTCCATGTTGTCTTTCAGAAAGAACCCCCCCCCCCACACACACAGTTAGCTCTTTCTTCTTACTTCATTTCATTAAGAAAAAAATAAAAGAATAACGGTCAAAGAGTGGATTCTCTGTCAAATACCCTTCAGTGGCTCGCAGTGGGGGGAATAAGTAGATGTCCGTAGCGTCCGTCAGAATAATTGCCGTTCCCTGTCAACCAGGGATGGTGCTGGCCTGAGCCAAGATTAAAAGCTCTAGATTAAAGTGAGGAATATATAGAATGTAATAGAATAGACCTTAAATCATTGTATTTGCACTCACAAGAGTCTCTTGTGGTCTGTTTGATGCCGTGGTTGTAGCGCGCTCAAGAAAATGAACCTCTGTTTGCTTACACAGCAATTGGGATGGTTCATCTTTTTAAAATAATTATTGGGAGAGGAACCATTTCTTGTAAAAAGAAAAAGAAAAAAGTCTGCATGCTGTTTTCATTAAGGTCTTAATGATGTCAGCATAATTGAACATAAATTTGCCAGCTCTGTTTGCTTGTGCTTAGTTAAAGAAGAAGAAGGGGGGGGGCTGTAATTATTGTTAGTGGTTGATTTTAAAAACAAAACCCAAAAAACCCATTGAGGGGGAACTTGGAATGTGTGTTATTTGGGAAATGCTAATTTGTGATCTGCCAAATACATGTTAAGGGACAAATGTGTGTGTATTTGAGCAAGAAAGATAAATGCCCTAATCCAAATGTAGGGACTGGGGTGGGGGGCAGTTTAAATTCAGTTCTCATTTAAAGGTGAACCTGCCTAATTTGCAATTTGGGAACAATGCCTGAACCAAAACACACCTGTCCTTCAAAGTGGACACTTCTCTGAATTTTGTATTGCCAAGTAATATGCAACAGTGTGCTGTTGAGCAGCTTCCATCCATTTCTGGGAAGAGCCATAGCCTGCATGTTTTGCATGCAGGAAGTCCCAGGTCCAATCCCTGACCTCTCCTAGGAGGGTCCACAAGTTCCCGGAGAGCTGAGCCCCTGGTAAAGCCACTCTCAGTCAGTGTAAACCAAGGATAGGTACAACAACATCTGGAGGGCCACATGTTCCCCATCCCAGGTGCCAGCAGTCCTGTCCTAGAAACTGACATTGCAAGTGAGGTTAGCTCAGGCAGATTAAGAGCTTCTTCCCACATTATGTTGCTTATACACACACCTGAGATTTTTCTTTTCATGTGTACACATGAAAGATGTAAGTTGTGTGTGCTATGAACAAATCTTTGGGAATTCGTGCATGTAGGCACGTAGGCACAGGGAACCAGGGAACGAGGATGGGCATTTAACTCTGTTTTGAATGTACGTTTGGAGGCAAACCTAGTTTTGTTTCTGTGAAGCAGAAGAGATCTGGGTTCCATGGGGAACAGGGCCTTTTCGGTGGTGGTGTTGATGTTTTCAAAACCCCTGCATAAGAGTTGCCCATACAGCCATGTCACTATATGGCTCCTGTTGCTTGGGGAATACTAATCTCTTTTTAAAAAAGCCTTTTGGAGAGAGGCTGAACTGATAACATCTTCTGTTTGGTGGTTCTCTTGTTGTAGTATTTTATCACACTGCCTTGATTGGTTGTAGCTCTGTGCATTTAGTCACTTCAAGTTCCCTTTGTGTACAAAGAATGTGATAGAAAATGTTAAAATAAATAAATCCCACTGAGACACAGCTGGATTTTTGCCCCTTACATTTTATTTTTTTTTAACAAAGTCACAGACGAGTAGTCTGTACCATTTTGGCTTAAGGGACAGTTAATTTCATGTACTCGAAAGTAACGGAACCCTGTATTACATCTATCTGTGGCTATGCTTATTTTTCCTGAGTGAGATGGTAAAAGGAATGAATTTGAATTTTGGTTTGTGGATGCACATTCTTCAGATTCTGTTGACTGTGGAGAACACTTCTGCCTTTTGCGTCCCCCCCCCCAAAAAAAAAGCTTTCAGAAGCTTTAATCTTTAAACTTAATCAGAAAACTGAAATAAATTACAGGGAGCCAAACTCTCCCCCTTCCCCCCTATTCAAGATTAATTAGCCACCCAAAGCACAACCCAAAGGAACTTGATAACAGCAATGCCTGTTCTTAAAAAAAAAAGTCTTGTTCCAATCAGTAATGACTTTGCACTGTGCAGTCCGGATGAAAAGAAACATCTCCATACTACTCTTAGCAATGTGTGCTGCGCTTTGAGATCTGAATAAATTATTGGTTTATTATCGGGTAGGAGCAATGTATTCAGCCCTGAAAACCACATCAATAGTATTGCATAAGCCAGATCGCTGCAGTAGTAACATGTGAATTGTGATTAAAGCAGCTTGCTTGCCACGATTGTGAATTACTCCAATTTCACTTTATGAATGGTGGTTGAACTATGATGATGATCATTACACTTCTCCTCTCTGTAGATCACTTTTAAAAGAAAAGAAGAAGAAAATCTGTGGCTTAATCTGCTGTAACTTTTAGTTCTCATTGGTAGTGCATTTAAAGCTCCAAACTTTTATTTTCTTTTTAGCTTCTCTGCCTGCCATAGTTTACAAGGCGCCCAGAAGTGACTCACTCATGTATGCGCATGCACTAGACTGCATAGAGAGGACCTTAGGAATAGAAGAAATTTGGCCACCACCTGCCTTTTGGCATCCTTGCTGTCCCATAGACCTTGAAAAGACTCCCCCCCCTTTTTATTGCATTTTTGTGTGGCTGGAGGAGGCTTGGTTTAAATATAGCAGGGGTGTGGAAGCAGTAGCCTTTGCAATGTTGTCAGGCTCTCCTGTCAGCCACGGTGGGTGAAATGTTGGGAGTTATAGTCCCAAAAACATCAGGAGGGCTACAGGTTCCCCACTCGTGTCGTAGTTTCTCTGCATGGGAACACACAGTGATGGAAATATTTCCCAAATTGGTCAGTGGATGAAGTCCTAAATTGCTGTTGAGCGCATGGCACCCCGGAATGAATTAAATCCGTAACCAGAGGTACCACTGTACATGTAACTTGCCTCTTATACTTATTTTACTTACGCAATCACAGCTTTGTGTGGGTGGGGGGTAAACAAACAAACAAATGGAAAGCGGAAGAAACACACTGCATTTATTTATTACACACACACACTTCTGTAAAGCTGGTATTGTGAGCTTTTCTGGCTTTGGGAAGGTGGTGGGAGGGCCCTGGGACCCTATGAATGCCCTCACACCATCTTCTGAAAGTTGCGTAGGCATTCCTCCATTGGGGGGGGGCGCAGTTCCAGAGGTACCTGACTTTATGCGTTTTTGCATATATGTGGGGACCCCCAGAACCAAACTATGTAAGATGCAAGTTACCTAACAAGGCTGGGTAGCCAAGGTGTGTGTAGCAAGCCTGCCTATGTGGAATATTAGATTCATTTGATAAAAAACCCAGCAAGGATTTGAAGCCATGGGTTCAAGGTAACCCCATGCGCATCTTTCCCTCCCCACTTCAGCGAAGTATGTTTAAAGCAAAACTACTATATGCCCGCTTTCTCCCCTCTCCTGCTTCTCACTCAAGTTTAACCGCAAGAGTAATCATGTTTTACAAGGCTGCCTTTTCTCTGTCTACAAAACATCATTCTTAAACTGAAAATGTTTTGGCACTGGAAGCCAGGGCTTCAGTGTGAGCCGGAGAGGACGTTTGTTTTAAAGACTTGGTGTAAATAGAACATACTTTATTCCATTTCCTTTTGAAACTGTTTATACTTGCGTTGTGAAAAATTGTAAGTGTTTGGGGGCATCAAGGGCTTGGGAAGAGACTCGCCAGGGGTGACCTTTCTGCTTACTGCCGGCTCCCGGTGAAATGCAGGGCGTGCAAAGAAAATCCCATGTGGAAGTTTAGGCGATTGCTGTTTTTATACAGTGTTAAGGTGCAAGTGCATCTGCCTGTGTTACAGGACACACGGACTGTGCTCTTTTGCGCCCCCCCAAAGACCTGTGCTGCTTGAATTAACATTTTGGTGGGTTAGATTAAAAGATGACTATTCCTATCTGTCTCCCTGCTGAGCATGAGGGAGCTGAGAATGGTCCATGTTTACAGATCTACAGTCATACCTCGGGCTGAAGTAGCTTCAGGTTGAGCGTTTTTGGGTTACACTCCACGGCGACCCAGAAGTAATGGAACACATTACTTCCGGGTTTCGCCGCTCGTGCATGCGCAGGGGCTCAAATTGACGTCATGCGCAGAAGCGGCGAATCGTGACACGTGCAGACGCGGGTTGCGTTCACTTCAGGATGCGAACGGCGCTCCGGAACGGACCCCGTTCGCATCCAGAGGTACCACTGTATAGATATAGATGGGAAACCTTGGGCCCAAGGTCTGAATGTGGCCCCTGGGCCTCCCTGTCTGGCCCTCAGGACTCTCTGCAAGCAGTACCCCTCAGCAGGCCCTGCTTTGCATCCTCCTTGAGTGTTTCTGCCTATCTGGAATGCGCTCTTGATGTTGCAATGCCTCTTGCTTGCCTGGATGGCAAGATGGGAAGCAGTGCTGCCTAGAAACCTCTGACTTACATATGGCTGGAATGCAGCCTGTCGTACAATGGTAAGGCTTGCATCCATTGCTCTGCCTCTGGCCACACCCACTTTTGCCTCTGGACCCACCCACTCCTAGCATGTGGTCCGCAGAAGTTAGCCTTCATGGGAATGTCAACTCTGGGGTGGAAATGACCCCCAAGGTCCCTTCTAATACTACAATTTATGATTCTGTGAATTACCTTTCTTTCACCCAACTCCCAAAGAGAAGTCACTTAAGACAGCTTACAAAATATAAAAAACCAGACTTTTTAAAAAACGAACAACAACAATCCATCATTAAAACACAATTGCCAGACTAAAAGCAGCCTCAGAGAACCAGAACGCAACGAGCCAAAGCTAACAATCAATAAATTAAATTCAGCCAACAACTTGAATCGAAAGTTTTGTTTAAAGATAAATGTCATCAATTGCCAGCAGACACAAACTCACCTTTTGGAGCTCTGCCACGAGACATAGAAACATAGAATTGTAGAGTTGGAAGGGACCCTGAGGGTCATCAAGTCCAAACTTTTGCCCAGTGTGGCAACCCATGACCCTGAGATTAAGAACCTCATGCTCTACCAACATGGAGGATTTTTTGTTTGTTTGTTCCAAGGATCAAAGTAGATGGTAGATTTGGTCCCAGTCCCGAAATTATAGGGAGTGTGGGTGGGGTGCAGAGAGGAAGGAAGGCTGACAAAGGTGGGCATGACTTGGCTAAAACCAGAATCAGCAAGTTGTGCCTATGACTTACATTAAGGGCCTCTTCTCTACCTCTACCCCGTAACAGCGGAAATGGGGCCAAACACAGGGCCAAATGGTGTCCCCCAGACCTGGCCTCAGGACTTTGCCACCATCTCAGACTATGCTTGTCACTGGCCCTACCCCATGCCCTCAAGTGATTCTTGCTAGGCTGGAATGTGTCCTAGAACTGTGAGAATGCTTTTATTTGACTGGATGAATAAATGTTTGTGGCCTGTGCAGGAAACCTTGCAGGCTCCCTTGCAGTCTGCCCTGCAAGATAGAAATCACGTCCATTGCTCCACCCACTCTTCCCTTTGGTCCTCACCACTGGATTGCAGAGACTCGGACAGTTTCCCACAAGGAATTTGGCCCTCATTCTGCAAAGGTTTTGTCTGTCCTGCCTCATTTGTAGATCTTGAACTCTGATAAAGCCGTTTTACCAGCCTGGGTGGAGGATAGAGAGGGTGTGTGTGTGTGTGTGTGTGTGTGTGTGTGTGTACACTAGCCTGTTGTACAAATACAACACTTCCCTTTAGTTCACTGCTCACGTTTCCCTCCAGCCCTACACACTCCTACCATGTGCTCCCTAGAAGGTTCCCCAAGAAGAAATGCGATCCTCAGGCTTAAAACGATTCCTCTCCCCTCTCCTATTATGTGAGCACTGGCCAGTTCATGGTGTGAAATTCTCCTGCGTGATACATGTCAAAATGCACAGTTTCTCAGCTTGGTGCAATTATATTACTTTCAGTCATTCAAGGAGCGCTCCACACCACCTCTTGTTTAGTGAGCCAGGGACTTGGTTCCAGCTGCTTCCATCCATAATACTTTCATCCCAATCGTGGTGTTCTTTCCCCCAGTTCTCAACACCTTTTCTGACACCACATAGTCACATCCTCCCATTAGCAACACTTTTAAAGGAAACAGCTATCGCTCAGCTGAACACTTCAACGTTGCCTTCAGCTTGTGCATCATGGGGATGGAGGGATCAGTCTGTTACAGTTTTCCATGTCTCTCCCCCCTCCCCCATACATCTGTTCTGCCTGTTTCCATATTAATCTGGTGTTTTTTAAAAATTCCTTTTTAAAATGCAAATATATGAAGATTCAAATTCAAATGCGTACTTGAATATGTATTCCATGCATTTGTCATTTTCAAATAACAGAAATGTCAATTTATAGCAACAGTATCATTCTTTACAATAGCAGAAGAAACAAAACAAAAAAAAGCTTAGGGTATCTGTATTGCTGCTGAGACATCAGAGGAGAGCAGAACTTTGTACCAAAGAGAGAGAAGGCAGGGTGGGTGTCTTTCATTTGAATTACTTTTATTAACAAATAGAACAACAGGATACTAAATCACCATACATTTATTATAAGTTTTTTGGGGGAACCCCCCCGCCATACCTTCCTTCTCTCCTAGATCAACCAAGGCTAGTTGCTAGTTGCTAGTTGCTAGTTGCTGATGTACCAAGCCTTAAGGGAGAGATGTTCTGCTGTTCTCCTGTTCCTGGCAATATGCTGCTACAACAAAATACGTATTTCATTACGTATTTTATCTCGTACACACAGTGTACGCAGTATCCAACATTCTGTCTGCTACTGCAGGGGTTATTGCACTAGCAGATGGGTGAGTTTTAATGTTAAACAACAACAGAAGAATCCAAGGCAGTAGTTTCACTAGTTTCAAGCAACAGATTGCACAATATATTCTGCAGCCAAGTTCCCAGCAACCTGCTCATGCATTCTCTTGTGCCACAACGTTCTACTGGCATAGAACATTTTACCAGCGGAAAATAGTTTACTGCTAAGTGTCTTTAACTTAGCGCTACATTGGACGTAACCCTTCTCAAACATACTTTATCCTTTTAAAAACTACATTGTTTAAAAACACATTTTGGCACTTCATTTTTGGGGCAGAGAGCTGAATTGCAAAATTCAGAGCAGGACGAAACCCAAAAGATAATTCCATTATCCACGTATTAGCCACAGGAGTTGCGCCATTAGATCAGTTTCACATAAAAATGCAGACCAAACAGAATAGTTTTCCAACTCTAGCACCAAACTCAGAGTCCAGATGGCAAATTTTCAGTTCCCCGGACAAGACAGACAAAGGAGTGTTTTATTTTTATTTTTATTTAAAAATATGAACAGGCAAGGATATGGCATATGCCCTCTGCTGCCCTGGCACCAGGGAGTGCTTCTAGGTGTCATTGTCTGTGGCATGCTTGCTTCTCACTTGTTGTTGTGGATTTTGTCTCCATTCCTTGTAACTTCTGCATGTTTCTCCACCTTGGCTTGTGCTCTCTTACTATATAAGTTGATGGTTTGCTGTTGGGTATTTAAATATGTTGTAAGTATGTAGGTTGGGGGATTGGAGTCACCTGCAGGCAAGAAAGATGCCAAAGTCTGGAAGCTGGGCGTTTGGAAGCAAATTTCCTCAATTCAGAAGTATCTGATCCCATTACGAGCCTGAGCCCAAATCCCTCTGAAGTTTGGACTCTGTTCTTAAGAACCTCCCTGGACAACCTACTGGATTAATAGTAATGCAGAATCCCCAAAGTCAGCCTTCAGTGAACTGGGGGGAAAGTAATTATTTCAATCCACATGCTTCATTCATATTCTCTCCCCTCCACCCAAATCTTGGTGTGGCTTTTAGACATGGCAGTGGAACTGTACCATGGGAAAGAGCCTTCAGAATGCAGTGCCTTTCTACCCTTCTTCCCAAACCTGGCCCATACCATTATTTGGGGAGCTCATTTTGTCAGGTGCCAATTCTTAGCAAGTGCTAAGGTCAAAGCTGTCGTTTCCTCCTTGCTGCTGCTGCCTCTAGCTCGGCTGCCAGGGCTGGGGTGGGAAGGAGAAGAGATTGCCTCAAGGCCATACCCTGCCATATCCACTGAGCAAGCAGTCAATCAAGCTATTTCTGCTTTATGAAAGGTTCACGTTAATTTTGCATTTCTGAAATGCTGAACAGCCACTGTTCTGTCTGTAGGATTTATTGATTCTCCATAGTTCTGAGAAAACAGGTCCCCTATAGCTTTGTATTGCCTCTCAAGCAAAACTCATGCCGGTGGACTCCTTGATAATAATTAGACTTTGATCTTTTTTCTTCCCCCTTTCCTCCCACCTTCTATTTTCCATAGCAAAAGCAAGCCAGCTCCACAAATTTCACCCAGCAAATCAGTGGGAGGAGAATTCTGTGTGGCTGCCATCTTCGGGTCGTCGAGGTCGTGGTTTGCAAGCAATCCAGGTCTTAAAAGGGAGAAAGGTTTGTGAGCTCAGAAAACAATGCATAAACAAATATGTACTCTATAGTGCAAAGCTGCTTCATATTGGCTTGGCCCATTGGTCCATCTAGCCTAGTGTTGTCTTCTCTGACTGGAAGTAGCAGTGCAGGTGCTCAGGCACCCAGAAGGAAGTCTCATTATTCACTATCTGATACTTTTAGTTGGATGTTCAGGGGGTTGAGCTGGGATGTTCTGCATGTGAAGCAGCTTCATTCCATAGAGAAAGTGGAGCATCTGTTCTGCTTGCGGAAGGTCCAAGGTTTAATCCCTGGCATCTCCAGCTAGGGCCAGGAAAGATTCCTTGTGGGCCAATCAATGTAGATAGTACTGAAGGAAGTAGACCAGGGTTTCCCAAATTTGGGTCTCCAGCTATTTTTGGACTACAGCTCCCATCATCCCTAGCTAGCAGGGGCAGTGGTCTGGGACGATGGGAGCAGTAGTTTGGGAAAGCCCGAAGTAGACCAGTCGTTTGACGCCATATAAGCTCCTTATGTTCCTAATTTGGGTGTTCTGCCTTTCTATCCTCCCAATCACTTTGAGGTAGGTTAGGCTAGGACAGAGAAAGAGTGACTGGCCTAAGGTCTCACACAATGTGTGGGGCTTGAACCCCTTCACTCTGAGTCCCACATTCTAACGCATAGATGGAGAACCTTTGGTCCTCCAGATGTGGCTGGACGATGTCTCCCATCATCACTGGCTGAGGCTGATGGGAGTTGGAGCGCAACAACATCTGGAGCACCACTATGTCATGCTAACTCAGGGAAGGGCCTGGCACATTGGTTGAGCATCTGCATTGCATGCAAAAAGAATCCCAGGCTGAGTCACTGGCAACACAACTGGGGAGCTTCCCCTATCCAGAGCTCTATAGAGCTGCTGCCAGTCAGTGCAAACAATGCTGAGCTGGATGGACTCAGTATAAGGCAGCTTTTGAAGTGCTCTGCCACTGAGCTATGGTCCTTTCTCAGCAAAGTTTGTGGATGCTGCCATAATTCTGGCTCTAGAGGAGAAGTGCCAATCATGGTGGCAGAAGAAAGGAAAAGCAAAGCAGCACTCACAACAATGTGCAAGCAAGGGAAGGAAAATATCTGGAACCCATTGGAAGCTGCCTTTGATCCATATAGCTCAAGATTATCTGCTCTGACTGGCAGTGGCTCTGCAGGGTTTCAGGCAAGGAGATATTCCCAGCACTGCTTAGAAGTGTCAAGGGTTGACCTTGGGACCTTCTGCATGCAGAAGAGATGTTCTCCCACTGAGATGTTCTCCCATGGCCCTTCACCGTGGGAATTCCTGGGTCCAAAAGAATATTGTAAGGAGCCCAAGGCTTGCACACTTTGAACTTTGTGCTTGTCTTTTTTGGGAAAATTTTACAAAGCAGATAATGCAAACTGTTCACAATCTAGTCTTTGCAGCATTTATTTTAGCATTTATTTATCTTTGCAAAATATCCTCAGCAAAAGTAAAAAAGGAAAAAAAAAGTCAGATCCCTGCCCTGAGAGTCTTGCAGTCAGACGTTGGCAGGGGGTCGAGACAAAAAGGGTGGTGGGAAAGGGAGAGGCGATATTAACATGAGCTGGATCACTGAGTGCAATCCTATACATATTACTATTAATAATATTATTATTAGTAGTAGTAATATACCACCTTTCATCCAAAGTTTGCAGGGTGGTTCACAACAGAAAAATACAAAATATTTTTTTAATTATATTTTATTAAGTTTCAACATTTTGAACATATACAGTCAAAACACAATTTCATCTTTTCTCTTATTTTTGTTGGCTTCCCACCCCCTTTTCTATGGAGTTGTTGTTTCTCACCTCCTGCACTGTATCTTCTATCAAATCATAACCACAATATTATAATCTAGTTACTTCTGTTGCTATTAAGTATGCAAAACACTTAATAGATGTGGGAAGGCAGGCAGGTGGGGCCTGAGCGAGGGCAGGCTGAGATTCGTAGGGCTGTGGCCCTTTCGTCCACACAGACCACCCTCCACTACATTAGAGGATGAAGGTGGTTGCGTAGCATTTGCTAATGAATAAAAGAAATCCCAATGTCTTTTCAATCTTCTTCTTCCCCAACAGATCAGTCCAAACAGTTTGTCGTGGAGTCTCTCTACATCATCAGCTGCTACGGTACTTTGGTGGAGCATGTGCTGGAACCACGGCCCCTCAGCACTGCCCCAAAGATAAGCGACGACACCCCACTGGAAATGGTGACTTGTCCAAGGGCCAGCTGGACGCTTGTTAGGTAGCCTTCCTTTTCCTAACTTCTGCTCCTGCTTCATTTTGCGCTTGCAGTTAGAGGTTCTTTTTCTCGGGTCCGATTCGGAACTTCCAGCCTCCAGGGGATCCAGTTCCAGGGCGTTCCACAGTTTTAATCACAGGTGGAGGTGTCAGCGCAAAATGTATGTGGGAATTCCCTTTTCATGCAACACACATTCCACAAGAAAAAAAAACTGCAGTCAGGGTAAATTGTCTACTGAACTAGACAGACCCAACGGTCTGACTCAGTATAAGGCAACTTCTTATGTTTTTATGTTCCCAATTACAACATATATATTGCCACTGTTGGAATAGCTCAGTTGGTAGAGCATGAGGCTCTTAAACACAAGGTTGTGGGTTTGAGCCCCAAGTTGGACAAAAGATTCCTGCATTGCAGAGGGTTGGACTAGATCAGTGGTTCCCAACCTTTTTTTTGGCCATGACCCACCTAAGCATCTCTAAAATCCTGATTCCCCCCCCCCCCCCCCCGTGACATATGTCTTATTATCCAAAAAGTGAACTATTCATGTGGAGGAAGCCTAAAAGGCCATTAACTTGGTCTAACTCATTTTTTAATTGCCCTTCCCAAAAAATCAAATTGCCCCCCCCCCCGTGGGGCGTGTGCCCCACGTTGGGAACCACGGGACTAGATGATCCTTGTTGTCCATTTCAACTCCACAATTCTTTGATTCTATATGGGGATCTGGAGTCTACACACATTGGTGTGTACTCTGAGCTTAACTATAATAATGATAGTCAATTGTTCTGCATCAAGTTCACCTGAAATCTGTGCAAAGTGATGACATCTTTTGCCCTGTTCCAGCCTAACTGGGAAAATAGAGTGGAAGGAGGCAGACAGATTGGCCCCACAGAAAGGTCCCGTGGGCCTGATCAAGCCCAGGGGCTGCCAACTCAGCCCTCCGCAGCCTGCAGCGAGCGACTAGACCAATTGTCTTATGCAGGTCTTCCAAGCGGGTGTGTTCTGAAGGCTATTTAAAGAAATTAGCCATGACTTACCGAATAAAACCAAAGGAGGATTGCTGAGAAAATATTGTCAGTGCTTTTGACATTTTAAAATATTTTTCAATTGATTTTCTTTTCTTTTTTTCCTGTTTGGTAGGCTCCAATCTTCTTCAGTGCTGGCTTATTCCTGGCTTAGACTAATCAATACATGATTTGCCAAGCAATTGAAGAGAGGCCAGCCCTGATTAAAATGACAACACTGTCTTTCTTTCTTTCTTTCCCAGGGCCATTATTGTCAAAACAAGCAACTTGTAATGGCATTGTGAATTCTAGCCGGATCAATATTCTGTAACTTTGCACAACTTCTTTTTCACAGATCCTTAGTTCTTGCAGTGTCATATGATCCATCAGTGCCCTGGGTTAGGATCAGGTCAGGCCTAAGCAATGAGTTATGAGAAGTTGCACAGAAGTGGCTAACCCACATCCCCCAGAAACATGCTTTTAAAAAACCCTTGCTGGGTTTCTGTGGCGGCCAATGAAGGGGAAAGTAGAAAAATATGTTAATTCAGTGACTTCATGTCACACATTTGTCCAAGTAAGCATTTCGTTTAAAAAGTCTTAATTCATCAGCACTTTAGTTTGAGTTTCTTCTAATGTCCACATTTCTGTATGCAATTTTGCCCATTGTATCCATTTTTGCAAAACAAGATTCCACAACATAATGCATTTTTTGCATGTTATTTTCACAGATATATGCATCTTTATGCACACTTAGCCCTAGAGTATGTGAGGGTTTTTTTTTACACATTACAAGAGTGAAGAACTGAACTACAAAATTCAGAGTAGTGTGAATTTTGAAGGATGGCTTTGTTTGCGTATTGTTTCAGAAAGTGCAAAATTGATGGGTTTTTCTGTAAACATGGACCGAATTGGATTTCTTCCCCACCCTTAACTAGACCACTGGTTCATCTAGACAGGGGTCTCCTCAGACTAGCAGCATCTCTCTACTTTTCGAAACAATATGCAAACTGAAACGGCTGCCATACTTAGAAATCCACACTTCTCCATATTTTGCTGTGCTGTTCTCCAGCCAAATAATGTGTACCAAAAATGCATATACTAGAGCGGGTATCTTCAAACTTTTCAGACCTGGAACTTTCAACCGAAACATACATTTAGGACCCCTTTCTGAATCTTTCACCATACGTGCTCCTGTTGCGACCCTCTTTGGATCAGCCTGCAGCCCACTGCTGGTTCCTGACCCACCACCTGAGAACCAGTGTACTCAAGGCAAAGTTTGTATATAAAGGCATACATTACTGAAAATAACATATGAAAACAGATTACACAAGGGAAATTGCAAATTTGTATATTATGCAAAATTGCATATAAAGATGTGTAGTAGGAGAAATCTACACTCAGATCATGAGGACTTGTTTCTTTAAAAAAGAAATTCACAGAACTAATGCAGGAGTTCTTTTCCATCACCTGCTGCCTGTTTGCTGTGAGCCCTGAAGCCAGTTTGATACTGATATTAGATAGACAAATAATCTGACCTGGTGGAAGTCAGCTCCCCCTGTTCCTAAATTGATCTCTGTGTCAGAAAGAGTAATGTACGAAGCATGCGTGTTTTCACAACTTCTCTTCAGGTGGGCCACTCCTCACCCCTTTCCCATCTCTCTCTCTCTCTCTCTCTCTCTCTGTGTGTGTGTGTGTGTAATATTCCGTGCTTGTACGAAACGACTTTAAATAATTATAAACACTGCACTCTCTTGCATAAATAATCGGATGCGATGACACAGATGCTGATTTTTCTTCCAGCTTAAATATTAATACTCTTTTGTGTTGCTTCCGCAGAACTCCCCAGTGGACTGAACTGCAGCCGCCCTTTAACTTGAATCATCCGCTGCTCCTGGCCGCAGATTCCGTGCAGTGCTACCAGTATCTGCTCGTCGGCTGTAAGTAACTTGGAAAACTCTCCCCTCTGGAAGCTGACCGTGTGGCTCTTTGTTTGGGAAAGGAGAAACAAATCCTTGGGAACTGAAACCTTTGTAGTTGCAACAGCTCCTCTCTCTGGCGTCAATAACCCTTGCGGCACTTTCAGGGTGTTCTGCACCCCCACAAAGGATTCAAATTATGTGCATGCTTATTCCCTCACTGGTGCCACTTCATACTTGCACGTAGTCTCAGACAACAGGAATAGGGAAACCTCTCTCACCCCAGGGCCTGCATTTCCTTATGGGTGACATTCTAGGTGTTGGGGTGCCCGGGGAGGAAGGGGCCAGAGAGAGAAGTGGGTGGTGCAACAGATGTGCTACTTATCTTTATATGTTGTTGTTTAGTCATTTAGTTGTGTCCGACTCTTGTTGACTCCATGGACCAGAGCATGCCAGGCACTCCTGTCTTCCACTGCCTCCCACAGTTTGGTCAAACTCATGCTGGTAGCTTCGAGAACACTGTCCAACCATCTCGTCCTCTGTCGCCCCCTTCTCCTTGTGCCCTCCATCTTTCCCAACATCAGGGTCTTTTCCAGGGAGTCTTCTCTACTCATGAGGAGGTCAAAGTATTGGAGCCTCAGCTTCATGATCTGTCCTTCCAGCGAGCACTCAGGGCTAATTTCCTTAAGAATGGAGAGGTTTGATCTTCTTGCAGTCCATGGGACTCTCAAGAGTTTCCTCCAACACCATAATTCAAAAGCATCAATTCTTTGGCAATCAGCCTTCTTTATGGTCCAGCTCTCACTTCCATACATCACTACTGGGGAAACCATAGCTTTAACTATACGGACCTTTGTTGGCAAGGTGATGTCTCTGCTTTTTAAGATGCTGTCTAGGTTTGTCATTGCTTTCCTCCCAAGAAGCAGGCGTCTTTTAATTTTGTGACTGGTGTCACCATCTGCAGTGATCATGGAGCCCAAGAAAGTAAAATCTCTCACTGCCTCCATTTCTTCCCCTTCTATTTGCCAGGAGGTGATGGGCCCAGTGGCCATGATCTTCGTTTTTTTTGATGTTGAGCTTCAGACCATATTTTGCGCTCTATCTTTATATAGTAGGGTGCATTCCAGCAACACAATAGTAAGAGGCTTCTACACCACAACACACCTCTCCATCCCTCATCCAGGCAAGCAAGAGGCAGCAGTCACAGTTTAAGGACACCTTCTGGCTAGGCAAAAGCATGTGAGGAGTGTCTTTAGCAGGGTTTTTGAGGGGCGATAGGGGAAATTCCTGAGGGCCAGACACAGAGGTCTGGTGGGTCACCTTCAGCTCCAAGGCTTGGAATTCCCCACTCCTCATCCTACAATAAAGGGGTTGATTGTTCTGTTTTATTTCAGGGAGAGAGGGTTAGACTCCATTTACAATGATCGTGTGTGAAATAGTGCTTGTCCCACCTTGCACCAATTGTTACCTGGCAGCAGAGGAGAGGAGAGCAGGGCCATTTCGTTGGTGCAACTTTTGGCTCTGCCTTTCCTCAAACTCTTTTCCACGCTAGCAGATCACTTGAAAATCCTACGACTAGGAGTTTGTACCTGAGTTTGCTTATTTCCTCCTTCCTCCCTATCCATTTTCCTTTTGTGTCGTGTCTGTTCAGATTGTAAGCCTGGGAGCAGGGGGTCCTGTGTTTATATAGCTCGGGTCACCTCTCGGGTGCTGAGATCAGCAGCGGGGGCCGTCAGAAGGGCAGGGAATGGGAACCAGGAAGAGGCTTTCTCTGAGCCAGCCCCTAACTGGTTGAATTCCCTCCCCACAAAGGTGGACCTAGCACCATCATTCTGCCTTTTCCACCATATGCTGAAAATACGCCTCTTTACCCTGCCTTTTGACATCTGATTTTATATATAGACGGGACTTGCTTGGTCCTTGGCGTGATACAGCTGCAGGGACCTTCTTACGTACCTATCCACTGGTAGATCTCTGGTGGATCACCAAGAATTTCTGACTTCCAATTCTATAACAATAGCCGCAACATTTTGAGCAGTTTTAGGTTTTTTAAGATAAAGAGGCTCAATAGTCTGTAATCCCCCCCTCCCCCCACAAAAAGAACACAGAAAAACCACAGAGAAGTAACTAAAGACTTGGATCAATTCCAGTAAGAAAAGGGAGCTTCCACATTGAGTTAGCTAGTTCCACAGGTTCTAGATCTCAAGGAGGTTTAGAAAAGGCTACAATTTGCTTGAGACAGTATGGAATGCGAATGGATGCACTGAGTTATGTTACTCTATTTTGCTTGTTGCTGATCTTAACCTTCCAAGGGCCCTGGTGGTCATATGGGAAGACATGCTACCTCTAGGAACTAGAACTCAGACTGCTGAGACCTTGCAAGCTGATTGCGTAGGCATTTTAGCAGCAGTTTACGCCAGAGCCACAGCCTATTTTTGCACACTTTTAATAGTGCCTTTCTGTTTACTGTCAACCTTAACCATTTTGCCAATGAAGTCCCCTTTTAAAACCCCATCCAGCCCTTCAGATGACTGAGTTTTCATGTTGCTGTGTGTTCTTTCACTCTCTTGGGAACTCTTGGCTTGAGATGTGCAAATTTCATCTTGCTCTCTCAGACGCTAATTTGTGCGTGAAAACTGAAAAAGTGGAGACTCTAATTTAATATCTCTACATCCCAGGCAGCAAAGTGGAAGCGCTTAATCCAATCGGCTTGGTTGATGGCAAGCCTCCCGTCGTAATATTCTATGGTATCGGGTAGACGTCTTGGCCCTATCTGGCGCAGGTTGCTATGGGGAGGAGGGCTAGGCTTGTAAATTAATCTTGCTCTTAAAGGGAGAAGGAAAACAATCATCATAAAGAAGCCGAAATGTTTCTATGTAGGAGAAGAAAAGACCAAAGGCCAGAAGGATGCAGATTGGCCATCTTCTTAGGAATATACATCCTCTCACCCTTTAAGGTGGGAAAAGAGCAGTGAAGTTTTGCACAAAATATGCATAGATGCAATATATAATCCTACTCAGACTAAGTTAGGTTCATTAATTTCAGTGAGTCTACTCTGAGTAGCTTTCTCCTCTTGTAGAAGCAATGCTTTTTTCACTCAGAGCGCACTGGAGCACAGTTCTGGCACCACTCAGGTGGGCGCCATTGTGGGCCACCGCTCCCCCCCCCCCCGTCTCTTGCCTTTACATATTTCTGAGAAGCCCAAAACAAACATTTCAAGTCAAAACAGAAGCTGGCCGGTGTGTGCAAGTCTACTTTTTTTTTTTGTAGATCTACGACCCCACCTAGGTCGTAGTCACTCCTAGCCTCGATTGGTCAAGCTATGGGGCCAATTCGTATTTCCTTTTTTTCAGTCTGTCTCCCATGTAGCGGTAGCAGGCTTTAAGCTTTCCAGCAAGGCCTCTACCATTGCACAGACATGCAATTGCTCAAGCTTCCAAGTTGCCCTGGCCATCTGCCTGAATGTAAAAGAAGAAGGGAGGTGGGAGCGCATTTATTTGACCTACACCAGAACCAGGGGTGGCCACCAAACCAGCTAGGGAGACAGCTTGCCATAGCCTTTAGCACCTCCACAGGCCGTAAACGCAAGTATTGTCAAACCGGAATCTGTGCAGGGCTGCCCCAAGTCGCCTGGAGACTTAATATAACAATTTCATGGTGAGTTCTGGCACCTAAGACTTTTAGAGTCAGCTGTTAGGGTTGGCATAAAATATCCACACCACCTTCAAAGTTTCAAAGGACCAGCTTGCAATTTCGAGTTGGAACTTTCTTGTCATGATTGACACCTCTGTTTTGTCAAGACCCTGCCTGGATGCCCAACAGCGTGGGACGCCGGCAGTGGCTGCATTTGAGCAAAGAGGCAACACCCGCACACCCGCACTGGCTTCATGTGTGCCATTTTCAACTCCTTCCTCCATTGTTTATTTTCCTTCCCCTTCCCTGCCGCTGCCCCACCACACAGTAGTCATTTGTCAAAAGAATGTATGTTCCCACAACGGACCTCCATGAATGGCGCCTTTCATGAGGGATGGGGACCTCCCAAAGAAAGGTGACCAAACCCCACCATCTCATAGCGGGATCGATGTGCCGAAACAAGGCTTTGCTAAATTGCTGCCTGTGGCTGTGCTTATTTTGCCTAATGCTTTCCATCTTTCGAACCAAAATAATTCCTTAGTTCCTAACCAGCTTTCTTTTGAGTCTTCCAAGGAAACTCCATCAGGGCCAAAGTTGTTTAATAGTAATAATATTCAGCATTCGTAGTCGTTCTTTTCGAATATGCAAAGCAATGCACACAGGCTGTCTCGGTAATCCTTCAAATAGGGATAGCTCAGTTGGTAGAGCATGAGGCTCGTTATCTCTGGCTCATAGGGGTTCCAATGCATATTATGGAGCTCCGCTCAAAATTACAACTAAACATCAGGAAGAACTATTTGACAGTAAGAGCTCTTTGACAGTGGGATGGAGTTGGGAGGTTGTGGACCAGGCATAGGCAAACTCAGCCCTCCATATGTTTTTTAGGACTACAACTCCCATCATCCCTGACCACTGGTCCTATTAGCTAGGGATGATGGGAGTTGTAGTCCCAAAACATCTGAAGGTCCAAGTTTGCCTATGCCTGTTGTGGACTCTTCTCCATTGGAGGTTTTTGTGCAGAGATTAAATGACCATCTGGATGCTTTAGTTGAGATCCTTGCATTGCAGGGGGTTGAACTAGATGACCCTTGGGATCCCTTCAAACTCTACCCTTACATGATTCTGAATTCCCTTGCCTCATCTTAGTTCTGCAATGCCATTGCCTCAGACACTGTGTCGGGTGGTGCTTGGCACAGAAGTCCGCGCTTTGATTTTAGAACACTGTTGTTCCAAAATAGCCCTGAATGTAAAAAAATAAATAAAACCGTAGTAATCCTTCAGTTTTGCTCTTGAAAAGAAGCAGTGAAAACCCCACGTGGAAAACACACCCTTGATATATGGCCATAGGAATCAGTTATGCCACATTATGAACTTCCTGGGCTATTAGATCCCATTAAATACAAGAAGATGGCAGAAGCCGAGAGCAGGAACCCTACCTGAGCTTGCTTCTACTCTTCCCCCCTTAGGGAAATATCTGTTAAGACACAAATGCTCTGCTTACCTGCAGGAGCAAATGTAATGGTCTCACATTAGCCGTGGCGGCCTGCGGTTTGATGCGCTATCGCTTCCGTCAGTATGTTTAATTGCCAGCAAATGGCTAAATGGGAAGTTGGGGGGTGAATGGCCGCGGCTGTCTGCCATGTGAGCGGTAAAAGGGATTCTGGCGCCATTTCAGGGTCGCGATTTGTATCTGTCTATCAGAGCTCAGAATGCAGGCCGTTTTCTCTTGGTTTCAGACCCTCTGTATAGCATTTCTGCCAATTGTTTGGCTCCATTAAGTGTGCGGCGGTGGAGCAGGGAGGCGGGTGTGTTGGGGGGAGGAGAGGAATAAAAGCTTGAATGGTCCGAGCCGCAAGGGGCTACGGATAAGCCCTTTCTTTGTCCGGAGCTCGGAACACTGCATTAGGTCTCATTATCCATTTATAATAAGTGACCTTTGCCCCCCGAGGTCATTGAAGAAATACTCTGTGTGCTTTGCTAACAGAAGGTACCCCTCGATCAGCCGACAGACGCAACAATGAACCGTCTGATAGTCTGGTCGCACAGGGTATACTTTTGGGGCGGCGGGGGAGGCAAAAGGTTTATAAATATACAGCTTGATGCCAAAGCCTCCTCTCCCATCGCTTTAATCTTTCTTGGACAATTCACGGGCAGCCAGGGGAAGGTCTCAGCTCCTCAAGAGGGAGAATGTATTTGTACATTTTATTTTAACCTGCACACACGCTGCTTGAATTTAGCTACGTGTGACCTTTACACTGATACTAGTGAATGGTTTTATTTATTTATCTAGATTTTAAAATAAAAAAATTGCAACAGCAGCGTCTAACAGCTGGAACAAGGACAGTGTTGTCTGGATGGAGCAAGTGTCCAAAAGTGGTTCTGGAGGGTGGGGTGAAGTGGGCTTGTAATCAGGCTCACAGACCTGTGTGATTTCGGGGGGGGGGGGGAATGATTGGTGACATCTGCTGCAGAAACTTGAAGGCAGAATTATCATATTGTAACCTACCTGGGGATAATAAAGAGTAGTTTTTTAACACACACACACACACACACACACACACACTTCTGCTCAAGGCTATTCTAGGAACACTGGAAGTTGCCTTATAGTTTGTCAGACCTTTTCTCCATCTAACTCAGTATCGTCTGCCCTGACCGGCAGCAGCTTTCCAGAGTTTTGAGAGGGGATGTTCCCAGCTCTAATGGGATGTGCCAGGGATTGAACCTGGGGCCTTTGGCATGCAAAGCGGATGCACTACCCCTGAGCTGACTGTCTTGGCTAGTTCCCTATACTGTGTACAATACACTTTGAATCTTGGCATACCATAAGAACAAAGGAAACTTCTTTTTATATCAGTTCAGAGTTTTTGCCCATGAAGCCTGGTATGGTCTACACAGGCTAGCAGCAGCAGTTCTCAAGGATCTCAGGCACAGAAGGGTCTAGCGCATCTATTGTTACATGATCATTCTTTCTTACTTACAAAAACTAACTAACAAACTGGAGATCTGGGGGACTGGACCTGGATCCTTTTGTATACCAAGTATGTGTTCTATCCCTGATCTAAAGCAACAACCTTATATTCAGTGCAGTGTAGTGCAGGGATAGTGAATGTGGTGCTCTTCGGACGCTGTTAGACTGCAACTCTCATCATCCTTGACTATTGGACTTGGGCTGATGGGAGTTGGAGTTCATCAACATCTTGGGCTGATGGGAGGTGGAGTCCAGCCATGTTGACTACCCCTGGTATAGTGGGTGAAGGATGTGAATGTGGAACCTGTCGTCCTCCTGATAATGTTGGACTCCAGCTCTCATCATCCTTAACCATTGCCTGTGCTGACTGGGGCTGATGGGAGTTGTAGTCCAACAACAGTGTTCTTCAACCCTGGATCAGATGTTGTTGGACTACAACTCCCATCACCCTTGACCATTGGCCGTGCTAATTGGGACTGAAGGGAGTCCAACATTTTCTGGAGGGCCACAGATTCTGTTTTCCACAGTTAATGGGTTTTTCCGACCATACCGGCACCTTGAAGTGCACCCAGACACACAGTAACATACTCCCCCTAACCCCATTATACAAGTAAAAGAACAACAAACTTTAGATCATGTGTTGGGTTCTTCCCCCACCCCACCCCATTTCCCATAATCATGTCATATGGAAAGGGCACCTTCTGTTTACGGGCATTCTTCTTGGTCAGATATATAAAATTTATGGAAAAAGGCCTACAGAAATTAGGAGGAGGCTGATGGCAAGAATTAATATATTAACTGGTCTGCAACATTCTTTGACAAATTGCTTACTAAATACATCAAAATTGATTGGCCGCTGTGTGTTTTTTGAATTGACAAATGAGTGCATTAAAGGGAGGAGAGAAATCCATTAATTACAGCTGCCCTCAACCGTAGGAAATGTAATGATATAAATATAGATTTTGTTAAAACAAACAAACAAAAAACTAACCCCCATCACCCCCTGACTTTTGCTGTAGGGTTTGCTGGTAAGCTTACACGACATATCTTCACTATTAAATCTCTGCTGGGAGGTATTGCAGTGAGCAATTGATCTTGAAACGTGTGTGCTGGGTGAGAGCCTTTTTGTTGTGTTAAGATGTGACACCACGTGCCACAACATGGTTAGGTTCAAGCTTTCTACAAGGATCTCTTTCCACGTTGACTTATCTACCATGAAACATGATGATTTGAAGGGTGGGGTCCAGGGTGGTGCTCTTCAACCTGGACCCTCAGAAGTTGGTGGTTTACAACTCCCATCATCCATTGACTAAGCTGGATGGGCATCACGGGAGTTGTAGTCAAGCAACACCTGGAAGCCACAGATTAAAGAACTATGGTTCTAAGGTTCAGTGAGTTAACACGGTCAAGCCTATTATAATAGAATTGTAGAGTTGGAAGGGACCACAAGGGTCATCTAGTCCAACCCCCTGCAATGCAGGAATCTTTTGCCCAACATGGGGCTCAAGCCTGAGATTAAGAGTCTCATGCTCTACCAACTGAGCCATCCCAGCTTCTTGTATTGAACCTCATTTTGCCCAACGTGAACTGAGAGTGGCCCATATCTGACAACCGGTATTCTCTCACAGCTATGTATTGTGAAGAATATTCTGCAAGGTATATTTCAGGTATCCATATCCACCTTTGCACTGAGGAAGAGGTAAGGGGGGCTCTTTTTCCCTTCCACCACCCGTCCTCTGATATCTCAGCAAACCAGGGAACTTAGGCTGTCTAGGTTATGAATGACCAGTTGACTTTAATCCCAGCTAGGGTGGCCGCTTGCACATTGCCAGAAAAGGACAAAAGAGAGCACACATCTCCATACATTTTGCATTTGGAGGGCAGCACATTGGCTAGACCTGCTTGAAGTTTAAGCCCCACGGTAATGTGGAAGAAGTATGGGGAAACACATGTTGTACTGGTGGCAATGTTCAGTTTTGCCCTGAATCTCTATGGCATTATTTGAAGACTATCCCTATTTGAACCAATCCCACTGTCTGCCTCTTCTGGTCTAAATAGTAGCTGTGCTTTTACAATAAGAAACTGATGGCGCTTTATCCACATTTCAACATTTTGTAACTTCTGGTAAATAACAGAGTGATGTATATACATTGCCTTGTGTTGTCCAAGCAGAAAGTTAAATATTCATATTGTCTAGGTTCTTCCTTTCGATGTCATTTTTTTAAAGGTTGCTATGAAATGTTACCTCTAGTGAGTTTTGCTTTTGCTTCCCAGAATTAGACTTGGTTTAGATACAGTAATTAAGCCAGGCATCATCATTGTCAAGATGACATAGAAGTCAACATGAGCTAATTGAAAGCCCAATCTACTTTCTGGACTAGATTTTAGTTCTCCTGCATATAAAGACCTTAGAATCCTTAGAAAACTATAGGGTTTATTTGCTCAACACAAACTTAGAAGCAGAGGATTTAAGAGTAGACACAATGAAATGAATGGACCCAAGTCAGTTGTGTCCTTTATTTTCACTGGGGCTACTCTAAGCAGGACTAGAATTGGATAGAGCCCAGAGTCGGTTGCTCTAATTTCACACTTGGAAATATGTGGTGACCTGAACTGGTGAGTCAGTGAACATTGGCACCTTTGACTTGTGTCCCTTTGACGTGATTGCACCAGATTTTCAGGAACACGTTGCAGTTACGAGATGGAATGGAAAGCTGGCTCTCCAAGGGTGAAGTCTTCCTGACCACGAGTTTCAGGGCGTCTCACACCTGCTTCCGCCTATGTGGCAGTTCTCCTGGGGAAAATGTTGGGGACCCACTGGTGACTTAAGCTTTGACACCATTCTGAGTGCTCACAACTTGTATTCTTCAGATTACCATTCACCTAGGCATGCAGCACAGCAATAGCCAGCAATGGATATTGTTGGACTCCGATTCCCATCAGGCCCAGTCAGCATGGCCAACAGTCAGGGATGATGGGAGATGTAGTACAATGACACCTGGAAGGCACCACACTGGCTATCCCCTGATGTAGACTCTTCGATTTTCAGGTTTTGCTCAGAACTAGTGTTGCGCCAAATGTCCTCTGATATCAGCGTTTGCCTTCAGTATGAGCGCATTTGCTGCAGTTGAAGGAGCTGCTGAAACTGTTGAGTTCACCACTGCTTCTTTTAACCACACCTAATCTTAGATCCTATTGACATTGTTGCTTTAGACTTGGCAATGGGAATGACATTGGCATAGAGTCCCCAGAGCTAACAGGGCTCTGTGGCCAGGAAGGAAGATGGGGTGTCAAGGAGAACAGCACCAGAGTGACCCAAATATGTATTTGGGAAAGGGAAGCACTTTTTGGTGCTCAGGAAAGCTGGCACGAAATGAAGGAAGTCGCTTTGGCTTAGCCCCGTTGGAAACCTTCACCTGCCAAAGAACTTGTAGTTGCAAAGCCCACTTCCATGGCCCACTGTAGAAGGTACACAGCCTGCAGAAGGCCCCAGGGTCAACCCCCAGCACCTCCTGGTACGGCAGGGAGAGAGCCCCCTTCCAGAAATGCTGGAGCCCCTGCCAGTCAGTGCAGACAATACTGAGCTAGGTGGATTGATAGTTCGACTCGGTATAAGTGCAAGTCCCTGTGTTTCACTCTGGTGAAATCAAAAGCGGTTGTCTCAATCAATCATTTCCCCGCCCCAAACACTTTCTGTGAAACTCAATGTACGGTGATTTCAAGGAGCGGAAACCTGGCCCCATGTCGCTGCCCAAGACTCCTCATATTAAGTGGTAAGGTCATTGCGATAAGCACTTCCGTGTCTTAACACAACCTTTCGCGAGCCAGCCTGCATTACCTCTCGTTTACTTGAAAGGCGTTTGTAAGTGGAAACGTCAGCGTCCACGGCCCATGGGGAAACAAAAAGGAGGGTTCCCCCTCCCTCTCCTTAAGACCTGACTATGTTGCCCTTTTCCTGAAGACAGAGAGGTTAAGTGGTGAAAGGAAGTACAAATAATTCCTTTTGCCGAGCGTATGACAGAGCAAAATGAGTAGAAACAGGGCAGGCTTCCGTTCTTCCATCGAGCCGAACTATCTCGGACAGGTGGAGCCTCTCTGGGGGCTCAGAAAACGCTGCCCCCCTTGCTCTGTGCAGCCGTTTCATAAACAGACCCAACCAAGATGTAGTCATCAACTTGGGACTGTTTATGCAGATGTGAGAAATTTGCTGCGATCTTTACATCCCTTTGTGGCTCTGGGTGTGTCCATGTTCGTTGTATCTCGGTAGTAAACACTGGTCTGTCCCCTGTGTGGCTCTCAAACGCTGGGAGTAGTTCTGAGGGCAGGAGGGGGGGAATTAAAATAACTTTCAGATGCCTACAAACAACAATAACATGCTGAAATGGTTCTTTTTTGCTGCTCTCGCTTGGTCATCTGGAACTTCTTAAAAAAGATGGTGGTGGTTGGAGAGTGTTTGGGGAGGGGGGTTTCCATCAATGCGGAGAGGTCAGTTTTCAAAGCGGCGTGCGAGGGTTTAGCTGTGCGAGCCCTCCTGACGCTAATGGGAGTCAAACGGCTAAATCCCCGCGCTCCGCTTTGAAAATTTACTACTAAGCCTCTTGACTTCTCACTACATACTTTGATTGTAACAGTAATCCATGGTTAACATAATTTTCCCGACAATAATGTCAAACATACTTTTGAAGTCGGTGAATTATAGAAAGAAGTTACCTCTTCCGTAACTCTTTAAAGATGGCCCCATCAGGCTGATTTCACAGTAGGCCCTCGCCCCTGAGTTTATTCTCCAACACAAGAGAAGAATGTATTTGTTGCCGCTGTTTGGATCTTTGGCTGCAGGCTCTCTGTGCTTAAAAAACCCAACGCTACTCAGTTGCATGTTGCTCACACAGCCCCAGTCTTAACAGGGGTGCCTTTCACAAGGGTCTATGCCTTTTTGTACTAAATTTGGTCCTGACCTCACAAATGCTTTTTTAAAAAAATGACTTGCAGAATGTGGGTAGGCCTGCACATCTTGTAACTCTCCAGCCATGTGCATTAAATGCACTGCAGGCAGGGGGTCAGCTCACTAAACATTTCTTTATTATTTATTTGATAAACTCCCAGATAAGTTTATAACAGTTTTTTTAAAAACGAGACCGTCCCCTGCCCACAGACTTACAATCTGAAGGACACAACACAAAAGGAAAGGGGATTGGGAGGGAGGAGGGTGGAAAGCCAACTTTGAGCACTATTTCATAGATTAAAAAGATCTTACAGTGTGTTCTTTTTCAGAGTAGGGAGTGCCAAAGCAAGCTTTTTGCAGCTGCTTCTTCACTGGGCGATGGATGGAACCAAGCAGGTCTTCCCTTCATGAAGATGATATCCCTGAAAAGCAGATGGAGGAGCTTCCTAATAGCCCTGGGTCCCTTGGCGGATGGTTGAGGATAGCAAGAGCCTTCCTTCTGCTCTCCAGTCGTAGAGCACCTAGCAGTTAGCGTTGGGTGTTCTTTCTGACACCGAGAGCAGAAGCAGGCTCCCTGCAGTTGCTCCCTCACTGGCCAATGGATGGGGCCAAGCTGATCTCTCCCTTGCCAAAATCTGCTTCCTGGGAACCTTGTCAGTTGATAGTCGTGTGCGGTGAAGGTGATTATTGATCCAGGGCCACCAGGGTCAACTTAAGACGTTTTGCCGCTTGAGGCAAAACAGAAAATGGCACCCCCTGCTGCTGCTGCTGCTCCCGCCACTGCTGCCTCATGCCTTCCCCTCCTCCTTCTCCACCTGAGGTATCTAGAGGCAGCCCGGGGAAGCCCTGACATTCAATGTTGACTTAAATAATGAGATTGGTCCAAATGCGAGTGTGCATCAGGCCCTCCAGTCCCGTGGGTGGAGGTCAGTGTCTTTCCTTTTCCCTAAGAGCAAAGTTGTCGGGGAGGCGGCAAGCATCAGGAGCTCTGGCGGCCCGAAATGGGAAGCTTCAGTTTTGTGGGCAGCTTCTCAGTATGGTGAGGGAGCAGAACTGCATTTTGGATCATCATCATCTTGGGCAGTGAATCAGGCTCATTCAAGCTAGCCAATGGACCCTCCTGGACAGGAAGGGCTATATGAGACTTCCTCTTTGGACTAAGACCATGTGTGATCCAAAAGGTCTTCCAGACTGTCTCCTGGGTTTGCCAGTCTCTGTAGACAGTAGTGAGTTAGATGGACCAATTGTCTGGCCCTCAATATAAGGCAGTTTTCATGTGCCCTGAGTAGCTTGCCTTGCCTTGCCCAAGCTAGCTTGCTGCCCTCAGGTGTGGTGGAGGATACTATCCCATGTGGAAGCAACGTTCAGTTGCCCCTCTGGTACAGAGTCGGGTGGTGCCAATTTGCCCTTCAGCCCCAGTGGCTGTTTGATGAGGGTGTGCTTTGCCTGGTTTTATTTCAATCTTCCCAGGTCATCATCCAATGTGAATGTCAGTGAACACACGCATTCATACACATATATCCTGGATTCTGGCAATTTTGAGTCAGCGGCCCTATTGAAGCGACAGCTTACTAGATACCTATATATCCATCTCTATCTCTATTTAAGTTCAGCATGGTTCCACAACACTGAGTTTCTTCTGTGGGGGTAAGCAACACACCTGCAGTCGTCGAGAACCCACCATGTCAAAGATCTCTCTGCAGCACACAGAGATGTCTGTTTCGTAATTATACCCTGTCTGTGACTGTTCTCCTGGGAGGAATGTAATGAGAGGAAAAGGAAACCAGATCTCTGCATTGAGCTGCTGATAGAAAACCTGAAAAGATTAATAATTGAGCATCTATTGTCCCCTTGTGTCGGAGGGCAAGGAAGAGCTGCAGTGGATCACACGAGCAAGATGTGCTGCTTTTAGGGATTTGGGCTGCTTTGTCGTTTTTAATCGCTGCAGCACCGTGTGGTTCTGCTCCTGCAGGGATCAGGCCGCAATTGTTCAGCACCCTTTTAGCTGCTTTATGTACCACTGATGTGGCTTCTGTGCTTTCTTTTCATAAATCCAGATAAATAAAAAAATACATCAGGGAAAAAGATCCCAAAGATAAGAGCATCAGAAGAGCCTTGCTAGATCACATAATCTAATCCAAGATCCAGCAGCCTCTAATGCATGGCAGAAAGAGGAGGAACTGCGTCGTTTAAAAAAGAGAGCAGAGGGGACAGATTTTGCATAGAATTTGCATATCCTGATTTGTAAGTACTGATAGGGATGTAGGAAACTGACTTACCCTGAGTCAGGCCACTGGTCCTTCTAGCTTAGTGTTGGCTGGTGTCCGCAGAGGACACTCCCAGACCTACCTATTGAACCTGGGACCTTCTGCATGTGGGCAGATGATCTGCCACCAAGCTAAGACCCTTTGCCAGATCTCTAAATCAGGCATAGGCAAACTCGGCCCTCTGTATGTTTTTGAGACTACAATTCCCATCATCCCTTACCACCGGTCCTGTTAGCTAGGGATGATGGGAGTTGTAGTCCCAAAACATCTGGAGGGCCGAGTTTGCCTATGCCTGCTCTAAATGCAAATCTCCAAAAATTTAAATAGCCATGCAATGCATCACAGCATAGTGGGGAAAGCTATGTTCAGGGGATCTCTGTGTCTGCTCGTTCTGCTCTCCAGGTGCTGTTGATGGTTCAGGGCCCCTCCTGCTGCTCTGCCTCGTTTTGGTTCTTTATTTTAAAACTGGACTTGGACTGGGTAGCCCTTCCATGACAGGACTGTTCCTCCATAGAGTAGGAAATATGACCACCCTAGAAGAGCAGCCTGCACAAGCCAAGGTAGCCACTCTGGGGTTCCACTCGCACCCCAGTCCTGGTGACTTTGACAAAGTGAATTCTGTTTGGCCCCCTCCCCCCAATAAAAAAAAAATGGTGTTGAATATCAAGCTTGCCTCCAAGCGCCTGAGTTGTTAAAAAGTATGCATTTCTCCAGGTCAGCCATGAGCCAGCAGGAAAAACAAAGGCCTCATTCACACAAACAGCAGATGTGACATTAAAGCCGTTCCTGGACTGAATGCTAGTGACGGCCCTGCCCTGTCATCTTCAACTCTCTGAACTAAACTATTCACCCTCCTGGTTGTTGGCCTGGCTCAAGCAAATAGCAGATGAGGTGGCAAAAGTTCATTGCTGGCAGGGTGGGTGCGGGAATCACATGGTTTGGAGGCTACCCCATGAGCAGAAAAGGATCTGCATATAGAAAAGCAGCCCCTCGGTGATCTGAAGATGGCACAATAGAATTGCCATTGTCTATGATGTGTGCACTAATTTTTGTTTCTGCCCTGGTATCCTTTGCGATGGCACAGGTGTTTTGAGCATGGTAAAACCTCCGTAGCCCCACCTCCTTTGAATAGCCCCACCCATTCCTTGGCCATGTGTGGCCAAAGCTGCCTTAGCTTGTGTGTGTGTGGAAGGAAGGAAGGAAGGAAGGAAGGAAGGAAGGAAGGAAGGAAGGAAGGAAGGAAGTTACATATAGATAATGCAAAGCAGCTTCATAATGTACATTCTAATTACTAATACCAAACTCAGGCACTGAGTTATTAGCAGCTTTGCATAGCCAAAATGATGCTTCTGGGACACAAAAGGGAGAATAGCAGCATGTTCGAGGGAACCCAACTGCTTGCAGCCCAGTGTATACTGAGCATACTTAGTAACCACAGAATGCTGAATTGTGGGGGTAATGGAAAACAGGGGGAATGAGATGGAATGGAGTATCCCGAAGGTGGGTGTGCGGTTGGATGACTGGCTGGAGCAGAGAAATGGGACCATGCTACACTGTGACATCTTGTTGCTGGGTCTTCACTTGTCATTTCTAACTGGAACCACAATAATCACTAGCATTATCTGCAGGCCCCCCCTTTTTTTGGCTATGGCAGAGAGGCTATTGGATTTGGAGGAGACAGGGCAGTACAGCAGCAATCGAAAGGAAAGAGGGGAGGAATGAGGGGTTATTTTGGCTGTGGCTATAAGCAAACTTACTTGAAATCAATGGGGGTTACTTTCAAGTCAGCTTGGCTCTGGGCTCTTGGTCTTTCAGTGTTACAACAGAGGAGATCAGCTGATGCGGAGAGCCTAGAACCAGTTGTGGCTAACATTAAGATTTGCAAGTAATTAACAACAACAACGCACGTAGTGTATGAATTTATAGAGGCGCCAACATCTATTTACGGTCCTATATGTGTCTCTTTCCCATTATTAACTAGTTTACAGCACCGTTATAAAAAATGGGAGTGGGCAGAAACTTCACACGTCAAAGTTACCCCTGAAGCAACATTTCCTTCATTCTTTTCCCACTCCCCCCCCCCTTTTTCTTCACAATATGCAGACTCTAAAGCTGGTTCATTTATAAATTCTTTGTGCTTTTTAGTTCTAATTGACAGAAGCGGGACCTGCACTTCAGCAAAACATTGCAGTATTTTCTCATCCCCTGACAAGGGCCTTCCTCTGAGATACTGTAAGCTTTGAGGGTCCCTATGTGCCACCTCTGGCTTCTCATCAGATCGTATAAATCTTTCGCCTGTGTGCCGCCTCACAGCAACACCCCCAGTCCCCATATTTCCCTGTCTTTCTTTTCCAGCGGAGGCAACGTCTTGTTCACAGATGACAACAAAATGACAGGAATAAAACCAGTTACAAAAATACAGCTACCTGTAGTCAAAATTCATAGCAAAACAGCTCCATTAAAACATCCGTAATTGAAATATATAATAAACACTCCCATTAAAACCGCATCGTGGTTAAATTAGTTATACCACGTGAGGCCATTGGCCCGTTTAGCTCAGTACTGTTTACCCTGACGGACAGCAGCTCTCCCAAGGCTTTCAGGCAAAGAGCCTTTCACAGCTCTTCCTTGACATGCTGGGCATCGAACCCAAGAAGTTCTGCATGCCAAGCAGGTGCTCAACCCTTGAGCTACAGCATCTTTTATGATCTTAAAAGATCTGTGTCCCTTAAGAAGCAATGTCAAAAGGGACTCGAGGTTTACAGCCCATTCCCTCCCTGCAAGAAGACAGATTTTGAAGCCTCTACTCTTTGCTCAACAGGACAGGCACTGACCGTACCGTAAGCTCACTTGACACTCATTTTAATGACCCAGGGAGAATCGGCTGGGAGCCAACTTCCCTCTTTTCCCACAGCCCCGCCATTCTCTAATCCCGATCTTTCCTCATTCTGGCAACCCATTCATGTCCCCCGGTATTCCCACACACATTACGTCGCCCTGAATTCCGGATGTCCCCAGACGGCGGACAAATCCCCTGTCCCCCGAGGTGTCCTGATTAGAGGCAGGTTGGGGAGGCTCCTCGCGGCTGTATTCTTTCGGTTATAGATTTCACTTAACGGTGATAAAATATGGCTGTTTGGCAAAACAGCTGCTGCCGAGATGTAAATCATCTGCTCCCACCTGCCAAAAAGATCTCGGCCAACTTAATTGTCAAGGCAGCTTCAAATAAGTTGCATTAACGTCAAGGCGGCTTGATGGTTACGACTCCCTAGGCCAGGGGAGAAGCGCTGTGCTTTCGAGGGCGGCCTGCCCAGCACTGCCCGAGGAGGCGGTTTGTCACTGCGGCTTAGCTTGGCTCCTGCGTCTCCTAAAGTGGACAGTTTCTGAAAACTTTGCGGCGGGCACTGTATCGTTGACGGTGGCACTTGTCAAGGGGTGAGACGGCTCTGGAGCTGTCAGGTTTACTTGAAGCTGTTTCGCCATGCTCCTTTGTCACTGCCAGCTGGAAGACACAAGCAGCTAGTTTGAACGGGAGCAGAGGAAGCTGCCATATACCAGACACCTTGGTCCATCTAGGTCAGCACTGTCTACTCTGACTGGCAGCAGCTCCCTAAGATTTCAGACTGGGAGTCTCCGAGAATTCAGTCAGAGGATGTTCCCAGCTGGACCTGAAGATGCCAGGGATTGAACCGGATACATTCTGCATGCAAAGCAGCAGTGGTAGACCCTACATTTTGGGGGGCTCTGTAGCTTGAACTGTCATAGGGGCCCCTTCACAACCGGAAATGAGTTCTGGGTATGACCTGTTATCTTCTTCAGTGGGGTTGTTCCATGACAAATCACCACACCTTTAAAACACACGTGCTACTGACTTTGGGATTGTTGAAATACATACAACAAAATCATCAATTTGAGCCGTATGACTCAAATTGGGTCTACTAGACTCCAAAAAAATTAAGCAATGTGGCATAAAGTAACTCATACATCTTTTTGGCTTAGTTATTTAACTTAACATGCTGCAATTATTTTCTGCCTTATGCACATCCCAATTGCAATTTTACTTTGTACTTGGTGACCAGGACCTAATATTTGTAGTTTGTATTGGTTCATGCTATTCTTGAAGTTAGTTATATTATATTTGAAAAGTTAACAGACATATTTTGTCCACCTAGCTCAGTACTGCACTGCCTATCCTGATTGACAGTGGCTCTCCAGGGTTTCAGACAGGGAGTCTCTCCCAGCCTCTCCCAGGGCTTCAGACAGGGGTCTCTCCCAATCCCTGAGGCCAGGGATCGAACCTGGGACCTTCTGCATGCAAAACAGGTGCTCTACCACTGAGCTGCAGTCCCTTCCCTCTTTGTCTGCTTGTGATGTCCAAACCAAATCTAAGTATTGGTTAATTTTTAAGTGTTAAAAGTGCTGGGCTCTACACTTAACCTGGAAATTAGTCTGTTTGGCCAGCATCTCCCATTAAAAGGACCAGGTAGCAGGTGATGGGAAAGCCTCTTATCTGCTTAGGTGTGTGGCATCTCTGTAACACTCAAAGTTGTCAGCTCCCATAGTACCTATACTGAACTGCAGGGATGAGGAGCAATATATCTTTGGACACCAGATGCCAAAAACTTGCAGTGACGAAGATCTGTTGCTTTCATGTCCTGCTTGTGGACTTTTCACAAGAATCTGCTTGGCCAAAGTTGGAAGCAGGGTCCTGCAGGAGACGGTCCATAGTTCTGATACAGTGGGCACTGCTTGTATTTTCATGGAGGAGGCAAGAACACTTCTGAATACCAGTTGTGGAAATGGCAGGAGGGAAGAGTGCTCTTGTGCTTGGGTCCTGCTTGTGGGTTTCCCAAAGGCATCTTGTTCACCGCTGTGAAAACAGGATGCTGGACTAGGTGGGCCATTGGCCTGATCCAGCAGGCTTTCCTTATGGTTTCTTACGTACCGTTCCCAAGATGTCTCACACCTAGGCTCAGCCTGAGCTACAGAACTATGCCATGCGTCTTCTGAACATTATTTTGACCCTCTCTCATTCCTTTCCCCTTTCTCTTTTTTACGCAGTGGTTCCTCTGGGAAGTCCAGGACCGATCACACGGCACGAATCTTACGACAGCTTAGCATCCGACCACAGTGGGCAAGAAGATGAAGAGTGGCTTTCTCAGGTATAGATGTTCAGGGGCACCGACTTATAAAAAATATTGGGGGAGCCCGCGAAAGCTCATGAATAATAAATAAGCTCATGAATATGCAGATAAAGTGGCGCCGCCTCCTCGTGAGCGAATAGGGGAGAGCGTGCTGCACCTATTAATCAGCTCCGAAGGAAATTGGGTGGAGCTTTTGCTCGGGAGGGAGGGCAGGAGGCATGCAGCCCGACCCTGTGCATTTTGGGCTGGGGGAGGGGCGGCGGTGGCGCTCTGCTGGGGGGCGCCCGAGATTATTGGGGGGGCAGAGCCCCCCCAAACGATTTTTTGAGGGGGCTCGGGCCCCCTCAGGCCCCATGGAGTCGGCGCCTATGTAGATGTTGCAGGTTGTGTGCATGGTCCCAGGGCAAGGGGCCTGTGGCCCCCCAGTCGCTGTCAGATTTCATTTCCCATCAGCCCCAGGCACATAGGTAAAAGTCAGAGACAATGAGAGTTGGAGTCCGGCAACCTCAGGAGGGCCACAGGTTTCCCACCATTTCTTTAGGTTGGCTACATTGCTGGGATGTTTGTGTGATTAAAGTTGAGCCCGGATTGGACCTGTCTGTCGGGTCCTCAGTGAAGTTTGATATCAGATGGGTGCTCATTGGAGGAACACCCACCATGTTGCTTTTTGCCACACAATCACAGAATGCCCTCTGCATTGCAGAGCTGGTGGATCAGGATCTTTGGGTGGAGCTCTAGGGGATTTGGACGAGAACCACAAGTAGTGTGTATCCTGCAGAAAAGTGTGCATAATAATGCATATATTTCTGAAAATAACATTTAAAATGACACTGTTTTAGGAGACATTTCTTTGCAAAAAATGTGTGTATTAGGCCAGCTTGCATACAATCATGTGTATATTAGAATACATTCGTGCAAATGAATTTTCATGAGGAATATCTCAAACTAATGCGGAAATGTGAGGAACTGAAGACTGGAAAAATCAGAAATTGACAGGTTTGCCCATCCCTAGGCTGTGTTGATTTAACTACAGGTATCCAACACCTAGGAGCTAATAGCAACAGAGTGAAAATCCCCAAGCAAAGGTTCAAAGCAGCAAAACGGAGCCCACGTGCCTGGTTGTACTCCAGTGGGTCCTGTTCATTGCTTTCTGGTGACTGCCAGTGTTTGCCACTTTTCAGACATTCACCGAATTCCTCAAGCATGCATGCGAGTGCTGATGGCCAACAAATTCTGGACACCCACTGGAACATGACTTATATTGTAAAGCAAAAACACACACACACAAAAACCCAGCAGAAGTCTTTTGGGGCTGCTCAAGGGGTAATCAGGAGTACTTTGGTTATTTTTGTTAAGAGCGATCTCGGAGCACAAAAGGCGCGCACGATCCCTGAGCCAGCCACTTTAGATTAGAAGCCCCGCCGTGCGTGTGTCTTTTCCCAGACGAAAGTGTTGCCATTCGCAGTAACAGCATGCAGTGGAGAAACCCTGCCCTGCGCTTCCACTTCTCAATTAGAAGAGTGGGTAATGCGTGCTGTCATTGGGAAGTACATACAATATGTTTGTCCTGCGCTCGGCGGGGGAGTGAATGGGAACATCTGGCTTGTACCCTTGGTGAAATTGCAGAGGCATCTGTTTACCTCTCGGGCTCTGCGGCGCTGATGGTTTCGAGCTTAAAATATACAGAATGCTTTAGTCGTGGCCTAATTTACATAGCGGCGCAAACGAGCTGCCTGCATCAGGCAGACAGCCTGAGCTACCCCCACAAGAAGGGGAAATGCGGATTGAGAACGGAGCGGCCTGTGTGCTCATCTTCCTAGGCTGGGAAGGAATCGCCCAACAGCAAGACTGTGATAAAGGCGGGGGGGGGGGATACTTGTTATAACAATCACAAGTCACCTGGAGCACTGAAATTTGAGCATCAGTAGAGACAATGCAGCAGCCCAGGAACCGTATCTCTACAAATACGAAGCCAGCGTTGTGGGGAATGAAAATGACTTTGGAAGGCCACATTCTGTGTCGATTTAGATTTGGGGGCCTCGTCTTTCTGCCTCCCCCAAGCAAAGCATCTTTATTCTTCTATGATGTTGGAACCTGTAGTCTTCAGAAGATTCCTTTTACTTTTTTTGCGTGCAAGATTGTTAAACCCTTTTTTTTGCTCTCCACTTCACTTTGGTCTCCGAATCTGATGTTGCTGCTTTTCTGTCATGGGGTTGTTTTTTGTGTGACGGTGGCATTATTTTAACTTCACTTTATAATTTATTTCTTTATTGAACAATTTCTCTGTTTTTAATGCTGCCCTTCATCATTGATTCTGTGGCAGTTTGTTTCCAACAGTCCAGAACGTAATAAAATACCGTTGATGCTGTAAAGCTCAAAAAACCCCCAGTAAAGTAATAAAGCAGTAGAAAAAAAGCAGTGCATGGAAGTGCTTAGAAATACCTTTAAAAGACATGGAGAATTAAATAAATAAATAAAGCTTCACCTGGCCTCTGAAGTAAAGGCAATTCCCCATTTATGTGAAGGTTACCTTCTGAGGCACTGCGTGTTTAAGTAAAATCATGGATATTGGGAACACAATTGAAAAAGCCTGCAAACACCCTCTAAACCTCCTTGCTTAAACTCCAGCTCTCCACAGGCCTCAAAGATTGGCGCAAGGGCTCCTGGGATTGCACTTGCAAAGGCTCGTGGGATTGGCAGGTGCAGCTTTCGCACCATTTTTGCTGTTTTGCATTCTTTTAGGGCCGCTTTTGCCCCTCTTTGTGCCACTTCCCGGTTCACGGTGGTGCATGCAGTCGTGGTTGTGCGTCCCTTGAACACATGTAATTGAGGAGTTGCCTCTATAACAAAATTGTCTCTAGGCAGATTTCCCTAAGGAAGGACTTCCACAGATGGGATGGATCAGCATAAAATGCCCCCCTCCCTGGGCAGGAGCATGTTGGAGAGAGTTTGGGCAGATGACTGCTGCATGTGGTCAAGTTCATAGGAGAGCAAGTAATCCCTTTAGGGCAGCCTCCCTGAACTTCTGATTGGGCATTGCCCACAGCGAGCTTCACTGATCGTTGCAGTGTATCCCTAATAATAATTATTATATGACTCTAAGATTATTGTATGATCTGAGAAGGTTGTATAATCTTAGAAGGGGACGCTGTTGTGAGGGGCATGGCTGTGACTGTCTTGAAGTGACCGTTCACTTCTGAATTTGACACTACACTATTGAGGGGAGTGGGGTGTTTTCCTTTTTAGATGAAAGCAGATGATGGAACTAGATGTTATGTCAGATGCAAGGCAGCTGCTGAAAACAGCATCCCCCTGTTCTCCCTAAGTACATAGAGGGTCCACTGAGCTCCTTTGGCTGTTGCATCACAAGACTATGTCAGACTGTTAAGAAATCTGCCCTGCAGAAGCACTCAACACAGGGCTGCCATTTTATTGCAATTCTTTTCAGAGATCTTTAGGACACTCTGAACCCAGCAATTCAGTTATTGCATGGAGCAGGTGGGGGATATAGACAGAACCTCCTGATAAAGAGGTTACAGGACTTCGTTGCATCACAGCCATTAAGTACTGCTTTAACCCTGTTTGAATTCTCCCCTTCTAGGTTGAAATTGTGACTCACACCGGACCTCACCGGCGCCTGTGGATGGGCCCGCAGTTCCAGTTCAAGACCATCCACCCCTCAGGCCAAACCACAGTCATCTCATCCAGCTCTTCAGTGCTTCAGTCACACGGCCCTAACGATACCCCACAGCCTCTCCTGGACTTTGATACGGATGACCTGGATCTCAACAGTCTCAGGTGAGAGAGAGAAAGAGAGACGAAAACACTATTCATTTTGCATTTCCTTGGTTGTTATCCCTCTGGCCATACACAACCAGCTGCTTACTGACAAAAGTGATTCTCTCGCATAAAATGTGGGCCGAATCCCATCAAGCCAGTCTGCTGAGGGCTGTGTTGGCAATGGGTCTTGTAACTGGCCCCAATTGCCGAGTGAGGGGCAAAGTCCCCTCCATCTGGGCACAGCAGCTGAGCACAGTTGCTCAGTCACTTCCATGCAGTGGTGGCTCATGTTCCATAATAATCATAATCAAAATAAAAATAATACTTTTATTTATATGCCACCCATCTGACTGTGTTGCCACAGTCACTCTGGGCGGCTCCCAACAAAATGTTAAAAACACTATAAAACATCAACCATTAAAAACTTCCCTGTGCAGGATTGCCTTCTCGTATCTTCTAAAAGTCGTATAATTGTTTATCTGTTTAACATATGATGGGAGGGTGTTCCACAGGGTGGGTGCCATGGCCAAGATGGCCCTCTGCCTGGTTCCCAGTAACTTCACTTCTCACAATGAGGGAACCGGCAGAAGGCGCTCATAGCTGGACCTCAGTGTCCGGGCTGAACAATGAGGGCAGAGATGTTCCTTCAGGTCTCCTAGTAAGATGCAGGGAGCCCAACAATGGAGCCAGAGCCAATGATTGGCTGAGCCAGAGCCAATGACAGGAAGAGGCAACTAATTCTAGTTTTACCCTATGATCTTTTCTGATGAGTTCTACAAGGGGCAACAATGAGACTGAGGAAACTGACGGTCAGTGCCACCTGCTTGACTGGTTCTAAGTAAGGGGGCAGGCAGATGGTGGCTGGCTGAGGGCAGACTGAGCTTGGTGGGGCCCAGTGCCATTTCCCCCAAATGGACCAGCCTCCGCTGCTCTGGTACTCAAGCTGAACCAAGGAATGCCTTGAATAACCTTCTCGTGTATAAAACGCGTAGTTTTTCATTATTTTGTTATTACCGGGCACAGCTAAATCATATGGTAGAAATATGCTCCTTTGCCAGCAGCGATAACATCCCGGGATAACAAAGCAGAAGCGAATGCCGGTTCACGGCTTCTGTTCTTTCTTAGAGTGACTCATAACTTGAGTGGAGGAGAACATCACTTATTTAACCTCACTTGTACTCTCTGGTTTTCTCTACCCCATTCTAATGCATTTGGATTGATATGGATATATAAAATCGTAAAAGCAGGGGAGGCAGATCTGTTGAGAGTGTGCTGAAGGCAGACTTGGGCAGGAGCAGGAGGCGGACAGTTCAACTGAGCCGCTAGCACAATCCAGTGGGAGCATCTCCTGCACAAAACAGAGAAAGGTTCCCCCCCCTTCATAATACTAGGACTCTGGGGCACCCAAGGAAGCTAGGTGGGATCAGGACAGACAGAAGCCAGCCCCTTTTCGCATAGCATGTAGGAATTAGTTCCCATTTTTGGAAAAGCTTGTATAGAAGGACTTCCTAATGGATTGTTCCGCAGGATAATTAGTCTGTGAATGGTGCCATATTTCTTTCTTTGTTACATTCATACCCCACCTTCCCTCCCCTTTCAAGCCCTCCCCTTTCTCCTCACAACAACCCTGTGAGGTAGCTGAAGATGAGAGACAGACAGACAGACAGACAGACAGATAGATAGACAGACAGACAGACAGGGAATGAATGAATGAATGAATGAATGAATGAATGAATGAATGAATGAATGATGTCCAGGCTCATCCAATTAGCTTTGTGACCCCCCCCCCCCCAGTCCTAGTTCCTCAAGGGCTGAGGAATCTTTCTTAGGAAAAAAGTGCCTCCGTGTATGAGCCAAGCTCTGCTGAGACACCACAGCTGTCCTCTGTGCATCTGGGGTTACACAGTCCAGCTCTTTCTGGCAATGGGTGCAACCACAGACAACCAGCACTTCTCTCTTTCTGACTTGCTGCACTTTTCTGACTTGCCACCCTTTCTGCATTGCTATCCTTTTTTCCTCAACGAACCGGCATTTAGATCTAGCCACCTGTTGCACTTTGCATTGCAGGATCCAGCCTGTTCGCTCTGAACCCGTTAGCATGCCAGGGTCGTCACGTCCAACTTCTGATCGCCGAGGAATTTCTACAGCGGCCGATGCTACCTCAGGTAGGGAACGTTCCTATGAATGGACATGCATGGTCTTCTCAAGGGTGCCTGTTATCAGTTGTGCGCTGAATTACTGCTCCTCAACCTTTCGTGGCTGTAGAGTGAACTTGGAAGAGTTGTTTCCCGCCCTCCGGGTGATATTCTTGTGAAAGACAAGAAGCTTTGCTTTCACTGATGAATGAAGGTGTATGATAGTGCAGGGATGAAGGTGAGACTGAGGCAGATGCTAGGAGCCATGTTTGTGACCATGTGACTAGAGGGCAGCGCCCGATTGGTGGGCAGGACTCCCTGGGACGTCTTGACGGAATGCAGGAGCTGTGGCCGCCACCACAACTTTCAGGGCAGAATTAGCTTGGTCTGTTTCCCCCTTCCTGGGTCAGGAGTAGCTGTCATCTTTTGGAAGCAGAATGAAAGCGGGGGTGGTTGTGATCAGTCAGCCATGGCCTGATCAACACCTGATTGACTTAAATACAGAGCTTGGTTGGAAAAGAGCAATGTCGTCTCCTTACGTCTTATTTCATTTGATCTCTAAAGCAGAGGTGGCTGATCAGATGATGTTAGACTGCTGCTCCCATTGTCCCTGAATATTGGCCATGCTGGCTGGGCATGATGGGTGTTGTAGTTCAGCAGCATCTGGAGGGCTACACATTAGGCACCCGTGCTATAAAGTTACTTCTACAAGATATGGAGAACGGATGGAATAGACAACATCTTTGCCTCTCCTTTTTGTGTGTGTATGTTTCCCCCTATCATTCTGAGACAGGGTCTCTCCAGCCATCCATTCCTATTGTGCATTCACGATGATTTGTGCTTGTGGCAGTTTCAGGGTGGCTATATGCCGTCTCACCTTCAGTGTTGTTTGCACCTGCAAACGTTTCAAGGCAGACATCCTGTTCCGTTTCCAATCAGTGCATGACCTGTCACTTCCTGCTGAAATCCTGCAACTTTTTATACTGAAAATGCTTGGGGGTGTTGTTGTTTCTGGGGTGTCCTGTTTTTGTTGCAATAGGACAATAACATTGAGGCAGCATCGCGGAAAAAATAAAGCAGAGTGATATGTGGATGGTCCAGGATAAATCCACCGCTCATGTACTATTAATGTCTTAATGGCATGCTGCAGAATACACCCCCAAACAAACCACCAGTCTGGAGGGGCCCTTAGCCAGAAACCAGTTGTTAACAATTTGAGCACAATGCCTATAGTTGTATGAAGCAGAGAAAAGATAATGTGCATTTAAAACTGAGCTGTTGACCTCCTCCCATAGTAAATGCTGTGTTCTGTTCCCTCCCCTTTTTAATTTCTTAACCTGATCCTAGCAACTCTTCCGTGGCTCAGTGCTTTGGTTGCTCTTAATGTCTTCCATAGTGTTATAAGCAAGATGCTCTCTGCCTGAATTTGGTCCCACTCTGCCCAGGTTCAGTGCATGAGAGAGCTTGTGGGGTAGGTCAGCCCCGGACCAGCTTCCGTGATTCGTGGCAGCGCCTTTACCATATTCGTCCAGAGAGAAGGACAACACAGCCTTACATTTTAATTCAGCTGTATAGCTTTCGAAGGGTTCAGCACCGCCGGATTTTCTCCAGCAAAATCTCTCACAAGTGGAGTTATTAAACACACAGCATTAGCAAAAACACTTGGGGCTTGAGGAGGATTTTAATCTTTAGTGATTCGGAAATCCCTGGAGACTGCTGATTGGATTGAGGTTTAAACTGTCAAAGGAAACTGAAACACATAGAGAAAATTGATTTGTGAAAGTTGTTTAAAGGGGAGTGGAGGGGGGGCTCTCCTTTCTCCTTTCTATAGAAGCAAAGTTTTAATCCAGGCATCACACAAGCTGCCAAGTGTATTTATTGAAATGTTTTAATAATTACTTTTTAGTCTAGTGTTGTGAATCGTGAATGGCCTAACCGTCTGGGCAGCTGCTCTAAGCCGGCAGCTCATGGGATAAGGTGCGAGTTACACAATGGACATTGGTGTCGTTGTAGTTCAGGGAGGAGGGACATCAGGCCCAGAGTCTGAATGCAGCCTCCCAGGATTTGGCCCTCGAGGCTCCCTCCAGGCCACACTCTTCACTGCCCCTTCTTGACAACCTTCTTCAGTCAGAACATAAGAAGAGCTCTGCAGCTGGATCAGGCCAAAGGGGGCCCATCTAGCCCAGCATCCTGTCCTCACAATGACCAGCCTGGTGGCCCCATGGGAAGCCTACAAGCAGAACCCGAGCACAAGAGCCATCTCTGCCACTGTGGTTTCTTGCTACTGGCATTCAGTCCTTTACCGCCACCGCCAGTTGCAATTTTCAAATGATTTATTTGCAGAAATGCCACTATTCCCTTGAAGAAGAAGAAGAAGAAGAGTTTGGATTTGATATCCCGCCTTTCACTCCCCTTCAGGAGTCTCAAAGCGGCTAACATTCTCCTTTCCCTTCCTCCCCCACAACAAACACTCTGTGAGGTGAGTGGGGCTGAGAGACTTCACAGAAGTGTGACTGGCCCAAGGTCACCCAGCAGCTGCATGTGGAGGAGCGGAGACGCGAACCCGGTTTCCCAGATTACGTGACTACCGCTCTTAACCACTACACCACACTGACTTGAGGATCTCTTGCACCACTTTCAAGCCTAACTGGCTTCCCTTATTGTTGGAATAGGCTTCATTTTAAGGTGCCTGAATTCCCCACCCCTAAAAAAACAAAACAAACCAACATAGGATGAAATTTGACATCCAAGACCCATGCTGCAAAGCTGGATCTGCACATGCAACAGAAGGAAGGGAAAACTCACCAAGAACCAGAGGTGTACCTTGGCTCTCTTACGCCCTTGGCAGGAGCTGTATTGACAGCATCCCTTGCACCCTTGGCAGTCACCAGCTCCCTCCATCTTTCTTCACAGTATTTGCTCCCCACCCCCAGTCTGCATCCTTGGTAGGCACCAACTGGGCTGACTCTTAGGTATGTCCCTGCCAAGAACCCTTTGGTATAATCTTCTGATGCAGAGCTGGGGCACCGGTGGCCTTCTGGATATGGTTGGACTCCGACACCCAGCCAGCATTGCCAGTGGTCATGGATGATGGGCGTTGGAATCCAATGACATCTGGAAGGCCAGTGCTCCAAGAAGTAACATTCCCTTCTGTGTGGGAGAGATGGCAGAACACCTCTATTTAGAAGAGGCAGTTCCCTCTGAGTTAGGACAATGTTCTTCGGAGCAGTGGGTTCAAAACCTGCGGTCCTCCAGCCCCAGCCAGCATGACCAGTGCTCAGGGATGGCAGAAGCTGGAGTCCAGCCATGTCTGGAAGGCCACACATTCCCCAGTTTTTTGAAATACAAGGAACTGAAATAATTGCATGATGTGCCTCTGTTTAGCCTGCATTCCCCCTTCCTCAGTTCAGTGTCATGTCTAGGGGTTTTTTTGGGGGGTGGGGTGGCCAAGATGCCATGGGAGAAGAATTCTTCCTCATCCTCTCTGTTGCAGATGATCATTCACTCACCCAAAGCACTGTGGGTCAGGGGTAGAACATCTGCTTTGCTTGCAGAATGACCCAGTTTCAATCCCCACATCTCCAGGACCCGTGCTTGAAACCCTGGAGAGTCGCTGCCAGTCAATAGGGCCTGACTCAGTATAAGGCAGCTTCCTATGGTTCCCCCCACCAACCCTTGATGCTTACTAAAAGGCAGCAAATTGGTCAAGCAGAGCTTTGAATAGAAGCTTCTTGATTGCAAATGGCATTCCTCCACTGTGTAACGCCGTGTTCTACTGTAAATATTCCAACTTCCTGCTGAGATTGCCAAAATGGCACTGTGTTCTTCGCAATGACCAATTTATTGGAAAATGCGTTGTGTCCCCCTCCACACACGCTTCTTTATTCTATTTGTAAAGGTTTGTGGAGGGTTAATAGGTCATAAATTTTTACTACCCATCCCAAACCAGGAAGTGATTCTTCTCTTATGGCCCGTTGCGTCCTGAGTCTCTTGCGCTCTTCTAAAGATGCTTATCTGGCTCTTTGATTGCCTGTTGCTTGGAGATACGGCTCCAGTGGCGCCTTCCCTTATCAAGGCCCATCGCTTGGTCTTCCCATCAGAAAGTTGCAAGTGTGTGTTTTTCATCTTTAATTGATCTTACAGCACATTTTATAGCCTTCGCTTTTCCCTCTCTCCCCCCTCCCACCAGCATGGAGGACAGTTCTTTCCTTTGTGTGAGATGTGATGGTGGCATAACTGATTCCAGGGGGATAGTTAAGAGGGGTTTTTTTAATTAAAAAAATTAAAAAGAAGCTGCTGAATTATGAATATGGATATACATGTAGAGCAGCCCCTGCACTGGAACACTGAAGGGGAATTGGACAAATGAGCCAAGGCAATGCTTCACAAACATCTGGCAGCGCTCTTGCATCCTGGCCCCAAACCTTAAACATTTTTATTTTCAAAGTATGTAAGATGAAACACAACCCGCCTGCAGAGGAACCCCCTTCCCAGAAGGTCACTGTTCTGGGCATAGGAGCTGGTTCCAGGTCTGAAATGGACTTATCAGCCCCACCCCAGCTATGTCAAGGACTTGACTATCGCTTACCCAATCATGGGCAGGAGTGGACAGCTGGATCCTGGAGCTGCCATTTAAATTTCCCATGATGCCTTACAGCAGAGCTTTCCAAACTGTGTGCTGGGACACATTAGTGTGTCGGCTGCAGTGTAGGTGTATCATGTGAACACTCCCTGCACTACTCCCAGGGCTGGAAAGGGGTTAGATTAACCTCTGGTTTGCCAGTAAAACTGAATGACTGTGTCATGAAATGATGCATGTCTAAAATGTGTGTCACCGACATGAAAAGTTTGGAAAGCTCTGCCTTACAGTGACACTACATAGAGAGTATTAGGGGAAATTAACATTGTGGCTTCTACAGCCTGCCGCTTTCTTTAAAAACAGGAGAGGGGAACCAGGCAGGGCACATACCGGCAGCGCTACCCAACTAGGTTTCACTCAGAGTTGACCTGTTGAAGTTAATGGACCTAACTTATCCATGCTCATTAAATTCAGCGGGTCTACTGTGCATCAAACCTTGTTGAATGGCACTCTGTTGCCCCAGCAGCTGGGCAGGTGTGACTTGAAACAAGCAGAAGCAGAGCAAGAAATGAAGTAGTGCATGGGTGGGGGAACCTCAGCCACAGGGGGTGAATGCGGCCCTCCAAGTCTCTCTATCTGGCCCTCAGGGCACCCTCCAGGCCACGTACCCTTCCCAGCCATGCCTCCTCTCAGAGGTGAAGAGAGGTTGTTCCTCTCAAATCCTGCATGTGGGCTTCCCATAGCCAACTGGTTGGCCATTCTGAAAATAGGGTGCTGGACTCCCTTTTGGCCTGATCCAGAAGGGCTCTTCTAGGCTGACAAATACCTGTATTGATTGTACCTGTCAAGCCTGGTGCCTGTCTTTGCCACAGGATCTGACTCCAACATAGGTAGGAGATGGCCAAATGGGCCTGAGACAAGGAGAAGTGACCACAGATAGGCTGGAGGTCATATGTGGGATCAGGCAGGGCAAGGCAAGGCAAGGCACAGCCACAAAGTCTGCTTGGCTCCTCCATGTGAGAAGTCACTCAGCCTGAAGAACTGGCTTGGCTGGAAAGTTTGTCTAGAAACCTGTCACCCCTCGATTGGTTTTTGATCTCTTGTTTTGCACACAAAAGGTCCCAGGTTCAGTTCCTAGGCTCTGCAGGTCAGGTTTCTCCAGCCTGAGACCATGTAGACACTGATTCTACTAGAGGGACCAATGGTCTGACTCTGCTTCCTGTGCCCTTTAGCCACAGAGCCTAGTCTGGTTTGCTGAGGGACCAGAGTGCCAATAGCACAGCGGGGTAAGATGCTGGAGACCCTGGTTCAAAATACAAATATACACATCAGTACCTCTAATAATTTCAAGGTTAACCCAGCCTTGCATCTTTGATGCTCAGATTTATGAATGCCAATTGCTGGAAACCACAGGAAAGGAAAACGCTTTTGTTCTTGGGTTCTGCGTGTGGGCTTCTCACAGGCATCCAGGTGGCTAGTGTGAGAACAGGACTTTGGACTGGGTGGGCCTTCTTACGTTCTCATGCATGGATTCCACCATTAGATAGAATACAAGGTGGGCTATGCACACACACATACACATGTCTTTGAAGGGGTGTGCCACGTGTCACCTGCCTTGTTGCATTGTGAAATCTAGCTGTGCAAACAGTCCCGTCTGTCAAGTCTGTATAAACAAACACTGCGCTAGTAAAAGCACTCAACTGGCGGGCTGGTGACAGCCTTCAAAGGGCTCGGCATTCGGCATCTTGCTATTTAAAGGCCTAGCCTCACGGGCAGAATTTCAGAAATGATGGGAGCTGCCAGGCACTGCAGTCTTGCATTATGATAATATTGACATTGCAGCTGGAGTTGGGGCAGGTGGCGGTGGTGGTGAGAGGGAGAATGGCTCTTGCAAAATGTTTAAGCTAGTGACATCAACCTGTTTGGCCCACATCGCTGATTCAGAACATGCAGATGGCTTAACTGCCTCTGGAGACCGAGGCTACAGCAAGAGACTCCTAAAGGTTTTTGTGTGGTGTCTAGAGAGCAGGGGTTGCAAACCCATTGACCTCCAGATGTTGGGACTCCAGCTCCCATCAGCCCCATCCAGCGTAGCCAAAGGTCAGGGGTGATGGGAATTGTAGTCTAGCAACGTCTGCCAGGTCCTGGGCAGTAGCAGGGTTTGTGCAGCTGGGTGGCAGAGGATTCTGGGAAGTATAAGGGGACCCACTTGGGTGTGCCTCACAGGGAGTCTGTGCAGACCCAACACTCTGCACATCCCAAGGGACAGTTGGTACTATTCAGACAGCCTGTCTTTCAGGCCAGCTTGACTGCTGTTATCAGTGTTCTTACTGGAAAACTCCCAAGGAGCCACAGGGTACCCTAGAACACAGCTGAGAAGCTAGTAAGAAGGTAAGAAAAGCCCTGATGGATCAGGCAAGTGGCCTATATTGTTTCCAGCAACTGGTATTCAGAGACATACAGCCTCCAAGAGCGGAGGAAGAACATATCCCTCATGGATGCTAGCTATTGATAACCTTATCCTTCGTGAATTTGTCCAATCCTTTTTTTAAGTCTTCCAAGTTGGTGGCCCCTCTCGTAGGAAGAAATTCCATACTTTGTGCATCATGAGAAGAAATCCTTCTATTCTGAATAACACCAAAATATTCATATAGATTCTCTCTCTCTCTCTCTCTCTCTCTCTCTCTCTCTCTCTCTCACACACACACACACACACACACACACACGGAAGAGATAGTTGGCCAAAATGATGGCCCAAGATATGAGTGGGGGGGACAAAATGTTGCTTAGGATTTTGTCCTCCTGAAACACAGTGGCAGCTCTGAAGTTGTGTGTATGCGTAGGAGGAGCCTTGGCTTTCCTAGGGTCATGAGGCAGGGCTCAATTTGTGGACGAGTCAGCAGCACGGCGCCACGGCTGTCCCCTGCTTGGCTCGAAATGTTGTTATGGCCCTGGATAAGTGACAGAAACGATAGCATCAAAAATGTACACTAGTAAAATCTTGTTAAGGAAACGCCACCGTTGGGGGGGCAAGGGGTGGGTGAAGGAAATAGCCCTTGGAGGTGATCACAAAGCAAGAAAATTGGTACTGCGGGAAGCAGAGTGTTCTGATGCATTTGGGGGCTTCAGGATAATAAATTTAATTCTGCCACTTAATGCGGTGATCGCAAAGCAACCCCAAACCGTGCGCGGGTAATGGAAATGCGCGCAAAGATTATGCGGGGCATTTCTGTATCCTTAAGGAGGTAAATGTGAGCTGTTGTTGGAGGGGAGGTCGCCGGCATTAAATCAGGGAGGGGTGGTGGCCTTTTGAGGGGGGATGCAGCTTTAAATGGAAGATTAATGTACATCAGGGGAAGTATATCCCCCGGAGGAAGGAGAGGCACGGAAATTCCAGATGCTGCTCCAGATTGACAAAGACAAAATGCCAGGTTTCCAAATTTAGGATTTTACCAAAAAAAGCACAGTGCCTAGCTCTTAGCAGTCCTGATAGGAGAGAGAGAGAGAGAGAGAGAGAAAGACAGAGAGAGGATTTGTGTGCGAGAGAGAGGAGATCATGGGAGTCACTGCAGTTGTATGTGTGTTCTGTTAAGTTCACAGTAATTATGTTGTTGTTGTTGTTGTTGTTGTTGTAAATGTTTCTATAATGCCTTAAAGCAGTGGCTCCAGGGAATCCTTTCTACACTGATCTATGGCTGAGGAATTATTCTGCCTTTGTTTCACAGCACTGTGCTGCAAAGGGCTTTGGGAAGTGTCCCATGGTGCACACTCCATTCACAGAGGGTGGTTGGCTAGCCGGCTGAGCCACCCTCTTGAGCTGTTCTGCATGGGTTTGCCCTATAACCAGCCCAGGACTCTCTTCTTGCAGGAGGAGGTCAGTAATAGAGGGCAAACTGTCTTTCACTGATGTTCCTCCTCCCTTACTGACCTGCGCACATTGAGGGAGCCGCTGAGGATTGAGCCACTGAGGATGTTAGGGGTAGGAGAATCTGGCAATCTCATTTTCTTGCATTTTCCCACTCTTCAGTTCAGTCCCCCACATTCAGCTGGTGAGGTTGACTAACAAAACAGAAATGTTAAATTATTATAGGAAAACATTTCTTCTTCCGCCTTCATCAGTTGCTCTGATAAAAAGGATGTTTCCAAAATTTATTTATTGTATTTATTAAATTTATATATCTGAAGATCTCAGGGCAGTTCACAAGATGAAAACACAGAATAAAAGCACAAATAAATAGATAGAGCAAAAACAAACCAATAACACCCCCCTCCCACAAACACATTTAAGAGAAGTTGAAGGGGAACATTTTCACTTGGCTTAGGTGTCAGACAAACCTCCCTGGGGATTGTCAAACAGCTTTTAGGATCGGATGAGCTGATGGGAGTTGTAGTCCAGAATATCTGGAGGGTGTCATGTTGTTGAAGGCTGAAATAATAGTTTGCCTGCAGCTGCCTAGTACAATGGAACCTCGTGTTACGGGCGGGATGCATTCCGGAGGCCCGTCCGTAACACGGAACTGACGCAAGCTGAAGTGCCGCGTCTGCGCATGCGCGTGGCACGATTTAGCGCTTCTGCGCATGTGCGAGCGGCGAAATCCGGAAGTAACCCGTTCCAGTACTAGTGGGCTGCTGTGGGACATAACACGAAAACACGTAACCTGAAGCAGACGCAACATGAGGTATGACTGTAAATTCCTATGCTATCTGCATGGGATTGTGGGCACACGCACAGCCAAACAGCTGCCATGGCCACTCACATTAAGGAAGTGGGTATGATAATGAGCTCGATTTGCACACTTTATTCTCGTTGTAAGATTAGAACTCCTTTGGGATCAAATCTGGAATGGAAAAGTGAACAGAGAATCAACGAGTCATACATTAGCACAGCCCTCCAGACATCATGGACTCCTCTCATCATCCCTGACCATTGGTCACACTGGCTGGGGCTGATGGGAGTTGGAGTCCAAAAGCATCAGGGCAGTGCCAGCTTGGAGAAGGCTACACTAGAGGAATTCAGTGTGAGGTCAGGCTGAGGCATGCATAGCCAAAAGGCAAGGCAAAATCATTGGGCTAAGCAGCAGGCCAATATTAGTTCCCAGAAAGGCAGCCCAGGTGGGTAAGGTGAGAAAGGAGCAGGAAGCCAAGACCGACCAGGCTGGAGAACAAGGGGAAAGCTTGCAGAGTCAGGAGAGTGTAGCAGGGAGAGGCAGGGGCAGAGTGTGGAACAAAGGCTATGAGCTTTGTTTGCTCCTTTCATGTGCAGACAGAGGTCTGATCTGTACGTTCAGCAGAATGAGGTGGTGGAGTGGTTTGTACCACTTCAAACACAGGGGTGGGAGATGTCATTTTTGAATAACTACGAACAAAAGAAGGGGTGTGGATTCCTGCCTGTCCCTTGCTGTGCTATTTTCCCTTTTGCAACAGAGTCTCTCTCTCTTGTGGCAAAGCATGCGGTGGGGGAGACGATTCTAGCATTTTCAGCCTGGCCCCAGTTTGCCACCTCAAGTCTCAGCCCACCTGTTCCCCACCTAAATTCTCTGGCGTGTGTGGACCAGGCCAAAGATGGCAGACAGGCAGAGGGAGTTACACAGATACATACCCACCAACATTTCTCTGATGAAAATAGGGACTTCCTACATCAACATCATCAATAATAATAATAATAATAATAATAATAATAATAATAATAATATCCCACCCATATGACTGGCTTGCCCCAGGTACTCTGAGCAGCTTCCAACCTATATAAAAACATAATAAAACATTAAACATTAAAAAACTTCCATATGCAGGGATGCCTTCTGAAGGCTGTATAGTTACTTCTCTCCTTGGCTCAGGGGTCGCATAACTCCATACCCTCCAACATTTATCTGATGAAAATAGGGACGACCTAAGGAAACTCAGGACGTTCTGGGATCAAATCAGAAACCAGGACAGCTTCTATAAATCCAAGACTGCCCCTCGAAAATGGGGACACTTGGAGGGTGTATGGATTAAGGGAAGGGAACAGGCTGGTTCCAGTGAACAGGAAGTGGAAGATGTACGTAGGGGACAGGAAAAGGCAGGCACCAATCACAGGGGGAGCTGTGGAGCAAAAGCTGACATCATAACACAATGATGCTCCTGCAAAGAGACAGAACTGGCTGCACGGTTTTGGCCCAGCTCCCCAAAGGTCTGTGATTCAGGCCTATCAGTGGCCAATGGACACAGCCCTATGGGCCAGACTAGAGGCTGCACTGCTTTCTGGGTCCATCTCTCTCTCTCTGTCGCTGTCTCTCAGTTTCACGAACACCTCTTGCCTGCATCAGCACGTTCAGCTTCCCTTTCCCTCTCAGGCACCATCAAATATTTATCCCCAAACGTTGTAGAGTCACTTGAAGTGCTGCCCGGGAGCCGCAGAGCGCAGCTCTACTCAGGTAGCAGAGATGTGTGAATGCAGCCAGCCGATGGGAGCTGGCGGCGTTGGGGAATTCCTGCGCGGCCCTTATCGCCGCCGGCAACTGCTTGACAGGCCCGAACGGCCACCGGTTTCCTATTACTGGCGTTGAGAGGGCCAGGGGAGGCCTGGCGTCACGAATAAGTAGGCTGCGCTGGTAAGAGCCGCTGCCCGCAGGGTCCTGGTTGGCTGCAGGGATGTGTAATTAAGATGCCCTGAAATCCTTCACCTGAACCAGTAATTACCTGGATGGTATCAAGGAGGGTGGTTGTTGCAGACAGTGGCTTCATTCAGGCGACATGGAGCTAATCTAAGAAACAGTGACCGGGGGAGGGAGGGGATTTGACCCATTCCCCATCGCGCGCCCCTCGGTTGTTCACAATAATGGAAATCCTTGAATTTGTTTGAGTGTCTGGAGGGAGCTAAGGAGGTTCAAAATGCAGCAGGCTTGGTTTTCAGTCTAGTTAAAGCAGGGGTGGGAACCTTTTGCAAACTGAGGGCCACATTCCCTTCTGGGCAAGCTTGTGAGGGCCATATACTAGTGATGGACAGCGTTAGAGGCCAAAGTGGGCGGATACATGAGGTTTATCTTTGTATGGTAGGCTCATTTCCTACACATACTCCTTCATCCCTCCCTCTTCTCCACCCAAGCAAGCAAAAGGCATGACCAGAGTTCAAGGACACATTCCAGCCAGGCACGAACACTGTCAGTGAGGGGTGTGGCCTGCGGAGGGGTGTGGTGTGGGTAGAGTCCCAAGGCCCAGGCAGAGAGGTCTGGGGTCTGCATGTTACCCTCAGGGCTGGGGCTTACCACCCCTGAGTTAAGGTTCTCAAGGCTGCTGCCCATCAGCGTTGACATTCCTGGGCCATCTTTGCAGCATTCATTCAGAAGGCAGGCCCATCGTTGAGCAGCAAAGCGCCTTCTTCATATGCAGGAGTTCCCAGGTTCCATCTCTGTTATCTCCAGCTCAAAGTAGCATTGCCAGGGAAGACTTCAGCCTGAGAACGGCTTTCGGAAATGTCAGCTGGTCAAAAATATGGTTGCCAGTTTCCTGATGGGGTTTAGGTGGTCGGCATTGCTGATATCAGCTCCACTGGTCTGCCAGCGTGTCTCCCCAAATCCAATTTAAGGTGTTGCCTTTGATTTTTAAAACCTTAGTTAAGCTTCATTTGCGGACTTAGAAAACAGCAGCAGCTTTAACCAATACCAACCACTCGCTTGACTGATTTCCATTCCTGACCAGAAACAAACCTGCAAACTGCAGTGCCCACTTCCTTTTCTCTTTTCATTGGAATTCTCTGACTTCCTTTCTTGCAAGCCTCCACCTATTTAGGTTAGGAGAAAGTGGGGCGCTCAGCAGGAACACCACTTCTGTCTTTGCTTAGCTTGCTTTATCTCTCCAATTACAAGAGGCGAGGAAATCAATATTCTGCAGCCTTTAAATCATCTTGAAATTGGAAGAAAGCGAGCAACACATGCAAACATTTAGGGTTGTGCAGCAAACAGGGCCTAGTTGCGCCAGTCCTCAGTGTCTCCCCACTTGCCGCCAGCCCTGACGTCGCTGTCTCTGTGATTGATGTCTTGACCAGTTAATGGGGCTCAGAAGTTAATGGCACAGGGAGCCCCAGATTGGGTATATTATTATTATTATTATTATTATTATTATTATTATTATTATTATTATTATTATTCACATAAGCATCATAAGAAGGTGTGCTGCACAAGAAAAGGTCGTTCTCATCCAGGAGTGACAGGAAGTTGATGAGAGACAAATTTTAAAGCTCCTGTTTGGGCAAAACATCCCAATAAATTTCAAGGGAAGGCAAAGTATGGGGGGGGGGAGAGTTTAGGTAAGACTAATTGTCTGATCTTGGCAGAGTTTTGCCCCAGGATATTGGGTGCCAAGAAAGGAGCAGGCTAAGAAAGGTGTGAGGAACCTTTGGCCCTTCGGATGTTGCTGAACTGCAGCTCCCATCATCCCTGGCTATTGGACATACTTGCCTGGGCTGATGGGAGTTATAGTTCAGCAGCCTTTGGCAAGCCACAGGTTCAAAGTTCCTGCACTAAGAACACAAGAAAATGAGAACATAAATTACTCTGGATCAGTCCAGAGGCCCATTGAGTCCAACATCCTGTTTTCAGTGGCCAACCAGATACCTCTGGGAAGCCTGTAAGTAGGACCTGAGTGCAACAGCATTTTCCCCACTTGCATTCAGAGACATACTGCCTCTGACAGTGGAGGTAGAGCATGGCTGTCAGCCCACAGGGTATAAACAGAACATTGGTCCAGAAAAGGCAAGTTTCAGTTCCTGGGAAAGCAGATTAATCATGTCAGCCTAGGCTGAGGCTAAGGGGCCCTTGCACATATACCTGATGCTTGAAAGACGGCCTCCTTCCCTATCAACCCTCCCCGAGTGTTAAGATCACCAGAGGGGAGGGACCCTCTTGGTAGTTCAGAAATATGGAGGTGGAGGTGCAGGTGGCCAGGGAGAGGGCATTATCTATGGCAGCCCCTAAGTTGTGGAATGCCCTCCCCAAAGAAGCGTGTCTGGCTTTGTCACTGCCTAGTTTTCAGCGAATGCTGAAGACACAGCTCTTGACCCTGACCTTTGACACCTGAGATGTGTGGTTTTGGGACCCACCCTATTCCTCTAGCTGTGGTTTGTTTTCAATGAGTTAAAATCTGAATTTTAAATTGCTGTAAGCTGGGACCAGCTGATGAAGAGCGGCAAACAACAACAACAACAACAACCACAACAACCCTCTAGTCCAGCATTCAGGGTGTCATGCCTCTAAGTGAATACATCCTTTTTATGGCGCTGTTGGATCCATGGTTCCCATTGTTCCAAAGGAGGCCAAGCTCTGCCTCTGTTGGTGTCAGATGAAAACCTGAGTGAGCTGTGTTTTGAAAAAGATCTTAACTCTTAATGGAAGGTTATCGTTCTCCCTCCCCCTGTTCCTTAACCAAAGGAAATCCTTTGGAAACAGAACCTCTAATCAAGGGGTCACTCCAAAGCAGTAACATGAAGCGTGACCCCAAGGCATTCGCTGCCTTTCGGATGCACGCTCAGGCCTCCTTCATTTTCACTTTGGTGTTTTTTCTCGTTTCACTTCCTCCTTTCGCTTTCTTTTTTAAAATGATAACTAGATTACCTCTGTTGGCTATGTACGAGGTGGTAGCAGAGGTATATCTAGGGTCCCTTGTGCCCTTACCAAGGAACTGGGTTCCCCTCTCTCCCTCCCCCCCAAATCACTTCACCACAATAGCCCCATTATTTGTCTAAAAATTACTGCTCAAATGAAATTAGTTAGTTTTGATTTAGTTGTGCATGCTTTAATTCCATTGATTAAATGCTCCATGTGGATGTGAAGGTTTGTTGGGGGCTGGTGTGTCCCAGCATGGGGTTCTCTGGCTGAATGCAGGCTAGGAACGCAGCCTAGGGGGTATCCTTGATCCACCGTCTCTCATCTGCCTGGTTTGCTGAACCAGGTCTGAAGGCACAGGAGGAAAGGCAGCAAAAGGTGGTCGCTGGAGAACTGCCCTGAGCTTAGACTCTTTCTTAACACCTCACAGCCAATCTGCCCCAATAAGCAGGTACATGGTTGCCGCCTTCTTTGCAAGCAATCAAACTTGTAATGTTTACATGGGCACAATCTGTTTGATAGCACCAAGGCTGCCATCCTAGCCCCATTAAATTCATTTACTTGATGACTAGAAATGCACTGTAACTCCTTAACAACCAATCCCTATCCATACTTACTGGGTAAAGCAACTCTCTCCAAGTTCAACGGGGCAAATTCTCAACAACACTGACTTGGGACTGATAAGCCGCACTGAGCACTGCCCTCTTTTACAACTTAACTAGGCTACAGCAACGAGCCTCCTGTCAAGTATAGCAGGTTGTGAGTTGTTACACTGAATGTCGGGAGAGCCCTGGGATGGCATGAACCAGAGAGGTGCCTGGGCGGCAGCAGTGCCATCACCCCCTTGGCTTTCCCATCACCCTTAGGCCACCTCCCTTGACAGTTACCTGTGGAAGTAGTGGCTGCAGAACATGCCTCCCAGGAGCTAATAACCCAGGGGCACCAAGCAACAGCATGGAATTTTTTTGGGGGGGGGTTGTCTATGCCCCCAGTGGTGACCAGTTTCACCAACCAAATTAGAAATAAAGGCTATAATTTTTGCATTAAAATGCAATACATCTCACCTTAGTGTGGAACAAGGCTGTGACCGGGTGAGCTGTGTGTGTCTATTCAGTGATTCTTGCACAAGGACTTGGACCATGGGTAGGCAAACTAAGGCCCGGGGGCCGGATCCAGCCCAATCGCCTTCCAAATCTGGCCCACAGACAGTCTGGGAATCAGCGTACTTTTACATGAGTAGAATGTGTCCTTTTATTTAAAATGCATCTCTGGGTTATTTGTGAGACCTGCCTGGTGTTTTTACATGAGTAGAATGTGTGCTTTTATTTAAAATGCATCTCTGGGTTGTTGTGGAGCATAGGAATTTGTTCATTTCCCCCCCCAAAAAATATAGTCCGGCCCCCCACAAGGTCTGAGGGACAGTGGACCAGCCCCCTGCTGAAAAAGTTTGCTGACCCCTGGCTTGGACAGTACATATCACTTTAAATAGAAAACTCCTTCAATAAGAGGACTGTCCCTTAGAAATTCCTGCCAGTCAGAGTAGACATTAAAGGGCTAAATGGACAGATGATGTGTCTCCATATAAAGCAGCATTACTGCCTGCCTGCAGATGTGTCTTCTTTCTTTCCCTCCTCCTTGAAACCTTTGCTCTCATCACATAAGCTTCGTGAAGAAGCATGGACTACAAAACCCTCGCCTAGCCCCCAGAAGGTATTATCTCACTTGCTCTGCATTTCTTACAAAGATTTGCTCTTACAGATATTTGAAAGTCTGTTTCACGGTGCATAAACTGGAACCGCAAATAACCTTGTCCTTTTGTGGTTGGGTGTATATGTGTGTTTTCCTTTCACAGTGTCATGTTGCCTTTGTGGGTATCCGTGGTTTAGCTTGACGGATAGGAAAGAAGGCAGAGGCTTGCACGATAATTCTGCCGCGAGCCTTCTATATTAGCGATGCTACACATTTTATTAGAAATGCATTGGGGTAAGCCCAATCTGCTATGGATCTTTACAGGAGAGATCAGCTCATCTCCCCAGGCAATGATCCAGTTGAACTGGAAGCCTACCAAATCCGAACCTCAGTGCATTCTTGTGCACTTTTTTACATTGCAATGGCTCTGGGAAACCAGTCCCATCTTAAGGAGATCCATATTTGCCAAAGGGGGTAGTCCTTTTAGCGCTTGCGAGGACTGAATTTGTTACATCAAATCACTTCCAGGTGCCAGGCGCCGTGGGGAATTGAACTAGGAACCTTGCAGATCAGGTTGCTGATTCCCTGCTGCCTGCACCACAAGGGGGCACTGCCTGGAGCAAGGAACTACAGTTGTTAGTCTGGGATGCCCTGGTTTGGCAAGTCATGTGGCGCAAGGAAGGCCAATCCCATGCCACAGACTGAAACCCACAGCCCTGCTGCTCTGGCCACCTTGCTGTTGGAAGCATTTAAACAAGACTAACAAACATTTAGTACAAAACCCTGGAAGATGCAGTACTGTGAACTTATCTCCAGGTTCTCTGTCAGTTCACAAAGCTACTCCTGCCAGCTTTTCGGGGTGCGGTGATGATAGTGGTGATAGCAACAAATCTCTGAGATCACAAATGGTGATTGTTTGATTGTGAGTAATAATACAGAATGCAGATATTTTCTTGTCCAGAGAAGAAGCGAAAGTTCGTCTAGCTTTTGACACCTGCCTGCTCACTTTTTGTTTGATCGTGGCCATTGTTAACTGCTTGGCGTAGATAAGGTTTGAGGTTAAGAGAGGTGGGCAGTTTTGATTCTAATTAGATCTGATGCCCTGATCTTCCTTTGTGTATAAGCACAGAAGCTGGGGATCCTCAGAAGGACTTCTGAAGAAATATTAATTGTGCTGAAGATAAAAAGAGCTTGCAATGGCTTCCAAGGGATCCCCTGCAGCCTGCCATCTCCACCTAAGGTCCCCCCCCCCATTGTGGATAGAAAAATCTTTGTAGTGCCATCTGGAGACCCTATTGATGTTTTCTTTTTTGCTCCATGTCTCAACAGAGGGCCTAGTCCCATGAGGATGGAGATGGGCTGCAGTTATTCTGTGGGAAAGGAAAGGTGCTCGGCGTATGCTCAAAAGCGCTGTTCTCTTACATTTCACCAGTGGAGAGGGGTAGCTGTGTTACTCTGTTGTAGGGAGGGGTACCTTGTGGCAGCTTAAGCACTTTCCAGATTTATCAGGGCATAATCTTTTGTGCATTTAAGCCCACATCATCTTTTGCTCAACGTGAAATCTTAGTTGGCAGGTATACGAAGGAGAAAAAGGTCAGGTGGGAGTTATATGACAATCAGGCGCAAAAATCACAGCTAGTGATAATTAGAGCTTGAACACACATTAAGTAGGCACCCCTTTAACCTTTTACAACTCAGCTCTTCTGGATCAAGTCCAGTGCTGTCCTTCCACCTCACAAAAGTGTTAGACGAAGCCCACAAGAGGGGCTGAAATGCTACAGAGCTGTGACCCTCTTACCGTGAGGAGGACCCATGAAATATAAGCTGGGGTGGAGCGAAAGGTTGCTTAATTTTTGTACCCTGAGGCGGGTTAGTTGTGACCCTCAGATGTGATGGTTGGTTGAAACAGAGCCCTAGGTAGGTATTCTTCTTTAAATTCAAGTGAAACTTAATCTCAGATAACTTGAATGGGAGAAGGAGGAAAAAAGGAAAAGGTCCTTTCGTGCCACTGTTCTATTTTTTATCCATTTCCTTTTTGTTTTCAAATATAGCATATTGTAAAACACAGATAAGTACATTTTCCCCTTAAAAACACAGATAAAAAATTCACCATATTCTAAGTGAGCCGTTTCCCCTTTGATTTGAATCTAAAACACGGGTAAAAGCAGGGGCGGGGGAAGCACGTTGCAGCTGCTATGATGCATTTTACAAAAGAACATATGCACTCATTTAAATCATTTACATTTCGCCTTTTTGATTTCCGTTATTTTTAAACCCGTGTTGTAGCGAACAGCGGCCTCTTTGCAGGCCCAGAAAAGAGGCACTTGAAAGCACTGTTTTTAAAGTTTGATGCACAATAAGGTGAGCTAAATCGGAAGCGATGCTCTTCCCAGTTTAAAGATTTTTTTATTGCAAAGTTTTGGCCTGGGAAATGCTGCTGAAACTTGAATATCTGTTGACTGGTGCACATTGCAGGACTGCGAGCTGGATACAGAGCCAGCTGAAGACGTAAGAGCAGGTAGGGTTGGGCAAATGTGTTGATTTCCCATCCATGTCACCAGGGCAGGCGCAAGACACATTTTGCTGCCTGAGAAAGAGGGATGCCCCTTGCCTTTGACAATTCCATGTACAGAAGCTGGCTGGTCTGGCATTCCAGCCATGCCAATAAAAATAAAAATAAATGGTCACTTTATTTTACAGTTTCAAAAACGCAACAAATACATAATCATTCCTCAACAGGTATTGGAAGTTTACTATATTCCAGGCTCATTTACCCATCATTCTTTGTCTGATCCTTTCAGTTTCATAGAGGAGGGGACTATCAGTGGCTGTTGTCCTGTGCCTCCGCAGTTGGAGGCTAAGATACTTCTGAATACCAGTTGATGGAAACCACAGGAGGGGAGCGAGAAGTCTACACAAGGCATCTGAAGCAGCTGATTGTTGCTGCTTCACATATAGCAGAGGGAAGAGCATCTCCGTAATGGGATCTTTCTTGTTTCGTTTTAATATCGAGAGAATCCAAGAATGTCATTCCACCCCTGAAATGGCATGTCCCAAGTAAATCTTTGCCTCTTGGTGATGCAGAAGGATCTCAAACCTGACCCCGTAGTCAGCTGAATCATGCCTAGTACCGCAAATAAACCACTTGCTGCAGCACATATATGCCTTTGAGGTGGCTTTGCGGCAGCGGAATTTCCGGCTCCCCCCCAAAAAGGTGACAACTCCTGTGTTTGTCATTTGCTTTAACATTCCATCCATATTTCAAGAGGGCTGTAGGGTTTCGAAATCTCTAGCTGCCAGGCTCTAAGCTAAGCAGAGCTGGCAGCTCGGCGATGTGGAAGGCCATTATCTCACCTTTGTGCTTCTAACTGCAGCCACTTGCCTCTTCCTGTTTCATAATACATTCCCCGGGTGGCAGCGGAGAAACTTTTTAACACCTATTGGAGGCATTAAATAATCAGCCGTGGCACCGTGGTGGGCCTATGAAAATTGCATGAAGGGCAAATCAGCTTGCTTCGCTTTCTTTGCGAAGGCCTGTAGATGTTTTCTTCCCCTCCCTTCACCGTCCCCTCTGCAACCCGCTACAGTGCTTATTGATTTGTTAAATTCACACATCCCAAAAAATATTCCAATGCGATCAGAGTGCCACATGTGATACCTTCTCTTTTCTTCTCCCAGCAACCTTGTGAGGTGGTGTGTGACCAACAGAGGCTAGTGAGTGCCCTGCCACCCTCCTACCTGCCTTCTTTCTTTCCATCCAGTCCAGCAGGTAGCAGTGGCTGTAAGCATTAGTCCCTGTAGAACTCAGCAGGAAGGAGGGTGGGTGGGGACAAAGCTAGAATTAGTTGTCTCTGCCTGTCATAGGCTTGGCGCCACCTACTGTTGGCCTCCATGCCTTCTGCCCCAGAAGACACCTGGGCAGCAGCCACTGCAGGGTGTGGCTGGCCCAAAGTTACCCAGTGAATTTTGTGGCTTAGGGGTGTGTGTGTGTGTGAAGCCTGGGTATCCCAGACCATTATCCGTTGCAACAATTAGGGCTAGGCCAAAGCATCGATCCCCCATGCAAGTTTCTGTTTCCATTTGCAGGTCATAAAGTTAGGGGACCATTTGGGCTATTTCCAGAGGGCAGGGTATGTGGTTTCTGACGGAAACAAAACCCAGCTGAGGGCTCACAGTGTCAATAATAAATAATAATAATAATAATAAATTTTATTTATATCCCGCCCTCCCCCGCCGAAGCTGGGCTCAGGGCGGCTAACAACACTAAAATAGTGCAACATTATAAAAACATCATAAGAATTAATTAAAATCAAAATTGATGGCAACCATAAACTAAAGTATTGTAAAGATTGCCAACTACCTCTGCTCCGCCAAATGCCTCCTAGAGCAGGAATTGCCAACAACAAATGCTTCAAAAGAGCCATGTCATCTTTAGGGGTGAACAGATAATGTCAGTTTGGTGCCCCTCATTTTCCCTTTTTCTATCCTTAAGCTCCATTCTTTACAATGTCAAATGTCCTCACCAGCATTTTAGTACAGTTTTCTCCTAATATATTAATGCAAGTTTATATGTAAGTTTCCCCTGATACAATTCACTTTATATGTTATTTTCACCAATAGATTCATTTACATACACATTTTACTGATGCTTATGCATTTTTGTAGACTTTATTTGGCTGGTTGACTGCTTTGCAAAATTCGGACAAGTGCAGATTTTGATGGATGGCTGTATTTCAGTTCTCGTATTATTTTGGAAAGTGTGACTTGGGTAGGTTTGTGACTTGGGTAGGTTTGTGAACTGTATCAAATATGTCCCACATCCCTAGTCCCAGGGAGGCTAAGTCCAAGATCAAGAGGTCCCTGGTTCAAATCCCCAAGTCCCTGACACTTCAACCACTGCAGTATCTAGCTTGGTCTGTACCATGCCGACATATGGCATCAGTTTATAGTCCTATCATTGAGTATGATCATTTACATTTATTTGAAGGCCATAACTTCAGATTAAAAGACAATACAGGTGCATCTGGGTTTGGAAGTCAAGAAATCAGATGATCCACAGTGTTTGTTCATTCCTTCTCTCTCTCTCCCCCTAAAAAAAAGCAAATAAAACAAATTTTAGTTTTGATCACCTACTCGGCATCTCCAGGCTGCTCCCCGAGCCATCCCAGGTGTGGAATTGCAGCAGGTAATTTCCTGCGGCCGTGTTTCGTAGGGAGGACTCTCTGCCTTGGAAGATTATATCTGCTCACCTGGCTCTGGTGGTGACAGAGAGACCCTTTGTTTATTCATTTAGGAGGCAGATTAACCCTAATGAATATGGTTTCCTGGAAATTGATACAGAGGACAATGGGGAACAGAGGACTTCAGGGAGGGGGGGAAAGGGCAAATTCCCTTCTCTTTCTTCACTTGTAAATAATGGCCCCCTTTCATAGCAGAGCTTTTAAAATCAGGATGGCACGCAAAATATGTCAACAACACCAAAAAGTTTTCCCCACTTTAAACATCATCCTGGGGTTGGGCAAATTTAATTGAAGCTCGAACCATTACCATTTGTTTTTATACAGTTAGGATATTTAATTGCCCCTCTCCTTTCCCTCCTTTTTACCAACCCTTGCCATTATTTGAAATAGAGATGTATAAAAGTTTTGACAAAGTACATTAAAAAATAATAATATGCTCATGGTTAATGATCCCCAGTGTGCGTGTGTCTAAGAGAAAGAAACATAAATATACTTGTGTTCTTGTTATATGACACTTGGGGGGGTTGTTTTTACAGCGTCCGTGACATAAAGACTTTTTATTGGGGATGGAAGGCCTTGGATTCTACATGGAAGCCGTGTGTGTCTTTCCTTGGGAAATACATTAGACTTTTATGCTTCCTTTCCCATGAGAAGTACAGAACACGTTAAATAAAGAGTGTGCATTTGTGGGCTCCTGTTGTGCTGGGTGCAAATAACTCTCCTATTAGAGCTGTTCCCTTAGAAATGCTGGTATCCCTTTGACATTACACTAGTAAAGGCAATGAAATTAAGAAGGGCCCTGATTGATCAGGCCAGTGGGCCATCTAGTCCAGCATCCTGCAGCCCACCAGGCACCCCAGTTGGAAGTCCACCATCCGGACCTGAGCGCAAGAGCACTCTACTCTCATGCAGTTTCCAGCAACTGTTACGCACAAGCATACTGTTTCCCACTGTGGAGGCAGCGCATAGTCATCGAGGGTAGTAGGCATTGGTGGCCTTATCCTCCAGCAGATATGCAACAGGGACTTTCTTGAGGAGACCAAGCTCCCATCAAGAGATTGTCTACCATAGGAAGCAGCAGCGAAGTCTCCTTGTTGGCCAAGGATCTTTTTATAAGAGTCCCACTCTGGATATTGCTGGGTGTGGATGAGACCCACTCCATATATTATTGTCAGGAGGCACTCTTGCTGGTCCAGCCAGTTTCCCCCTCAGCTCCCTCTTTTTGGTTGGAACTTGGTGGTGCTGACATGTGGACACTTTTCACATACTGGCTCAGGATCCACTATGACCTTGTGTCCCGTGACATGGTCACCACCAGGAGGGTTGTTGTAAAGCCCAATCTGGTCCCACCTCTTAACACAAGGGATCTGGATCAGTTGCATTACATACTATCATTCCTTGATGTAGCCCATGCACCGTAAAATTATGGCACTCTCCTGGTAGCGAACATAAAGTGTGCATTGGAAGCCATTGCACTGCCCATCCTTGACACACAGTGCGGCTGAAAATGCCATGTATGTTACTAGTTTAATCCCCGGCGATCAACCAGAAAACCAGGCATTGACATGAGCAGAATTATTGTCTCCGTTATGCTGAAGAAGGGAACATTTTCTCACATTTTTCTGTGAACGGAACATGAGACACATTATTCCCAAGGCTTGGATATGTAGCCACAGATGTGAGACCCTCTTTAACTTGCAACCAAACTTTTCCAGATCTTATCACTATAATTTATTCCTTTGCTCCCTGTAGACAAAGTGTGTTTGCAGGGGGAGGAACCTCTCTCGCTCTGCCTTCTTTCACATAACTTTATACATTGGAGGCTTTCTCTTTTGTGTGTTGCAGGATATGTGATGGAGGTGGAACACTGTTGGCTTTAGCCTGCTGGCTTTTCTAGTTGCCTATAAAAACTCTAGCGTCTCAGGCAGCAATCAAATAAACAGAATTTATCTTTCGGCAGGGAGGGCGGAAAACCGTGAAAGTTCGTATTGTCTCCGAATGCATGTATGTGCGATAGCTAAAGCTTCCAGAGAAGAGGCAGCATATGCTGTGTTTCATAGATAGCAGTATATCCAAAATCCATTTGTTTGCTTTATAGTGGAGATTGTTCTATCTTGTGTTTATCTAAACCCTTAGCCAAACCGAGGGTAGCCAAAATACTTCCGCAGGCGTGAATAGTTCCTCTGGCGAAACCTCCTGACTTCTGCTTGGTCCAACTGTTTGGCGCAGGGTTGAGCGCCTCATGTTCTAGTGGTCGTAAAGAGAATGTGCCAAGGAGGCTTTTAAAACTCGCGTCAGGTAGGAGGGTTTGCCCCCATGTCTTTGGTTAAAAATAGCTGAAGTGAGAGTCAGATTGTGGGATTGGGTGCTCCTGAAATGTTTAGTTAAGATCGCAGGCCTGCTTTGGGGCGCCTTTCTCAGAGTGTCTGGCTGTCTGCACTCAGGCACAACCACCCAGTAGTCCCACAATTATGTCTTGAAGCAGCTCCTGGGAAGCTGTCTGACACCAAGTCAGATGATTGCTCCACCTAGCTCAGTACTGTCTGCAGTGATTGGCAGTAGCTCTCCAAGATTTCAGGCAAGGGGCCTTTCCCAAATCTAGCTGGGGATGTCAGGGATTGAATGTGGATTGCATGCAAAGGAGATGCTCTACCACTGAGTTATGGGCCGTCGCCACCCATAGAGAACCAGGCCTTTTGGGGTGGAAGTCACGGTCAGGACATCTGAATGATTGCCTAGTGTTGGGTCTGAGCCTAACAAACTACCAGGAGCTATGTGTCTTCAGCATCAGACCCTGGGAAACATGGGTGTACAACATCAGACCCTGTGATTGGTAGGTCCTTTGGGGCCTCTGGAATGACCAGCTCTGGTATTGATATTGGAAGCCAAGCTGTCTTCTTTTGCCTGACCAGCAAAGCACACCCAACCTTCCTTCTGAACTCCTGTTTCCACCTTAGTTCCAAAGCTGCTTCTAGCAAGGGATCACCGTGACTTTGGAAATGTTAGCTAGTAATGCCAGTAAGCTGCAGTGACTTTGGTGTCAGGGGGGTCTCTCCTGCCCCCATCCTCAGCTCCCTGACCATACCACTGTTATTCACTTCAACAAAACAGCTTTTAAGCATTCCCTTTTAGAAAGAGGCAGAAATTCTGGCATCATCATCTGCTTTTGACTCTAAGAATTTTCCAGCTTTGTTTGACCACCACTAGCAGTGTGGCCTATTAAACTGGTAGTATTTGCAACCTTTTCAAACCTCTTGTTTTCTTTGCTTTGGCTTTTGAAGTGAAGCATTTAGTTGCATTTTGCTAACATATTTCACAGGCGAGGATGGGTAGTAAGCCCTGCCCCAAGATCAGGTTTGGCCAGATAACAGAGAATCAGTGTAATCAATAAATAGCACTGTTTCATGGATAGTGTCCTGAGACCCTACAGGCCTGAGCCAGCTGCTCAGTGGTGTCAAAATAAAATTATTTTAAAACGTTCTAGAGTTGCTGATCATCCTCTCTATGGCTCATTCATTTTTGAGGGCAGTGTGGGCTATACCTCTCTCTCTCTCTCTCTCTCTCTCTCTCTCTCTCTCTCTCTCTCTGTTCAATTTTCTTCTCCTTTAAAGCAAACCCAAAAGACAACAGTGATTATACGATTTTGTATTTTAAGTATTTTCATAATCCAACATAAATTGGCCCACCCAAGGATTATGTCTGTCTTCTAAAGATGTGTTTATATAGTCCTTGGGTGAAAGATTGCAGAAGCCGAACCACTAGTTTGGAAAGCTGAGCCAGGCCAGGAAAAAATCAGCATACAATTTGGCACTTATGGAGACTAAATGATTTCCTTTTTAGCTGCTGATTTCTACTGGGAAATGTATCCTTGGACTGAAAATTACATCCGGAAAAATGTTTATGTAGTCTTTTTTTCTTCTTTTTCAAATGACTGATTATTCTTCTAACCTTTAACACGCACTGTGTATAATTTTGTCCCCTCGTTAACTCTTTCCCAGCCTGGGCATTTAGCTGTTTACTTAGGGAGGGAAACACAGCTAGTGAAAAATGGGCTTTTCCATTTCTTTATTTTTCTTTGAATATAGCATTTCCGTTCTGCTTATCTGCTCCAGACCCTTCCTGTTAACTTGCTTCTTGGAAGTAGAAATCTTATTGCGATAACAGTAGACTAAACTCAGCTCCACAGAAGTCCCCGAGTATGAGGAGCAGCAGGCACAGACCTTTCCACATCCTCTAGACCAGGGATGGGGAACTTTTACCAACCCAGGGGCCGCATTTCTGCCCCCATCGTTCTGCCCGGACACTGAGGTCCAGCACCGAGGGCCTTCTGGCGGTTCCCTCACTGCAAGAAGCAAAGCTACAGGGAATCAGGCAGAGGGCCTTCTCGGTAGTGGCACCCGGCCTGTGGAACGCCCTCCCATCAGATGTCAAAGAGATAAACAGCTACCTGACATTTAGAAGACATCTGAAGGCAGAGCTGTTTAGAGAAGTTTTTAATGTGTGACATTTTAATGTATTTTTAATCTTTGTTGGAAGCTGCTCAGAGTGGTTGGGGAAACCCAGCCAGAAGAGCGGGGTACAAATAAATTATTATTATTATTATTATTATTATTATTATTATTATTATTATTATTATTTCTTCCTGAGGAGCCTTCTGGGGGCCACATCCCCATGGTGGGCATGGCCAGAGGCAAAGATGGGCAGAGCAATGGCTAGGACTTTGCACAGTAGGCAACATCTCAGCCACACAAAACTTAGAAGTGTCTACATGCACACAAGCACATCTTTTGATCCTCCACCAAAGCAAGTGAGCGACATTAGCACAGCTCATGGGCACATCCCCACAGGGGGAACACTCAAGGCTGTAGAGCAGAGCTGGGGAGGGATGATGGCAAGGCAGAGAGGCCCAGTGGGCTTCATTTGGCCCCCAGGCCTGAGATTCTCCACCCCTCCTCTGGACCAGTTCACTTTACCTTATAGTTAACCTCATTCTGTGACATGGGGCCTACTTTTTATTTGGTACCAAGCATATGTCTTCTTTTCCCAGCCTTCCCCTTTCTCTTGAAATATTTCTGGGACGTGCCCTAGAGTTCCTAAACAGTGTGCTTGATACATTGGCAAGGCCAGTTGTTGCCCCAAGTACATGGGAATGTAGCTATACTTAGTAGCCTTGCGGCTGCAGAGGTAGAGGAAATTATGCTCTGGTCTTTGCCATTGGGCAGAGGACCAAGGGCACTGGTCCTCTGCTTCCCAGGCATCATGGAAAGGGAAGGCCAACTTGGAACACATTTATAGATGCCACATTGCCATTAGAATGCAATCAGTTAAAAGTTGTCCTAAAACACGGACAGAAACGGAGCTGGGAGGATTTTCCCACAATCTTTATGCTGTAGGGCCTTTCCCATTGCATTTATTTTTATTTATTCTTAAAGATTTATACACCATTCACATTATAATATACCAGAGTGGTGTACAGGAAAAAGAGAGGGTATAAAATGTATGATAAGGGCATCTTGCTGGCCACTATGAGAACAGGATGCTCAGCCAAATGGGCCATTGGCCTTCTTTCATTCTCAATATACACCAATTGTAATACATTAAAAACAACAGTGCACTAGAAGTTGATCAGTGGGGTATAATTAAACATTTCAACTCAGAAAGTGCTTGGGTGTGCATCTCAAAGAGTAGATAGTTGATTGCTTGGATAGACAGGGCAGTTGCTTTGTGGGACAGGCAGGTGCTGCATCCTGCAACCGCGCTGCTCACCACATGGGGCAGGTGCACACAGATCCACAGGTTCTTCGTTCTATCTCTGACCCCTAGAAGGAGTACCTGGCCAGATCCAAATGCACTGCCAAGCCAGAAGGGAGAGGACAAGATGCAGTGGACCCTCCCTTCTGAGTTTACCTGCAGGGCAGCAAGGTGCCCCACACCAGGTGCATTTTCTCGCGTACTACCTGGCAGCGTTTTGCTGAAAAAAATCAGATTTTGGGGGTAGGTCGTTACGCCGCTCTATAAGCAAACTGAGGTATGATTTCATGTGCTTTGTACACAGACTAGTCCATTTTGAAGAGTACATGGAACCCTTCCTTCTCTCCCCCCCCACCCCGTATAATTAGGAATGAGCAAAACTGTCACTCTTGGTTTCTCTCTGTTTCTCATCTTTCCACACTTAAGTTCAGCTCTCTCCACATTTCCACATCAGTTTGTGATTAAAAAGCATTTTGCCTCAGATATTTCCTAATATACACATTTTTGGGATGCAGTTTTCCCACCAAAGCAGTTTCCCCTAATGTAATGCATTTTTGTATGTTATCTTCACAGATAAGTGCATTTCTATGCATGCTTTACCTTAGTATATGCAGTTTTGCACACGTGACTTGGCTGGGGAGCTGTGCTGCAAAATTCAACGGGCAACTGTGTTTTGGTCTGTGTATCATTCCAAGCAGTGTGAATTAGGTAGGTCCACCTTCAGATGCAAACCGGACTGAATTTCTCCCGCATCCCTAGCGGTAATGACAACCTTCAGTCCTTCTCAGACCCTTGACTGTTCAAGATCCTTTAACCGGCTCATGATGGATTGGAATTTGGCAGAGGACCGGGAAAACTTTTCCGTTTGATTCCTCTCTTCTAAATAGTTTGACAGCTGTGTAAAATCCCCCAGACCTTATGAGTAACTGGTAATTGGTTTGGGTTTCTTTTCTTTTTCTTTTCATTCTTTCTTTCTCTCTTTCCCCCCTTCCCCTTTAACATGGAACCCAACAGAGTCTCTGGTGGAAACCGTTGACCTCCTTTATGCTGTTTCTTTTACCGTCTCGTCAAACATCTGGAAATCGGCGTGTTTGCTAACCGTTTCTCGACATGATTTTGCATTTACATCATGCCACTATCTGGTAAAAGTTTTCTCTTTGGTGGGGGGAGAAACGGAGCCTAGGAAAGTTGTGGCGGGGGGGGGGGGGGAGATGAGCCAGGAGAATGGGGAGGGGGAAACACCCAGCAACTTCTGGGGCTGTCAGAAGGTCAAGTGTTGATGGCTGATACGGCCTGTGCTTTTGCTAAACATATGTTTAGCTCAGAAAATCTGAAGCGGTTCCCAAAAATTTGGTAACCATTAGAGTACTTCCGAAGTCAGTTCCGGATATCAAGCCTAAGGTGGAAAGGGGGGAAGGAGGAGGGGAGGGGAAAGGGGGATGGAGCCGGTCTGAATTTCCATGAAAAGGATTTTGAAGTCTGGCAGCCGACGCATCTGAGGAGCGGCTCACGCAAGGGTGAGCAAGTCAGGAAGTGCTTCGGGAAGGGCTGTTTGGACAGGGGATCGGCAGCTCAGGCCTCGAGCTGTGAACTTTTCATGCATCCGAGGCCAGATAGCGCCGGACAAGCCACCGGAGGGCATAGGAAGGAGGAGAGGAAATTAAAGGATCATTTAAGTGGAGCAGGACCAGACAAATGGTTACGCGGCCATTTTTTCCTCTTCCCCATCTCTGCGTAAAGGAATGTTGCAAAATGCGGGCTTCTTTGAAGTGAAGGCGCATAATTGTCACAGAGTTTAGAGGCTGTGGAGTTTTTCGTCCTCTTTTTTTTGCATTCCACCTTGATTACAAAACCACCTGCTCCGGCAGCTTTTTATAAACCCTCTTCTGCATCAAATCCTCTCGTTGTGGAACGTATGTGCTACAGCCCAAGCAAACTGTCTCAGATACTGTATATTTATGGGGCTGATCATTTTTAATCTAACGTTCCCTGCTTAAGTGAACACACTTGAAATGAGGAAGAGTCAATCATGTGCTTTTAAAGTGAGGAGGGGGCATATGATAAATAGTGGTTAACTGAGGGCCAAACTAGACATTGGGTGGCATTTAGCTGAGGCTTACTCAGAGTAGGTCCATTGAAATGAATGGTCCTAACTTAGTCATGTTCATTAAGTTTGATGGGTCTACTCTGTGTAATACTGAGTTGAATACCACCCCATGCACTTAAGTACAGTGGTACCTTGGGTTACATACGCTTCAGGTTACAGACTTCGCTAACCCAGAAATTGTACCTCGGGTTAAGAACTTTGCTTCAGGATGAGAACAGAAATCGCATGGTGACGCAGCAGCAGCAGCAGGAGGCCCCATTAGCTAAAGTGGTGCATCAGGTTAAGAACAGTTTCAGGTTAAGAACGGACCTCCGGAACGAATTAAGTACTTAACCCGAGGTACCACTGTACATGATACCATCCCCACCACCCTGCCCAAAAAAAAATCCCCAAAGAGAAAAGCAATTTAACAAAGGACCAACACGTAAAGGGGGAACAGAATAAGAATGTCTAACATATAAAACGGTATAATGGTAGACTTCAGTAATAACAGGGTCTTATGGTCAGGGAAAGCTTGAGCAAAAAAGATATGTATTTACAAGTTATCTGAAGCAACTGTATGGCAAAAGGTTGGGCATTCCGTAGTGTGGGGCCCATAGTGCAAAATGTCCATTTGGGATGGTTGAGTCACTACTGCAATATTTTGTAGGGTGTGGTACCATGAATAAATTTTCTTCAGAAAGACTAAGTGATCTTATAGGTCTGTACAGGGGTAGGCGGTCTTTCAGGTAACCTGGTCCCGAGTTGTTCAGGGCTTTATAATTTAGTAACAAGACTTTGCAGCCAGTGGGCCCAGAATGGAATCTGGCAGCTCAGTGGGAATTGCAAAGTGGGATTAGGACCAGGGTGGAATGTGGCAAATCATGGGCAGGACCAAGGTGGAATGGAGCGGGCCAGGGCCTTAGCTAGAATATAAGCTGGTGTGTTGCATGGGGGAAGCCCCCAAAATTTATTGGGCTGAAGACTGGCAGGATGAGGAATTGGCTGGCTTTTCAGACCCCTCTCTTTGTTCCTGATAGGCCATGGTTTTAGTGGGTTGGTCCCAGTTAAATGTTATTATTTTGGTTTATTACCTGCCCTTCCCCCTAAGGTCCAAGGCAGGGTTACCACAATTTAAAATACAACATTAAAAAAAACCTGTAATCACTGAAAAGGGGTGGGTCCTAAAAATAGACATCAGAGGCATCAAAAACCAGGGTAAAGAGGTGCACCTTCAGCATTTGCCAAAATGCTATACAGTGGTACCTTGGGTTACGTATGCTTCAGGTTACATACGCTTCAGGTTACAGATGCTTCAGGTTACAGACTCCGCTAACCCAGAAATAGTACCTTGGGTTAAGAACTTTGTTTCAGGATGAGAACAGAAATTGTGCGGTGGCGGTGCAGCAGCAGCAGGAGGCCCCATTAGCTAAAGTGGTGCTTCAGGTTAAGAACAGTTTCAGGTTAAGAACAGACCTCCGGAACGAATTAAGTATGTAACCAGAGGTACCACTGTATAATGAAGCTGCCAGGCACGCGTCTGTGGGGAGGGAATTCCACAATTTAGAGGCTGCCACCACCCCTGAATTTCTGAATGTGATGGAAACTGCAACGGCTCCAACTGCCAACCTGGGAAGGGTCTGCAGGGAAGGAGGGCAGTCTTTCAGATATTGGGGACCTGAGTCATTTAGGACTTTAAACACTAACACAGGCACCTTGAATTGTGCCCGGAAGCCAACTGGAAACCGTGCCACGTTCTCAGCTTAACAGAAACCCAAATGCAAACTTCTCTGGCAGAAGTGCCGTACTCTACCAACTGCCTCGCGGCATCTCCCCCCTGCTGCGCTGCAAAGCGTGAGCTGCTTTTAAATAATTTCTGGGTCTGTGAGCCCCGATCGGCCCAGAAGACAGTGGCGGTCAAGCGGTTCCTTCTGCCCAGCGAAGAAGGCCTTCCTTGGGGTCCCGTGAAGCCTCTGGGTTTCCTCCCAGCTTTCCGTGGTCTACACTTTTCGCTGTTGTTCTTTCCCGGAGAGTGCTGATTAGTGACTTGCGGTGGGAGAAGCTGATTTATCGTGGCCGAGAGCCACCCCTTGGGGGCCGGGCAGAAACACTCATGAAAGAACCCTGATTAAAAAGAGTGGTAATGAAGACAAATGTTTCAGAGGGAGTGGAGAGCACGCCGGGCCTTGGCGTTCCCAGAACTCTCTCCTCTACGCTTTTGGAGTGTTGGTAATGGAGTGGCCAAAGGAAATATCTCTCCTGTCCACCCCCCACTTTCTTGTTGTTTATTTCTCATGGCATTGGAAAAATTTTCCTTTTCCTCCTGGGTGTTCTAACTCTCACTTGTTAACTGCTGTTCATGCAGGGTTGCAATTAACCCTTGGCAGACGCTTCCCCCTGTCCCCCCTTTCTCTCTGCTCTTTACATAGAGAAGTGGCGTGTGTTTTTTTTAATGCTTCAACCCTGCTCAACTATTTTGAAATTCTTTTAACTTGATGGCTTTGTCGGAGTTCTCACGTCGTTAAATGGGACTTTATTTTTCCACGGTCTGTTCACACCAGCCTTGGCATTTTGATAACTATTCCCCCCACATTCTTGGAACTTAAAAAAAAAGTTATTAAAAGAACACACAAAAAATATGAAGTATGTGTGCTTGTGTTGGTATAGATAATATTAGGGGTCGGTGAGAATTCTGTTTCGTCTGCATTTTAAAGTGAACTGATCTAATTCACATTTTGTGAACGTTTTCACAGATCAGAACACAGCTAACCTCTTTGAATTTTGCAATGCTGGTTTGCTTGTTTTTAAAATGTTTGTAAGAATGTGTGTTTTATGAGGAAATATGTACCAAAGTGCCTATTTTAGGAGGGACTTCATACAAAAGCATATAAAAATATGTATTTTAGCAGGGAAATGTCCACCAAACGTTAGGGCAAGTGGGGGAGGGGGAAATGAATATAATTTAAAAGTGGAGTTTTTGTACTTTAAAAAAAAATATCCACAGAGACAGGATGAAACAGACATGATTGAACACAAGTGGAACCAATGTGAAATGGAAATAGGCTGATTGGTTCATCCTTAATGGAAAGTCTCTTGGTTCTTCTGCTTCCTCCTCTGTGCTACAGCTGGCTATTGTAGGCATTGGTTGCCGATAGCCTGCCAGGATGGAAGGAAAATATCTCTGTTCCCGACTCGGTAAATCTCCATATGAAAAAAAAGTTCCATAACTTAAGACTCAGTTTTCTCTTTTTTGTGTGTTTAGGGGGAGGCAAAAGTTATCTTAGGCGAATGTTCAGTGTGAAGTTTGTGGGTGGTGGGTGAAAAGGGGTGCCCAATTTGGAGAGGCAGCAAAATTCTTCAGACATTTTGTGGTCTGACCTTTGCTTGACCATCATTATTTCTGTCCTCTTAATCTTCCTGATAGCTTCTTCTTCTGGAGCCTTCATGGGGAATGGAATCCAGAAATGGCACCTCTCCCAGTCGGATCCAGGCAAGGCAGGTCCATGGGCAGCTTCAGATAAGCCCTGCTTTCTGAGCTGTGGAAAATGTTACCTCAGCAAAGAATCAGTATCATCTGAAGGTTTAAGAAGGCTGGCAGGGTCAGTGAATCTTCACACACACACACAAACACACACAATTTCCAGGAGAGCTGTGAACAAAAAGGGCCTGTAGCCTATTTGTATAGACTACTTCTGTGTGGCTGTAGAACAGGAGAAGCTACCGGGGGGGGGGGTTATCCACAGAGGCTGAGAAAAGAGCCAGGTCCTCAGCCTGGGAAGTTACAGAAAGAGGACACTGAGGATCTGTGATTTGTTTGAACCTGAGTCCTTCTCAGGACAATTCAGTCATGGAATGCAAGGCTGCAGAGATGTGGTTCCCAGGCGGTCACCCATCCAGCTGCTGGTCAGATCCTGACTCACTTAGCTTCAAGAAGGTGGTGTGCTTTCAGACCATCCCCTTCAGAAAAATGCATCGTCAGGGTGTAGTGTTGTTCAAAGAGGACTTCGGGTGGGGGAATGGTAACCTTGAAGAAGAACATTTTTACCACCCAAGAATGGGGTTGCAAATGGACATGCGGTTGTTTCTTCTCAGCTTTAACAAAACTAAATCAAGAAGTTGGAAGGTTTGCAGGGTGCTTCTGGGTTCAGGAGCCGGAAGGGAGTGGACCCCTGGAAAGGCCAGCTCTTCCTCTGCTGGGTGTCGTGCCGATGCTGGTTTTGGCGGCTCTGCTGAAGTTCTTGTGGGTGTTGGGGAGAGCTCGTTTTCAGGCCGGCGCCGTTGCACTCGTCAGAATGCATTATTGTCAGCCACCCACTAATTATCAGGAAATTTATAGCTGCATTAGGTAAATGTCACTTCACTGCAGTGGCCTGGAATAAGAGTGTTTTCTGCTCTGAGTTAGCACCATAGGCACATCACAGTGAGAGTCTCGCCAAGTAAGCTACAGGCTTTATTTATGCACAAGCATATTAGTGTTTGGAGAGAAAGTAGCTAAGAGATGGTGTGTTTGGTTCTTTCTCCTTTTTTGTTGGGGTGGGCGACAGCATTCGAAGACTCAAAGCTGTGCAATTCTCTGACATGTAGCAGCACCAAATATAAAAGACCTCTTCCTCCTTTTCTTCTTTTTTCTTCTTCTTTGGCGATCACTCATAGCCGAGTAAGAGTAAAAAGACCTAAATGCTGACTGGCCCAACAGCTGATATTTTACTGACCTAACTTGGAGAAGAATGCTGTCAGTGGCTACCAGCCATGATGGCAGTGCCCTGACTCCACGGTCAGAGGTGATTATGCTTCTGGACCCCAGTTGCTTGGGAGCCACAGGGCAGAAAGTGCTCTTGGACTCATGTCCTCCTTGCAGGTTTCCCGCAAGCATCTGGCTGGCCAGTGTGAGAACAAGATGCTGGACTAGATGGGCTACTGGCCTGATCCTACAAGCTCTTCTTGTGTTCTTAACCTAGTAAAACTGTCGGAAGACCAAATGCCAAATGTCTGAAAAGACAGCAAATTCCAGATCCGCGCAGGACCCACCATATCCCGTCAGTTTTTAAAGTCAGCAGCCACCCATAAAGTTGTTCTCTGCCTGCCCTAGAGCCCCATTGCATGTGGAGCACCCAGCAGCCTGCAGAGGGTATAGCAGGGTGGCAAAGGAAGCATGTTGGTGGCTCACACTGTGCCACGAAGGGCCCGTCCTGCATCAGTGCAGGCCATGATACCAGTGAGGTAACCCTGACCATTAGGTCCAGTTGTGACCGACTCTGGGATTGCGGCCCTCATCTCGCTTTATTGGCCGTGGGAGCCGGCGTACAGCTTCCGGGTCATGTTGCCAGCATGACTAAGCTGCTTCTGGCGAACCAGAGCAGCGCACGGAAACACCGTTTACCTCCCCCCCCCCCCGGAGCGGTCCCTATTTATCTACTTGCACTTTGACGTGCTTTCGAACTGCTAGGTTGGCAGGAGCAGCGACCAAGCAACGGGAGCTCACCCCGTCGTGGGGTTTCAAACCACCGACCTTCTGATCGGCAAGTCCTAGGCTCTGTCGTTTAACCCACAACTTGCTTTAAATGCTGCTAGCTTCTCAGCAGCCACATTGCCCCTACAGTGCTGCCCTAGCAGCCTCCTCTGCCCCCCCTGTTAAATGACACCTGGCACCTTCCCCCTTCGTGCACTCAGCTAGATGCACTGCTGCTCTCCAGGCAGCCATCTTCCACACTGTCACTAAGCTCCCGACAATCCATCACATTGTGAGTGGCTCCCCGCCAGCCCATGATACTCTTCTGTGATCCACTAGGGGGAGGCCAAAATGTTGCATGTAGGTCTGCCCTGAGGGGCTGAGTTTAAAAGTGCTCATTCTTAAATGCTGCCTGGATCTACGGCATGATAAGGAAATAGCCAAATAAACCAGGAGGCTCAGAAAGCAGCCAGTGGATCAGGCTACCTTGCCAAGGCTCTGCTGCCCCATGTAGAGAAGACTGCTGGGACCAACGGGATACTGTACAAGAAAACAGTTTTGTGAGTGGCTTCTGGAAAGACGTAAGCGAGACCAAAAGAGAGAAGCCAGCCTGAGCCTGTCCCTGGGATTCGGCAATGCAATGCATATGTCCTTACAAGAATCAGCATTGAACTCATCTGTGTTTGTAAATTAGTAAACAACCATCCTGTTCTGGCATGAAAGTTTTATACTTCTGCTTTTCTATAAGAAATGGCCTTATACATTATAGTGATATGAATTTATAATAAATAGAAGTCTAAGATGGCTGCTGGGTAGTGCATGATTTAAAACCCCCATTATGCTCTAATATGGGAGAAGCGTTCTGACAAACGCTGACCGAGCAAAAGGTACCTCCTCTCCCCCTCCTCTAAATTTAATCCGATCGGTCACTTTGAAGATGTATTACCCATTTGCTGCAAACAAGAGGCAGACGGAAAATGAGATAATACGGCATAAAATAGCTCTTTCTCATGCAAAATGGATGGTGCTTTATCACAGCAGTTTACTGCTAAACTTTGATCATTCGCGGAGAAGTTCTTGGAGCAAAGAGCACAGAAAATAACTTGCTGCATGATTCCCCTGCTTTTTGCCCATGGTGGTCACTTAGGTCAAGATCCTAAATATGGTACCATCACTCTGAAAGAAGTGATAAGGCTGAGCTCGAGACCCTGGGATCAGGGCCTGAGTCAAGCTGAGGATTGGAAATGTAGCTCAGTTAAAGGCCTCTTGTCCAAAATAACCTTGTTTAAACTGAAATCTTATCTGAACTACAAACAAATGTGTTAAAAGCCTTTGTGGGACCTCTTAAGTCTTCAGATATTGCTGGAATTCAGTTCCCACCAGCCTCAGCCAGTGTGCACAGTGGTCAAGAATGATGAGAGTTGTAGGCTAGCAGTGCCCAGGGGGCTACAGGCTCACCAAACCCTGGACCAGGCTCCAACTGGGGCTGAGGGGAAAGAGGAGCTGAATTCAGTCTCTACTATGGAGCTCAGACAGGTCCCTAGACCAAGGGAAAGGTGGCACTTTAAACACCAGGTATAAACCCAGCCTATCCATAGAAACCTGGCCCATCTGGCTAGAGGCAAGGAGTCTCAGAAGCCAGAACTGAAAGAGCTGCTTAGGCACACATAAGGTCCAGTGGGACCTTTGGCTTTTTTATTGAATAGTTGACCTTGTCACACACTGGTTGTTAAACTCCCCTCATCATTATTATTATTATTTAAAAGGTTTGCCATGCAGTGTGGTGGTGGGAGAAGAATATTAAGCCATTGGGCTTAGTTCTGTGTTTTGGGTGGCCCTGACTGTAGTCTGCAAGTCAGGGGTCTTGATTCGTGTTCTTGCATGTGTACATATGTTGTCTGATTTCTGTCACCATTCATATATTAGTTTGCAACTAAAGTGTGCCGCATGCCCCCACTCTCCATTCAACAAACGGGTGGCACCGTTTAGTGGGACCATGCTGGCTAGCCGTGACTCAAAGCTGACACACCTCTCTAGCTGCAGACCCCAAAATCTGCATGTTTGTATATCAACTTGATTTCTTTTTACATTTATATCCCTCCTTTCCTCCAAGGAGCTCGAGGTGGCATGCACACTTCTCCCCCTCCACATTTTATCCTCACAACAATCTTGCTAGGTAGGTTAGGCTGAGAGACAGTGACTGGCCCAAGGTCACCTAGTGAGTTTCAAGGCTGAATGGAGACTTGAACCCTGGTCTCCTGTGTGCTGGTCTGACACACTAACCACTGGGCCATGCTGGCTGAGTTGAATAAAGGCAGCTTTATACAGCAGCTGTATAAAGGTAGACCCTTCTCCCCATTAAGAATCCCGTGCAACTGGGCTTCCTGATCACATGGAAAAGCTACATGCATGAAAGGGGCCCCATTGGTTGTAGTTGGTAGTATAAATAATGATATAAGAGCATGATACGAATCTGTTGGATCAGGCCAATGACCCATCTAGTCCAGCATCCTATCCTCCCAGCGGCCAACCAGATGCTCGTTGGAAACATCTGGTTGTCTGCTGTGAGAACAGGATGCTGGGAGAATATGTCTAATATTCTTTTAAAGTCATCCAAGTTGGTTGCCATCACTGCCTCCTGGGGAAGTGAGTTCCACAGTTTAACTATGTAGTGCATGAAAAAGCGCTTTCTTTTTTTCTGTACTGAAGCTTTCAGCATTCAACTTCATTGGAAATCTATGAGTTCTAGTGTTACGAGAGGAGAAAAACTTTTCTCCCGTCCACTTCCTCCATGCCGTGCATAATTTTATAAACTTCTACCGTGCCACCTCTTGCTCTTACTGCATCTTGGGAAATGCATAATTATTGCTGTTGTGCTTGTGTCCTGCTTGCCACCTTCTCAAGAGGCACCTGGTTGGCTGCTGTGAGAACAGGATGCTGGGCGAAGTGAGCCTTTGGTCTGGTCCAGGAGGGACCTTTGTATGTTCTGAACGTGGTAATGGGATGCTCTAAATGTGACAAATGGGGGGCAGCTTCACTGCCTGTTGTGCAGGTTAGGAGGAGAAATTTATCTCTTATAAAACATGGAGCTCTTCCTTGGGTTTTCTAGTGGTGAAGGAATCACAGGCTCTTGCTTCCCATCTACCCATTGAGTTTTGGACGGTCTGCCTCCTTTCTCTCCATGGGTAACCCAGTGATGACATTATTCATGAACTCTCCGCCTCGCCTGCCTTGTTCTCTTCTGGTCGAGGATGTAACTGGTAATTGGGCCCAGATGCACCGAAGTCCTTTTGGTTGCTCTGTTGTTTTAGCCTAGACGAGTTGAGTTTTTAATACAAGTTTGACCTTGGGTTGAAACATTCTCAAAATGCCATACTTTAATATCAATTTATACACTTTTTTTTTTTTTTTTTGGTATTAAAGCAGGTCAGATAACTGGAGTCGGGGGAGGAAAGAGACAGAAAGTTAGAAGGCAGGGAGTGTATTAATGAAGCGCTTTTGACCCACAGAAAAACAGTGGCTGTCTTCTTATTTTCAAAGCCTCTTTAATAACTTCAGGAACATGCGGGATGAGCGGTTTTTGAGGGACCTCCTCAGAATTGTTGAATGGAAAAACTTAAACTATTATTTGGGCAATGAGGATGGGTGAAAAGAGACAGCTGAGATTTTCCTCCAAACAGTGGTGGGCCCCTCCATTGCAAGCTGAATTAAGCCATTGTAGCCATCTAGGCCATCCTTGTCCAGCTCATGGGTGGGGAACCTGAGGCCTGGAGGCTAAATGCGGCCCTCCAGGCCTCTTGGTCTGGCCCTTGGCACTGTCTTTCTAGGCCACACACCTCTATGACCCTGACTGGTCCCCTCCTTGAGTGTTCTTGCTTGGCTGGAGTGAGGCCTTGCACTCTGTTCATGTTTTGTGCTTGCCTGGATGGAGGACAGAGAGGGGTGTGCACGAGTATGCAGAAACTTGTCTAGCGTGCAAAGATGTTGACAAACTGCTGGAAACAGGAGCCACTCTTCAGCGCTCATGGAAAAGGATGCAAATCAGGTTCAGCTCATTTTTGGATCGGCCCCTAAGAGCATGATGGAAGAAATTGCTTTTAGAGAAGAAGGTGGCCTTTCCTGCTGTCTCCAAGCCCTCCCCCCTGTTCACACGCACACATGCTGATGTCCTGGCTGCTTAAAACCTGTTTAGCTTTGGGCTGTGCAGACCAAAACTATAGAGAGCGAGAAATCAAAAGTCTTTCTTATCAGAAATGTTCACTCTCGGTCTAACAACTGTTAGGCCAAGATAACAACTCCAGGCCAGCTGTCAAATGTTTACCATTATCGTAACCCTCCCCAGGGTAAGATGCAACTTTGGCTCTCTTCACCGGCAGTAATTTAATTTTTCCTTCATCCTGACTCGGAAATGGCAGCAGTTTTGTTGCTGCTGCTGTTGCTGCCGCTGTTGTTTTTTGTTGTTGTTTTTCAAAAGCTTCCTCTCCTTTTTTTTCTGATGGCTGAAATTTTCCTTGTGAAAAACGATTTCCACCAGTCTTGATTCCTCCTTGCTTCTGCAGTCTTCACCTTTTTAACTGACGGCTCTGTAGCTCGTCACCAGCTATGCAAACTGACAGTTCACTTCCTGGGGCGGCAGCAGCGCCTCTGGCCTGCAGAAAGGAGCAGCCTGACCAAATTTACGCTTGCGAGATCTCTTAATTCACAAAAGCATTTGCTCTAGTTCCTGTTTTCTGCTGCAGGGGCTGTTGCGGGGGTGCGTCTGTGTAGGGGGGCGGAGGGGGAGAGAAGTAGCAAGAGACTGTTCAGAGGAGAAAGGAGCCTCTCTTAACACTCTACTGAGTACACAATCTTTGTAGATGAAAAACAGAAGGGGAAGGACATTTCAAGCCATCTTGCTGATGTAAGCAGCGGTTCATTGAACTGTACAGCTTACCACCAGACCCTTTTGCCGCTTGGACGTGCTAATTTCGGGTCCATCCACCCCGTCCCCACTCTTCTGCCATCGTCCCTTACTCTTTTTGTTGCCTATTTGTCTTAAATCTGGAACTGTTTTGCCAGACCGTGAATGGAGAAGCCGCTTAAGCATTGCCAAAAGAAGAGGAAACGCATAATGGGGGGGGGGGGAGGATGAAAGAGGGGCATCAATTGGCGTAAAATTTGCTTATGCTAATATACAGATATAGGTGCAAATTTAGAAAGAATCGCTGGTGCTTAACCAAAAGTATTGCTACGCATCCAATTTCCAAGTGGTGAAAGATTTCTGGGATTCCTGCCCTGGGTTCAGTTTTCAGTTGGAAAAGAGACTGTGGTGTCTTTAGTATATGTGGTTATATTTACACATATATACCACCTGAGCGTGGAGGGATAGAGCCTAGGTGGAGGGACTCCTTAGTCATAACTTTAGATCCAGCGAGAAGCAAGGCACGTCTCTGTCTCCAGATTCCAGCTCTGGCCTATTGTCCTCCTACATAGCAGCTAGGTGAGGAGGGTCTGAGAAAGGCACAGAGCCACCGATCTGGTTATGCTAAATCATGACCATTGACTAGCCAGCCAAAGTCATTACCTTGGCAGAGGAACTGGTTTAGCAAGCTTCTGTGTATGCATTCTACCTTCACAGAGACTGTATAGGACTGCAGATTCTGGAAGGGAACCCAATGTTTGATACCATCAGAAATAGGCAGACTGAAAGGGAAATTTGTCCTTTGCAGGCCACCATACACAACTGAGGAGTGGCATGCTGTGGAGGCCTTCCATTTTTATGTAAGGTGGAAGTTGCAGCCTCCCCTACAGCACAGCTGCCATGATCAGAGATGCATCTGGAGTAGAAACATATGTTCTGTTTCCACATCCGCCCTCCATGTGCATTGGTTATGTGTGGCGGAGGAAACAGGGCTGGTCCACATGCCCTCTAGCCCTACCCCCAGATGCCCATGCATTTTGCAGAGTCTCAGGAAGAATAGCCTATGCAGAACCAGCTGTATGTGCATAAGCTTTACACACAATCTGGATGCATGTGTGGACCTAAGCCCTGCACCGAACCCCCAAACCAGACAAGACTAGAGTTTGCTATCAGATTTCACCTAAACTGAAGTGGTCAACCAAGTGTTGGGGGTTGCTGCTCAGGAGAAATGGCCAAGGGGTTTTGAGGAAAGAAGAGTCCTGCTGGATCAGGCCAGTGGCCCACCTAGTCACCCAGATGCCTATGGGAAGCCTGCAAGGAGGCCTCGGCCATAAGCACATTCTCCCCTTCCAGCAACTGGTATTCAAATGCATTGCTGCCTCTGACCACGGAGGCTGAGCATAGTCATTGTGGCTAGTAGCCATTGATCACCTTCTCTTCCATGAATTTGTCCAATCCCCTTTTAAAGCCATCCACATTGGTGGTCACCACTGCCTCCTGCAGGGGTGAGTTCTATAGTTTAACTATGCACTCCATGAAGAACCGTTCTATTTTATCTGCCTGGATCTTCCAACGTTCAGCTTCCAACCAAATACCACTCTCAGTGTGGATTGGTTGTCCCTGTTGTTTCACTGCTGGGTGCAAAGTCTGTGTCATCTTTAAAGGTTTGCAATGGGAGTTGGTGGGTCTCTCTCTCTCTCTCTCTCTCTCTCTCTCTCTCTCTCTCTCTCACACACACACACACACACACACACACACACGTTCTGCTTGTTTACCTTAATTTTACATGATTTTTTATTTATTTATCCGGAGCCTTTAGATGATTTGGAGAACCATATGAGAGATTTGCAGGAGGAGGGCAGGTTTCAGATGTATCAGATGGTTGGATTCCAACAAGCACAGGGATTTCTGGACAAGTTGAAGAGAACACATGTTCAAGGAATAGAAAATGAAAGAGATCACCGCCATTTTGTGTTCGTCCCATCCCACTTCTCGTTCCAAGGGCCGGAGTGGGGGGTGGGGAGCAGGAGCAGTTCCTGGGGTATTTGTCTTCCTGGTGAATTCACGCAAAAATATAGCCACAATTCTTTTATCAGCCTGCATTTTCTCTCCCTCTCTCTTGTATTCATATATAAGAAGGATAAAAGTGTTTGATGGAAAATCCGAAAGGAATCTCTGGTTCGCTCGAGGAGGTTAAACTCAACAGTTGTTTCCCTTTGAAGTGGCTGGCCATGAGGTTAATTGCCAAAAGTGCTTGTGGAAAAGGTGGTAGCAATTTAACAAGACTGTACAGCTTGCAGCCGCTCAGATCAATATCAGGTGTTTGCATATTTTTTAATGGGAGAAAGAGGGCCAACCACCACCCCCTTGCTCCAAACCCCGTCGCAGAATGAGAAACAGGGGCAGGGCTGGCCTGGGGCGGGGAGGGGGCAGGGAAGCCCAAATAAGCAGCCAATAATTCTTTGTTTGCTTAGCCAATCATCCTGTAATTGGCCACGAAGTTCATAGGAACCTATTGATTGGCCCAAATGATTGCTTACTGCTTCTGTGTTTTAATTTTTAATTTTTTCTGTTTTGCTGTATGCTACTTCTACAGAAGAAAAGGCAATTACTGGAGCCTCTCTCCCTCTCCCTTCTGATCTTCCAACTTCCCCAGCTCTGATTTATGAATCTGAGTAAATAAAAGCAGCCCCAAACAGGAGTTTAAAGCTCAGTGGCACTTCCTGCATCTTTGCCACTGGCAGTTGGGTTACCTCCACCGCCACCCCGCCCTCTCTCAGAACGTTCTGTTTCATTGCTTCTAAATAAGTTCGCTGAAATTACTCGCCTACGAGCCAGGTTGCTAGCTGACATGCCTGTGCACACCAATGCAAAAACAAAACAAAACACCCACCTCAAAGCAAAACCTTACCTTGCTGACATGTAGGTGGCTCTTATTTGGGTATAGGCAAGTAAGTGGCTCTTGACCAGACTGGATGAAGAGGTTTGTCCAGATCAGGGGATCCGTTTTGGAGCTGCTAGGAAAAACGGGTCCCATAGATGTGGGTGCAATGCTGGCACGCAATCTGTGTCCACGGCCAAAGGACCAGGGCAGAACACCTTTGTCTGCTTTCTGATTGGTTGGGAAACACAAATAAACATTGCCAACACCCCGCAGTCTGCAAGCCTAGAGACGCAGGGCTGCCAGGTCTCATGAGGTTCGGGAAGGAGATTTTGGGAGCTAAGGTTGGCTAGTCAGGGTGGAGCCAAACGGCGCTTCAAGGAGCTGGAGGTGGCATCTTGTGAGGCAGGAGAAACTGCATGCCCGTGCCTGATTCCTCAACCTGATTGTCATAGGTGTGGAGCCAGGAGGGAAAGCTTTCAAACTAGGCAGAAAATATTCTCTCTGCTGGTCCTTGGCTTGTTGTGATAGGATGGTGAAGCACTTTAGTCAGATTTAACTGCACAAAAGCATGTGCTTCAGGGGGACAGCCTGAAGAGACTCCTCTGCTGTTTTTTCAAGCACAGCTTCCACCAGGCCCCTAGCTGAGGCCAGAGAGAACCTGAGAAACTTTTCAGTGCTACACCCCCCAAAAAAAATCTCTTTCATACAATATTTCTGTTAGCCAGCCCGAAATGGCTTTTACTGATACTTTGCCACCACAGCACTTAACTGCAATCCTTTTCCTGGTCCCTCCTTCTAAACCACAGTTCCTTCCATGCTGTTAGAAGGGGCGGGGGGAATTGGCATTATTTATATCCATTTAACAGATTTAAGTGACTTTGGTTTCCAAGCGGTAATTGAAAGAGAAATAATTTTTAATATCTTCTTCCAAAGAGCGTGGCATTTGCCTCTTTTTAGAAGGCATCAGCCTCCCCCATTTTGTCCGCTGCAATACCCACAAAGCTCTACTGTTCCCTAAATTCCCCTGTAAATGTGTCCTTCACACAATTCCCAAGACTTAGGGAGGGGGTGAGGAGTGCAGCCTGTTTTTTCGCTTAAGCCCGAATCTTCCCTTGTTACAGGAAGACGTCTTGCTCAGAAGCCTAATAAACATGGACTATCACTCTGCTTCAAGCTTACTGGCGAGGTCTCCGCGCCGCAGACTTGATGAGTCGCCTATTATATATTGGCTGAGTTCAGCCAAATTTTTGAAATAATTTGAAAATCCAAGCTGTCTAAGAAATACTGATGCTTATAGTCAGGTGGGGCCCAGCCAGACGGCAGTCCAGCGTTGTGTCTCCTCTGTTATCCTCCTGAACATAATCAGGATTTGTCAGCTGAGGTTTTTTAAAAAAGGAAAAAGCTTTTTGTCGAAGTTGACTTGGACTTCAAAAAAGAGAGAGGCCTGTTCTGTGTTTTTCATTGGGTGGCGGGGAAAGAAAACTAGCCTGGTATCATGGCCATGTGTATGAACTAGGCATACCCTTTATTTTGCACCTCAGCACATCCACAAGCCTATTCAGCCCCCTTAAATGGACAATTATAACTGAATTTTCTACTTTCTCCCAGTGTATGACACTACTGATCTATTTATTTCGCAAGGTTTATATACCACTTAAACCACAAAAGGAGCTGTGGCTGGGGTGGTAATGTGGCCTGGAAAGAGTCTTGAGGGCTAGATAGAGAGACCTGGAGGGGCACATTCGGAGTTCCTCTAGCTTAGCAGTTATATGAGTGGGGATTTGAGCCTGAGTCTTGCCAGTGGTAGCCCAACACTCTTCTCCAAGGATGGGGAACCTATAGCCCTCTGAACTCCAACTCCCATCAGCCCGAACTAGCTATGGCCAGTGGTTAGGGGTGCTGGGAGATGAAGTCCAATAACATCCGGAGAGCCACAGGTTCCCCATTCCTACTCTACTAAAGCACAGTGCCTCTAGATCACTTTATAATAGCTGATATCTAACATCTAACAAGTAGCTCCTTTTCATTCATAGCTGGTGTCCCATCTCATCCATTCTTACCTAATGCAAATAAAACCATCACCACGTTTATAGCCCTTGAGGCTAATTCCAAGCCAATCAAAAGTGGGCATGTGGAGGTGTTTTGTTTTGTTTTTGTTTTGAACAGCATTCGTAGGTACCTTGTGTGACCCGTCTTTTTATTCTCCACACCTGCCCCGGGAGACAAACCATTCATTAAATTGTAAAGGCTTTTTATATGAGTTCCTTGCAACACCAGGAGGCAACTGAAGCAGAAGGAATTCATGGAAGATCTCCAGAATTCATCCTCTGCTGATGTGGCCTGCAGGAAGGGAAGAATTTTCCTGAATTCATATGCAGGGGGGCGGGGAGAGTTTGTGACTCTCTTGTCTGGAGTGCTGTGAATGTGGACTGGGCTGAGACTCATTCACTTCACCACTGGGGAGCTAAGCCCTCTTTCCTCTTATTACCTTTGAAAAGGGTTCATTCAGAGTCAAATGCACATACATTTTTGTAGGAACTAGGAATGTCAAAGCATTCCATCAGAAACTGAAATGGCAGCAGAAATTGCTGCAATTCACATGTTTGTTGGAAACCAGGGACAGAAATCATGCAAGTGAATATGAGCAGTATTTACTATTGCTGGGGGGTGGGATGTTAGTCCACAAGCATCATTTAAATAATTGTGTTCCATTGAAATGCATTGAAATTAATTCCATTAGTTTTCGCTGTAGTGGATAGTGAGATGAACAATGCAGTTTTTAGTGGAAGCCGAACTGCAGCAGAACAGAAACAGAGCTGATTGCAACAAATGCTGGTCAGGACAGACCACTTCACATCCTAGTCAGAACTAACCTTCACTTGCTGGCAGACCTTTCAGGCAACATCTATAAGCAGAATGCTAGAGTCTAGCTCACACCCACTTGCTTATAGATTCACATAGAAGAGGGAGAAATAGATGTGTATCCCTTCACACTTGTGCCTCTGTGTGACAGGGAGCACCACCCAGACTAAAAGCAGCCCAAGGTTACACTTGCAAACTCTTCACATCTCCATGACAATTTTGCAGATCCTGTGTTTTCCAAAGGTCTTGAGCCAGAGTGTAACCAATTTCAGTAGGGAATATATCTATACCAGGACTGAAAACATGTAGTTGGACTACAGCTCCTCTCATCAATGTTGGTCATGCTGGGTGGAGCTCATAGGATGTCCAGCAACATCTAGAGCAGTGTTTTTCAATATCAGATCCCCAGACGTTGCTCATCTGTGACCCCCATCACCCCAGAGCTTTGGCTAAGCTGTCTGGGGGTGGTGGGAATTGTAGTTCAACACCATCTGGGGATCCAAGGTTGAAGAACACTGATCTGAAGGGTCACAGCCTCCCTGCTTCTGACCTTGACCTATATAGACAGATAGGACATGTGACTCGGTTATCACTCCAGTTCCGCTAACTACTCGCTCACCTTATGAGCTGAAGATGCTTATGGGTCCTGGTTAGTACTTTTAAAGCTTGAGCCAGTTTTGGGATCAGGATCTCTTACTTGTTTGTTTTATAGGCTTATATTCCACCCAAGCCAATTAGGTAAATAACGCTACACAAACCATGTTGGGACAGTGTTACCACCCTAACTGAGGGTTAAGCTATTTATCAAAAAAAGGTCTGTGTAAGCAGAAGAGTTTTAAACAGGTGTCTTATGTAAGCAGTCCTTGCTTAAGAGTAATCTACAAGGAGTTCCACAGCCTTGGCACAGGCGCACTAAATGGCCTCAGTTTCGTAGAAGCAAGGCACGCATCCAATGGAACCTTTAATAGTGCTTTTTGGTTGGGGCAAGGCAGTCTTTCAAGTATGTAAAGGTTGATGGGGGGAAATAATTATAAATTTAATAGATTTACATTCCAACTTCCCTCTGAAGAGTGGCGTACATAGTTCTCTGTTCCAACCACCACTGCTGCCATTTTGCTCTCATACCAACCCTCTAGATGAGAGAGAGTGACTGCTGGCACAGGGCCAATCAAGAAGCTTTGGGACTCAGCTGGGATTTGAATGTGGACCTCCCTGCCCTAGGCTAATACACTGGGCATTCCACTGCACCAGCTCTCAAAGGCCTCTCTATGCATGCCCAAGCCACGTGATTCAGCTCACAAGCCTAATTAACACTTTCTGCAACAATACATGAACCAGAACAGCCATCCCTTGAAATTCACACCTCTGAATTTTGCAATGCAGTTATCCAGCCAAGTAATGTGTGCAAAAAAAATTGCATATTCTAGGGTAAAGTGTACATGTGAATGCATATATTGGTTAAATTAACACAAAAAGCGTTACATTGGGGAAATCCTTTTGCAAAACTGTGTTCACTAGGCAAAATTGCGTACAAAAATGTGTATATTAGGAGAAGTTTGTACTAAGATGCTAATGAATAAGCATCAGGACTTTTAAAAAAGAAAATAATAATAATAATCACAATCTGATGTGGAAATGTGGAGAAGTGAACTTAAGGTTGGAAAAATGAGAAACGGAGAGAAACCAAAATTGACAGATCTGCCCAGCTCTCGCCTCCATCCCTGAGAGGGATGACTCGGTCCTCAATGATGAGAAACCCTCCGTGGTACTTGCAGTGTACATGTCCACCCACTGCAAATACCCCCAGCTACTCCTTGGAGTCTAAACAAACCTCTTCTCAGAATTGCTTCCTGAAAAGAGCAGCAGCTTTGCTGCTTCCAGCCTCCCTGCCTTCTTCAGGGGCAAGATGCACAGGTAAGTCTCGCTTTGTCTGTGCATTTGCTTTTTGGAGACGGGGGGGGGGGGGATTGCTCCCTGCGCACGAGGAAACTGCAGCCTCACCCGTCAGAATTTATTTGCTGGCGACAGACGAGCGCGCGCAAACGTTTCGATGACTCCGGCTCGCCTCCTGCTTTCATTAGGTCGGGTGAGCCGATCCCAGATGGCGTTATGGAAATCGGCAAATGAAAACCATATTGATCGGCCTTGTGAACTAATGCGAAAAAGCTGCTCCGAAGGGGAAAAGGTGGAGAGGCGTGTGTGCTCCACTGTTCAACCCGATAGCCCCTTGTTAAGGCCTTTAATCATTTATTAATGTAAACCCACTCCTTCCCTTTCTCCTCCATTCCCTTTTCCTTTCCACTCAAATTACCACAGCCATAGAGCATCCTGTTCCATTTATCTTTTAATGTTTCCTTTATTTAATTTATTTTTAAGTTACATGTTGAATTTTATTACAATGGCAAGTGTGTGTCCTCTCTGAATCTTTCTTTCTTTCTTTCTTTCTTTCTTTCTTTCTTTCTTTCTTTCTTTCTTTCTTTCTTTCTTTCTTTCTTTCTTTTTCCCTTCTCCCTTCTGAAGGGCAGCTTCAAATGACTTGAGATTTTACATATGTGTTTGTTGCATTCGTCTGAAATGTTAGGGCCCCTGACCTTCTTCTGCTACAAACCTGTACAGAATTTCAAAGAACTTCATTGCAGGATTGAACCATAGCCTGTTTGAGCAAACTTAAATTTCTGTTGTGTGATTGAATCCCTTCTGCAAAATACTGATGGGCTGGAAGTGGCCTAGGTTATCGTGAGGGGGTGCATTCCGCAGAGTGATTGACTAACTCTGCAAAAGAAGGTACTCCTTTGTGTCCTGCCCAACAATATTGGGCTGATCCATCTATAACAGAGAGAGTAGTAGCATCTTGTCCTAAATGGAGTTCTTGCAAAGATTATGGGGAAATGTATGTAAGCCAATTGGAGTTGTGTAAATGCTAATATAGAAAACAAAACAAAAAAATACCCTGGAGCCCAACCCATCATCCAATGGAATTTGGGGATTTGGAGAAGGACCGTAGCTCCGTGGTGGAGCATCTGCTTTGCATGCAGAAGGTCCCATGTTCACTCCTCAGCATCTCCAGGTAGGACTGGGAGAAACACCCCACCTGAAACCTTAGTGAGATGCTTCCAATCAGTGTAGACAGTTCTGAGCTAGATGGATCAATGGTCCTACTTGGTATAAGGCCCCCTTTTGTGAGAGGGGGATCAGGCTTAGAGAGAATGGCTAGCCCATAGTCCACCCAGCAAGCTTTGTGGCCAAACCCTCCCCAGTCTTATCCCAACACTCTATAGTCACCACACTGATGTGGAAATGAGGTTCCCTTCACTCTGCTGCCATTGACTTCCCAGTAAAAGTGTGCTTGGGGGATCCTGTTGTGTAACTGTGGTTCCAGATTTTTTGGGGGACGGACGGACAGACAGGTCGTCCCAAGGGCAGGCCCCCAAAGATGTGCCTGATGATCTATTTCAAAAATATGTGGATGAAACATATTCTTTCTTTCCGTTTCCTTGAACACTCATGTCCAAGTCCACCCCCCCTCTGCCTTCCACCCACCCACCCCGCTAGGGTTTGTGTTGTGATCCAACCTTTCTGTTCCCTTCCAAAGGCTCCAAACATCAAACAGTATATAAATTACAGCCAGAAATCCTCTCTGTGACGGCCAAGTGGGTCTTATTTGTGACCAAAGAGCACAGCATAAGGAACAGCAAGAAGACTATGAAGAGCTCTCTCTCTCTCTCTCTCTCTGCATCTCTTACCCCCCCCCCACCCCCGTTCCCACTGGGAGTGTTGTTTATAGAGCATTATAATTTATAACTGAAGAGAGTGGATTTAATTTCAGTGGAGGGGGCTCGCCAGCAGGGCGCCGGCCGGCAATCATATGAATCAGCAAGCTGCAAACGCTATTGAATGGAAAGTATTCTCGCTGGCCACAAACGGACAGTGTTTCTCCTGAAACAGCTCCCTCGGTGCAGGAGGATGCTGCCGTCGTTCATCTATTTTACATATCTTACTCCTGTTTTAATTCTGCTGTTTTCTTAAAAGCATTTTCTCCCTTTGTTGCCACTCTGAAGCATCTCCTTTCCCCTCTCCATCGTCGTGTCCACCCCTTCTTTCTTTTTATTTCCTTATTTCCTAACCTAACATTAGAAACTAATTGTATCGCTGGACTTGTAGATATTCCAATCTGCTTCCCTCCTCCCCGACTCCCTTCTTTTTCTTTTGACACATGGTGCGTTGTTGAGGGTTTCTCCAAACTCCCCCCCCCCCCGCTCCACCCTAAATCCTTTCATCATCTGATCCTGTGTACAGCAACTTTGTATGGCAACTGAAGTTAAAACATGCAAACAAGACTGTGATCGTCCATTAGCATTAATATTGTAAAATAGCAGTCAGATTCAATCACAGGAAGTTTTATTTAATCATGGATGTTTTGTGGAGTCTGGTGCATTTCTTAAGCACAAATGGGACTGGCAGAGATGCGGGGGGAGTTGAGGAGCTGTATGCTGGAGAAACCTTCAAAACTTTTGCTCGTTTTGAAATACGACCAAGTGGAGACTTTGAACAACTTAGGTATAGCAGCTGTTCAGAGTTGTGCACAAAATACTTTGATCCAGGTGAGGGGAATCATGGGAAGTATAGTCTGTTAAGATCACTGGGAATCTGCAGCTCTGTGAGGGTGCAAACCACAGTTCCCAGAATTCTTTGGGGGAAGTCATGTGCTTTCAATGTGCAGATCTACCTGCAACTGCCCATCAACCCTGACTATTGGTCATGTTGGCTTGGGCTAATGGGAATTAGATTTTGTGGGAGGAAGAGAAGATGTGTTTCAGTTCACGTTCTACTGCAAACACGACTCAACTTGAAGCACACCTAACCTCTGACCTTCAGACTCCTTTCAATTTTGTGTACACACCTCCAATTCTCCCCTCAAATGTCTGAATTAAGGGATAGTGGACAATATTACGTTGGACAAAATTGCATAGAAAATAGTGCATATAAGGAGAAATGTGTCCTAAAATGCTGGTGAATTTTCAGAAGGACTTAATATATATATATATTTGCAAACCAGTGTGGAAATGTGGAGAACTGAATTTAAGGCTGGAACAATGAGAAATTGATGTTGAGAGATTTGTCACATGGTCTGTCACCCTTCGCTGCCAGCCATCCTAATCATCTCACCATCCCAATATGCTTTGCCCAGCCCCGTAGCTCATTCAGCCATTGCACCCACTCTCCATTTCAGAAAGTGCCATTAAAAATATATTGTGCATATTAGAGGATATGCGTATTAGGGGAGAATGTGCATAAAATGCATAGATTAGTAAAAGCAGCAAACAAAAAATTAAGGGAGGATTCCTTACAAAAACGTGTATACTGCACAGTATTGCATACATATTCTATATATTTTTCTGTGTTAGGAGTAACTAATTTAACTGTACATTTGTGCAGGGGGGAGCTTTTGCTTTAGATCTCGGGAGATTGCTATGGTACTGCTCTATAAGAGGGGTGGGAAACCTCAGGCTTGGGAGGGTCTCAAATATGACCCTCCAGCTCTCCCTTTCTGGCCCTCAGGATACACCTCCTCTCCTCAGGCCACACCACTCACCAACTATATTTCACACCCTCCTAGAGGGTTTTGGCCTACCTGGAATGTGTCTTCATATGCTGATCCTGGATGGAAGATAGAGGTGTGTGTGTGTGTGTGTGTGTGTGTGTGTGTGTTCAGAAAGGTAAAGTTTACATTCATTGCTCCACCTACTTTTGCCACTGGCTCCACCCACCCCTGGCATGTGGCTCCCAAAGGATTGCCCAGATGCGGATGCAGATCTCTACACAATTTGGTGCATGCAAATTTCAGTTCTAGAAAGGAGGCAGAATCCATTCACGTCCTTCTCTTGTGCTTTGGCGTTATTGTAACTGGAACAACACAGCTACAAAAATTGGAATGGTATAAGATGCTGTAAATGAGTATGATGATTGCCACATATCGAGAACAAGAAAGATGCAAACCACCCATGCTTTTTTAAAAAGAGGAGCCCACTCATTAAGGACTCCCGCCCGTTTCCCTGCTGCACTGTTGCATTACCCGCTTAAAGACTGGAATTAATTCAGAAAGGCTGTGTGCTGAATTTTTATTTTTATTTTATTTTATTAAGCTGAATTTTATAAGGTGGCTTATGACTGTGTAGCACCACTTCAAGTTACAAATGCACATGCGCTTGTGGTAAACCTCACTCAGTTTATTGGTTGGCTTTGATGAAACTCAGCAGCGCAGCAGCATTGCAATGTGTTCGCACCAACATGCACCCAGCTAAACGTATGAGTATTTGTAGAGCCATCAGCATAGGCTGAGATAACACACACAATCTAAGACGGGGTGGAGAATCTTAAGGCCTCTCTGTCTGGCCCTCGAGACTCTTCCCAGGCCACACCCACTCCCCTTAGGCCACACCCATCACTGGCCCTGCTGCACCCCCTCCTTGAATGTTTTTGCTTGGCTGGAATTTGTCCTGGAACTATGATAATGCCTCTTGCTTGCCTTGTAAGGAAGATCGAGAGAGAGGCATGCATTGAAACTAGCCTCCCGTAGAAAGGTAAAAATTGCATTAGTGACTATGCCCCCTTTCACTTGTGGCCTCACCCACCACTGGCAGGTTGTGTTCCCCCCCCCAAAAAAAAAAGTTGCCCAGAAGGGAACGTGGGCCTCAGGTTGAAAAAGGTTCCCTACCCATTATCCAAGAAATCAGGAGAGACAAGGAGTGGCGAGAGAGCTGTTTGAGAAAGCCAGAATGACGAGCTGGATTTTTGTCAGGGGTTTAAATGCACTGGTGGCAAGAGCAAATGGGTAAAGGTAAAGGAACCCCTGACTGTTAAGTCCACCCGCGAATGACTCTGGGGTTGCGGCGCTCATCTCGCTTTACTGGCCGAGGGAGCCGGCGTTTGTCCGCAGACAGCTTCTGGGTCATGTGGCCAGCATGACTAAGCCTCTTCTGGTGAACCAGAGCAGCGCACGGAAATGCAAATGGGTACCAGGAACTAAAGAATTCCCCAGGAATAGAGCAGTGGAAGGAGGCCCTCATTTGGAAATTGAGAGTTTTGAAATGAAGCATGAAGTTCGGACGGGTGAGAAGGAAATCTAAAAACTCATCTCCTCCTGATCCAATTTTTTATAACTAAAGAAGATTAACATTATGAGGCATCCTCCCCTCTTTGTCTGCTCAAAATGGTGACCTTTATCCCCCAAAACAGGGGTCTGTTTCAGTCCCTGCTCCCTGCACTTGCTTCAGTTTTGATGTGCTCTGGCAGCTGAGCAAGGCTAATAAACCGAGAGAGGGCCAGCTGGCTGAAAGGGACAAATTCAAATCATCTGACCTGCACAAGTAACATGATGCCCATATTCCTTCATTTAGCATAATTAATACATTATATTTCCACTGAGTTTGATAAACTAACACACGGACCTCTTCCCCTCTCCACCACCAGCACCATTTCTCCTTTCCCCTTCTCCCTGGTGGCCTCTCAAGTAATGAATCCTGGAGATCTAGTGTTTAAATGCTTTTAAGACCTAACAGGAAATATTGTGTCTTAATAAAGCTAAGATCCAAAGTCCCAGTTGGGCCACTGCGAGTGAGGCAAAGGGTTGTCTCCGAGGTGGCATGGCACATTTTGGGACCGCTGCCCAGTCAGACCCTTCAAATTCTCATGAATATGTTATGTCTACAATCAATGGAGATGTGTTAAGCATTATATAGCTGGGTTTCCCTTGACAGAGTCTTTTGTTGTGTAAAGAGACAGCATTGTCTTGGAGGGCTCTGGGACTTGAACCGGGAGCCTTGGGGTCAGGAATCTGGCCCAGAGAGCTACCTAGATTATCTGTGGTCAGGCTACAGAACCTCCTTTTGGCACAGGAGGGAAGAGAAGGTTCCACATCAGCCCCTATAATTGGCATGAGGGCTGCCAGGTCTCCTCAGGCTCTGAGGTGCGAGGGGACTCAGAGGTGACACCTTGCAGGTTTGGGGTGGAGCCTGATGGGGCAGAGGATGGCACTTGGCAAGGACCTACAAATGCGCTTGCCGACTCACCAATGGCAAACGGATCCTTTAATCTGGCAAGGGCAGCATCAGGGAGATACCCTGCTTTTGTCAGGAGAAGTGGAGAGGACCTTGCTGATGCCACGTTGAGCCTCAGTACTTTTCCAGTGTCTTTCAGCTGCAGCTCAACTAGGATGGCCCCAGCCCACCCACCTTTTTGCTTTAAGGATGGACGTCATCCTTGAAATTTGGGTCCAGAGCCTCCCAAATTTGCCTAGATTAGAAGCAGTCCCCAAGCTTTATCAAGCTACCCTTTAATACGGGGCAGGGAAACGTAGGCCCTCCAAATGCTGCTGGACTACATCTCCCATCAACCCCAACCAGCATGGCTCATGGGAGTTATAGTCCAACAATATCTGGAGGGCCACAGGTTCCATACTCTTTCTATAATAGGAGGTGCCTGGAGGGCATTTCATTGTGCCAGTTGATGTGGACCTTCATGGCTGGGATTTGAGATGCCGTGCTCCGAATCAGCACCAGGATTAGATCAAAGTATGTGCCTTGAATTGCAACCAGAACCACATTGGAAGCTGGTGAAGATCTTTTAACATGTTTGAGCAAAGATTGAAGTAACTGCCATCATTTGAACCAATTGAACAGGGATGGAGGGTCTTTTTGTCCCATGAGCCTGAGGTTCACCACCCCTGCAGTTGAAGTTGTTAAATAGTTTTCAAGGGCAGCCCCATGCACAATACATTGCAGTAATCAAGTCACTTAAGGCAGAAGACCGACTTGCAAGCTATTTCCTATGACTTAGAAGGCTTATCTCTTGCACACATCTAGAGAAGTATTGGTGGGGGTGGTGAAGGGAAACCAATGCTAGTAATACCTTGGTACATATTAATCTTTCCATTATGCTCTCGGTTCTTCTGTGTGAGCCCCTGCATTCCACTGTCTCTTCGTTCAGTAATTTAATTAGGATGGCGACTTGGAGATCTTGCAGCCGATTAGAGGCCGTGACTTGCTTGAGAGATCAAGAAAGCAAATTGATAAATGTCAGAGCAAAGGTGGGCTGTGTGGGAAGAGAGAAGGGGAGGCAGCCCTATGCCTTTGGCTCTGAATGAGTGATCAAGGTCAGCTCTGGTTTGTTAACATATTCTGGGACCCCAGTTCATTATAAATAGCACCCTGGTGGTTTGCCTTTGCCCCTGAAGATCACAGTTGAGATTTACCAGTGAGCCTTCTTTGTAGCTGGCTGGAGATGGGAGAGAGGAAGCACTCCTTAAAAACCTAGAAATCAAACTCTTCTGTACTGAATATCTTAAAAAGGCATTTGTGTTTTCCCAGGGCTGGACTGGCCCAATATATTTTGCCACCTGAGGCAGAGGACGAGATGGCACCCGCTCCATTCCAGACTGGTAGCTGAATCTTAGTTGAGCACTAGTGATTGGATGCTGTGCATTTAGGGGCATCAGTCTAGGCTAAGAGGGTGAAGGGGAAGTGAAGAGGGACACACAGCTTCAACATCTCACTGTCATTGCCCACCCCCTCTGCCTCACTCAGACTAATGGTAGGACTGCCCCGTATATATATCGAATCGTCAGGATCTCTTGTCCTAGCTGCACACCTCTGCCTACTTTGGGCATATTGTATTCTGATTGGATATGAAGTGGAGAAATCTTCCATGGGACAGTTCTTCAGAATCTTCTGTGCTGCTCTTGCCCAGCTCCTGTTCATATCAATGGGGCTCACTCAGGAGAACCTCCCAGTAAGATTATCTCCAATGGGTCAAATCAAATAATCATGTGTACCAAGAGTGAATTCGAGAGCCAGTGTGGTGTAGTGGTTAGGAGCGATAGACACGTAGTCTGGGGAACCAGGTTCGCATCTCTGCTCCTCCACATGCAGCTGTTGGGTGACCTTGGGCCAGTCACACTTCTTTGAAGTCTCTCAGCCCCACTCACCTCACAGAGTGTTTGTTGTGGGGGAGGAAGGGAAAGGAGAATGTTAGCTGCTTTGAGACTCCTTCGGGTAGTGATAAGGTGGGATATCAAATCCAAACTCCTCCTCCTCCTCCTCCTCCTCCTCTTCTTCCTCCTCCGCTTCTTCTTCTTCTTCTTCTTCTTCTTCTTCTTCTTCTTCTTCTTCTTCTTCTTCTTCCTCTTCTTCTTCTTCTTCTTCTTCTTCTTCTTCTTCTTCTTCTTCTTCTTCTCTTAAGTGATGGTCCTCATTAGGTTAGCCACAGCATCATTGCAAAAGCGAACCATGATGTGCCTAAAATGTTCATGTGCTAATATATGTGTATAAGCCCAAATTTTAGAAAGAATTGCTTTAATTCCGCTAGTGGCGAAGACCATGAGCAGCTAACCTGTGTGCCTACTCGGTCTCCAGTCAAGGTGCTAAGTGTTGATGAGGGAACATCAACCCTTTTGACTGCTCTTTCTTTTTCTGCTTCTTATCTTTAAAATGGACTTGGACCTGTCTGTCCTTCGACTAAAGCAGAGGAGGCTAACCTGTGGCTCTCAGTAGGTTTTGTTACTTCCAACTCCCATCAGCCCCAGACAGCATGACCTACGAAGTCTGGAGTCATAGAGTCCAGCAGCATCTGGAGGCCTGCAGGTGTAGTCATCCCTGAAATAGAGGACAGTCCTTTGTAAAGTAGGACATGAGACCACCTTAGAATCCAGCCCAAAAGGGCACCATCCACAATCAAGAGGGAAGTGGCAGCAGGCTTAGGGAAATCTCAGGCCTTGAAAAAGTACAAAAAAAAAACCCTTTAGGAAAAAAAGAGGTCCCTTATAGGGATAGAGGAGTAATTTGGTACCATCAGGAGTTTAATGTGAATCTACCTTATTTGCAATTTCCAAAGTCATGGGTGAAGCAAATCATAGCTCTCCTTCAGATTTTGTGTTGTGGTTCTCCAACCAAATAATATGTATGATGATGTGAATGTTTGGGGGAAAGCATGCCTAAAATTGCATATATTTCTGAAAGTAGCTTATTAAAAGAGCATTCTATTAAGGCAAAAAAATTCTTGCAAAAAAATGTATCTTAGACAGAATTATGTATATTAGGAGAAATTTGCGCTGAAGTGCTGGCTAATTTCCATGAAGACTTCTTTAAATAATAAAAAAGCAAACTCATACAGAAATGAGAACAATTGAATTCAAAACCAGAACAATGAGAAACTGAAAGAAGCCAAAATGGAGAGATTTGTCACATGGTCCATGTCACATGACTCCAGCCCTCTCAGCCTTAATCAACCCACCCTCCCAATATGCTTCACCCTTTGCCCAGTAGCTCATTATCTCATTTGCAGCCATTGCAGCCCCCTCCCCACGTCAGAAAGTCCCATTCAAACCTCTTTCCTGCTGTAGTTTTTTTTCATAGGCCCCAGTTCCTTGACATGAAGTTAAGCTGGTGTCAAGCCCCTTCTCCTATCAGGAAGTGTCTTCCAGAAAGACTTTCTTAAGTCCTTTCCCCCCACCGCCCTTGAAGTGAAGCTGCGAATCGCTTTGAGGTGAATGTGCGTGTTTTTTGTTTTGTTGTTTTTTTTCAAAAATCTAGAACAAAAGAGTTTTTCCTTACAACAGCTGTGCAGTTTTATTAAAAATTTAGAGAAATCTTATGTGTCTAATCCTTTGAGCGGATGTGTAATTACTTGGCGAGGGCGCTTACACATGGATAACCTAGCTGTACTGTGAGACAAGATTCTTATGTTTAATTTAAAGGACCGGAGCTTCTGCTGTGGTGGAGATTATCAACACCAAGCCCTAAGAAAAGAATGCACAGCCCAAACCGACTGCTCTGCGTTTTCATTTGTTGCACAGATGTTCGGGGCCATCTGACGAGCAGATAGCGGAGTTGCCGAGAACGGCAAACGGGCAGGAGATGTGCAAGAGAGATGTGAACATCAGCTTTGTATTCAGTGGGTTTTTTCATTTGCTTCTGGGGTTGGGGTTTGTGTCTCTCCTGACTTCTGGATATGACTTGTCTCCTTTCTGCTCCAGATTAGCATGGCTACTCTCTCTGTTAAGCTGCATCCCTTACTCAAGGGTGTGAGAATAAGACGATCCGTGGCTACTAGGCACAATGTCTGTGTTCTGCCTCCACTGTCAGAGGCCATATGTCTTTGAATTCCAGTTGCTGGGAATCACAGGTAGGGTGAGTGCTATTGCTCTCACGTCTCATGTTCAGGCTTCCCATCGGGACAGCTGGTTGGCCACTTTGAGACCAGGATGCCAGACTGGGTGGGCCTTTGGCCTGATCCAGCTGCAGGGGTCTTCAGGTGTTCCTAAGTGTTGGTGCTTCTAGAATACAGGGCATGGGAAACATATTACGTGTTCATGGAGACTGAATGTGTACCTTCCTTCCATAGAAAGGCCAGGCATCGCTGTTTTCCCAAATGCATGGGGCGAGATCCTTCAGATTTGCTTTGGCATCTAAGCCTTAGATGTAGTGAAATTGCTCACCAGTGAAGGTTTCAGTGGAAACACACAGAGAGATTGGATGAGTACCAAGCAAGCCTCGTGTGATGGAATCAATGGAATCATTGGCAGTGGCACCAGCCTTTTACCATGTCGCCTCCATGGAGAATATTTTGACATGCAGATGAATGAGACCCTTGTGTAGATGGGTCGTCATCCATCTCCTGGCACTCAAGTTCACTGGACACCACAGACGGGGCAATTCTTAGCTCTGCCTCCAGGCCCCTTGATGTTGCTTTCTGGAACTTCTTTAACTGACAGGAGGTGCGATGCTGCGATCCCCTTCAATCAGGGCTGGGCAACTTTTTTGTTTTGTTGTGGACCACATTTCCTTGGGAGTAAGCTGCTGGGAGTGGAGCAGGCAGAGCTAGAAGTGTGTGGGGCCACCCCTTTTCTTTCTCTCTGCTGCCCCTTCTCTCTCTTTCTCTTCCCCCTAACCAGCTAGATGCCAAGAGTTAGTTCACTATTTTAGTCTTGCAGGTGGCCTTTTAAATTAGTTAAGCACCCCATGAAAATAGGCCAGGGGTGCAGATTCCCCCTACCTGAACCCACCTTAGATAGAAAGAGATATCTGAAAACGATATTCAACCAGGATCATTGGAGGAGAGTGGGAATAAATCTTCCTGGCATAGATGGGAATCTCCCCAGGAAGCTCCTACAGAAGGTGAAGGGCAGGTGCCTTGACAGTAGCGAGAACCTTCTCTCATCTTTCATAGTGTGACTTCTTCTCTTGGAGTACAATCCTAGGTCTTGCAGTGGCCTCATCACACTGGCTCTTGTGAGATATGTTACCTACTCCTTATGTCTCACTGCCTGCTGATAATTGCTGTCTAGGCTGGAAGGTATGGAGAAGCAGGAAGTTGTATCCATAGCCCAGTGACAAAAGGTACTCCTATATGTACCAGGTACAGTGGTACCTCGGGTTACATACGCTTCAGGTTACAGACTCCGCTAACCCAGAAATAGTACATCAGGTTAAGAACTTGGCTTCAGGATGAGAACAGAAATCGTGCTCCAGCGGCGCGGTGGCAGCGGGAGGCCCCATTACCTAAAGTGGTACCTCAGGTTAAGAACAGTTTCAGGTTAAGAACGGACCTCCAGAATGAATTAAGTTCTTAACCCGAGGTACCACTGTATATGTACCAGGCTTGGCCAGTAGTCAAGAGTCTTGATACTGCCTGCTAATCCCGGAGGCCGATATTGCGCAATGTTATTCCCTTCTGTGCCTGAAGAGGGCTCTGATCCCAAATGATCCCAAGTAATGCAGATGACGTTGGACTCCCATCAGCCCCATGCAGCACAACTGATGATCAGGGATGGTGGTCCAGCACTATTTATTTATTTAATTTATGCTTACATTCCTTTTCCCCCCTTTTTCCTTTTCCTTTTCCTTTTTCCTTTTCCTTTTTCAGGCAAGTGCCCACTGGAAGCAGCTTAAAAACATAAAACAGTGAGAGATAAAGAAAGCAATAATACAAAATGTTAAGCTTAAAAAGACAGCATCTCTCCAAAACCTGGAGCGTACTGGGGTGGGGAAGGCTCCATAAGCCATTGGCCCAGAGGGTCCCAGATCAGGAACCTGGAATTACTTTCACGTGGTTCAGATCCCACAGGTACAACATTAAATGGTGCGCTTTGATCAGATTGCTACCAGCAATTGGGCCTAAACAACCCGTGGTGCAGTTCCTTTAATAGGACCATAATTATGATCTGCATCTGATCACTGGAATGCTGATCTATTTATTTTGTGTTTGGGAGAAATGTGCAAACAAGCCATAAACTTGGTGAATTAAATAAGCACTGGGCGTGAAGAAGCAAATGTTATTGGGGGAGGGGGGAGGGAGACGGAGAAAAATCAAGACCACACTATGTAGCTGGACAGATGTGTTGAGCAGCTTAGCTCTTTGTTGAGTCCAACGCTTGCAAATGAAAATGTCTCAGTTGTAAGAAATTAAAGACAAAACATGCTGTTAGATTATAGGGAAAGGGAGGAGGAATGAGGCGTATCAGGCTGGTATTTAAGCCATGCCATTAATTGTTTTGAGGGTTGTTTTAATGTATGTATATCTATCTATTAAAAGAGTCCTTCAGCCCTCAAGCAATTGCTTTGTTTAATTTGCATTTGTGCCATGTGACCTTGCATAATAGCCAGCGAACGTGGAGCATCCGAAAGGCCGGGGCTGTTGCAATTGTAGGTTCTGCCTTGTGCAAATGAAGATGCGTCTAAAACGGCATTTCTCTTTGTTGTGTGTGTGTGTGTGTTTTTCAAAAGGCGCTCTAATGAATTAGCGGAAAATGCACTGCTGTAAACAGCTGTTGTGTGTTCGTCAAGCATCTGCGGAGGGGTCTGTCTGCTTTTCATTTCTTTCCATCATTCCTTCTCTCTCTCTTCTGACACAACCCACAGACTATTTTAAAAAAAAATGGCCCTGCTCCTACTGTAAAATGTAATATTTATTTCCAGATAACGCACTCCAGTTTCTCTAAGTATTTGGGGGGGGGGGAGTGTCAAGCAGATTTAACTGACGTTACAAATACAGAATTCAGAGACAGTTGTTAATGTGATTCTCAGGGGAGCCAGTGCATTGTAGGGCATGGACTTCCCTGACCGAGGGAGACAGTGGTTCAGATCCATTATCCATGGTGTCACCTTCCCTCAGCCTACTGAACAGCACAGGCTTGTTTGGGGAAGAAAACGGGATAAAACCTGGAAGCATGCTTTGCAGGGAAGGGCTGTAGCTTACCAACAGAGTCTGAGGTTTGTTGCTGAGTGATTTGATGGAAGACTTCAAGTGAGGTCAGATTCTACCCATTCCACGAAGTGGTGCTATTTATTTACATGTTTGACAGTGTATCCCATGCCGTGTTAGACTCTTAAAGCTAATTGCAACCCGAGAGCCAGTGGTTGGGGAGCCAGACCAGGAACCCCAAGAGGCCAGGGTTCAAATGGCCCACTCAGCCATGTTGACTTGGCAGTCAGTTACTGTCATTCAGCCTAACCTGCCTCAGGTGGTTGTTGCAAGGGCAAATTGAGCATGGGGGTGGGGGTGGGGAACCATGGATGTTTATTGCTCCCCTGAGTGAAGGTCTCTTTCCAGTAGAAGCCTCACACATATACCAAGTTGGAAAAATGGAAAAATAGTGTGTAGGTTTATCACCGACCCTCTCCCCTCTACCTCGGGATGCCATATTGTCTTACACTGAATGTAACCAAAACACTTTATAAACTTTACAGAGAAAGAGACATTGCACGTTCTTTTGTATTTCATGAAAATCTTTAATAATTTTTTTTTTTAAAAAAATAAGTAAATAGATTTGAACCCCAGCAATGCTTTGGATTGCCACACTTTGTAGATGCTAATATGGGAAGAGTTTTATAGTGTGTGTGTGTATACATATACATATACATATACATATACATATACATATACATATACATATACATATACTGTATGTGTGTCTAGATATGTATTTCCATCTGAAATAAATATGTTTCCATTCACCCACCCATCCTGCGACTGAATGTAAACCCCTTCCTTTCAAGAGTTAATAAACACACCCAAGCTGTGCTGATCTTGTAGCTTTAGCGAGCCTTAATCTGTAAGCTTGATTACCTCCTAACCTTCAGTCGCCTGACGCAGCAGGGGGTGGCAGGAGGTGCGGGAGGGAGAGGGCTCCACAGCAGCTTTTGTGGCGTTGTGCCCAGCTTGGACTTAAAGGGAAATCGTTCGGGAAAAGGAGACGGATGGGGCTTTGTCATCTGCACAGCGGCAATGGCAGAGCAGTAGCTCAACGACAGAGAGTCTCCTTTGCACGCAGAAGGTCCCAGGTTCAGTCTCCAGCATCCCCAGGCAGGGCTGGGAGAGACCCTCTGTCTGAAACCCTGGAGTCAGTCAGTGTTGACAATGCTGAGCTAGATAGACCAATGGCCTGACTCAGTTTAAGGTGGCTTCCTATGTATTTTCAGTGCTCAGGATGAGAAGCAGGGAAAGGGGGCAGTCCCTGGCTGTGAGATTGCAGGGGGGAATTCCATGACACCACTAAACTCTCATGGTTATGCCTCTTTCCATTCCCTACTGCCCATTAGATGGATAGATTTATGGTTCTCGCCATGGCAGTGTGGTCTCTGCTTCCCCATCAGTGTCTAGTCAGGCCTTTCACATAACTTCTGGATGTTTGGACTTCCTCTGCTCCCATTTTTGCCTTCTGGTGAAGGCCACACAGTGCAAGATGCACCCTGGCTTTCCCATGTGATATCCTGTCCACCTAGGGATCCACACTCAAATACATAGGGGTCACCAATGTGGTCCCATGGTACCTTTGAGGTCTTCCCCTGGCACCCAGCAAATCTCAGAGTGCCCTCCCCTCACTGCCTTGGTCATGAGTGTGTCTACCTTTCTTTCCCTTGAAAAATACATAGAGCTAATGGAGGAATTTGAAGAGTGGCGCTCATTCCGACTTCCTCTTTCAGTCCTGTGTGGTTTTCAAGACTCAGATTAATTCTGCCGGATCTGGGGAAAACAAAGTGTGTGTTTCGGTCTGTCTGCCAGAGTCCAGTCCAACAACATCTGGAGGGCCATTGGTTCTCCACCCCGGCATTAAAACGATTTTGTTTTGCCATTGTCACAAGGGTCCGAAACACAGCCCCAGTTGCCTGCCTTCCAGTGTGGACCACCATCCATCCACACTCAAAAGAACAAACCTGGAATGATGCCACGTAGCAAAATAGCCTCATTCCGAGCGGAGATGTATTTGCAGACAGTGGTTGTCCAGGGCAGCAGACTGGGGGTGGCGTTAGCATTGCTGCCCACAGTGGTCACCCTGGGGTGCCAGGCAGGCTGTGTGAAGGGGGCCTCTGCACAGCACAGGGGCAGCTTTGTCAATGGGGCTGGCTCTTGCAGAGAAGAAGAAAGAAGGAGAGGAGGTCCAACACTAGGTGGAGCCAGAGCCAATGGCAAGAAGAACCCATTCATCCTCTTCAGGAGGAAGCTGACAAACAGCGCCACCCTTTTGACTGGTTGGATGTAGAAAGGCAAGCAGGTGTGGGCTGGCTGAAGGGCAGATTGAGGTTGGTGGGACAATGCCCCGTTCACCCACATGGACCAGCCTCCACAGTGCAGCATCAGGAGGCTCTTTCTAATTCCACCCCTCCCAATCTCCCAAATTTCATCTTGCAGCAGTTTTGAGGATGAATTTTTGAGGACTCCACACAATGCATTTCAAGGTTTAGATACCTTTAAGCCTTTCCTAGCAAGACCTGTCTTTTGACATCCTTCATCATGCTTCCTCAATGCCCCATCTTGCCCGACTTACGTTGAGGGGTTCAAAACTGGGCCTCGCGGTGAGCTGGTGTAATGCAGAGACTGTGAGCACAACCCAGAGCATCGTTTCCAAATTTGGATGTGTGGTTTTGTCCATGGTTAATATGCTGGGAGTGATGGGGCTTGGGGTGGGGTGGGGGTGTTGCTTGCTTGCTCTGTGACCACTCTGTGACCTTCCAGAATAAAAGTTGCCGATCGGAAGCAACTGGCTGAGAATTACAGTGGTTGATATATTCTAATTTAAATAGAAACGTCCTCCGTTTAAAATATGGTTCATTCACCGGTCAAACCGTCCTTACTCCCTTTAATTGAATTAAGATGGGCAAATGAGGGATGTATGCAGGACAAGGAGGGAGAAAATGTTCAACAAATCACTGTTATCCTTCCTCAAATGGTGTAAAACGAATCAATTAGAGGCATGTCAGAGCACCTTTTACACACACACGCAACTTTCCGACTGAGAATGTTTAATAAAAGTGGAAATTTAAATTGGAGGATAATAAATTAAATTTTTTTTCAGCTACTCTTAATTCAATTTCCACCACTACCCCTCCAGTTTTTGCTTTGGGAGGAAAATGCTGTCAGGATTTGTGTGGCTGTTAAATCAACGATGGTCCTCTCCTCTTTTATTTTTCATTATTTTATAACTGGTACATTTCTCAAAACATGTCCACATATTTTGCGTCTCATTGAATCCTGGTGGCAGCTACATAAAATGAAGGGAAGGCAATAGAGTGGATTCCAACCACTCAGCCTTAAAAAAAAAAAGATTGTCCTCACCTAGGTGGAGAATCTTGAGACAGCAGGAGTATTCTCTTCTGCATTCGGCTTGGTTGTCGGGATCAAAATCAGAGAGGAGACATTTGTGCCCATATATACATGGAGGCTAAAAAAAAGAGGAGGGAAGAAATTCCCAAGTGCTATAAAATGGCATCTTCCATGAGCCTTTGGGGAAAATTCCTTTCTCAAAGACATAGGGCTATGGTGTGAACTCCTGTGCACTTGAAATAGGATTCCCCCCCCCCCCACTACACGCTGAGCTCACAGCTATGGTGAACCTGTAGGCCTCCAGACGTAGCTGAAGTACAACTCCCATCATCCCTGACCATTTGCCATGCTTGCTGGGGCTGATGGGAGTTGTAGTTCAGCAGTGTCTAGAGGGCCAGAAAAATTTCCCAGTGGAGTTTTCCTTCCTTCCTTCCTTTTTTGTCTGTGAGAGGTGCAACTTATTTTACAGTTCATTTTGATACATACCTAGAACAAGATTTATCTGGTGTTCCCTACCAGAGATGCTACCGCTCCTCTGACATCCTATGCACGCCAAAGGATAATGTGAAAAATAAGAAAAGCAATGTCGGATCAGACTTAAGTACCATTTCCCCCAGCATTCTGCTATCACAGTGATCAAGATTAACCAGATGCCTGCGAGATGCCCACAAGCATGAAATGAGCACAAGTAGCACTTGTGGAACATAGGTGTACGGGTGGCCTGTTGGATAAGCAGGACCTAAAAGCCCTATGTCATGCACATGGCAATCATCCATATTTGACGAGGTGGAGGCCTTAATCATGAGCACCAGGTCCTCATCTGCCCCCTGAGTGGAGCTGGGGGAGAGCACAGCTGGCTATGTTGTAACCGTACAATCCAACTTGGAACTGGGCCTGGGGTTAGAGCCCCTAGGGCACAGCAGATTCTCCTCTGTGGACAAGGAGAAAGCCAGGCTCCTCACCTTTATACTTAACCTGGCCAATGCAGGGACTTCATATTGCCTGTCAGTTGTCAGGGCAGGTTCTTTTTATCCTTATTGATTTATTTCATTCATCAGTTGTTTTCTAACAAGAAAATGTCTCTTTAACAACTTGACAAAACTAATAAAATACAACACATTCAAACAATATTCAAAGAAATTTGTTTTGGCATATAAGCAGCATATAAATTGAAGAAGAAGAAGAAGAAGAAGAAGAAGAAGAAGAAGAAGAAGAAGAAGACACAGAGAGAGAACAAAATACTAATCCCAGCTACATAGTAATACAGGCCAGGGGGCTAGACTCGATTCCTTTGGGGGTTTCTTCCAACTCTACAGTTCCGTGATTCTAAGTCCTCCCCGCCTCACTGAAATATGAGCACTGATGTAGGGGAAACATGAATTAATGGAAGGCCTGAGTAAACTGAAAGGTCTAAACCTGGCACACCTTCCACAAACAGGGGCCACCACTGAAAAGCCCTGTTCTCACGTGGCCACACTCTGCACCTTCCGTGGGAGGGGAGACAGAGAAGCTACTGTATGGAAGCCCCATGGAACTCAGTGAGACTTACATCTTCAGTAAGCATGCATAGGATTACACAACAGACGTGTCAGGAATGACAGTAGCCAGAACTCTTGCAGTTTTTGTTTTTTTATCCCATGTGGACTTTTTTTCCTGTGCAAAGAGGAATAGCAACATTGGAAAATACTTCATTCCAACAGGGACTTTTATTTCCAAGGATTTCTCTTTCAAGAGCATCGTGGTATTTTTAAGTTCAAAATGGGCGCCCTTTCATAGAGGCGTCAGCAGCTCCAGGGAAGAGAGCTTTGGTTTTTCCTTTCTTTCCTTATTTTGGAAATTTGGCCTGGTGACCCTACACTGACATGACTGAAATCGGAAGGGAAAAACACACACGTGGGACCAATTAGCTTGGTAGCCCATAAACACATAAAAGCAGCCTGCCCCAAAATGTGTCAAAATGCACATTTGCAAAATTTGCATAGCAACACAGGATATAACAAACTATGCTTACATTAAAGCTGCATTGGAAATCCATAGGAGATAAAATGAAGGTGGTATTCATCATACAGATATAATGGGAGGAATTCAGTGTTGCCTGTGCTGGATGGAACAATTTCCCTTCCCCTCCCCTGCACGCTGTTCTGGATGTTCCTCCAACCTCCCAGAGCTGATTTGAGGTGGGGGAAAGCCCTGTTGCGTAAGTGGGACTCCCACTAGTGAAACTGTTCAGCTGACCAGCCTAGTTGTGTGGTTTTTTTCAAATGGGAAAGGGCAGTAGCTCAGTGGCAACGTATCTGCCTTACATGAAGAAGGCTGACCAACCAAACCCAAAGAGTGTTCACTAATGGTTCCTTGTCATGCTGGGAAAAAGTGACAAGCGGCAGCCGCAAGGATCTGTTGTTTAACATCTTCATAAACCACTTGGATGAAGGCGTTGAGGGGATGCTCATCACATTTGCAGATGACGCCAAACTGGGAGGGGTAGCCAATGCTGCTGAAGACAGAATCGGGATTCAGGATAACCTTTACAGATTGGATAAAATATGTTTTCACTGCCTTTAATAGGATTCAGGAGGGGGGAGATGGTGCTGTGCAGTTAGAATGCTCCACAGTGCAATGCTAAAGAGGGGGCCCTCTTGGTAGTTCCACCGCCTTCAAAAGTTCAGGAGGGGGTGACGGACCGAGTGATAGTAATAATGATTTACTATCTACCATATTTTTTGCTCTATAAGACTCACTTTTCCCCTCCTAAAAAGTAAGGGGAAATGTGTGTGCGTCTTATGGAGCGAATGCAGGCTGTGCAGCTATCCCAGAAGCCAGAACAGCAAGAGGGATTGCTGCTTTCACTGCACAGCGATCCCTCTTGCTGTTCTGGCTTCTGAGATTCAGAATATTTTTTTTCTTGTTTTCCTCCTCCAAAAACTAAGGGCGTCTTGTGGTCTGGTGCGTTTTATAGAGCGGAAAATGCGGTATATGCCGCCCATCTGACTGGGTTCCCCCAGCCATTCGGGGGGGGGGGCTGGGAGTGGGCATTCTCTGTGGAATTCTCTCCCCAAATAGGATTGCCTGCCACCTTCATTGCATTGTTTCTGTCATATTCTGAAGGCTTTACTCTGGCTTTGGACATTTGAGATATACGGCATATATCTTCAAGACCTCCCCTATTCTTGTGACCGTACCTTGTTTTTTTAAGCATTTTTTAGTAGTTTGGCAGTTCACATTTTAAGGCAAGTCTAACCAATTTGCACTTTCTGAAACCATACAGAAACCCAGCCATCCTTTGAAATCTGCACTTCCTGAATTTTGCAATGCCGTTCTCCATCCAAGTAATGTGTGCAAAAAAATGTGTAGACTAAGGTAAAATGTGCATTAAAAAAATCCATGTATTAATGATAATAACCATAAAATGTATTATATATGGGGAAACTGCTCTGCAAAAATGTGTATATTATGTAATAAATGCATTTAAACATGAGTAGATTAGGATAAATTCACACTAAAATGCTAAATAAATTTTCATGAGGTATTAGAAACACACACCCCCAATGTAGGAATGTGGAGTTCTTGACGAACTGAGAGAATCTGAAATTGTGATATTTGCCCATCCCTGCCAGGTGTTTTAATGGGCTAAGTCTGTAGTGATAATGTATGCATGTTGTGGCTACAGGCAGCATGTTGACATAAATATACATTACACCTTAGAGGTCAAATCTCTCTCTGCACTTCAGCTCAGGAGATGAGGAGGGTGCCGGGGAGGACTGGGCAGCAACTTGCAAAATCCCTTCCTTTAATTGCGTGACAAATCCGATTCCTGGATTGTGACACACAAATGGTGTGGGCTGTTAATTTCTCGGCTCAGGTTCTCGTGGATGAGCCAGATGGCTTGGCAAGAAGGCTTCATCCCAAGCATCGCAAACACATCCAGCCGGGGAGGGGGGGCGGGGAAAAAGAAGATTGAATAGCGATTTCACAGATTTTTTCATTAGTTAATCTGCACTAGAGAGGCTTCAAAGATTCCATCAGTTAAGTCGCTCAGCACTTGTGGAAATTCCCAGCGTGTTGTGCTAAAGCTGGATTCCAATCCAAGCTGCGAAGCTGGTCCTTCAGGCGGGAAATTACTAAAGAGGGAGGAAAAAAAGTCATCTCTCAATCCAGACGTCAGACATTTTTTTCCAGGTGTCATGCTTGTTCCGTTGACCTGTATCGCTTTGGATTCACTGCCCCCAGTGTTCACATGTTGCTGCTAATTCAAATTAGGTCTGATATGAATTTGTGGAAATTAGAGGGGATAAACAGGATCTGGGGGGACACGGGTGGGGCTGTGGGTTAAACCACAGAGCCTAGGACTTGCCAATCAGAAGGTTGGCGGTTCGAATCCCCGTGACGGGGTGAGCTCCCGTTGCTCGGTCCCTGCTCCTGCCAACCTAGCAGTTCAAAAGCACGTCAAGTGCAAGTAGATAAATAAGTACCACTCCGGCGGGAAGGTAAACAGCATTTCCGTGCGCTGCTCTGGCTCGCCAGAAGCGGCTTAGTCATGCTGGCCACATGACCCGGAAGCTGTATGCCGGCTCCCTCGGCCAATAAAGCGAGATGAGCGCCGCAACCCCAGGATCGGCCACTACTGGACCTAATGGTCAGGGGTCCCTTTACCTTTACCTTTAAACAGGATCGGGACCTCAGGAAGCACTCCAGAGTATGCCTCTGGATGGCTCTTGCTGGGAATCACAAGTGGGCAGAGCGACATGGCGCTCGTCTCCTGCATTTGGGCTTCAGGTTGGCCACTGTGAGAACAGGACTATTGCTATTATTATTTCTATTAATAAATTGCTAGAATCCACATTTAGTTAAGTGTGATGAGACCAGCAGCAAGGAGGGCCGTTTGCCATCTTCTTGCCCGCTCCCATTGCTCTTTTCACCTTTTGCCGATTGGCCCACTAAATTGTCGTCGTCGTCCGTGGCCTTTCCTTCACTGGATCAATTATTAATGGGCTTAAAACCCTTTCCCTTTGGATCATCCTTTGCACCACTTCTAAGCTTTAACAGTAAATTTATTTTTAATTAATTCTGTGCATTGAGAATTAGAGGACGATCTCTTGCAGCCCAAGCACAAGTGCCTTGGTGGGTTATGATCAAGAAGCCCCTTAAAGCTTCTGAAAGTTGTGAAGAGCTCCAGTTCATTGTTTCTGTAACTTACCATTAAGGAAATGCTATTGTCCTTCGGTGAGTATCCATATTGGATTAAGTAGGTCTTCTTGATTGGCGGTGTTTCTGCAAGAGGTTTCATATTTTAGGATTGGCTTTTCACAAATTACTTACCTAGGGTGCTATCCAATTAAGTCCGAGTAGGTCCATCGAAATCTATGAGTTGTAGCTGTTGTTATTATTTATTGCACTTATTTGTCACTTTTCTTTTAAATAGCTAATCCAAAGTGACTTACAAAATACTACAGATTAAAGCCAGGATCAAACAGTATAAAAACCTAAAAGCACACTTGTACATGTAAAAAACAGCTCTAACACATTGTACCCACTGAAAGAGGCCACAGATATATAAAACCCTCCAGATTACAGCCAAAGATAAGTGTTTTTGCCTGGTGCCTAAATGCAGATAGTGATGGTGCCAGGCAGACCTCCTTGGTGAAAGCATTCCGTAAGCAGGGAGTCACCACAGAAAAGGCCTGTTCTCATGTTGCCAACTTTCTCAGAGATGGCACTTGGAGAAGGGCCTCCAATGTCAAACACGGGGTGAGGGTTGTGTTGTTAGCCATTCTCAGAGCAGGCCCATTGAAATTAATGGGGAAGATTAATTTAGTATAATCAATTTCAGTACGTCTCCTCTAATTTAGTTTGATGTAACTAAAATGTATATAACTTAAGTCCATTGATTTCTATGGGTCCACTCTGTCTTAGATATCATCCTTTCTTTCTTTTTTGACACTTTTATGTGCCACTCTCTTTTTTGCCACACAAATGCCCCTGGAGGCGGATTCCTGTCAATAAACCAACATATATAACATTATAAATCAAGCTCAGCACAGGATTTGGAAAAATAAAGTGTTTTCACAGCCTTTTGAAAGATTCAGAGGAGAGAGGGTGCGAGAGGGTAGCCACTTGCTTCCCAGAGTGTAGCCCCAGCCCCCCCCCCATATAAATTTACATAACATTTGTATATGTTAATTTGTAGGTATATGTGCTTCTTTAGAAATACTAGGCGGGATTCAACTAAGTTGCTGCATACATGGAAGAAGGTCTACTTGTTAGGGTTTTAATCTTTTTAAAAAAGTAATTGTTTTTGTGTTGTAGCTGTTTTTACTTCTGTGTAAATCGCCTTGAGATGGTGGTTTTGAAGGCGATTCATAAATCAGTCATGATGATGATGATGATGATTGTTAGAAGAAAATGCTATCATTTTTCATTTTCCCTCTCTGTTAATGATAGCCTAGGGCTGAACCAGAGTGGGTTTAAAAATTAAAAAGTGACCTTCAGTCAGCCTCAACAATAAAAATTTGGTTCTGTCAATTAAAATTTAGTCCCACCAATTGACCCAACTAATCTACAAATCAAACCAATTTAAACCTGCAGTCCTCTGTACACTTAATTTAGTAATACAACCCATTGAATTTAGTGAGATTTGCTTCCTGGTCAGCACACTGATACTCTGATTGTCCAGACTTAGTAGCAATAAGTAATGTTGCAGCTAGAAAATACTTAATATTAAGAACAATGACAGCTTACATTTAGGGATGAATCTGTCAATTTCTGTTTGTTTCAGTGTCTTATTTTTCCAATATTAAGTTCAGCTCTCCACATTTCCAATTCAGTTTGCCAGTTTCTTTTTTTTTAAAAAAAAAAGTCCTCATGAAAATCCATCAGAATTTTAGTGTGAATTTCAACTAACGTATGTATTTTTGTATGCAACTTTTTCTAATATATGCCTATTTGCAAAGTGATATTCCCTCATGTAATGCCTTTTTGTATCTTGTTTTCACTAATCCAAGCATCTTCATGCACACTTTAGTATATGTATTTTCTTTTTAATCTGTTACTTAGCTGGAGAGCTGCGTAGCAACATCCAGGGAAGTGCACACTTCAGAAAATGACTTTATTTCAGTTCACGCATCATTTTGGGAAGTGCAAACGCCTTTGCCTGCAAACCGAACTGGGTTCCTCCCCCCTTCCTCGACTGCAAAATATTATTTCGAGATCTCTTTTGTGCTAATGTGAACTGGGACCTATTGCATGAGGGTTGCCATTATTGTTCCGGTAACACAAGGCGATATTTTGAAAGTGTCCAAAACTGAAGGGAACCTGCCCAAGAGGGGACCACAAAGTCTCTTTATTTATGTTTTTAAACTGATCCTTCCATCTCTGGATTTCGTGACATTAGCCCAAAGGGAAACACCGGTCCCTTCGATCACACTGTGCCCCCATTGTCTTAACTTGTCATGGCTGTAACGCGGGTGACTGTTTGCCTAGCGTGCTAACTCTGTCCGGGTCAGTTCCAGTCTGGGGCTGCGAAAAATGAAAAACATGCCCCAGTCGGGATACGAGCTGGGTCAACAGCTGGCAAAGGATATGGCAATCATTTATATAAATATGTTTTCTCGAGCCCACAATTTTTTTTCTTTAAAAAAAAACCCCTAACCCAACAGCTGGGAAGGGTTGAGAGTAGCCTGAAGGCTGGTTAGTTCCCTTCCAGATGGGGAGGTTAGACTGAGGCTAGCCAGGCTGCTCCACGTAGACTTCCGATTTGCATTAGAAATGAAAAGAGAGCAGGAGAGGCAAGAGGAAGTCGAGCTGCAAGGGTGTTTGCAGTGTTTTTCACCTAACTTAATCAAATAAGCAAAAAGTTTCCGAGGCGGAAGGCTTGCATTTATTTGGTATTCGCGCTCAGGGGGCTTTTTGGGTGCTTATCGCGGAGTCTGCCGTGCTCCCTGCCCCTTTCAAAGGGGAAGCCCAGGCGCCGCGTAGACGTCGTTCCTGGGCAAATCCCGTGGCTGTCTCAGTGAACCCACATGAGAGTCCATGTTGGCGTCTGCAGCGGGCAGAGCCTCCAGAAGCATCCACAAATAATTGCCACGGTTTCCCTTGCTTTCGAATTTGGAAGACCTGATCCGTTTTAGTCGTTTTCTCTGCTCTTGCAAATTATGGAGCTGGGTCACTTCTTATAGAGACCCAGACCAGGTTAAATGTTACCGTTTTCCCTGGGGTCACGTTAAGGTCAGGCATCATGAGAAGTAAAAGAGAGAGCCGTGGTTTTGAAAACTGTTTTCCACGAGGGAAGCCTTTCGAAAGGAGGTGTTCTCTTCTGTTGACTTTCTCAATCCCCACCATCTCCCTTTAGGGCTAGGAATGTACCAAACTACCATTGCTGATCTCATAAGAACTGATGCGGGCAGCTTTTGGCCCTCTGGATGTTGCTAAACTACAACTCCCGTCAGGTCTAGCAAGCATGGGCAATGGCCAGGGATGGAGGGAGTTGTAGTTCAGCAGCTTCTGAACAGGCAAAAGTTTCTCACACCTGTCATAGAGGCACCACCTTCCCAGAAACTCCAGAGTTTTCCTGGAACAGAACTTGGAAACTATTGTCTTACATTCATGCAAGGCCATGCAAGAGTGTTGGAGATTTGGTCACACAAAAAAGATTCCTCCCTCCCCTCCCCCAGTCAAAAACTAGTCTCAGTGGTGTCAATAAATTATTTTCAGCTATTTCCATTTATGGAGCTTCTCTTTCTGGATTCCAGAGCTTAACCCATCACAAATATATTCTCTGATGGGCAAGCCATTGTCTGCGAACATGCTGATACATATATCTCTGCTGAGTTGAGTCCTTCCTGCAAGGATGATGGTTCACCTGACCCAATGCTGATTCCTTCCTTAGAAACAATTGAATTTGAGGTGCTTATCACTTTGCCACTGACGACATCATAAGCCTGGTCCTTACCTTTGGTTGTTCCAATAATTACTGACTTTACTAGCTGCCTTATCATCATCTGACTACATGATGGCTGGGTAGAGTGAGCCTCGTTGAGAGGAAACATCTAGACTTACGGCACCCACCTCAGTTGAATGCAAGCCGCTGTTCCAATTTGGCAGCATGCCTAACAGAATGCTTAATGGAGCATCCCAGAAATTCCTGTGTTAGGACACAATGGATCAAAAGTCATTATCTATCTCCCACCCCCATAATAGATTATTTGGGGGGGGGGTTGTATCAAATGAAGTTGTCCCATTAGCACAAGCAGTCCCACTCCTCTCTCTGCACTCCCCGATCTGTTCTGGGTTTTCTCCTAACCCTCCAAAGCAGATTGTGAGGGGCACCCAATGGGGGGGGGGATTCAGTTTACACAGAAACAACTCCTTGCACTAGCCATACCTAGTCTTTCTAGTTTTTTTATAGTAATCATTTTTTGACATTACTTAAAATGGACATTATTTAGAGTCATTAGCAAAATGCATGAGTTGCAACAGACATGGCAACCCCTCTGGAATGTGTCTTAAGACTGCAGATATATATCTTATTTATTTGACAAGATTTATATGCCACCTAATCCACAAAAACAACACAAACCCATGATCTAGGTGAGTGACGCAAAGCAACATAGAATCAAAATGGCATTAAAATGTATCGAAACATAAATAGAACTAGCACTTTTAAAAACGAATATACCTAATCTGTCTGTCTTGGGCCCGGTCTTATTCAACATCTTTATCAACGACTTGGATGATGGACTCAAGGGCATCCTGATCAAATTTGCAGATGACACCAAACTGGGAGGGGTGGCTAACACCCCAGAGGACAGGATCACACTTCAAAACGACCTTGACAGATTAGAGAACTGGGCCAAAACAAACAAGATGAACTTTAACAGGGAGAAATGTAAAGTATTGCACTTGGGCAAAAAAAAATGAGAGGCACAAATACAAGATGGGTGACACCTGGCTTGAGAGCAGTACATGTGAAAAGGATCTAGGAGTCTTGGTTGACCACAAACTTGACATGAGCCAACAGTGTGACGCGGCAGCTAAAAAAGCCAATGCAATTCTGGGCTACATCAATAGGAGTATAGCATCTAGATCAAGGGAAGTAATAGTGCCACTGTATTCTGCTCTGGTCAGACCTCACCTGGAGTACTGTGTCCAGTTCTGGGCACCACAGTTCAAGAAGGACACTGACAAACTGGAACGTGTCCAGGGGAGGGCAACCAAAATGGTCAAAGGCCTGGAAACAATGCCTTATGAGGAACGGCTAAGGGAGCTGGGCATGTTTAGCCTGGAGAAAAGGAGGTTAAGGGGTGATATGATAGCCATGTTCAAATATATAAAAGGATGTCATATAGAGGAGGGAGAAAGGTTGTTTTCTGCTGCTCCAGAGAAGCGGACACGGAGCAATGGATCCAAACTACAAGAAAGAAGATTCCACCTAAACATTAGGAAGAACTTCCTGACAGTAAGAGCTGTTTGACAGTGGAATTTGCTGCCAAGGAGTGTGGTGGAGTCTCCTACTTTGGAGGTCTTTAAGCAGAGGCTTGACAACCATATGTCAGGAGTGCTCTGATGGTGTTTCCTGCTTGGCAGGGGGTTGGACTCGATGGCCCTTGGGGTCTATTCCAACTCTATGATTCTATAATTCTATAATCAAACTGTTGTATGTTAAAACCAGCAGTTTCAAAGGCAGGTATACACAATCAAATTGTGTGTCCACGTTGCAGCTTAAAAACAAATATACCTGATGAAATGACATCTCTGGGTGGGTGAGCCTAAACATAAAAAAAAAAAATGTTTTAGCAGGTGCCGAAAACAATCCATTGAAGACACCTGCCTAACACTGATGCACGTGGACCTGGGTACATACCCACAGAGCTCTGTAAGAATTACTCCCAGGGTGATTTGCCTGGGATTGGGCTGTTGTGCATTAATGGGCAGCGCATGTTCTTCTTTCCTGCTCAATTCCTCTTGGCAGAGTTCAGCCAGATGAAGTAATTTAAAACTACCTGCAGGGCATCCTTCCACCTTCCACTTGGGCCCTGCAGTTGTAACCCTTTGACCCTGGAGGTTACAGGTCTAGTGCTTTTTTATCCTCCTTGATTCCTTGGTATCTGCCTACTTCCTCCTCAACATTAGGGCCTTGTTGTAGAAGGAAATTGGAAACACCGTGGCAGGCCTGTCTGGAGGCCGCAATCTCTTCACCCGATCAGGCCCTTCTTGGCTTTTGCAAGAACACAGCCTCATGCTTTAAAAATTTCAAGGACAGAAAAGAGCAGGCTTAGATATTTGACTGCAGTTTTTCTTTTGGTGCGTTTTAGTGTGGAGGCAGAGTCTTGCAGGGCTGCTTTCAAACAGCAGCCGCAATGTAATTTGCTTCTGGGATCCCTGCCCTGCCCATTCAGCTTTCTCCAGCAGTCCCTCACCCAGTAGGGTGGAGCTGCTTTCCAGGAGGGTGTTATACAATGGCAGTGCTAAAATTACCTATGTAAAGAGTGCCTTCCCTGAAATCTTGGACCCGATGATTAGCTTGTGAGGCCTGATTGGTGGACATGCCACCAGGGGCTGTCTGGTCAGTGTTGATCCATGACAGGGCCTTCTCAGTGGTGGTTCCCCATTTGTGGAATGCCCTCTTCAGTGAGGTGCATCTGTCTCCATCGTTATTGACTTCCAGGACAAAATTTGAAAACATTGCTGTTTGCCCGGACATTAGATGGCTGAAGGACATTATTCCTGGTACCCCGAGATCACTGGCTGAGAGAAGGTTTTTTAACAGTTTTTAGAATTTGCCAACTGTGACTGTTTTGGAATGTTCCAAATGTTTTTAGAATCCTCTAAAAGAAATAATTGTTCTGTTGAGGATATGTTTGCTGCGCTTCCAATTCAATAAATAATAATTAGGGAGAGGAGGAAGCTGACAAGCAATGCCACACCCTGAACTGGAAGCAAGCAGGGGCAAGATAAGGGCAGACTGAAGTTGGTGGAGCAGTGGCGCATTTGCCCTAATGTATCACCCTCCACTGTGTAGCAGCTGAGTCAGTTCAGTGCATCTACATGCCCCAATCTCACCACTGCCTCACTTAACGCTGTTGCTGGGAGGCTATAGCTGTGGCTCCTTCCCATCAGGTGACGCGCTCCTGGTATTCTTCCTACTGAGCTGGCAGGCTGGGCAGTACAGAAGTCCTTTTTCTTTGTCCTGAAGCCACTGCAGGAATAAACTCTTTAGCAAAATAATGGCAACTCCATGGGCAGATGGCTTCATTTTTGTATGTGTTCAAGAGGTGGGATGCTGCAGTTACTGTCAAAGGCAGTGTGCCTCTAATTCTGAATTCCAGCAGCTGGGAATTGCAGGCTGGGAGACTATCTGTTGCACCCAAATTCTGCTTATGGGCTTCTCACTGTGACATCTGGTTAGCCACAGTGAGAACTGAGTGCTGGACAAGAGGGGCCTTTGGCCCAATCCAGCAAGCTCCTCCTTGTGTTTTTGGGACTTCCCTAGATTTGTAAGTCCTTTGCGACACAGTGAACCTAACTTGTGCAAACTTTTTTTTTTAACAATTCAGAACTTTCCTGCTGTGAGTATAAATCTCCATATGGAACATTAAGCCATGTCACCATCATTGAGAAGGTCGTTCTGTATTTGGTGTCCCTGCTCTCCTGACAGATACTTCACTCAGTTGCTTTAACTTCAGCGTTCTATTGTTGGTGGGGTGAGAAGCTGCCTAGATGTTACCTTGGGATCCATGTTGAGTTTACCTGTCAGTTAAACCTGGTTGAATTTCACATATTTTAGGAAGGCAACATTCAAAAGCGTAAGTTGGGAGGGGAAAGATGGAACACCGCAAGTCACAATGCATATTTATGCCCTTTCGCAGCGGGAGTTTTGGCAAAGTGTTGCTCCTGCTGTTAAACATGGTGACCTTGTTGCCTGTGATTTACTAACTGTTTCACAAACATTTCCTCACTCTGTGTGGCTTGATATATTTTCCGGCCTCAACATCTCGGCAGAGGCTCCTGTCCAAAGCCAAACCAGCCTTTGTTTACAGCTTTTCCGGAAACTTTTTTTTTTTTTACAAAGGAGAAGCTTTCTCCTCTTCCGGTGCTCTATTTTTTAAGTCAACACTTCTTGTTGGATTATTTGTGCAAACGAGCCATTTGGGTACAAGGTATCACTGTGGATCCAAGTGGAAACAGCTCCTTTTCTAAAAATAACACCAGGGTCGTGTGAACCAGCTCGGAAACATCAAGACACATGGACTTTTAAAGGACCTTTATGTTTGCTGGTTGATTTTTTCCATAATATTCTGGGCCTGGGTTTTTTCTTAACATTTAATTCCCACATTGGTGTCTCTAGAATAGAACATGGAAGTTAAAGGGCTGAAAAAACAGGAAGGAGCCCTTCAAGGAATCACATATATCAATGTTAAAAATAACAGCCTCCTTTTGCCCCAGTGTGTGTGATTTTCTTCTAAAATATTTGTTTAGAAGACTTCTATGAGAATGTGTGCCAAGATCCAGCATGGCATCTTGGAGCAATTCAGGACTTTGTACAGACAATACAGACAACTTATAGAAGTCAACCAGGGTTGGATTTTCTGATGGGTGCGTGTCAAACCAGTCCTGCAGATAAATTTCCAAATCAGTTCCCAATACTTGTGTGAGTTGTGATTCAACAAGGTCAGCAGTTCTGTTGAGCGTTATATACCTGATGGCAGGATCAAATCACAGTCTGGGGTAAGCTGTCAGTGGCTAAGTGCGGGTTGTAGTTTAGAGGAAGACAACCCGTGAGCTTGGATTTGGATGGCACACTAAGGCAAACCGTGGCTCTGCTCATAGCAGCAGGAGGACCAAGAAGGCCACAGTCTCCTCCCTGGGATCCTGGTGTTCCTTCTGCTATGCCTCTGTGGTTATCAAAGGACATGTTTGCACCTTCCCACTCCTAACGGCTGTAGCTTACCCCAGTATAATTTCAGACAGTAAAGTGCTTCTCCGCACATTCAGTTCAAGGGAAAGTAAACTTAACTCCAGTTCACTTACGTGCTTCTGCATCCTCTGTTGGGACGAAGTCTTTCACTATTCACTTTTTAAGGCTGGCATAAATAACTGCTGTTTGAGATAATGGTTTTCTAATGTTACCCCCCCTTTTTTTTAATTTAACAGGATTTATATACCTTTAATAGGCACAAACCTCTAAGCTGCTCACCTAAAGCAATAGAAAATACCCATTAAAAATACTGATAAAACCAAACAGTTTAGCCAAAAACATTTCAAAATATAAGCAGTAATAAAATAAAATTATAGGTTAAAATTACATGTCTGGGTAGGCTTACCTGACCAATTTCTTTTTTGAGCAGGCCCTGAAAACAATACAGCGAAGGGCCCCGCCTAATATAAATAGGCAAGGAGTTCCAGAGAGTAGCTGCTAGTGCCACACGGAAGGGTGGGTTCCTTACTAAGTGCAAAATGAACTGTTGCGCTTGTAAAATGTGACGCTTTCTATACCCTCTGCTGCTGCTGCTGCTGCAGCTGCTTCAGAACGTGAGCCTGCTTGTAATATGGCACCATTCCGCTCGATAATGTTGGGGAGGGTTTTAATGGGAGCAGTTGCCACAATGAGGAAATTCAGAGGTTCGGCCTTTTCTTTTGATGGTTGTTCCAGCGATCCATCTTTGCGAGCAGACAGGAAGCAGAGAAGACTAATGTTGGGCAGATGACATATCCTTGAATTCAAGTTTGCTGGCCTTTGGGATACGCGAGAAGCTCTGGCGAGCATAGAGGCTACATTATGTCGGTCGCTTGCTGCAAGCCCGAGAAGTGATTAAGATGCTGGCACTAAATAAAAACTGGCTATTGAAGAGCCCCTGCCCCGAGGACCTAATTCCAGATCAAATTTTGCAGCCTGCGCAGGAACAATGGAGGTCCAGTACTCTCTCCTCTCCCTTTTTGTCACGTTGCACAAAGGAAGCCCCTGAAACTCTTCTGAGAGACAATGGGCCCCTCTGGATACGAAGCCCAGCCCAAAAGAGGAGTGGGGGAGCAGGAACAGGGAGAGGAAACGGTACAAAAACACATTTTAAAAATACATTTTGCACTGCCCTTGACATTTGGAATAAAGAAGAACCTGGTGTGTGGAAATCCCATCTGCCCTTTTGCCACGGGGCGTTGTGTCTTCCACTGCTGCCGCCACCCCCTGGCTCCCAAGTCTCTAGTCAACTTGATCCTTTGACATTCTGACTCCTCTTTGTAAAGAAGAGGAGTACAGATAGATAGATAGATAGATAGATAGATAGATAGATAGATAGATAGATAGACAGACAGACAGACAGACAGACAGACAGACGGATACAAAGATCATTAATGTTGTAGTAAAACAATTGCTGTCGTGATGAAGGCAATAATGCAGGACAACTTTGTGAGCCTGGACACCTTATGTCGCCTGCTGGATCAGACCAAGAGCCCATCTAGCCTAGCATCTTGTTGTCCTGTTGACCAACCAGATATCTCAAAGGGAAGCCCCCAGGCAGCACCTGAGCACAGCAGCACACTCCCCACTTGTGATTCTCGGCAGCTGACTCTCGGCACACCCCTGGAGGTGAAGCATAGCCATCAAGGTCCAGCATTGACTCTGGTTGGGGGTACCTCCCCAGGGGTTCCAAAGCCTGACACCTCATTCTTTTACAAATGGAAATGCCAGGGGTTGAACCTTGGGCTTTTGTGCTAAGCATGTGCTTACCTCCAAGCTCTCACCTGTACCTGTCGTTTAGAGAGTGAACTGTCCTGAATTAGCTGTGATTTCCCTGTATTTAGTGGTTTTGTTTTCCGCCACATTTCTTCCATGTGGCTTCTGATATAATGTGCTGAATTCCTCCTCCTTCCCTAACCTCCCCCCTTTTTAGAAAAAAGGAAAATAATAAACATAGCGAGAATTTGGCACGGCTCAGTTGCAGACGGTTGCTTCTGAGTGAAGCGAACCCTAGACCATATGTTTCAAAGTTGAAGCAATTTAGAATCAGAGGTATAATTCCGAATGTCCTCGGCAGGAAAGTGTATGTAAAATACCCAGAGGATCAGAGCTCTACAAGAGCGGGCGGGAGAGCCTTTTTTTAGCACTTTCCCCATAGCAACAAATCTGCCCCATATCACTACTTCTATCATGGAGTTACGCTGCAACCATGCTGACAGCAACAGTGTGTTTTCCCTGTTCTCTCTCCCCCCCTCTCGCCTTCTTCCCAGGGAGCCTTTGAGTTTCAAAAACAAAGCAAAAGAGAGGGGTGATGTCTTCATACACAGCTTCTAATTCCCACACAATTATGATGTGGAAATCATTCATGGAAATGGCCACTCTCTAGTCTATGCAGGAGGCAAGTCTGAAGAACTAAGACATACAGTGGTGATGAGAGATGAAGTTCTAGGCCTAATAAACAAAATAAAAGCCAACAAATTGCCAGGTCCAGATGGCATCCACCTGAGAGTTCTCAAGGAATTCGAATATGAAATTGCTGATCTTCTATTTAAATTTGTAACTTGTTCCTTGGATCAGCCTCCGCACCCAAGGACTGGAAAGTAGCCAATGAAACGTCAATTTTTAAAAAGGAATCCCAGGGGCAACTGGAAATGACAGACTGGTTAGCTTAATGTTTGTCCCTGAAGAATTGGTAGGAAGGATTGTTAAAGGTAAAATAACCAAGCGCATAGAAGAACAAGCCCTGCTGAAGCAGAGCCAGCGTGGCTTCTGCAAGAGAAAGTCCTTTCTCACAAACCTATTAGAATTCTGTTAATCCTATTAAAATTATACATGCCATGGGGAAAGTGCATAGAGAAAAACTTTTCTCCCTCTCTCATAACACTAGAACTCATGGTTATCTAATGAAGCTGAATGTCGGAAGATTTAGGACAGATAAAAGAAAATACTTCTTCTTGCAGTGCATAGTTGAACTATGGAACTTGCTCCCCTGGGAGGCATTGATGGCCACCAACTTGGATGGCTGAGGGCTATCAATGGCTACTAGCCATGATTATGCTCTACCTCCACAGTTGGAGAAATTAATGCTTCCGAATACCAGTTGCTGGAAACCATGGGAAGGGAGAGTGCTCTTGTGTTCATGTTTTGCTCAACTAGATGGGCTACTGGCTTGATCCAGCAGGCTCCTCTTATATTCTTATGTCAAAATATATGTACTGCCTTTGAGCTATTGCTCCCAAAGTATTTATCCAGCTCATTAAAAAAAAACAACAACAACAACCCAAAACATTAAAATATTGGATCAGGCCAGTGGTCCCTCTAGTCCAATATCCTATTGCCACAGTGGCCAACCAGATGCCTCGATGGGAAGGCCAAAAGTAGAAGCCGAGTGCAAGAGCAACTCTCCCCACCTGCTGTTCCCAGCAACTGGCATTCAGAGACATATTGCCTCCAACAGTTGAGGTAGGAAGCAAACATTGTAGATTCCTTTAGAACATTTAAATAACTAAAATGATTCAATTTTGATAAGCCGAAATGCCTTTCCAAGATGTGAGAAGCCCTCATCTTATTTCTCCGCCCAGTCCAACAGTAGAATTTTGCTAACTTGTTTGTTTCGGCAAGCATATGGCTACATCATGTTTGCCTTCCAAGAACAAAACACACACACACAGAGAGAGAGAGAGAGAGAGAGAGAGAGAGAGAGAGAGAGACCCAAATCCTCACTAGTGTTCCCTGTTTTCTTTCCCCCGCACAGATTCAAAATAAAAAGCCGACTGAGCCCAGGGAGAGGTTAACATATTCTGGGTTTGATAGCCCGTCTTTTCATTCACTCTCAAATGTAGTTGTGTGGGCATCACACTGATGTGGGAAACTCTTTTCATTGAAGAATCTGAATATTGTTTAAGGAAGTGAATAATTGCACATATGCTTCTCTGTGGCTCCAAGATAGAGAACAAGCGAGCCATTCTTGGGGAAAATACTGAAGTGCCATTGTCGCCAATCGTTTTGCAGAACTCTATGGAGAGAGATGAGGGGCAGGGGGAATATTCCAAACTTGACAGATTTGTATCCTAAATAGTCTTTTGCTCCTTCGTCAGGGAACAGTATAGTTTGGTCAGCACAGCCCGATTCAGATGCTGCCAACTTTTTCACAGGGCGTCTGGGACGGGGGGGGGGCGTTGTTTTCAGCATTTAATGCTACAAAGGTCTGAAGTTAAAACAGAACCGGAGGGGGGGGAGGTTGGAAATTCCCTTTTTGAGAAATGAATGAATGCAGTAGAAATGATGGTTATCTGCTGCTGAACTTTCCTTTCTTGAACTGTGCTCTATAGCCCCTTTTAAAAAAAGGAAACCGAATGGCGTACAGAGCCACTTCTTACTCTAAGCCACATCCCATCGTTGGTACCCATTGAGAGTATTGAGGCAGGATTGTAGCTCAGGGGCAGATCTCATGCCAAAGACTCTGGTGTCTACTAGCTGATGATGGGAAGGATCATAGCTCAATAGTGGAACATCCGTCTCAGAAGCAGTAGGTCCCAGCTTCCATCCCTCAGCATGAGACCTGAGACTGGGAACGAGGCCCAAGGCCTAAGAGACCTACTGCCAATCAATGTAACCAATACTGAACTGGATGAATCAGTGGTCTGACTCAATATAAGGCCTCTTCCTCTTCTCTTGTGTATCTTTCTCAACCTGATGCCCCAGAGAACCGTTGGCAGTCAGAGTACACATTAGGCTCATTGGTTTAGAGGAGACTTTCTGGACCTTGTTCTTTACAAATGAAAGTGTGAGCTAGGTGGTGGTGTGTGTGTGTGTGTGTGTGTGTGTGTGTGTTTCCTTCACACCTTGATGATCAGACCACATCCAGCAATGAGCCCAGTGCTTGGTTAGTCCTGATCTGCACCCTGCGTCAACGGCCGAGGTCCTTAGGATGTCTCTCATCACACTCATGGTCCTTTGGCCTTAAACCAACTAGCACTTCTAAGTCTGAAGGTTCCTGTGTGTTAGTCTAAGTACTTAATCCCTACCCCTAACTAAACCTGATTAACTGTACACGTCTCCTGGTACGTTCCTCCCTAATCCACTCCAGCGCTTGATTTAATTTTCCCTTTATGTAAAGGCTGAGGTTCAGCTTGATTCAGAATTATTTCAGGGATTCGGTACATATGGGTTATTACTTCCTTTATCCCCCTTGGTGTTTTCTTCCTTTAAATCCACTGAGTTTGGGAAGGGGGGAATAGATTTTAAAAGCCGTCATTGGCAATTCTTTAAACAAGTGTCGTGAAAAATGGGAAATCTGAGGCTTCCTAATGATGAAGGCAGCCCACCTTTAAGAACCTTTGGTCAATCATAATGTTGTGGTTGTCTCTGTCAGAAAAAGGCTCTTGGTTTTGATGAGCAAAAGAAGTAAGAGAGCATTTTAAAAGACTTTGTCTGCAAATCCCAACCCTGGGTTCCATTTCCTGGTCACACTGCAGTGTGAGAGTTACTTTGGGGTAGGGGGGTATGTGTGTGTGTGTGTGTGTGTGTGTGTGTGTGAGAGAGAGAGAGAGAGAGAGAGAGAGAGAGAGAGAGATTAATAGCTAGCATTCATGTTGGCGGCATTCTCAAAGGAAGTGTTTTCAGAGTCTCATGCTATTGAGCACATGCTTATTCCAGACATAATTGGATGAATCTAACACACAAGCACATATGCCTGTTCTGCAACATCCATCACAATGTCATTCAGTCTTAATCAAATTCTTGCTTGTGCCAGCATTCAGTCTTGTTGTTCATACTGATGCTAAGGTTTATGGGAATTTGACGGAAACGATTGTAAAATGTCCTCTCGTCACAACTGGTTGATCAGCTTAGGTTTACATCGTGATAGCCAACGTGGTACCTTCCAGAGGTTGTTGGACTACAGCTTCCACCATCCCTGACCATTGGCTGTACTGACTGCAACTGGAGTCCAATAACATCTGGAGGACTCCAGGTTCCCAATCCCTGGTTTAAACCCACCCATTAGTTGTGCCTGATGGTACAGAGACTTCATATAAGAATATGATCTTCAGGAGAGGTCTTCTCAAGGTCCACTTAGAAAGGTAGGGACATAGGAAGCTGCATTATACCAGTGCAGGCTATTGGTCCGCCTAGTTCAGTATTGTCTACACTGATTGGCAGCAGCTCTCCAGGGTTTCAGGCAAGAAGCGTTTCTCAGCCTTACCAGGGATGGAATGAGGGACCATTCTGCATGTAAAGCAGACACTGTACCAGTGAGCTGTGGCTCTTCATCCCACTGGAAATGGAGCATGACTCTTTCAGTGATTCTCAAAGACTTCCTGTTTCAGAAAACCTGTTGGTTTTTTAAGCTCAGATGTGAGACCTTCCTTTGAAAACAGCTGTTTGAAGGGCTATTGTAACAGTGGCGATGGCAAACAAGTTAAATCACATTCTGAAAGAAGTCGTAAAAAAGCAGCATGCAAAATTAAATACAGACAGGACTTTTTAAAAAGAATGTTTAATACTAACTGTGCTGCAGGGTCCTCTAAGATGGCTTCATTTTCATTTCTCTGAATTTAAAACTAGTGTTAAGACTGTTGTCATTCACTTTCCCTTTTGTTGTATGTCACAACAATAAAACAATTGGAAAGCTGGAGGGTAAAAACTTATATAAGAAAAGTTAATGGTGGTCATCCACCTTCCACCCTTTTGGAACAGTTTGGGTTCCTTTGTCAGTCACTATGCCTGGATTTATCCAGCTGTGGATTCAGGCCCTAGTTATTTCGGATTGCCATATGTCCTCTTTTTCCAGGACGCACCCTTTTTTATGGGTCTGTAAAATGAGAGTTGTCATAGCAATCCATAGTTAAAAGTAGAAATTGGCAAATGTTTTGGTCTTCAAAATATTGCAACCCTAAAATTCCTTTTTTTTAAAGAAATCTAAAACTCAATGGTCCTCTGCGGTTCACAAATTCCAATAGGGAATTTTAGTCTAGACTGTTTTGATAACCTATTTTCAGCTTCTTTTCATGACCCCCACCCACCCCAAAATCAGGGGAGGGTTTCTAAATACTCCCCTCCAGTATTAGCTCTATGATATCAGAGCATTTTGCTGAATATTTTATTGACTGTCTGTTTGCCCTCTGCTAACCTGCCTGCTATCCTAGGTTTCTCCCTCTCTGGAGAGTGCATGTCAGTTCCAGTTAGGCGTTGGAGCATAAATTTCCCCTTCATATTTCCTGTGAATAAACCTTATCCCAGCAGGCAGGATGCTCTGCCCAAGTGCATCGTGGGATTGCCCAGGTTTCCAGAACAGATCCTCAAAGGTCCAGGGATGGATTTAAGGGGGTACAGACTAGAGGTTTCATGAACCAAGCCTTTTCCCATTGCGGATGGCCTTGGGTCAGCATCAGAGAACCATCTTCCATGTGTATTGAAAACGCGCATCAAAAGAGTTTCCTTTCCCTTCCCTTCTGAATTCATTTATTTTCAAAACGAATGTCCTGCCATTGTCCAAAAAGGGACACCCATTAAAACCTTCGGAAGAGCCTTTGCTGGATCAGACCAGTGGCCCATCAAATTTCAGCAGCGCCCTGCTATAAATGGCCTCTAACCCTGATGGCTGTGTTCTCCCACCACTGTTGGAGGCAGGTCTGCCTCTGAACACCAGTGTTTGGAAGCCACAGGAAAGGAGAGTGTTGCTCACGTTCTCAGGTCCTTCTTGTGGGCTTTCCATTGAGGCATCTGGTAGGCCATAGTAAGAAGAGGATGCTGGACTAGATGGGCCACTGGCCCGATCTAGCAGATCTTCTGTTCTCCAGAAAGCCACCAGGCAGTCCCCATTGTTTGTCTTCAACAAGTAACATTCAAAGATGTATTGCCTTTGAACATGGAGTTTCTATTTTGCTGATCTTGAATTGCTGTTGATTTGGAATACTTCTTTCCTTCTTTCTGGCTTGAAAATGTTGGAATTCTCACTGGGATTTACAAATCTCTTCACTTTTCTGGCTGGATAAGTGTGAGAAACGAAGAATAGCCTGCTCTTCAAGAAGCCCCACCCATTGTAGTGCTGCATGAATCACTGTTTTGGGCATGTCTCCTAACTGGCAGTCCTGGAAGAGCCACTTGTGTGGAGCCTCGATGAGCAACCTGCTCTGAGGGCAGAGAATCCAGCCAAATCTCTGTATCTGGAATGTTCTAGTGTTCCAGTTGCACCCAAGACACAGAACCCCTGACCCTGTATCAACACTGCCATTTGCTACCTTTAAAGGCAGCAGTCTTTTGGAACTAACCAAACACTGTCACGTTTTGTGACTTGAGTGGGAATTTAAAGGATATTGGTTTTGTTTTCTTGTTTTTTTAAGTAGCAGTTTATTTTTTAAAAGTTAATAGTGAAGTTTCTGTGAGATCATTCACCAACTATTCACTATGCACCGGATATCAATAATTCAGAAAGAGTTCCGCTGAAGAACATACAAATTTCTGAGCTTGGTTTTCCTTCTCCTGTGTGAAACGGACAGTTTTTCATTGTCCACTATTTCCTGCAGCATTTTTCATCCCCGCTGGAGTCTTGGGCTGAATTCATAGGCTTACTGAGGCCTGCAGAGCTCTTTCGTATGGAGGAGGAAGAGGTGAGCCCCTTTAAACAAAGATCTCAAAATGCTGTATTAGGCCAGGTCAGACTTTTCTCCACCTAATCCAAAGTTGTCTGCACCACAATATAGTCTCTGGGGTCATAGGCAAGTCCTTCCCAACACCTGCTAACTGGAGGTGCTGGGAATTCAACCTAGAACCTCTTGTGCACAAAGGCTGTGCTCTGTCACTAAGCTATGATCACTTTCCAAATGTATGTGCTGGCTCCCCCATGCATAGAGACCCAGTCTGTGCAGTTCTTCCTTCGAAACTGGGTGTGTGTGGTGTTTGTGCGCACACACGCATAATAGGAAGCAAGTTTAACCAGATTAGGTTTGTGCACATTAGATGCTCCTATGCAATTTAGCAAGGCTCTACACTAAGGGGACCACTACCCTGTTAACAGACCCTTCCAACTGTCCCTATTTTCCAGGGACAGTCCCAGCCATCCTGGTTTCTGATTTGATCACAGAATGTCCCGCTTTTCCTTAGGACGTCCCTACTTTCATCAGAGAACAGTTGGAGGGTATGGAGTTATGTGACCCTTGAGCCAAGGAGATAAGTAACTATGCAACCTTTAGAAGACATCTGAAGGCAGCCCCGTATAGGGAAGTTATTTAATGTTTAATGTTTGATTTTATATATGATGGAAGAGGATAGGGCATCCCATTCAGATGGACAGGGTACAAATATTATTATTATTATTATTATTATTATTATTATTATTATTATTATGGAATAGGGCATCCCTATGTTGGAGGATATGTGTTAAGGATATGATCTGGACTTTATACTGTATTCTAGCATCAGGTATTTTACCCAGGCCAGGTTTGGTATCGGGTAACTTTTGATTAGACCACCAAGCTAGTAGGGTCCACCCTCACATACAAGCTGTGTCCTCTCTTGTCAAAAACTACCCAGGATTTGTTCATTAGAAACCCACCATAAGGTCTAGAAACTTGGTATGTCTTTTTTTTTTTTAAGAAAGAAAGAAGAGAAACACAAGTTGAATTATGCACCCAGAACCACCACCTGTGTTGTTGTTTTCTGGATCCCATAATGTTACACATTACAGACAACCTTGCTATGAAAGCTGTTACTGTGAGTTGGTGCCATTTTTATTGATTTGTTTGAAGGATTTTTATCCTAGAGTAGCTTACTAATGTCAGGGCTAAGGCAGCCCCTGCCCAAAAACCTAAGGAGAACACGTAAGCGGAAAAGGGTGGGGGAGAGAAGGAAAAAAGAAAACTCAGAATTTTGTTTCTTAGCTACTTGTTTATTTTGTAATAAAAACTGACAACACTGACTTCGTGGCAAAATTAATCCTATTCATTCTGATTCTGCTTTTCGGGGGGGGGGGGAATTACACAAAGTTGTGTAGAAATCAGTAAAACTGCAGCTCCGCACTCTGAAATACAGCAATCTGAAGCCATTTATTATATACATTTCTCCCCTGGTCCACTCTCCGTCAGAGAGACTATCTACTGCAGTCGCAACAGTGGCCCAGAGTGTTGAAAGGTTTCTACTTCTGTAAAAGTTTTGCCCCCACGGATTCACGCCACTGGTATATAGTGTCACTCTCTTTATTCACTGAAGCCAGTCAAGTAGATGAAGATTGGTATTTAACTGACAGGGTCATGAGAGAGCAGTAAGCAAATAAATAAATAAATAAACACCAAACGTCGTGGGTTGGCTTCTAGGTTTTCAACTCGTGGCATCCTGACCCTTTCCCCTTGGACAGGAAAATAAAAGCGTGCCACGGAAGGTGCACCAAGGGCCAGTGCAATGGCTCCGAAATAATGGGAACAAGCGACAATTCCCCACAGAAGGGCTGCCGAGTATCATCTCATGTAGAAATCTTTGCACATTCAGGTGAAAATAGGCCCTTTAGACCCTCCAAATCTCGGCGTAAAGGGGATGTTGAGTCTGCGAAGCCTTCATGTGAGAAGATGGAGGGCGGTAGAGCGTTATGCCTGCAGAGACCGCGAGGACATGGAGAGCAAGGATTTGTTTGCACAGTCTCACTGTTTTCTCCAGTAGTGAAGAAGTCAGCAGAGTTAGCTGGGATGGGCAGGGCGGTGAGGAAGTCTGGGCACGATATGGGATCGCAGAATAGCAGGTGCCCACAGGGCGCAAATGAGCTCACAGAGGCCTTCCCTGGTGTCCTCAGAGTACCCGCCCCCCAGTTGAAATTAGGCTTGAAAACAAGTATTCTATTGTAGTTAAACAATAATAGGTGTGTGTGGTGCCCCAGGCAGTTTATCCAGTTTCCAGATGTGCCAGGGGCCCAAAAAGGTTGTTGTCCCCTGGAATAGAATTTAAATCTTGAAGGGGCCTTTGGGGATCATTTGATCCATCCTCTTAGCTCCTTGCAGGATCCTCAATTCAGGATTCAGCCGCAGCATCCCTTCTTAAATACTTCCCACAAAGGAGAGAGACCACCATCACCTCCTCCTTCCACTCTCAAGCAGCTCTCAACTCTTACACTCTTACCTTAATGCTGTCTTCTCTGTCAACATTTGCTCATAGGACTTGGTTCCCATAAGTGCCAACTTCTAGGGGCCGAGGTCCCTTTGGCCCCCTCAGTAAAATATTTAAGGGAGCTGCTCCCCCCCCCCCCACGTTAATGGACATTGCCATTCAAATGGTGTGCATGCAACACATCATGTGATCAATTATTTGGGACAGGGCTTACCTGCCCCCCCTCCAATATTTGATTCCAGCGGGGATGTAATTTGGTGAATATTTTAAGATTGAGCTTATCCACACAGATTTTTTCCCCTAGTTCCTGTCTTATTCTTGGCAAGATGTAAGGTATACAGTGGTACCTCGGGTTAAGTACTTAATTCGTTCCAGAGGTCCGTTCTTAACCTGAAACTGTTCTTAACCTGAAGCACCACTTTAGCTAATGGGGCCTCCTGCTGTCGCTGCGCCACCAGAGCACGATTTCTGTTCTCATCCTGAAGCAAAGTTCTTAACCCAAGGTACTATTTATGGGTTAGCGGAGTCTGTAACCTGAAGCGTATGTAACCACTATATTGATATATATTTACCTTATCTTCTAAAAATACAAACAATTATCGTATATGCATTCATATGCACATTGCTATAGGTATAATGTTATGCATGTATTATATGCCTATACATCTGGAGGGCACTGTTTTGATTCCCCCTGGTAGTTAGCCTTGTAGGCTGCTCTTAAGTTTCCTGAAGAAATTGTGGGACATGGATGGCAATAGCGATTGCTGGGGTGGAACTAGCTCAGTGGTGAAGCACATGCCGTGGCTTCTGGCGGTCCCAAATTCAATCCCTGGCATCGGCATTAAAAGAAGCACCTGGAATATTGGTGAGAAAGGTCTCTTGCCTGAAACCCTGGAGAATTAGTTCCATTCTGAGTTCTTGGTTAGACGGGTCAGTCAATATATGGACGTGGTGTAAGGCAGTTTAGAAGGAAAGGACCAAAGCTGTTGCCAATGACTTCTCACAGGTATCTTTCCTGCAGTAATTCCCATGCTAAACTTTAAAACACATCTTGCAGTAGAGGGTGTAGCAGTGATTGCGTCCGGAACTCAATAATGCTCAGCCCCTGTATTTTTTTATTGGAAGCCCATTCAGCAGCCAGTCTTCACGTGACAAGTTAAAACAGCAATTGCTGGCAAAGGAGAACATACATAAAACATAAAAAACACACTGGTTTGTTTTTTTTAAAAAATCTTTATTTTCCACCCAGAAAGTACCCAGGGAGGGGCAGGCTAAAAATCTAAACACGCAAGGTGATTCTTGGGCAACAGGCAATGAATCTGCTGAGGTGACAAGCCCGCTAGTTGACTCCATTGTCTGAGCAAATGTCACGTCACAGGGATTCAGGAATCAGACAGATTATTTACAGCTTTACGAGGCTCCGATGAAAACATGTGCTTCAAAAAATATGAATTTATTGCCGTGGCATTAATTTTTGTGAGCAGTGTCACACCATCGGGCATTCCCCTTTTTTAAAAAAAATAAGGAAAGAAAGGTACATCCATTATGACTTGAAGAAAAATATACCTTGGTCTGACCTTATGCACTGTTGCATCAGTAATTAAGAACATTAATGTGGTTTCTGGGCCTTCTGAGGTCAGAGACACAGGGGTTGGAGCCTTTCAAATCAGGGTGTGGAGTATTCTGGGATGGGGTGGAGCCTTGGGGTTCCTGGCTGGGGGAAAACAATGACACTTGGTAGGTTAAAGTATGAGCCTGACTCTGCCTGGTATCTCAAAAATGGAACCTGATGGACATGAGTGGTGGGGACAGCAGATATCACAGGCTTTCAAATTTAAGTGGGGCTGCTCCCTCTTAGATTTTACTCTTTCCTTCAAGGACCTAGAGAAGTGGTCTAGAACTCTGGCATTTCAGAATGAAGCCCAAGACCCAGTAACCCTCAGTATTCAGTTATTGGTGCTAACATGAGACCACAACTAGTGTACCCCTGCTGGCACCAGAATCCAACCCTATCCAGGCAAATTAATCAAGGAGTGCTCAATTGCCAGGTCTGCCTCTGACGTCACTCACACATACACACATATATGCTCCAGTGTTTTGGCCTCTTTGCCAGTGACTCATAAAGGGCCTGTCAGAGGGCCATACCTGAATCTAAATGCATAGTGTGTGTCCTAAACAATCAAGACTGAAATCAGCATTGAGTCAGTGGCCCGCCACTCCCCCCTCACCACCTTCTTCTTCTTCTTCTTCTTCTTCTTCTTCTTCTTCTTCCTAATTGTTTAAAACAATTCATAAACCAAGAGCGCATACATTGATCACTAATAATGAAACATATATTGTAGATATTTTTCCACACTTATGCTATTTTTGTGATGTACAAATGACATGAGAAAACTTGGTATATTTATTTGTATAACATTCTTTTTCTTTATGAAACCCAATTTCAAAAAACAATTGGAGCCTGAGCTGCAGCAGGCGGAATGGCCCTGCTCTGTTGACCAGCCATGGGGCGAAAGCATAGCTGTCAACTTTCCCTTTTTTTGCAGGAAATTCCCTTATTCCAGCACCCGCAGACTGTCCCCGGGACAGGTGAGGCTGCTGATCCCTTATTTTCAAATCTGAAAGTTGACAGCTATGGGCGAAAGCTAGGCTTAGTCAATATTAAAACTGGGCCTGGCCAATCAAGAGGTGCTATGATGTAATAGCTATAATTTCTGTATTGTAGGGGATTGGACTAGATGACTCTTTGGTTCCCTTCCAACTCTACAATTATATGATTCAATGCCACCTGCCAGTCAGAGAACTGATACTGCATGTATCTGCTTCCTTCTGTGCCTGAAAAGGGCTCTGAGGCTTAAACACACACGGCCCACGATAGTTTGCAAGGCAAGGCCCCAGCCTCAGGCATGATGCAGTTCCTGTTTGAGATTGGGAGTCCCTGATAGGCTATCCTTTGGGTGGAGGAATTGAGGTAAGCCCCCCCCCCCCAAGTGTTTTCCATGGCGCATCGCTGACCAAGCAGGCATCCAGGCATTTTGTAGCTATTCCGTCAATGCATCGGGGAGTGTCTGGGGGGTTTCCCCAGACTCCCCTAGAAGAAACCCAGGCCGAAAGGTCAGTACCTCGAACGAGTGACGTGACAGCTGGCCTGCAGCTTGCCCACATCTCTGGTTTCTTCACAGCTCGGGGAGGTTTATGAAATTTTGATGCAGGAATTAGGTTGTTGCTCATCTTGTACCGCCGTGCTCATAGTATTGACAGTACCACTGAACTGCTTCAGGCGGAGAGCATCTCGGCAATGGCTGGGCTCTTTCGGCTCTTCCACTGCTGACAACATCAGAAGTGTTTTAACAGGGTTTTAATGGGCAGACTCTGTGGCTCCTTAGAGAGCTGCAAATAGCTCCCGTGAAAAGGAGGGGGGGGCTTAGAAAGGAGGGAAGCAACTCCAATCGGCCGCGATGAGCTTTTGACGTGGCCTCCTTTTCCTCATCCAGATGCTGCTTGCTGAGGTGGCTGCAGTGTGGGTGACAGCGGACGGGGCTATAGGCACCGCCAAGAGACCCCCATAGGCAAGAAACATGGTTCCGTGTCTCTTAGAGAGTCGTCTCTGAAGAATTTAAAACAAAACACACACAAAAAGACAACTAGGCTTTGAAATTGATGGGGGAAATAACTCCGGAAATGCCAAGCTCCGGTGCGTTGGAGAAAACTCTTAAGGATTCTCCTTCCTCAGCTTTCCCCCCTGCGGGTGGAGGAAGGGTGAATGATTTCGATCAATAATTAAATATACAGAAGCTGCCATAGTCACACTTTAAGGTGGCTGGTGACATTCCCAAGCGCTCCTTAACGCGTCCCTCCCCCCTGCTCTTCTTACACCCCACCTCCCAGTCACGAACTGGATCCAACCTTTGAGCCTATGGCAGAACAATGGAGTTCCTCTGGCAGCATGAAACGAAGTGATTGCATGACTGCAAGTTGTAAGACATACCTCTCTGGGACAGGTGTGCAGGGGCGGGATTTCTGCCACCAAGTTCACGGAGATGATGTGCTGTCGTAGGTTGAGACCATTTGGATTCAAATCTCAAGAATCTGAATTTCCCCATTTTACCACTTCGTTCTGAACTCCCCTCAAGTCTGGCTCCTGCACTTGGGGCATCATCAGGCAACTGCGGTATCCCAGCCCCACAGCTGGACCCACCACTGATACTAACCCTGGCTAACTCTCCCACTGAATTTTCTCACCGCTGATGGCTGAGTCGGGCAAGAGCTGTTTTAATCTCTCACAATGCCCTGGAGTGATGCCACATTGGGCATTGTGGCTGATGGCAGCATCCCACGCAGCCCTGATCAGAACACTGCTGCCCATCATTGCATCTAGGTGAACCTGCCTGGACTCACTCATGTCAGAGGGAGCTACTGACATAGGCCCACCAGAGTGGACATTGCTGAGGACCCCTTTAAGTCCAGCTTCCATGGACCTCTCAGCATTCATACCTTGCCTGTCGTCCATCAGAGGCCCTATTTTTTATCCTCATCCTCCCTAAACTTACCGTGTGTTCTAAGTACCTTGGCATGGCATTTGGGGACCCTCAAGCCTTCCTAGAAGAAGAAGAAGAAGAAGAAGAGTTTGGATTTGATATCCCGCCTTTCACTCCCCTTCAGGAGTCTCAAAGCGGCTAACATTCTCCTTTCCCTTCCTCCCCCACAACAAACACTCTGTGAGGTGAGTGGGGCTGAGAGACTTCAAAGAAGTGTGACTGGCCCAAGGTCACCCAGCAGCTGCATGTGGAGGAGCGGGGAATCGAACCCAGTTCACCAGATTACGAGTCTACCGCTCTTAACCACTACACCACATCCTAGATATGTTTCCTTCCTGGAACCTGATCCCAGCAAGTGTTGCCCAATGCTTGGGCTCACTGCAAGGAGCCCCCCAGCCGCCCCCTGTCTTAGCAAAGCAAAACTAACCTCACGAGTCAGGTGCTGATAAAGAACACGAGAACATCCTGCTGGATCAGGCCTGTTGTCCCTCTAGTCCAGCATCCTGTTCTCACAGCGGCCAATCAGATGCCCTTGTGGGAAGCCCACAAGCAGGATTTTATCACAAGAGCGCTATTCCCACCTGTGGTTTCCAGCAACAGGTATTCAGAACCATTGCTGCCTCCAACCGTGGAGGCAGAGCCTTGCCATTATGTCTGGTAGCCATTGATAGCCCTCTCCTCTGTGAATATGTCTAGTCCTCTTTTAAAGCCATCTAGGTTGACGGCCATCACTACCTCAAGTTCCATAGTTTAACTGTGCTACGTGAGGAAGTATTTTCTTTTAAGCTATTTACAAATTGGAGGTGGCCAGTTTCTGATAAATTGGCTGCCCTCCTCTCCTTGGAATGCACCCCCCTGGATTTCTTTGCACTTCACTTTGCATCTGAGATATGCATAAGCTTCCAGCTTCCTACTGTTTTGAGTGTTAATTCAACTGCCCCCTTCACACTTCAAGTTAAGTAATCCCAGCCAAGGAAGGGAAAAAAGGAGGGGGTGAGAATCAAGATAGGATACTTAGACGGGGAGCGGAGAAGAGGGGAGAACTAGAAATCCTGATTTTTATATCTATATATCTTGTACAAACTAAGCACAGCAGGCCCCCAGACCAAAAAAAGTAATTAAAAAATTATAAGGTTTCCAGTTAGGCTGTTGTCCTCAGTTTCTCCCAGCATCTGCAACCTCTTTTGAGCATACTTTTGAGCTGGTCTTCCTAAGGAAAGATAATATGGCGAGTTGTTTCTTTCCCCATTGATCAGGGTACATCTTTGGACGCTGTTGCAGCGCTGATGTCTCTCAAACTGTAGGGTTGCCAAATTCTGATTTAGCCAGCAGCATCATTGTATTCACTGATGTCCTTGTTGTTGTTGTGATCCTGAGTGGCCTAAAGGGTTGAGAATCAGGAAAGAAGGTCCCCACCACTGACAGGCGCATAAGCATGAGCAGACGAGCTCAGTGCTTAATTCTGGCCGAGGCTGTGACCTGGAAGCTCCAGTGGACATCCCATGTGGGGATAAGAAGCCCAAGTCCTGTTGCTCAGTGTCAGAGCACCTGCTTTGGTGCAGTCCTTGGCATCTCCTCTTAAAAAGGACCAGCTAGGAGGTGATGAGTGGGGGGACGACCCCGAAGAGCTGCTGCCACACAGAGGATACAGTACTGGGCGAGCTGGACCTGGTATTAGGCAACTTCCTATGCTTTCATCAATATGGAGGTTCGAAGTTGCAGAATATAAGAGCCCTGAAGCAGGATCAGTCAAAAGGAGGCCCATTTAGTACAGCATCCTGTTGTCACAGTGGCCAACCAGATGCCCCTATGGGAAGTTAGTAGAAGTCGTAGTAGTAGTAGTAGTAGTTGTTGTTGTCAATATTATTTTATATTTGTACCCCGCCTATCTGGCTGGGTTGCCCCAGCCTCATTTTGTGAAATGAAAAAGTTGTTGTTATCATCATCATCATCTTCATCATGAATTAGCTGGCTCTCCTGGGTTCCTCCAGGATAGGGCAGGGTAGATACCCAATTATAAAGCCAACCAGGAGACAGCAGTGGTGGTTTGGGTAGAGATGGAAAGCCTCTCTCCACTGTCACATGCTGCAGATTATTTATTCTCCCCCCCGACCCCACCCCTGCATATTTTTCAGACAAATTCTATTAAGCTCCTGCCGGATGAGTCCCAGTCAGTCACACTCATTTTCCCCTTTTCCCTCAAATCTCATCACACATTAATGAGGATACAAGCAATCATGCGCCACATAGAAGAAGGGGGCTTTACCCCCCCCCCCGACGCGCACATACATATATCCCCCGATGCAGATGGCCCTCCTGGAAATCTGGAGGAAATGAGGGTCATCTTCATTTCATTTTTATTTTTATTTCTTTGCTTCCCAGTGGCCTCTTCCTTGAGCTTTTGGCAGCCTCAGAGTTTGATGGAGGTTATTTATGAAACGGAATAATTCAACCCACACCCCGCACGACAACTTGACGGCCTCTGCGTGCCGCTCGGTGGCAGAATCCATTCCCTTCTAGTGTGGCTGATAGCATTTGCCGTTGCCTTTTATGTCCATGCCTGTACCAACGGGAACAGGCTCTCGGGGCCCCGTCTGGCTTGCACCGGTTTGTAGTCATAGCTGATTTAGTTACGTACCACATTTTCTGCAAGTACATCTGTATTCAGAGCAGTTCATATAGGTATGGAGTGGGGCGGCCATTCTGAATACGGCAGCACGGTGCCACAGCATGAAAGATACTACACTGCAGCATTTGGGACTTTATAATTTAGAGAAAAGGCAAGCAAGAGCAGACGTAACAGGGAAGTTTGCGGAATCATGTGTGGCATGGATAAAGTGGGTGGGAGAAAGGGGGTTTCCCCCTCACTCATAACATTGGAACTTTTGTGTCACAAATCTCATAAACCTCGTCCCTCTCCATATGCTGCTATTTACAGTCAGACACGCGTCACCTCCAGTGTTCCTCACTCCCTTCTCCGAATCCTAGTGTAGAATGTCTCCCTTAGGAGCAAGGCCTTGATATTGCCCCCAAGCTATGGAATGAACTCCTCTCCATCCCGAGACCCGCACTTGCCCCTTCTCACGTGGCATTCGGGGTCTGTGTGTCAAAATTCATCTCATCCCTCCCACCTTTGGCTCTGTTGTCTTGTTCCGTTAGTCCTTATAGTAGCTGTTTTGTTGCTGTAAGATGAGACTAATCGTCCTCCACTACCTTACAAGTAAGCCCATACAGAAGGGGCTGGCATCCAGGTACACTTGCCCCCAGCCTCAGAGGACTAAGCTGGCGCCCCCACCCCCTGACTTATGCTGTCATGTCAAGAACAAGATGCCTGCTCTGGGCCTCAGATATGCCTACTTACAAGATCATTACAGAGATTAATGACAGACCTAATGGGACGCGGGTGGTGCTGTGGTCTAAACCACTGAGCCCCTTGGGTTTGCCGATCAGGTCACGGTTTGAATCCCCGTGATGGAGTGAGCTCCCGTTGCTCTGTCCCTGCTCCTGCCAACCTAGCAGTTCGAAAGCACGTCAAAGTGCAAGTAGATAAATAGGTACTGCTCCGGCGGGAAAGTAAATGGTGTTTCCATGCGCTGCTCTGGTTTCACCAGAAGCGGCTTAGTCATGCTGGCCACATGACCCGGAAAAACTGTCTGCGGACAAACGTTGGCTTCCTCGGCCAGTAAAGCAAGATGAACGCCGCAACCCCAGAGTCGTCTGCGACTGGGCTTAACTGTCAGGGGTCCTTTAACTTTTTAATGTTGGGTAGTAGCTGAGAAAAGCCAGGCCAGAGGCCCACCTAGCCCTTCACCCTGTCCTCGCAAGGGTCTACCAGATACCTCAATGCAAAGCCCCCAAGCAGGACTTGCCTGCAACAGCAACTCCCTCTGCTGTGTTTCCCAGCAACTGGGCTTGCTTTGTTTGCCACTATGTACCACTTTGAGTGCTGGAAACCCAGGAATGAATAATTTTAATAAGCAATAAATAAATACGTTCTCAGTTTGTATATCCTGCCTCTTTCAAGGTAACCCCCCACTCCACTCCACCCCCATGGAGACACATTAGTGAATGCAATCCTTAGATCCTTCTGTCACACTTAAACGGACAAAGCCACCCATTTGTCATTAGTCCAACTACTAGAGTTATCTGGTTTAATTTTGTGGTGGTAAGTTAATGCTTAAAATTGCCCCCCCCCCCGGGCTAATGGTCAGTAAATGACTTGGGATGGGAAGGGGGGGTCAGAGGATTCATCAGCCTCCTCCTCATTTTAATTCCTCCAGTTTTAAGTTGTTCTATAAATATGTCTTTATGGATGTTGTTTGACTAGCTTAAAAACATCTAATTGGAACCAGTTGCTTAAATCTCTTTGGATCAAGGAGTCCGTAATAAGCAAAGAGAGGGTATCTTATCCTTCCAATCCAAAAACGCTTAGCAACTGGTACTCCTTGATGCATGTATAATCAGTTTATTTTCAGTTTCTCATTTCATCTTTAACAGAAAAAAAATGCTTAGCTTTCTGTCGGTGTGATCTAATGCTTCACTTTAAAGGCCGCGTTTTCTTCTTATCCTTAAGATCGTCAGCTTTGGAAACGACAATGTAAAAAGCAGAAGAGCTTAAGACGCTGAAAGGTTTAAAGAGCATCTTATTACTGACATAACGATTTCCTTTCTACCCTAAATGCAGAACATTACGGCGAAGCAGCCTGCCAATGGGGCTAACCATTTGCCTCCATTTGGATCTCACAGTTTCAATTTGGCTTATGCGCCCTTTCCTAACTTAAAAGTTGCCTTTGCAGCAATATTTTTAAAAAAGAAAGACACCCTATGGGTGCTGTTCTGTCTTTCACTGATTTTAGCAATGTGTGACACACACCTCAGTTGTGTTAGGACTTCTGGTTATGTGCTCCCTCTATGAATTATCTTTAAAAAGGCAATATTTTTTTAAAAAATTTAAATTGCAACTTATATAGAAGGATCCTCCAGACGTTTTTGGACTCCAACGCCCATCTTCCTTGACCATTGACTATGCTGACTGGGGCCTTCTAGACAATTTGGGGAGATGGAAAAATGGCAGCCACTGGAAGTTGTTGCAGCAGAGGGTACTGAGTACATTGCTGAATTTCCCCTCTTAAGTAAATCAGTGGAAATGCCCCCTACAAATTGGGAGTGTGTGCAAAATGGGGGGACTGTCTTGGCTCAGCTTAGGAAGGAGTTGCCTAGATGAGGCACTACAGCAAATGAAGCATTTACTGCCATGAGGCAGTGTGAGGGAGCCACCTCAGGTGGCAATATCCTGGCTTCCGCCCCCCAAAAGCCAACAGGTGCACTTTCTTATAAGTAAAGAAGCGTGTGTTTAATATAGCAGACTAATGGTACCAACTCAGTATCATGGAAAGAGCAGGATATGGTCCAGGTGCTCTTGCAAGGGAAATGGCTGGCAAGAATAAATCTGGTCCAGGATCACGGCCAAAGTTCAGATACTCAGGGCCAGTCGCAAGGGTTCCAGGACCGCAGGGGAGCGGGGAAGTTGGTCCAACGAGTTTCCACGCCTACCCGCCAAGCTTTTAAGCAAAGGTGGAGAATGCCCAGCTACTTGCAAGAACCTCTGTCCCTGTGGGAATTCCTGGCCTAAAGGCGGATGCTCCTCCTAGGGGAATGAGTCTCCCATTTCTTTTGATGCACCTCCTCTCCCTGGGAGACATCATTGGAGGCACCTTCCCCTCTGAACCCTCATGCTGTGCCCCTCTGCCTTGCCCTCTGGTAGGGAAACAGCCTCCACTCTCTGCTTTGGTTTTTTTTAAAAAAGCTTTTATTCCTACTTTTATATTCTGCTTTTCCTTCAAGGAGCTCAAGGCAGCATACATAGCATTCCCACACCCATCAACTCTCCATTTCCCCCCCACAACAACCCTGCGAGGTAGGTTAGACTTAAGAGACAATGACTGGTCCAAGGGCAACCATTGAGCTTCGTGGCTGAGTGAGGGATTTGAACCCTGGTCCCTCAATGCCTAGCCTGACACCCTGATTGATACACCACCCTGTCAACCCAGGCTTATTGAACCCGTAAACAACAATCGCATCTGTAGAGTAGAAGTGACACAAAATTGGCACATATTTAACCTTACCCTGATCTAATGGGATTAGACACAGAGGTAACCTTTAAAGCGGGAAACAGGAATGCAAACAATTCTTTTTTTGAAACACACACACACAAATAAACCAGCAGCTCCATAAATTATGTAATTAAAAAGGCAGGGAAATAATGTACAAGCCCAGTTTGGCAGGTTAAATCTTAGGACAATTGAGGTTGGAAGCAAAATCTGGGGTACGTCACATACCCTTTTTATTCCAGCCTTGCATGTCATCACCTGCCTCTTCAGCGAAGCCGTGACATGGGTCTTTATTCAAAAATTATGTAAGTTTGAAAGCCTGACATATAATTTAAAACAAGGGGAGCTCAAGGACTGTCCTGTTTGATTTGAAATATGCACCTTAAAGTAGCTTTGCCGTACTTTTTGGCCCATTAATCTAAGACGTATTTTAGAAGGCCACAGCTGCATAACTTTCCGAGGCATAATAAATTTGGAGCTTACATTTTGACATCTCACCTTTTGCGTAATGTGGGTCATGCACGATTGGTGTCCTCTGTGAGACAACGTTGGCTTATTATACTCAGGAGATGAAGAGCTGGCAAATGGGTGCAGAGCCCTGGAATGCACAATCTGCCCTCCTCTCCTTGGGTGACAAGCTACCATTTTCCAGCCTCAGTCTCCACTTCTGTAAGATGGAGCTAATCGTCCTCAACTACCTTACAAGCAAGCCCGTGCAGAGGGGACTGGCATCCAGATACACCTACCCCCGGCCTCGGAGGACTAAGCTGGCAGCCCAGGATTTACGCTGTCATGCCAAGAACAAGATGTCTGCCCTGGGCCTCAGACCTGCTTACAAGGTCATTACAAAGATTAATGAGAGACCTAATGTTGGGTGGTGCTGTGGTCTAAACCACTGAGCCTAGGGCTCGCCAATCGGAAGGTCAGAGGTTCGAATCCCCGCAACGGGGTGAGCTCCCGTTGCTCAGTCCCAGCTCCTGCCAACCTAGCAGTTCAAAAGCACATCAAAGTGCAAGTAGATAAATAGGTACCACTCTGGCGGGAAGGTAAACAGCGTTTCCATGCGCTGCTCTGGTTTTTCCAGAAGCTGACCACATGACCCGGAAAAACTGTCTGCGGACAAACGTTGGCTCCCTCGGCCAGTAAAGCGAGATGAACGCCGCAACCCCAGAGTCGTTCATGACTGGACTTAACTGTCTGGGGTCCTTTACCTTTTTTTAATGTTGGGTAGTGGCTAATATCGTGAACTGCTAAGTCCTCAGTCAAGGGTGGCCCAAGGCATTTCAGCACCTGAGGCAAAATGCCTCCCCCATGATGGGTGTGGAAACTCTGGAGTCCCAACGGGTGGGGAGGAGATCCTTTCAGGATCACTACACCAATTCACCAATGGGGCTTTGCATTGGCTCTTCCCTTCAGGAGAAGCTGGTCACCGTCAGGTGGGGGGTGGGGAATCTCCCCTCCCCAGCCAATGGCAAAACTGGGTGGCAAAATACCTCCCTTCTTCCCACAGGCTTTACACAGAGGTTTGCCACCTGTCCTCTCTGCCCCTTGAGGACCTAGCAGCAAAGCTAGGCAGCAGGTGGGGGTGCCACCCTTTGTGGGATGCTGGCTGAGGGTGCCACCTCACCCAGCCTCGTGGGCGGGCCTGCTACCCCAGCTCAGCACATCAATGTGGTGTCATGGTTAGAGCAGAGCTAGCCAATCTGGTGCTCTCTAGATTGTTGCCAGCTACAACTCCTGTCAGCCCCCGGCCGGATATGATGGGAGTTGTAGTCTGCCACATCTAAGGGGGCACCCCTTTGACTACCCCCTGGGTTAGGGTGATGGACTAGGATCTGAGAGACCAGGGTTGAAATCCACACACAGCCACAAAGTTCACAGGGTGAATTTGGGCCATTCATGCTCCCTCTCAGCCTAAACACCCACACCCACACCCCAACATCCCAGAATGATGCTACATTGAACAAAAAGCATTGTGCTAAATTAAAATGGCAGCTCGCATCCTCCTGGTTCCAATGGCTATGTTCCCTTTCCACTGTCCAGCCTCCCTGTCCACGCGTAATACAAATTCCTCCGCAAATCTCTCATAGTTCCAGACTTTTCTTTTGAGTCATGGGGCTGTTGCTTTGTACGCTTCCAGTATAGTATGCGAAGACATTGTGCAACCAGGCTGACAGTACAGTCATTTGGGAAGGTCAGGGGGGTTCAAACGTACAACCGAGTATCATGTGGAGACTTTCACACTTCTGCATCCCAGTAGAGAAATGATATCCTGGTTTTTAAAAAACAAAACAAAACATGTTTTATAGGTCTTTTTTTTAAAAAGAACAATAAAAATTGAACTCCGCTAGAACTTTAAATGACTAATGAGCTTTGCAGAAGAAATTTTATAGTCTCAACGTCCATTAGCAGATTTGCAGACTTGTTTCATTGCTTTGGAACTCGGAGAGCTGCTCCTGCCAGGACCCCTGTAACAAATAAATAAATAAATAAATAAATCATTGCTGCTGCGGCTGTTGCTAACAATGGCAATAAATATTTGAACAATAACAAGCATTCTATACAGCGCATTTCAAATGTTCAAACCGCTTTCCATGAAAAAGTAATCACTGCAAGATCCCCTGCAGTGTAGGCTAGTATTATTATCCCCATTGCTGCAGGAGGAGAGGCTGAGACTGAGGCAACAGTTGCTTGCCTCAGGTTGCCTGGTTAGTTTGGGGTGAGATTTGCACTCAGGACCTGCTGGTCCACAGCTCCTTGTCATAACCATAATGGCATTCTAGTCCTTCAGGATAAATGGTATGGGCAAAGGAGGGGAAGTTGGTGCAGTGGGGGGGGGTGTCAAACAATTAATTGTATACTAATTTGAGTAGTAAAACTGTGTTCTGTCAGATAAAACTAGTGGAAGCTTCTGAAACCAGGAACCTCTAAATTATTTTTATTTATTATTATATGTTTAGATAAGGCTGCCCAATTGCATCGTTCTCCGGGTGGCACACATAAAACATACCCTCCAACGTTTCTCCAATGAAAATAGGTACATCCTGAGGTAAAGTGGGACATTCCCGAATCAAATCAGAAACCAGGATGGCTTCTCTAAGTCAGAGACATCCCTGGAAAATAGGGACACTTGGTGGATCTGATAAAATGAGATCTGGTGGTGGACAGCATAGCCCAGGGATGGGCAAGCTGTGGCCTTAGATGCGCATGTGGCCTTCAGCATCATTTCATGCTCTTCTCTGGGCTGATTTCATGTGGGTGGCCAGGAAGTGTGGAATAGAGGGACAGAACGTGGCAAACTTGGGAGAAATGGACAGAGGAAGAAGGGGTGTCAGAAATAGGGAGAAAAGGGTCAAGAGAAAGAGGGGGAGGAAAGAGGATTGGAAGAAAGAAAGAGAAAAGGGGTGGCCCCACGCATCTTTGCCTCAGGTCCCCCAACACGTTGCCCCCAAGGGAATGTGATCCTCCACAACATCAAAAATAAGTATTTTAAATATACTTTTCAATCTAGACCTGAATTGTTGGGTCAAATTGCAAATACTTTGCAAGATTACATTTCGGGTCTTCCTTCATTTTTAACTGGTTAGGTGTTTGAATAAAGAAAGAGAGCAGAAGGGGTCACATGCTTCAAGACTTGCGGGGGGGGACACACAAAATTTGTTTCAGAGCCCTTCGTCGAAGACCACCCTCGCCCCCTCTTCTTAATTTTCTATCTTCCTTTCAACAGCCCGCTATGAAACCTCGTAACCTTTTCACCTTTAAACTTTGCTTGAACTTGGAAAGAAGACTTGTGAATTGTAAAGTTGTTGGGGGGGGGGCATTGACCGGGGTGGGGAGGAGAGGCCTGATTATATGTTACCGTAACAGTAATACTAGGAAAATAATCCTTCCCTTGTACACAAGGTTTTTGCTACTGCAACCTCCGGCATAATAAACTCACATGACATCCCTAACAGCGAATGCTGGCCTATGGTGATGGGCTGTCGGTTATTTTGTCTTTCGCCCCCCCCCCTTCTCGCCCCCCCTCTCATTCTTTCTCTTGTTCTAAACAAAGGCCGATTATCCAAACAAGAATTTGGGCTGTAACAGGCAGCCTACTTTAAATGATAGTCCAAAACCTAACCATTTTGCAGATGCGTTCTTGATCGTGAAGGAGGTTTACAAAATCAGAAGTATCTGAAGGGCTTTACTTGAAGGTCAATGGGTATAGGACTGTAAGCTAAGAAGGTGTTCAGTTTTTAAAAATAAATAAATTCATTAAAATGAATTTTAGCAATAAGGAGGTCTAATATGACAGGGCGGGATGGCAGCAGATTTATACAACTCCCAACCCACCAGTGGCAGTGCAGTGGTTCAAGTGTCAGACTGGAGCCCAGGATTCAAAGCTCGCTTGGTGACCTTGGTCCAGTCACTGCCTCGCAGTTTAACCTACTTCTCAGAGTTGTTAAATGAGAACCTCCCTGGAGGAGAAGGTGGGATATAAATGCAGTAAATAAAGAAACAATATGCCTATTCAGGCCATTGAGTCCAACAGAACTTACTCCAAGGGAAGCGAGTGCAGAGTTGCAGCCTTCCATCTCTCTACTAGACAACCATATCAAAAATTGGCCCTTAAAGTAGAAATGGAAAGATTTGCTGCTTAGTCTCTTGGTTCACCCTGATTCAAAATGAGCTGCAGGCCTTCTGGAGCACAGCAGCAATGCTGCTGAATACCAGTTGCTAGAAACCTCAGGAGGGGAGAGTGCTCTTGTGGTGCTTGGATCCTGTTTGCGGGTTTCCCAACAGGCATCTGGTTGACTACTGAGAGAAGAGGATGCTGGACTGGATGAGCCATTGGCCTGATCCAGCAGGACTTTTCTTATGTTCCACCTGGAGTGGTCCCTTTTATGGCAGGATGTGGTCTGTCAGCACCCTGCTCATTGTACCAGTAGGACTTGCTTGGGGATGTTAAGCTTAGCCTGAAAAAGGTCAAGTCTTCCACCCTTTGATTAAACATTAACTCCCCCTTTCTTCTTAGGTTTCTCCCGTTTCAAAAGTAGGTATCGTCGTTTGGCCCAAAGTAATCCACATCTGAATAACCTATAGGTTTATCTTGATTGAAAATCTTTTTTTCAAAGAAGAAACACTTCTTGGCTTTAAACAGGAGGAAGCTAATTTCCTCCTCATCTAAACAACACAGTTGCCCCTACCCCAAGTTGTTGCACACCACATTTCCTTCTAACCTGTGACACCACAGATGCCTGGGGGGATTTTAAGCCAACTTTCATCTTCCAGGTCTCCAAGGGATCACCGTGAGGTGCCTATGCCAGTCTCGTGATCAGACCAAACTTTTTGCAAGAAGCAGTTAGCCTGAGTTCTTTATGGTCAAGGTTGGAGCACCGAAAGAAAAATCTCCATCCAAATCTTCCACTTTGGTACACTGGTATGATTTATTCTAGCAGAGTCCTCTAGAGTATTATATACACCCAGGGCCCTGCCCTCAAAGTACACTGGGGCTCACAGGACATCTGGGAACTGAAGATGGCAGCAGCTAGAGCAGGCGCATCTCTATACAAGGATGGGTCCTTTAAAAACACATTTTTACTAAGGGATGCTAGTAACACCAACAGTGGAACCTTCAAGGCTCACAAACCCTAGCATTTGCTCAACCAAGTTGTAGGCTGATAAGAATATACAAAGATAGCGCTTCCTCTAATGACAAACTCAAAAATACCAAGTGCCGGTTGCTCAGTTGCAAAAGTGGGACTTGAGAACAGTGGCGTAGCGTGGGGGGTGCAAGGGGGGCAGGCCGCACCGCGCGCAACATCTGGGGGGGCGCGCTCGCTGCCTCCGGAGTCGCCGAAGAGCCTCAGGCGCAGGCTGTAGCAGAGCCGCATGTCTTGCGGCGCCCGGCTGAAGGCGCCCGGCAGGCAGCGGCTCTCAGCGCTCGCCCCGGAGGACGCGCCAGGCAGCCCCTCCTCACAGCCCCGCCTCCGCAGCTGCTGCTGCAGCTGCTGGGCCGTTGCATTTTCCTCGCCTCTCTGCCCTCCTCCGGGCAAGCGGCGTCGTTTGGGCAGCAGCACCAGCGGCAACTCGCAGGTTAGGGGTTGGGGGGGCGCAAATTATGTGCCTTATTTATGGATGGGGAACCCCAAGGGGTCAAAGCAGCCCAGTGAGGAGTGAACGTTTGTGAAATACTGAGTGCTAGTTTGAAAAGAAAAATCGGAAATGGGTAGTGGTGAAGAGACTGGGCCAATGGAGGAGGGCATGGGTGGCTAGAACTTTGAAGAGGAGGACTCCCGTGAGGAGGCGAGAATACTTTGCAGCATTTTGTTGCCCCACTTTTGTATATAAATGCACACATATGAATTAGCCCTAACCTTGTCTAAGTAAAGGAACTGCTTCCTTTACCTTGACTAGAGTAATGGGCTTCTCCGGAAAGTCCGTCTGGATTATTCAATTCCCTCTGCTGCCCTTTGCATATTTGCTGTCTTTTGCATTACACTGATGCGGGAGGTTTCTGCTCGTGCATACTCGGAACACAGCCACACAGCACCATGGGTCTTGTAGTTTATAATAGCCTACAGCAGGCTTGATGAAGTCTGCAGCCACTCCTGCCACCATGGTGGCTGGGGAAAAACATTATGAGAGGTGCCACGTTCATAATTGCTTGCGTTCAGACATTACATTTGTGTAAATGTACATATTACATTTGTGTACATTTGCGTTCAGACATTACAAATGTGCATACAAGTATATACTTAAGGATGATCAGGAACTGCTCATGTGCAGGAAAAATGTCCTGTGTGAATCAGCTCTGCAGGACCTGCAATTAAATTTGATAAAAAATAGTACCCTTTCCCATTTTTATGTCAAAAGGAACCTTTTTTAGTTATTACTTGTGCTTCTAGCGAGTGTATTTTGGTTGAATCAAGCTGCCTTGCTCCACAGTGAGATGATTGAAACAGCATTCTGGCAATTTAAGAGGCCTTGGTTTATGACCTTAATTCAAATCTCGGTCGGTTGTACCTGGTTTACCCATCAGGAGGCATACCGATGGCAATAAAACGCAGAAAAGGTTAGCCACATCAAATTGAGTATTTAACGTGAGACTATGGCCAAGCTGTTGACAGAAGGAATCTAAAATTTTACAACCTCCTCCCGTCAGATGTTCTGAAAATCATTTTGGTCGCCGACAGGGAGTAAGCAAAATGTGGTTTCAGTATAAGTGAAAGGGCTTTATTTTCACTGTGAGGTTTTCAGTCCGGGAGATTTCCCTTTTTGAGGATGTTTCCCCCCAACACGTCAGCTGACTGTAAACTGCAAACCCATTTGCTCATCCCTTGTCTTATCCAATTAATCTTATTCGCCCCTTTTGTTTGGTAGATCTATCTCAAGGTTACCAAGGGAGTGGAAGAGAGGAAGTGGAAAGAAAATTCCTCAACATGGCAGGAAGTCATTGCTCTTGTCTTCTTGACGGGAGCACCCAATGCAGAATTTCCTTCCTCCTGATTTTCAGACTTAATTTGATTTTAAAAGGCCAAGCCTGGGTACCAGTGGCACATTGAATGAAGCGATATTGCACACACTGTTGAAGCCCAGAGGAAGTACAGGAATGTAAGAATCCCCCCAGCTCATTATAGCTAAGAAAATAAGAAATAAGGAAAAAGGCATGTTATTTATTTGGGTATCCTTCCCTTAGGAATGGATGCTATCCACATTTTCTGTTTGCAGGCCTCAGGTGTGCTGAATGGACACTGCAGGAAATTAGCTGGCTGCAAAAATTGGATCATTCCGAGATCCCCAGCAGTCATTCAAATCTCGGGGTCCCTTCCAACTCTATCACTCTGTCATTCTATGAAATATTTTAAAGAAGGTTTCCAATAAATCAGCCAAAGGTTTTTTTCTGCAAAAGTTGCAAGGGCTCACAAATGAATGGGAGGTGCCCCTTGTGAACAGTCTGCTAACTCCAGGTGCTGCAATATTTTTTGAGGCTCAGCGAATCTGGATCGAATCTGAATTAATAATCTGGTTAGATGACTCTTGATGGTGGGGGTTTCATTTGAGTGACTGGGTGGTTCCGTTTGTCTTAAAGGAGATTCTGACTTTGTGGAAGGTTGATTGATGATCATTTTTGATTCACAGTCATCACTGCTGCTTCATAAATCCCACTTCTTCCCAACATTGGCCATTCCCATGAAAGGACTTGGCTAGATTTGTGTTAGCCAGTACCAGACTTGAGATAACCCAACAACAGAAGAGCAATAGGAATTGTCTGGTCTCTGGTACAGTAAACCTGGTCAACTTTACACATCAAATCCACATCAAGGGAAAGGTAAAACAGGATGCCCTTTGTGTGTGTAGAATCGCATAGTTTTATTTTCTCATACACATAAGACTGGTGAAAAAGTACACTTCCGGCCCTGTAGGCTACAGTTTGGAAAAAGAATGAATGATTCGAGCATCTGGGGCATTATCATCAGTTGTTTATTATGCCTTAAATCCCTCTGTCTGACGAATATGATAACGGGGGTAGTCTTTTATCTATAACGAGAACTAATATATTATTCCAGCTGTCATGCCATTGTAAGTGATCAAGACTTTTCTTTGGTCCTCAGATTTTGTTGTTGTTGTTTATTGGTGTTTATGTTTGATGCATGTACATTTTTTTAAAAATAGCTGTTAATTAAATAACCCATGTTGCTGATGCAAGGGTGTGGCAGTATGATGGGACTAGAAGAAAAGTTGGTTGCACGTCAGCCCCCAAAATGTAGTTCCACCACTGTGTGGAGGCAAGTGATAGGGCAGACTGAGATTGGTGGGGCAATGTCCCCTTAGCCGAAATGGACTGGTCCAAAACATCTGGAAGGCACTCAGTTGGGAAAGCTTCTTAGGTGCCACCTATGCTTTCCGACATTCCCTTCATCTGACACACCTTCATCTTGAGCAATCTTTGGTCTACCAGACACGTCTGTTCAAATGAGTCCATTGAGAGGCTGGCTTCGTGTACAACACACATCGTTACATAGATAATGCTTAATGATTCCCTGTGTAAAACGTCTGTTGTGCAATAGAATCTGTGTGTGTGTCATGGTGCTGTCCAAGTGGTTGGATGATCCAAATTGGTAGCACAGTTTCCTCTCTTCTTCTTCTTCTTCTTCTTCTTCTTCTTCTTCTTCTTCTTCTTCTTCTTCTTCGGAAATAAAGCAACAGTGAGTTCTTTGTGCCTCTCCTGTTGCCCTTCTCTCTTGGGGAATTCTCTGTAGTAATTACTGCTGAGTTGCTGACCACAATACCACCTACTGGTGAGAGTGGAGCTGATCGTGGGCCAACTCTGCTTTATTGCTGACCGCAGCTGCTTTTGACTTCGGCAGCTGTTTCTCCTTTAAGGCGAGACCGTAAAAGTTTATTGAGCAGCTCGCCGTCAAAAGCGACATGTTGTCCTCGGCCGGCAAGGCATGGCTGGAGCCATGTTGAATTACAAGGCTGACACCCCATTATGAGGATTGATCTCTGGTTTTCTCCCTCTCCTTCCTGTCCACTCCCCTCCCTTTGTGTCTGTTCCTCATCCAGAGTGAGAGCCAGCTTTGGAGTAGTGGTGCCAAGTGCCCATCGGGACAGGTAGGTTGGAAGGCAAGGAGGCTCACAGTAGGCGGAGCCCAAAGCCAATGATAGGCGGAGTCAACTATTTCAGTTCTGCCCCATCTGCAGGGGCAAAACTGAGACTAAGGAGGACCAAGCTGACCAGCAGTACTCAAACCTCCTGAACTGGACGTGTGTAAGAAGGCAGGCAGATTGATGGGGCAGTACCCGGTTTGCCATAATGGACTTGCCTCCAGTGGTTTTGAGGATGAGGAGAGCTCCAAAATTTGATCTTTTCTAGGCTCCCCCAAGACCTACAACTGATGTGCCACCCAAACAGCACCACCATTTTTATTTTGCATGGGGCATTCCAAAAGATTGGAGTGTCAGTCGAGGACTTAAACCAGGAAACCTCAACTCTGTGGAGGGTTGACCATGTCTGTGTTGAGCCACAAAATCTTCCAGTTCAGTGATGGGTTCTCAGGCCCACCCAGCATGGCCAGGAAGAGCTAAGAAAACCTTTTCGACTTGATTTCCTTTCTGGGCAACCTTCTGTGATAGGCGGGGCCAGAAGCAAGGATTGTCAGTTTTATCTTTGTCCAGTAGGCTACTTTCTACCCCCACACGCCTGGCTCTGTCCTCCATCCAGGCAAGCAAGAAACACGATCAAGGAGACATCCCAGCGAAGCAAAAACATTCAAGGACGGTGCGTGAAGCAGGGCTAGTGAGGGAAGCGGCCAGGGAAGGTGTGTGTCCCGGGGAGAGTCACAAGGGCCAGGCAGCTTTTTCCTGAAGCTGACAAAGCCTAGGTGGGAGAACATCCAAGTGGAAGTGCTTCAGTCACAAACACGGCATACCACTAGGCAGGCTGCTATTTCCTAGGTCTTGTTTTCTCTCCATCTGCAATATGGTAATGTGATGGGATGATGAGCTGCTTGTGCGTAAAATCGTAGTCCCTCAGAGTTTGTTCAAGTCCACAAACCTCTGTCTGTGACGGAGCCCCTCAGACATGGCTCCTCTAGTCACTCGCAGATTCCGACAGTGGCTGCTTTCGGAATCGCTTCCAACATAAAAGCTCCTTAACGGAAACACGTCTTCTGGACTCACAGCGTGACAGTTTCCGGCGAGGAGTGGGTCTCCCTATGGGAGGTCCAGAAACCTCCCCACTGTTCTCGCTGGACGTGTCCCTGAGCCCTCCCTCCTGCTCGCTTTCCCTCAGAGACCCACCTCTCCCCCTGCTGGTTCCTGCTTCCGCTGCTGGGTCTCTCCCAACCTCCGTGAGCCCTTCCACCACCTGTCCCTCCGATGGCAGTTCCCTGACAGGTAATAATTTAACAGAAGCCTACCTTACAGGGTTGATGTAAAGATCACTGTGCTGATGTATGTGTCTCTCAGCCCCTGTTCTTTCTTTTATAGTACTAGTACAAGTGGGACTTGCATCAAAATGTTGCAGAATATCCTCCTCGGCAGGGTTCTTGCCAGCCCACCAAACCGTCCTTCAGGAGAATTATAAATATAACACTTGACACTTAGAATTTTGTGGTTACTGAGCATGCTCAATCTTAGCAGACAGGGCTTTTCTTCGGGGAAGGGAAGATCTTAGGGTAGTTGTTGTTTTAAGTACTTCTGTGAACCTCAGGGTTCCTACGAACATACCGATATCTCCCCTTTGGATTTCCCTTGTCGTGTTATGGCTCTTATTTCTTTTGGCACTCAGCACCCGAGTTTGCTTTAGAGTGAGCAACTGTTGTTTTATTATATTCAAACGTGTTGCTCACTTGGGTTACCTTAGTGAAGCGGTTTGCTTTCAGCCTCCCCTGTCCCACAGGAACAAAGGAATCTGCTTTAAACTGAATCAGACCATCTAGCTCAGTATTGTCTGCACTGAGTGACTCCAGGATTTCATGCAAGGATCTCTCCCATCTCTTTTTTTCTTTTATTTAAATTCTAAAAAAATGCATATAGTCAATAAATCATTATTTACAATAGCATAAAGTAAACATTTCACCGCTGTGACTTCCCTCCACCTCAAATCGACATCTTTTTGTACTCTGTGTTTTTGTTTACATTGTGTTTTTGGTTTTTTAAACATTCCCCTGTTATTAATTTTACATAATCTGCACCAACTTTACGTACTTAGTCTAAACATATCAACAGATTTTCTTTGGAACAGTGTTTTTTCATATAATCCTCAAAGCATTGCCACTCCATCCTTAATTTCTGATTTGACTGGTGTCTTATGACTGCTTTTAATTTGGCCAGTTCTATAAATTCATATAGCTTATCTATCCAGTCCTCTTTTGTGGGTGTAATGTCCCCTTTCCAGTTACCTGGAGGTAGAGGTGGTGGAAGAGGGGATTGAAGCCTTCCGCATGCAAAGCAGATGCTCTACCACTGAGCTACCACCCTTCCCAGATTGTTGTGAGGGTGTAGAGGAGTGGAAAGCTCCATTCCCCCCCCCCCAAAAAAAAAACAGAATGGATACCCTTTGATGGAAAATGGGGTCACAAGCACATCCTTGGATTTGTAAAAGGAAAATACGTACACATTCACACATACAGAGACTTCAATACACTGAGATATGTTCTGCTTTTGGTGCAAAATCTCTGGGTGGTTAAATAAATTAGCATTTCTACATATTTTATAGAATGGCTGCGTAAACAGAAAGAGTTGTGGGATGCATCCCAGTTACCTTTCCATCACCTCTTCTGCCTGGCAGCCAGTGAATCTGAAATGGGGGCTCCTTCGAAAGACAGGAGGAGCACAACAGTTTCCACGGCCCTTTCACTGGCAGCAAGGTCAAGCAGAGGGGTCTCAAGAATGGCACAGGAGAAATACAACTCCCTCAGGAGGTTTGTCCACAATCCAGATTTTAAAACTGAATAGGCCCTTTTATTTCCACCAACCAGACACCTGTCATTTGTGGGCAGGGGTGTTGTTAGCTACTTGAAAGACCCGGTGCACAAACTCACAAAGGTCCAGTAAGGTCTAAAGTTGTGCAAACCACTTGGGATATTGAGCCTTCATCCCAAACCGAATATGGTTTCAGGGCTAAAACGGGGTGCGGAATTACCCTTAAAAATTTTTTTCTGGCAGCTGCATCATTGCTATTAATTACTGTTAATTACCCACTCTTCATCCTAAGATCCCAAAGTTTTAAACAATTTAAAATACAACATTAAAAACAAAACAAATGCAAATCACTAGAAGGGGGGAGGTAGTTACAATCCTTGCGGCAGCTTCTGCTAGGATTGTTCTTCCGGTTGCTGCCTCTACCTTTTTACCACAACGTAAGTTCCAGCGCTACCACCACATCCAGAAAATTGCAGAAATGGTACCCCTACTCCTCTGCCCACAAGATGGGGTTGTGAAACAGATTGGATGGTGGTGCATCTCTCTGCTGCTCCGCACTGTCAGAGCTGAGCGGCTATTTGACTGGGGCAGATAAAGGTGCTTGGCAGGCTGCAATTGGCCCCCAGACCTGAGATCCCTCCCCCCACCCCATTTTATATGATTGTTGATTAAAGCACAAAGAAGCAATTACCCCTCTCTTCATTTTGACTGTGTCAGTTTAGGTCTGGGTTCACCAAAGCTTGCTTTTTTTAAAAAAATCTGGGGGCACATTTGGAAATCTGAAACTCCTATGGGGTTCACATAATGCCCATTTCATGATGGGCTAGCGGGGTGATGCTTCAAAACGATAGCCACCATCAACCCAACACACACCAAAATAAATAAAACACAGCGCTCCCCAAATAGCAATCCTCCCCCCACAAAGCTAAATCCCCCTGAATTTAAAGGAGGGGGGTTAGTTGGCACCCAGGGGGGTGGCTGAAGGCACTATGTTGGAGACCCCTGGTTTATCCAAATAAACTTTATTCAGACTAGGTCTTCCAACTCTCCATTTCAGACTTAGGAGGAGAAAGAGATGGAGGCAGTTTTCATTACACTTTGCTTTTTTAAAAAATCTTTTCAGGCAATGAGTGTGCCTTAAAATCAACTTTACCTGCAATCCAAATTTACTTTCTTACTCCTGATGAAAGGATTTCTGTTTTGTTTTCAGGGGGGTGTGGCTCAGGGAAGCCATTCCCATCGCTAAAATGCAGTAGACACAAAGGAATAATATTTAGAAATCCGGTTACTTAAAGGAGCACAGTTATTTTAGCCAGATGTATATGATCCTCTTGCAAGAAGCTGTCATTCCCCACTCCCCCCCCCCAAACCGCTGCCCTTATTTATAGAACTCATTTTCTGGAATCAAGTGTTTTATAGCAAGGTGGAGATTGTAAAGGAGTTGTTTGTAATGAAGTTTCTCTTTGGCCAAAGCTCCCTTCCAGTTTTATATCAGAAATGATCTGAACGGTGCCTTTATGGGGGTGACACTTGAAGGAAAGAGGGGATGAAAAAGCCAATGAGTTAAGGGAGGGGTTGGCGGGGGGGAGGACCAGGAAGGCCAAACTGGGGGTGGGTGGTGGTGGAGAGAACCTCATAAAAATAGTTGAGATCATTTGCCAGTTATCAAGAAACAGATACTGCTCTTTTATAACAGGGAGCACTCAAAAGTTTCTGCGCTCTTAAAAAGGCAATTAAAACCTTATAACTCCAGAACTATAAACCATTTCTTTCCCCTTCTCCTTTTCATCTGGAACGTCGAGGGCAGATTACAACGCATTAATAATGTTTTTTGTTTAGAGTCCGGGGTTTCTGATGACTTCCAAATGCGAGGCCGCCTCGAAGGAGTCCGGTTTCTCTTTTAAAAAAAGAGTGCTTGTAAAAAATAAAATAAAAAAGTAAAGCAAAATGTGGTAAGATTGTTATGAAAAGAGAGTGTATTTAGGAAATAGCACTTAGTGGGGTCTCTGAATGCTTGCCAGGTCAGGAAACTGAAGTGCAAGGCTTGGCCGACGTTCAGATTACCAACCCCCCCCCCCGGCCCCCGGCTCCTTGACCACACAGTACGTCAAAGAACATGTCACGCGCAAACCAGATCGGCTCTGCCACGCCTACGGACCAGCTTGGCATAGATTTTTTCACATAACCCGGAGCGCCAGAGAGGGAGAGAAAAGAAAGAAAGCATTCCAGAGCGGAGGGAACATTTAAAGAAAGGGGGGAGGTAGCAGAAATGAATAAATAGATTTATAAAGAAGCAGGAGGAATGGCCTGGGAATGAAACGTTAGTTTAGTCTTTTAGGGCATGTTGAGCAGCAGCTTCCCACCACTACCCTGCAGACCGGAACAGAGCCATTTTCAGGAAATACAAAGGGATCCATGGTACAGAGCAGGTGGGAGGACTTTTAGGTCTGCTTTGCGTACTTAGAAACCCTGAGGTCCAGCAGCCGGGGTCCAGGTGCAAAATAGTGGGGTGAGTGGGAGGAGCCAAGCACAAAATGGAGGTTCAGGGTGGAGCCAGTTTCCTACTGTCTCCCCATAAGCTACACAAGGGCACCCAGTACAGAATTTGCAGGGCGAGGTGATGAACCTCAGGTGGCACCATGGTGTGGGAGAGGGCGGGAATGGATGAAGATGTGACTTGGTCTCTGAATGGTAAAGCAAGATTTTTCTAGGGTTGACTTTGTGAGTGGGGGCGGGGGGGCAGTTTGGCCAGCACTAGGAAGGTGGGGGGGGCAGTAATCTGATTCAGTCCACATTTATAGGCCAATCCATCCAATTTACACTTTTCCAAAACAATACGAGAACTGACCTTCAAAATTCGCACGTACCTGAATTTTGTGGTACAGTTCTCCAAACAAACAACATTTACAAAAATGCATCTGTTAGGTAGGGTTGCCATCTTCCCAAAAGTGAAAATCGGGACAAAGTTGCTGAGATCTTTCTTTTTCAAAGTTTTGGGGTTTTTTAAAGCAATTCTTTTTTTAAAAAAATTGCCCTATTCGCCATATGTCTGGGTTTCCCCAGATATTTTGTGGATGTGCATGGGAAAACCCAGACATATGGCAGCCCTACTGTTAGGAGAAATTGTGCCTAAAAATGAATAAAATAGTGAAAATGGCATGCAAAAATGTCTTCAGGATGGCTTCTTTTAAAAATGTGTACACTAATCAAAAATGCATATTCATTAAGTGAAATTCGCATGGAACTGCTAGTGACTTTTCAGGAGAGGTCACATGCCAGTGTGGGAAGAGTCTGAGACAAAAGTGGGTGTAGCAATTGATGTGACTCTTACCTTCATACATTCCAGCCACACAAAGGTCAGAGTTTTACACACACACACACACACACACACACACACACACACACACACACTTCAGTCCTCCATCCAGGCATGCAAAAGCCATTATCAGAGTTCGAAGGCACATTCCAGCCAGGCAAAAGCACTAGAATGGCATAGAACAGGGCCGGTGTTGGGTGTGGCTTGAGGAGAGGGGTGTCTCCTGGGGAATGGGAGTGGCTTGAGGGGCGTACCAAAGGCTACACAGAGAGTCCTGGAGGGGTGCATTCAGGCCCCAGGCTTGCTGTTCATCGCCTACATAGAACAGCCTAGTTTGAGTCAACCCCCATGACCTCATCCACTTAAATAATTTTGTGTTTTTAAAAATAAAAGATGGGTTTGCCGGCCTGTTTAATCATAATATATAAACCACATTGCACAATGTGAATGATGATCCGTATCAATAACAGACATTATTGATAATTTCAAAACAAAGGCTGCTATGCCCAGACTCGGTTTCATTTGTTTGCTTGGTGACATTTGATTGAGCGCCTGCTCAAATTGATATTTATTTGTTTTATTTATTTCCATCAATTAGTAGTTACAATATTAAGGGGTGCTCTCTTTTTTTACTTTTAGCTAAAATGATTTCTACCAAGAAAGGGTGGGGATATCCATTATCCAGTGACCTCTTACATCAAAATACAAATGACAAGTGAGGGACCTTCACTGGAATAAAGGTCCTCTGAAGACCTTCACTGCTTTTTTTCAGGGTTCCGCTCAGCCAGCGAGACCCACTTCCAGGATAATTCTCTCCATTTGTCCTCCTTGCCCCTGTTTTCTGCCATTTCCCGTCCCACCCAGTCAGCCCACATCTATTAAGCATGCTGAGCCCTCCTTTCAGTGTGAATTTCTCCTAAACACACATTTTTGTATGCAGTTTTGCCTAATGTATGCATCTCTGCAAAGCAGATAGCAGCTGTAGCAGTACAGTGGTACCTCTGGTTACGTACTTAATTCGTTCCGGAGGTCCGTTCTTAACCTGAAACTGTTCTTAACCTGAAGCACCACTTTAGCTAATGGGGCCTCCCGCTGCTGCTGCACCGCCGGAGCACGATTTCTGTTCTCATCCTGAAGCAAAGTTCTTAATCCGAGGTAATATTTCTGGGTTAGCGGAGTCTGTAACCTGTAGCGTATGTAACCTGAAGTGTATGTAACCTGAAGCATATGTAACCCGCGGTACCACTGTATTACCAGCCCTTCACCACCAGGACTCAGGCCAGGTTACAACGATTTCAAAGTTCAAAATTAAAAACAGTTAAAAGCAGATTACAGTCAAAGGAATAGTGTGGATCCTAAAAATGCACATCTCAGGGGTCAAAGGCCATGACAAAGAGGTGCACCTTCAGCATTCACCAAAATGGATAGCGAAGAAGCCAGATGTGCCTCCGTGGGGAGGGAATTCCACAACTTGGCATTTTTGCGTGCTGCTTTCACAAATATATGCATTTTCGTGCACACTTATCCCTAATATATGCTTTTTGTACACATTACTTGGCTGGAGAACTGCATTGCAAAATTCAGAGAAGTGCCCATGAATATGGCTGGCTGCGTTTCGGTTTGAGACTTCCTGTGGAAAGTACGAAGCTAGGTAGGCTCATCTTTAAATGCTACCTGAATTGAAATTCTCCCCCATCCCTAATAACAAGTATGTTTCCAAGTGTTTCACATGGAATAGCTTGCAATATTTAGCACAGCCCTCTGAGTTTGACGAATGTTATTCACATATTGCAGATGTGAGGGTAGAGGCTAGCTGTCTAGGTACTTCATTACAGAAGCAATCCAGCCGGGGACTTCCTGATTTGGAATTTAGAAATGCTTAAATTAAATTGCTAGAGTGCCTGGTTTCAACGTGTGTGTGTGCGTGTGCGTGTAAGAGAGAAAGAGAGATAACAGATGAACAAGGGTCTTAAGTTGTTTCCTGCCTTCAGACAGTAACTCATTAAACCTTTTGAAAGCTTTGAAAATCCAGCCAAGTGTTGTTGCAGTGTTAGCACATTCTCCTCTCCCTAGACTATATACATCTTGGTTATTATTATTTCTACGCTAAACTAGCAGATGTTGCCGGCCAGATTTTAGCTCCTTGAGGCATTCCCCAACCCCGAAAAATCGAGACTTTGATTAAAAGCTGGGTTTCTGGTCTTAGCCCAGAAACGCTTAATTGTTCACAAATACCAGATTCCACAACATTCATTGCTCACAAATGTCACACTTTAGGATCTGTGGGAGTGAAGATAGGGTACTTGAAAACTCTCAGGGTCTTAAAAACAGTTTTACGTCCGTCTTCGAAGGATCCTTTGAGGATTTATTTTCTTGATTTTCTCATTCATTGCTAAAAGGGATGTTGTGAGGGACGGGGTGGAGAGAGTTGAAAGTTTGAGAACATGTAACCATCTGTGTTGTGGTTGTTCCCCAGAGTGAAATAATAACTCTTGGGAACATATGAAGCTGCCTTATACGGAGTCAGGCCATTGCTCCATCTAGCTCAGTCTTGCCTGCACTAGCTGGCAGCAGCTCGCTAGGATTTCAGACAGGAGTCTCTCCCAAATCTACCTGGAGATGCTGAAGATTGAACCTGTCACCTTTTGTATGCAAAACAGATGCTCTAATACTGAGCCTGTACAGCCCAAGATCTCCAGCAAGCATGTGCACCAGTTAGAATTGCTTACATGCTTAGCATAAATAAGTTTAGCAATACAGTTATGAGTTGGTGCAACTGGTCAACCCTCTAGGTGTTGTGGGACTCCCATCAGCTCCAAACACCCTGCCCAGTGATCGAGGATGATGGGAGTTGGAATTCAACAAACTCCAGTGCAGCTCAGATTCCCTTCTCGTGGTTTACAGTACAGCTGACTCAAACTTGCTCTGAGTTGGTTGGATTTTGTAAACATTTTCACCGGACAGTGGTACCTCGGGTTAAGTACTTATTCATTCCGGAGGTCCGTTCTTAACCTGAAACTGTTCTTAACCTGAAGCACCACTTTAGCTAATGGGGCCTCCTGCTGCTGCTGCGCCACCGGAGCAAGATGTCTGTTCTCATCCTGAAGCAAAGTTCTTAACCCGAGGTACTATTTCTGGGTTAACGGAGTCTGTAACCTGAAGTGTATGTAACCTGAAGTGTATGCAACCCGAGGTACCACTGTATTGGGAAAAAATACCCTTTTTAAAAAATACTTCCACTCTCCTTGCTTATTGTTTGATTGCCCTTACTTGCTCTCACTCAGTGACCTTCACGTGCCATTAATAATGTCATCACTCTCTCTAAGCTAATTCAGTCTATTCTCTTATTGGGTGTCACTGCCCATGTGACTATTCCAAGGAGAAGGAGTAGCTGGGATTGCTGGCACTTGTTGTTTAGATGCTCTTCTCCCTTCTTTGTTCATCCTTGCTTTCCCAGCCCATTGCCTCATATGTCCACACTGATCTTTAGTCCTATTGGCTGTGTGACCATGTCATCTAACAACAACAACAACAATTTATTTACTTATTTATTTATACCCCGCCCATCTGGCTGGGTTTCCCCAGCCACTCTGGGCAACTCCCAACAGACTATTAAAAACAGAATAAAACTTCAAACATTAAAAAGTTCCCTAAACAGAGATGCCTTCAGATGTCTTCTAAAAGTCAGATAGTTGTTTACTTCCTTGACATCTGATGGGAGGGTGTTCCACAGGGTGGGCACCACTACCAAGAAGGCCCTCTGCCTGGTTCCCTGTAACCTCACTTCTCACAAGGAGGGAACCGCCAGAAGGCCCTCCTTGGAGCTGGACCTCAGTGTCCAGGCTGAACGCTGGGGGTGGAGATGCTTCTTCAGGTATACTGGGCCGAGGCTGTTTAGGGCTTTAAAGGTCAGCGCCAGCACTTTGAATTGTGCTCGGAAACATACTGGGAGCCAATGATCTTACATCATAGACACTTACAAGCAAAACCATTTGGGTTGACACCACCAAGCAGATATAACAGCAGTGCAGGCAGATGAGGCTCAGGACTGGGGGACAGGAGAAAGAGGACCCCAAGCAGCATCAAAACAACATGAATATTTGGCCGAGTGAGTATCCACCACCACCACCCCACCATCTCTTAAGCTGTGTCAAGTGTGCAACTGCCAAAGTGAATCTTAAAATGACAGAATATTCAGTGAAGTCTTGTATTCCTCCTCCTTACACACACACACACACAATTTCCAACAACTTTTTGTAGGTTGGGCCTAGAAACAAAGAGAGAACAACTGGTTGCAAGTCACCCAGGAAGCTTGCAGCTTGAATGGAGATTTGAACCCAAGTCTCAAGTTCAAACCTTCTGCCCGCTACATCAGACACATTGTTAGGGTGGATGGCTCAAGAGGCTCAAACAGCAGTCCCGGATTTGCTGCCCATTCCTCCTTTTCCAAACAAACCTCATTTACAGGCCAGCTGGACGCACTGCAAAACTTCTTTATTTCCTAGGGACACCTATATGTATAAATTAGCTTATACAAAATGATGTGCAGATTTGCATCCTGAGCCTGTCCACCCCCTTCCCCAGTGCCCAGCAGACCCCCCTGGACTGCACCACACCGGTCTTGGGAATGTGCCCTGTCAGACCCACACATATTTCTACATTGGAGCAGGCGGAAGAGAAGGCGCCTGGGAGAAATTTTAGGTAGACCTCAGCTTTTTCTTTGCTGTGGCCTTTGGTTTCGGACAGACCCGAGTGGTCTCTGCAGATGTATGAGTAAGCATCACATTTTTGCCATACCCCCACCCACCCGCAAATATACATACACACACACATACAGTGGGAACGTGTTACAAAACATTCTGCCCTTGTTCCCTCCCCTGGGACTCCCGACGAGAGACAAGGAGGCTGACAGCTCTTTTCCTGTTGTAGGTCAGAGCTTCAAGGAACTCTGCAATCTTCCCACCAGCTTTCTTCTCCCCCCACCCCTTCTTTTCTCCCTCCTGGAACTCACGGTTAAAATTAGATGTTGGCTGAACTCTGAGGAGTTCATTCCGAAAGCCGTTTCAGAGGCAATTTGTACGGCGACTTTGCTGCCCAGTCCATTTTTCTCACAGGACCCATTTTGGGAAGCCAGTAACCTGGATTGCCCCGAAACTTTAGTCATTTAAACGACGGTCGTATCCTTCCCATACAGCTGAATTTACAACGGGCCGCATGGCGTGGTGTGGAGATTAGGCCAGAAATCTGCTGGGCTGCCAGCAAGGGGTGCCATACAGGGTCCCAAGAAGCCCCCTGTATATGGCACTGCCCCCTAATGTAGCCTTGCTCACAGGGGGCTTCTGGGAGGTGGAGAGCAGGGCAGCCACCAGCCATTAAGACGAATTTCTGCTGTAACCACCACGCCCTGCCTTAGACCTCTCAACAGGTTTCACCTCCTCTCATAGCACTAAAAGAAGGCCACATTCACACCATACGTTTAAAGTGCTGTGATACCATTTTAAGCAATCATAAAAGAATTCTGGTAGTTTCTTAGGGGTTGCAGGAAACCACAAGAGGGGAATGCTGTTCTTCTGCTCAAATCCTGCTTGTGGGTTTCCCATTGAGGCATCTGGCTGGCCACTGTGAGAACAGGATGTTGGACTAGATGGGCCATTGGCCTGATCCTGCACGCTCTTCGTATGTTCTTAAGGGTGCTGAGAGTTGTTAGTAAAGGGAGCCCTGACCATTAGGTCCAGTCATGGCCGACTCTGGGGTTGCGGCACTCATCTCGCTTTGTTGGCCGAGGGAGCCGGCGTACAGCTTCCGGGTCATGTGGCCAGCATGACTGAGCCGCTTCTGGCGAACCAGAGTATCGCACGGAAACACTGTTTACCTTCCCACCAGAGCGGTACCTATTTATCTACTTGCACTTTGACGTGCTTTAGAACTGCTAGGTTGGCAGGAGCTGGGACCGAGCAACGGGAGCTCACCCCGTCACAGGGATTCGAACCGCCAACCTTCTGATCGGCAAGTCCTAGGCTCTGTGGTTTAACCCACAGCGCCACCCACGTCCGCTGAGAGTTGTTAGAAGGACCCTATTCCCTTCGCGGTGCCATGATTCCCTGAGTTCCCAGTTACAAATAGGTAGCCGTGTTGGTCTGCCATAGTCAAAATAAAAAAATTCCTTCCAATAGCACCTTAAAGACCAACTAAGTTAGTTCTTGGTATGAGCTTTCGTGTGCATGCACACTTCTTCAGATACCTTCAGATATCTGAAGAAGTGTGCATGCACACGAAAGCTCATACCAAGAACTAACTTAGTTGGTCTTTAAGGTGCTACTGGAAGGAATTTTTTTATTCTGAGTTCCCAGTGATGAGGAATTGAGAGTTAAACCAGTCCAGATATTGTAGCTTCTACCTCACAGAGCCGATGTAAGGATAGAATGAGCAGGTCATGGGAGAGCCATGTAAATAAACCTTGGTAGGACCAGCTAGGTTGAAGACAGTTCCCAGCCCAGTGGTGTGCCTTTCCTTACACCATGTACAATATAGGTGGGGGAACTTGGGCTGAATCTAGCCCTCCAGACTGCTAGACTCTCCCCAGGCCACACCCTTTCCACACCAGTGTTTTTGCCTGGCTGGAATGTGTCCTTGAACTCTTGCTCTCGCCTGAACGGAGGGTAGAGGGGGTGTTTGTGTAACGCCAGGCTTCTGTGCAAAGGGAAACTGGACTTCCATTGCTCCACCCACTTTTTCCTCTGGCCTCTCCCACCATGGACATACAGCCTCCAGAATGTTGCCCAGAGAGGAATGTGGCCCTCGGTCTTAAAGAGGTCCTCCACCCCTGGAGGACTAAGCTTTTGGTGGTAGTCCTTTCGCTATACAAACCAAGGTTGTCTGGAGGAAGGGTAGAATTTAGGCCATTTTCTTCCCCCTGTCGCCCCCCCCCCAAATGAGAGAGGATGGAAGAAAGGAAAACAGGAGTGAAGATGTTAAAAAAAATATGAAATGGGTCCTCTGCAACCCCTGAAATGAAAACGAGGAAGAGCGTCTTGCAAGGATGCATTCCATGATGCGCTTCCATGCATCCAATTGGGTGTTCTTACAGTGGGGGAGAGGGTGTGCGGACACTATAAAAAGGAGCAAAGTGTTCTGGTTAGTATCTGCAGCAAGACTCTGGGCCTGCCCCTATATAAGTCAACTCCCCCCCCCCTTTTGTGGTCAGTTCAAAACTCAAAACAGCTTGTAAATAATTTTACACACACACACACATACATATATCTGGTCATTCCAAGTCCAGATTGTGTCAGCTTCTTTTGCTCATTTGCTTTTTCTCATTCACATCTGCTCCCCAGCCTCATTACTCTTCTGTTATTACATTCATTTAAGGAAAGACAAGAAACTGGACTTTGCCCTATTCCGCAAATTCGTTTTTAATCCCTCCATTTTATGAACATGCATTAAAATGTCCGCCAAGCAGGAACATGGGAAGCTGCTGCATAACGTGCCAGAATCATTTTCCATCAAGACCAGTGGTGTCTGCTCTGACTGGCAGCAGCTCTTCAGGCCCTCAGGCAGAAAAGCACCTTTCCCATCGACGCCTCCCGATCCTTTTTAACTAGAGATGCCAGGGATTGAACCTGGAAACTTCTGCATGAGAAGCAGATGCTCTGCCTTCCTCAGACATTAGTCCATGTCTGAGATAAGAATACAGAGCTGCCTTATGCTGTTTCAGGACACTGGTACATCTACTCTGACTGGAAGCATCTCTTCAGCGTTTCCAGCAGGGGACATTCCCAGCCCTTCTACCCACTGAGCAATGGTCCCTCCTTCACTGGGTAGCTATAATGGTTGCTCCCTGCTCTGCATCTTCATATTCATTCATGACCCTCCCCTTCCATCTTCAAAATTTCTTCTTTCTTAGGATAAGTCAGTTTGGGGGCATGTAGAAAGGTCTGAGGTGTTGGTGAGGATTGGTGTCGTGACAGTTGGTGTCCCAAAGGCAGAGATAGCTAGCTCAGGTGGGGAATTGGCTGCTGTTCCCCAGTGCAGTCCTTATGGGAGAAATGGGTAGCCTCAGGCATGGGGGCCAAATGTGGCCTCCGACCCCACCCACCCCTTGGGAAGGTGCCCGAGTGCCAATACAGCTGCCTCCTTAAAGTATTGAGCTGCATCAACGAGACGTGAATCTCCCTGTCTGTTTCCGCCTCACCCAACCTTACGCTTCCCTCTTCTCCGCCATTGGGTTTCTTAGGCAGCCCTGTGGGTTGTGGGGAGATTAATTGAATCAATAAACACAACATTATGTTCCAATTTAATGGCGTGATCAGCTATCAGATGTGCTGTGCTAAAACAACATTTTCCTAGGAAACTTCATGGCTAAGTTTTCTTAGGCACAGGGGGCCTTTAATCCCTGGAGGGAACTTGACTCGCTAAATATAACATGAGCAAATATATTTTATGGAGGTGAAGAAAAATAACTTTTCCCGTAGTTTTGGCACGCTATTCCTTCTGCAGAAATATGTATTATTCTTCCCCTTCCCAACAGTGAGTCAGAGACTTTCTGGTAGGCATTTAGCTTTTGTGGGCTGCTTCCCGGATTGCGATCCTGTATCCCAGTCGTCCCCAACGGGGGTTGTACCCCCAAATATCAGGAGGTCACCAGGTTGGGGGAGGCAGCTGTATCTCATGAGGACTAGCCGCACCTACTTCTTTTAAAAGCCACATGTGGAGGGGTTTCTTCCTCTTCCCAAGGCAGCTAGCCAGGATGGCAGAGTAATTTGATTCAGAATTTAAAGGTGAACTTTACTAATTTGCACTTTGTGAAACAACATGCGAATCTAGACGCTGTAATTTGCACTTCTCTGAATTTCGCAGGGCAGTTTTCCAGACAAACGATGTGTACAAAAATGCACAAACTGGGATAAAGCGTGTACAGAAGAGCATATACAGTGGACAATAACCTGACAAAAGTGCATTATATTGGGGGGAATTGCCTTGCAGAAACAGAGTATTTTAGAAGAATTTCACACTGAAATGCTGATGGATTTTCATGAGGACTTTAAAAAAAATAATTCCCAGGCAGATGTGGAACTGTGGAGGAAACAGTGGGAAAATAGGGGAAATGAAATGGTTCAAATTTCCCTGTACCCAGCAGCAAGTGGTCAGTCTCTGGAAGGTCATATGATATCACTGGCACCATCCATGAGGGTCTGTGAGGGCCAGCCCCCCCATATTTTCAAGAAGGGAGCTGGGGGGCCTCAAAATTCTGTGACGATCCTCAAAAGGAGGCACCAGGACAAAGAAGTTTGGCCCTGCCACGTCCTTTTGAGGATCACCAGGTATGTGGCAGGGCGAAGCATCTTCACACCATGCGTCCCTTTCACAAGGTAAGACAGCTGACAGGCCCAGTCGGCCTGACCAGACTGTGGGGAGGTCACACGTGTGATGTCATGTACACATGACGGGCCCCCAATGTTGGGCGCAACTCAGTGCTGCTGTTCAGCATCAGGGAGGGCCATATTCTCTTCACATGGTGCCCTTTCTGTTCTCCAGGCAGTATTGTGGGGGCCTGAGATGCAATTTGATTTACAAACTTGAGTTTTCAGGGGCAGTGATAAAGCTGGCCCTCCTTGAGCAGTCAGGGCTTTGCCGTCACGGAAAACACGAGATCAGGGAGAGTATTGTAGGTCTGCTTCTCTGTTGCAGACAGTTTCCCTGAAAAATCTAAGCAGGAGGTGTATTTTTAATGTATGGAGCTCCTCTTCTTCTTACACCTTGACAAAGTGTTTTCTTTTCCTTACAAAGGGAAGTGTGGGCCAGTCTTTTCAACCTCGCCTTGATGGAAATTTGCAAGAGCAGATCCTCTGTCAGTGAGCTGCACCCCTTCTTCACTGAAAACATTCAGCCCAACCTTGACATTTCCCTCCCATAGCAGTGAACGGCACTGCTTGTGTATGAGAGAAAGGAAAGGACTCAAGTGACCAAGCCCATTCCACTCTGCATATCTGTCCCCCCTCCTACCTTTATGAGTTCTGCTCTTGGTCACACTAGAGTATGACGGAATGCTAGGAAGCAGCTTTTACATTTTATCCGCAAAGCTGATTGTGTTTTGGAGTTTGGGGGAAAGAGAGGCATCTGTGAGGAATCCAGTCTCTCCATCCGCTGTCATAACAAAGGTTGAAAGTGATTGGTTGGTCGTGCCACGGATGCTGTTTTGACCACCGTGGGGAGCCTCGGGCAAAGCCCTAGCAAAAGGCCCCGTATGTTTCCGATCACCGCAGGCTTTGAAGAGTGACACTTTGCAAATTGCGACACACATGTTGTCAAGTGTCTTGCCCACGTGTCAGATGCTTGTGTGTAAATGTTTACTCTCCACCCCCGGGGTATGTTTGTGTTGAGGCGGACGGCACATTTATTGTGGTCTGGATTGCAAAATATGTTCCTAATTGTACACTGAGGCCCTGGTGCCACAATGGCTAGGAGACGTTCAAGCCTACCCCTCCATCCCTGTTGTGTAACAACCGAGCATGGCAGGTAACCACGAGCCGTGGGTTTGGCCGTCTCTTTCTCCAGAGCGACTAGATGAGAACCGAGCATACACTACACTTCCTCACTTCCCTTTTGACACTCTCCCACCAAGTATAAATATTGGTTTGCTTGGCCAATGTGGATGCTGGCAAGGGAAACGCTCTATTTTTTTTTCCTCCTTCCCCTTTCCTTCCCAAGATCTTAATCTCTTTTATCTTCAACTTTGAAAATCTTGCTGCTGAATTCCAGGCGGATTCATGGTGCGTTGGGTGGCTGGCTGGCTTTGCATGTGGTTGTCAAAATGCAACTTGGATTTCTCCCCCATGAAGGTTTATATGGCTGGTTCAAAGAAGGAGGGGATGGGGGGAAGGCTGGACGCCGGATTGATGGTTGCTTTGCCCACAAGATAATAGCAAGGCTCAAACTTCGGGTAGTACAAACAGCTGTAATTTAGGTGGTCGGGTGTGCTGTTTCAGCACTTCCGATCCTTCCAGTCCACACATACAGGGTATTCTAAGCCTTTGATTGGCCCCCACATCACGTCTTACCACTGATGGGAATGACAGCTGCTTTCTCATGGTCATTGTAGGATGCTTCCCTAGACTGGCTCATTCGTGAGTGGGATTGCAGAGCACAGCTCAGTTGGGCATTTGCCAGAGCCCCCGAGACCAGCAGAGGACCCTTCAAAGTGCCCCCATTTCCCCCTTTGCACAGGGTAGTCTAGAAGAAGTGGACGTCACTCCATTGGGACTGGTGACGCACTGCCTCACTGACCTCAGTCCTCCCTTGTCTGTCCTCTTAATTACAACCAGTCTAAGGAGTGGCAGTGCCTATTGGCTTCCTCCTCCTTAGCCTCAGTTTCGCCCTTGGAGAATTCAGTAGGAAGGGGGATGGGGACAAAACTAGAATGAGTTGGCTCTGCGTGTCATTAGTTCTCGCTCCACCTACTGTTGGCCTCCCTGCCTCCTGCCTGAGCATTTCCAATGGCACCAGCCACCCAGAAGACTGAATGCTGTGCCTCTTCCAGATTTGGAGTGAGCATGCACAACACCACCCAAAATCCAGGAGCCAGCACTGGTTGGCCTGAAGATCACATCCAAAGTGGCAAATTTCAGGCACAGTTTGGGGAAATGTAGCAAGTTTTGAGAGCAGAGACACCCCCCCCCCCAAAGTTGCCATTCATTCCGTGCCCAAATTCTTTCCAGCATCAGCATGGTTTCTGATGGCGACCTATCAGTTGATTTTAGAGACAGGGGAAATCGTTAATTCCCTTGGAGCTCTCAGTGGCTTTCAATAGCATCAACCATGGTATCCTTCTGGAGTGCCTGTCTGAGTTAAGGTGGGTGGCACCTCTTTGTGGTGGTTCCAGTCCTACTTGGATGGTTGTTTGCAGAAGGTGATGCTTGGCGAGTGCTCTTTGGCACCTGCAGTGCATGTTCCTCAGGGTTCGATTTTATCCCTCATGCTGTTTAGCATCTACATGAAACCACTATAGTGGGGGTCACCTGGAGTTTTCAAGTGTGTTGTCAGCATTCTGCTGAGGACACACAACTCTGCTTCTCCTTTACCTCTGCCTGTGTGGCAGTGGATGTGCTGGACCAGTGTCTTGCCCCAGTAATAGACTGGATGAGAGCCAATAAACTGAAGCTCAATCCAGGTAAGACTGAAGCAATGTTAGTTGGTGGTTCCCTAGTCCGGATGGGTGGGAGGTGGCCTCTTCTTGATGGGGTTACACTCCCTCTGAAGGAGCAGGTACACAGCTTGGAGGTACTTCTGGATCCATTGCTGTTGCTTGAGGCTCAGGTGACCTCAGTGGCACTTCCATCAGCTTCGGCTGGTGGCCCAGCTGCGCCTCTATCTGGACAGGGATAGCCTAACTTCTGTCGTCTATGCTATGGCAACCTCTAGGTTAGATTACTGCACCATGTTATACATGAGGCTGCCCCTGGAGACAGTTTGGAATCTGCAGCTGGTGCAGAATTTGGCAGCCAGCTTGGTCACTAAGGCAAGACAGTCTGAGCATTTAACACCAACCCTGGCCCGAATGCACTGGCTGTCATTTAGTTTCCAAACCCAATTCAAAGTGCTGGTTCTGACCTATAAAACCTCAAATGGCTCAGGACTACAATACCTCAAGGACTGCCTCTCTCCATATGAATCAATCCAGACACTATGAGCGTCATTTGAGGCCCTTGAGAGGTCCAGAGGGTGTCAACACGAGAACGGGCCTTTTCTGCAGTGGCTCCCTGTTTATGGAATGCTCTCCCCAGGAAGCTTCGCCCTGGCACCTTTGTTACATATCTTCAGAGAGCCAGTGTGGTGTAGTGGTTAAGAGTGGTGGACTCGTAATCTGGTGAACCGGGTTCGCTTCCCTGCTCCTTCGCATGCAGCTACTAGGTGACCTTGCGCTAGTCACACTTCTCTGAAGTCTCTCAGCCTCACTCACCTCACAGAGTGTTTGTTGTGGGGAAGGAAGGGAAAGGAGAATGTTAGCCGCTTTGAGACTCTTTCAGGTAGTGATAAAGCGGGATATCAAATCCAAACTCCTCCTCCTCCTTCAGGTATGTTTAATAACATGCCTCTGAAGGTTTGCTTCTGGGATTCCTAAGGGGGAGTGTGCTGTTGCCCACTGTAAGAGCAGGATGCCGGGCTAGTTAAGACTTTGGCCTGATCCTGCAGCCAAGCTCTCCTTAACTTCACATGTGTGTCTGAAGGGAAGTGCCTTATGAAAATGCCTTTTTTGATTAGAAACTTGAGCAGTAGGTGAACCCTTTTGCACTGTTCCTGAACTTACACACACACACAACTCTTCTCCCCTCCCTCCTCTTTTGGGCCTTTCTTTTCTCCCTGTCACTGCCTTCTCCCCTGTGTGTACATTTTCCAATGGCCGGGGCAACTATTTCCTCCCATAGGCATCTCTCCGGAGCTGAGAGCCGCATATCTCGAAAAGGGCAGGCGCAGCTTTTCCAAACAGCCAAGCCAGCGCCGAAGCAGTTAAAAAAATTGTTAGCACGCGAAGCGGCCAGCAGGAGTTGGTGCTTTGGAGTAAAGGGGGACGCCAGCCTGTCTCTAAACTTTCTGGCCCTCCCCGAGTGCCTAGATGAAGGAAGAGCCCTCCATAAATCACTGGAGATTAGAGTCCCTGTTCCTCCAAGTCGGCAGGCCTGTACTGCTTAACGTCAAAGCCTCACGTATTACTTTAACAGCACTCCTTTTCTTTATTAAATCCACTTGGGGTGGGGGAATGAGAATACAAAAAAAAAGAAGAACAGAAAAGAAAATGATGATCTTTCCAGTAAATGGGGAGGAGGCCTAAAAGGATTTAGAAAGTATCTCTTAGGTTACATTACGGAGACTAATAACCGTTCGGGGAGTAGGTAACATTTTTTGCGCCGTTTCGGAAAACAAACCGAATATACGGATTGTAAAGGTTTTGGTTTTATTTTGTTTTTTCCAATCATGCCATGCAGGGGCTGATGTTTCTGGGTACTTTTTTAGCTTGGGAATGGGTTTTTTTTCCTTAGCGTGCACGCGTATTCTTTTGTCCTGCTGTCGGCAATGGTTCAATAGTGTGTGCAGGTTTTTGAAATTATACAAAAACCTGCTGGACCGGTTTGATCAGTGGGGAAAGTGGGCTGAGTACATATGCCATGATCCCTCTTTCTAATCCACTATTGCCTTTTGAGGGGTGGGGGGAATCATCTCATTTGCACCTCAGTTTATGCTTCTAGCACTGATCCAGGAAAAACAATGATGGTGGCATTGGTGTTGTCAGGGAACTGACATCGGAGGGAGAGGCGAAGGGGAGGCTCCCAGATGATGCTGGCGAAGGACCCAGCAGCAGGAGGAGAAACAGCTCAGTAGAGGGGGAAGCCATTCAGCGCAACACCGGGGATAAAGGGAGGCAGACGGGGGAAGTGGAGAGAGGGCTCCAGGACTCTTCACTGGACATCAGTGGGGAGAGCCCAGGTCCTCCACTACCCACGCCTTCCCTGCGCAGAAGACTCCCGCGCAGTGAGAGGAGGAGGAGACTGGGTGTCAAACAACTTTTATGTTGGAAGAGGTTCAAGAAACGCCCACTGACGGATTCTGCCAGTGACTGAGACAGTCACGATGAGAAGGGGCTGTGCAGTCAGAAAGGTTTAACAAGGCAAATTAACCGAGAAAGGCACCAGCTTACGCACGAGTATCTCATACCTATTACAGGTGTCGGTGTTGCCCTTGTATAACTCAGCTGCGAAGAGGAGGGTAAGGCCAGAACCAGAATGACTTGGCCCCACCCACCAATGGCACTGGCTCCACCTACTTATGGTCTGCCTTCTGGCCTCCCAGTTCCTTTTTAATTATTTTTTTAATATCAATTTTTCATTATTACAGTTTCCAGAACCACATTCACATTGAAAGCAACATTTCCCTCATTCGTATCTTACTTTCTAATAAAACAATCATTTACGACTTCCCTTCTTCCCCTTCCCCGGTTCCTTTGATTTCTCCATGATTTCTGCATATCCTTATATATCCATTTAGTTCTCTTTTCCTTTTATTATGCCTTTATTTTATGTTATACTGTTGAATTTACCTTAATCCTGCTAACGTTTCCCCATATTTACAGTTCTTTTCCAAATACTCCACAAAAATTTTCCATTTCTCTTTATATACTTGATCCTTTTGTTCTCTAATTCTGCTAGTTAAACTGGCTAGCTCTGCATATTCTATCATTTTTAGTTGCCAATCTTCCTTGTTAGGGACCTCCCTCACCCTCCACTTCTGTGACAACAAAATCCGACTGCAATAGTGTCATTCATAAATCTGGGTACCTGTACCATTCCCAAAAGGAATGCCTCTGCTTTTGGGGGGAGGCAATTTTAAGCAGTGGGATTTCGTTGCAAGGTTGCCTTAAAAAAAATTCCAATAAATGTTTTGGAATATTTCTGGAGACTTAATAAAAATTATATCGGCAAAAAAAATGAAACAAAAAACCCTGCACCAAATCCTAAGAACAAATGCTAAGATTCAGGTTGCACTTCCCCTTCAGTGGTGTAGTCTTACGATCCAGGAATCTGAGATATTCTTCTTCTTCTTTAAGACTTTAAAAATGTAACCTAATGAAAAATCCAGGATTTCATAGTCTCTCATTGATGGACTCTGTTCAAATGTTTGCAGGAGAGAAAGGTGAACATAGCTTTGGCCCCAAAGGGCTTTTAATGATAAACTCACACTATTTTAGATTTCTTTCGCCTGTGAAAAAAGACCTTTCCTTTGTCTTTCTTGAAGCTCAGTGTGTTTCCCCCTCAGTTTCCTGCCCCAGTTCAAGCCCCGCATTTCATGTGTGTTCTGAAGCTTGGAAATAGTTCACACCTAAAAAATTTGGGCATTGGCTCCTTTACCAAGGGAAAAGATGGACATCGTTGGGTTTGGGGTGTCCCCCCCCCCCCCCCGCCGTGGAGTGCATCCAAAATCTGAGTAGGAACAGCTTTTCTGCTCATTTGGGATCTGAGGAACAGCTTGGAGGCATCACCCTCTGTGGGTGTTTGCCTGGTTTTATTTGTGTGTGTGTGTCCGTTCAAGAAAACGGGCCATTTTGAAAGTTTCTGAACTCTTAAAATAACTGGGAGGTGGAATGAGACTCTTGGGTGGGGGGGGGTGGAAATTAGGGCAACTGTTCTGAAGCTTGCCTGCGCAAGTGTTTTAAGATTAAATATGGAGCGATTAACGTTTCACAAGTATGTCAGCTCAGGGGTGGGGGGAGCGGTTTGGGGAAGGGGAGAGAAGGGAGGCAGAAGGTTATCGTAAGATTATAGCCAGTGGTCCTGAAACAGCCTCCGAGACCTGCCGTTACTGTTTTATTAGGAGAGAACAAGTCCATAAAAGGAACAGGCGGTTCAATCATATTAGAACAGGGTGATACGGAGGCAGTTGACAGCCGGGCTTCAAAACCCATTTAAGATCCAAGCGAAAAAGTTTCCCCCCAAGTAATACGCTGCAGCTGGTGTCGACTCATTTTGGAAAATGCTGACCCTTTGGCACCAGCCATTTCTACTTTTTGCAATCCGGGGAATATCCTGCCTTTTGGGGGGCGTGGAAACAGAGCGAAGGTTTGGTAGCGCACATGTCTCCCATCAAAATGGAAGGCGGGGGACGACTTGGCAGGGATGCATGTTTGCTATCTTCTCCATCTAATTTCTACATTTAGACCGGAGAGCAGAGGAATGTTTTTGATGGTCGGAGGTGTGCTGTTCTGGAATAAACTCCCTAAAATAGTCATCGGAGCGAAAGGACTGTGCTGAATTTGAAAAACAGGGCCGGATGCGTTTCCGAGCTGGGCTGTGGGTTGGAAGAAAAGGGCAGGTTGGGGGAGTTTAAAAAGAGGTCTGGCATCCCATTCCATTAGCAGCCAGCTCATCAGGACAGGAAAAGAGTGTTGCATTGGACTGGCTACTATGGGAAGCAGGATCCTGAACTAGATGGGTCTCTTTTGGTCTGATCCAGTACTGTCAGAGTGGAGGATATGAGAAGGCTCTGCTGCATCATGTCAAAAGGCCCATCTAGTCTAGCTTCCTAGGCTGATCAGTCAGATGCCTCTGGGAAGCTCAAAGGCGGGTCATGGAGGCAACAACCCTCTCCTGCAACTGGCATTCAGAGGCCTTTGAACATGGAGGTTCCATATCACCAACATGATTAGACTGACAATAGACGCATCCTCCCTGCAGGGCCCAGCATCAGGGATAGGAATCCATGGGCAGCTGCCAACTCTTCCAAGGGCCCTCTGTCCATTCCTGTGGCTCTTGGTTCTGCTGCTCCACCTTGCTGTTACCTGACCAGGGTGAGGAGAGCCTTGCCTCGCACTCGCACCCTGGCCATGGTACAGATTGGTCCCAGAGACGTGAGCAGCAGCAGCAGCAGAAGTGAGGACTGGGAAGGAGAATGGATCCACTGTGGGTATCAAGGCCATCAGCCTTCCAGAAATTGGAGTTGGCACTGCCATCAAAAACCATAATTGACAATCCTTCAAAAGTCTGAGTTTTTCTTGTTGTTAAACATGACAGCTGGTCCCGTCCCCCCGTCCCCCGGTTATATTTTATTAAGTTTCAACATTCTTAACATATACAGTCAAAACACAATTTCGTCTTCGATCTTATTTTTTGTCAACTTCCCACCTCCTTTTCCATGTTGTTGTTTCTCTCCTTCATGATGGCTGTCTTTTCATTGTGCCTCCAAGTCATGTACAGTTTCTTATATTTAGTAGCAAATAAATCTTATCATTAATAATAATAAATAAAAATATTAAATATTCAATTGTTATTAAATATTACTAATGTGTTGTTTCAAAAAAAAAAGTCCTACTCAGAGTAAACCCCTTAAAAGTAATGAACTTATGTCTGCAGCACTAACATTGGATGTAAACTAACAGTACTACTACAACTGCTGCTAATAATAATAATACTATAAAGATGGATGGCGTTATTAGAGCACTGAACATCTTCTGTGTCCTACCCTCTGTTTGCCTAGGCTTGTTTTTAGTTTGCCTTCCTCAATTCACAACAGACCATGTAGGGCTCTCTTCTTTCAATGAAATCCACATTTTTATTTCCCGTTTTCTTTTAAAAGCTTTTTGTTATCCTCTGTTGTGTGGTACGGAATGCTACTTTCTCATTGTTGGCCATTTGTTGGATTTCAAGCGGGAAGAGGGATGTGCTGGAACACAAGGGCAGTGTCTGTCATCCCCCCCAAACAAGATGCTTTTAAGGATTATATACCAATTTCACACAATATAGGCATGACTGCCGTGGCAAGGGGAAACCTACATCCTGGAGGAGTAAGCCGGAACCTTGATTTGCCTTTAAACCTTCCAATGGGTAATATCCTAATAAGCTGGCTGAAACAGGATATCTGGAAAATGAACTCATTTTTAAGTAGGTCACAACATCTGTGATTATCTTGTTGGGATTACTAGCCTGATCATACTGTTGGGATCATGGTGGGTTTTCTTTAGGGCCTCGCCATTCTGTTAGACCAGGCCATGATAGCATCTGGCTTTCTCGAAAGTGGAGCTCCTGGCATGATTTGGTCGTTTTCAGTGCAGCTAGGAAATCTTGGAAGGGGCATGGGGCTCCTTGAGAGAAGACTGATAGCGGCAGGTGAATGGCACACAGTTATGAATTGTAGGGACTGGAAACATTCTAAGGCTGCATCGAGGCATCAGGAAGATGCTACAAGGCAAGTGCTAATGGCAAGTGCTAATAGCTGCAGGGCAGGTACAGTAAGAGGGCAAACCATACAGTAAGAGGGCAAACCTCTGGTTGCTTCAACATCATTCAGCCTTAGAAACAAGCTTTATATAGGAGCAGCAGGTCCATCCCAATTATTAGTATTATAAATGGAAATTGCAGCAAGCACAAAAGGTATACATTTTGTATTCTTGTTTATTAAATTTCTACACTGTTCTTCATTTGAACATCACAGAGCTGCCTGCAATGTAAAAACACAAAAATGCATACCATAGGAACAAAACATAACAAATCCAATACCCCTCACATGCACAAAGTTTAAAAGGCCAAAAAGTGTTTCATTAGCCAAAGGCCTGGGAGAAGAGGGATGTTTTTGCCTGGCACCTAAAGACGTGTAGCGAGGGCTCCAGGTGAGTATCCCTGGTTAGAACATTTCACAAGTAGGGAGCCACCACAGAAAAGATTCTGCCTTCACTGCAATGTGCTTCTTCAGTCAAAGTGACCCAGCCCCATCTAGCAGTCTTTTTCTCTAACAGGGCAAGGTAGACTTGGGCTTCCACAGTGAAGTCTTCTGAGTCAGAGGATGGCAATGGTCTGGAGGGGCACAGACACCATTGGCTCATCTTGTGGTCATGTCTCTGGATGCAGCCCTGTGTACATTCTCCCCTCTGACTCAGTCTCATTCCATGAAGAAGAGAATCCAATCCCAGGGTCATGACAGAAGACATGGATGAGCTTAGCCTCCTTCTTCCAAACTGAGATATTTTCACCTCCTCTCACAAAGCTGCAAAGAGAAGTTTGGAAGCTTTCACTAATGATAACTTGTCATGCCATTTGAACCTGACAAACTATGGGTAATCCTAACTATGGTTTGCTTGAAATAAGTCAGCTTCACATCATAGTTTATGAAGCTGGTTTATTTTGACAAACCATAGTTATCTTTAACTGCAGTTCAGAATGAGACGTAATGCTAAACTGAAGCCAGAAGCAAAAGTTTCCAAACTCCTCTATGTGGCCATGCCTGAGGAGGGGACTGGCGAAGGACATGCCAGCCTAGGAGACTTGGTTCATTCCCATCACAATAAGCCGTAGTTTATCACCATGTCCAAATTTATGATGATGTCTTAGTTCAGACAGCTTTGCAGCTGCTGCACTAGCTTCCATTACGTTTCCACCCACAAGTTAAGAAGGGCAGCCACTTTGATGTCACCAAAAAAGTCGAAGGAAGACATTTCTTTGCATAGCATTTGTCTACACTAATTTATTTGTACAAATGCAAATTTACAAACAATTGGCGTTCCTGCCCTGCTTTGACGATGTGCCTTGGAGTTTGTGTAGTGTGCATGGAGCATAGAAATGGTTTCTTTTGATGGACTGACACGCTGCTTGCTATGCGCTGAAATGCTTTCCTAGGCCATTGTTCCCCTTAATTACTGCAACCTCTGCCCTCTCCACTTATCACTCTTAACACACCACTGGCAAAGTGTTTTCTCCCTGTCTCTTTCTCCCAACATGTTCAAGCTCTTTAACCTACAAGGCAACTCAAATCCTTGCCCCCAGTCACTCTTTGGCACCTCCTTTCTTCCTCTCGTCTCTTTAAAAAAAAATAAACTTAAGGCGACCGGTCTGATTTTGAAACTTCCTCCTGCTTCTTTTCTCCTGCTTCCTTACTCATCCAAATAGCAACCTTGTGGAAAGGGATCCCATTACTTGTTTGCTTGTTTGGTAAAGGCATTTAACAGGTGACCACCACAACAAAAGGTTGCAGTGAGGAGTGTATCGTCTTTAGCTAGTTGTGTAGCAACTTACTACAAACTGAGATTAAAACAAACATTATTACTGATGAGATTTGGGAGCCTGCACAGAGTAGTAACCAGCCTTTCCCTTTGAGGCCACACCTCAAAGTCAGCTCTGCAGACACTGGCCTCTTAGGTCATAGCTGTTTCTCTAAAAGGGGCCACATGTCAGATATTTATTTGATAACGCATGTCTTAAATGGAGCACTTCTGTTCAGGGTCCTAGCCAGCTAAACATGCTTTTTTCTAGGTTCCGTTTCCACACACTTGCCATCCTGGTTTTCTGCCCCCACTTAAACACATATTCGGTATTGCTCCATCCTCATTGGGCTGTTTGGGGGATATTTTGTACTCTCCTCTCAAATTTTTTTGGGGGTGTGCTTTTTAAAATCTTGGAAAAAGATTTGAAAGCTTTTTCAAATCCTTCCCCCCCCCCAAGGAGCCTGATGCCCCCTGTTGTTTCTCTGCCGCTTCTTTTTTGGCTGCATAGCTCTCACCACTAGGAATGGGGAGAAATTCAATTCAGTTTGCATTTTAGTATGTTGCTGTTGTTGTTTAATCGTCTAGTTGTGTCTGACTCTTCGTGACCCCATGGACCAGAGCACGCCAGGCACTCCTGTCTTCCACTGCCTCCCGCAATTTGGTCAAACTCATCCTGGTAGCTTCGAGAACAAAGTCCAACCATCTCGTCCTCTGTCGTCCCCTTCTCTGCCTTCACCCTTCCTGGTTCAATGTATAAACTGAGACAGAGCTGCCCGTCATAGTTTGTGCATCTCTGAATCTTGCGGTGCCCTTCTCCGTCCAAATCATGTGTGCAAAAGTGTGTATATTGCAGGGAAGTGTGTGTAAAAATACAGTTATTAGTGAAAACCACACACAAATGCATTATATTGGGGGGGGAGCCACTTCCGAATATGTGTGTTTTAGTCAAAACAACATACAAAAATGTGTGTGTGCACATGCGATGGTGTATTTTCATGAGGACTTTTAAAAACAACCACCATGAACTGAAGCAGAAATATAGGGAGCTGGATTTAAGGCTGACAAAAAAGGAGAAACAGAGAAAAGGCAAAAATTTTGTTGTTTGCATAATATGACAGATGGATCCACCCCAAATTGGCACTAATCAACTGACTTCACTGTTAGAGGGAATTTGCAAGGCAGCTTTCAAAAGTATATTATCAGAGCAATCCGTAACCCCCTTATGCCAGTCTTAGGGGTTATTTTGGTGTCCCTCTGCCCAGCCTCTGCCTGCTTCCCACCTGTGGAGTAAAGCCAGTGTCACTCCGTCAGCAGCGCAGACCTCTCCCTCCCCCTTTCCAGGAACAATTTCACCACCTGAACTATTGTGTGGGCTAGATGGGAGCAAATGATTTGGCAGAATGTGCAGGCAGCAGGACCGCACCTTGCCCTCCTTCTTTCTCGCTGATCTTGGCGTTCTCGTCCCTAGAGGTAAACGCCGCCTGTCCTCCGAAACACAACAGCTGGTTCTTATGTGAGAAGGCAATCCACAGATTAACTTGACAAATGTATTAGCAGTTCATTTTACAAGATTGAGGACCTACAGGGTATTTTTAATAGAGTTTTGACCTTGATCGAGTGCAGAAATCCCATAAAATGGGAAAGGGGTGTGTGTGAAATGCCCTCATTCTGAAGTCTAACCTGCAACTTAACGTGTGTTGTTTGTCCTCTAGTCGAGTTTGATGTTTGCCTCTAGCTGTCCTTGTCAGCTTTGGTGTGAAGTCGAGGCTTTGGAAGCAGAGCTGTTTGCAGCGTGAAGGGTAAATTATTCACTATACCAGGTGCGGTGGCAAAAATTGTGTCATTCAGCCTGGTGGTATTACACTGATTATTACAGAAAGCCGGCCTGATGTTCGTAGTTCTTGAATGTCAGATTAGGACCAAGGAGATCCAGATTCAAATCCCTGCGCAGCCGCCAAGTAACCTTGGAGTAGGCAGTAGTCTAATCTACCTGACAGGGTTGTTGCAAGTACAACATGGCGTTGAGATTGTTGTTGGCATCCATCTGTCTCAGGAGACAATGGAGTGCACCTCCGAGGGCGAAGTCAAAGCGCTGGAGAATCACAGTGCCTGCTGCAGCTGAGACTGGTAACTCATAACTACTGCCTCCCACATGGTTTTAGCAGCACCAAAGTGACCCCTGCAGCGTGCAAGACTGGGCAATGTATATGGAAGTTCTGGGATGCCTAGATGATGATCTTGGCCTCATTAATGTGGTCCAAAGGAAAGCAGACCAATACATTCAGCACCAACTTGGCTGCAGCAGTTGCTAGAAGGAGGCGTACAAGGTGCCACCCAGCCATCTTAGAGACTCCACTCTGGGCCTGTGTAGGGTTTACTCCTTAGTCTTATCTTCTTATAAAGTGATGCTCCAAGGCAGCGGAGGTTTAGGATCAGTTCTCCTTCTCCTAGAAGGGCTACCTTCTCGGGGATAATTTGTGGTAACAGAATAATAAATTTAATAAACTAATAATAAATAATAAACTAATAATAATAATAATAATAATAATAATAATAATAATAATAATAATAATAATAATAAACAACTAATAATAATAATAAACTAGATCCTTTCCCAACAGACACAATTCTCATAACAATCTGTAGCTATCAAATGATTAGGTGTGTTTTTGCATGTCTGTTGCAGCACAGCCAAATTGGCAGAATCTGATCTTTCGGGTGGGTGGGAAGGGGTTAGCCAAAAACCCTTCTGTTACTTTCTCACGTGCTCAGAATGGGAGGGAGAAGGATTCCATTCATTCTGTACCTTTCTCCCTTGTTATATAAAGGGGAGGCAGGTATGCTTCACTGGAAACCACAGGTGGAGAGAATGGCCGTTTTGTGCAATTCCTGCTTGCCAGTTTCCCATTGGGGCATCTAGTTGGCCATTGTGAGAACAGGATGGTGGACTAGATGGGCCTTTGGCCTGATCCAGGAGCCAGACTCTTCTGATGTTCATCTTCTTCGAATGGTTTATGTTAGGAACGCCAATTAATCCTGCAGCAGGAAACAAAAAACTATCACTCAAGCCACCCCTCTCTCTCACCTGGGTGCGCACGATCCCATTTCTCTCTCGTGTGTCCCCTCTAACAATCCCTTGTTACTGCCTTATTTTTTACCAGTGGGAGTTTGTGTGTTTTTATTTTTTAAATCCTCCCATTTTCTTCCTGCCTCCCTGTCTCTTTGATGTCAACTCTTTTCACACCACGGTTTTCCAGGCAAGACGGATCAGTGACTCCATTTGGGTAGCAGTGGGTGGGGGGAATCCATTGCATTTACATAATCAAATCAGGCCAGATACGCATCGTCAGGAGCCATAAGATGAAGCTTGGACCGGGTGGGGAGGCTTGTGGCGGTGGCTCCCTTGTAGGCAAACACCGGCTGATAAAGAAAACACTCGTATATCTGACACGTCGGCAGCTCTTTGTGTTTACTTACAGCCGGTGCGCTTGTTGCTCGCTGCTACTGCCGCTGTGCTCTCCACGTCCCGCCGGGGGAGGGCTGCTTTGAGTCAAGGCTCTTTCTCCAGGCTGTTGAGTCAAGTACGGTGGGCTCCACTTGCCTTCGGACAGCATTCCTTGGAAAGGGGGTCGGCCACTTGATGGGGCACTTTGGAAAGTGCACGTTCGTCTGGCGCACAGGGCAGTAAACCTCTTGGCTGATACTTATTTTCAGCTGATAACAAAAGAATGCACGCTTACTCTATTACCGACCTTTTGAAAGGCAGAAGGCTTCACCCGACATTTGGACCTCATGTCATCGGTCTGCCTTTGAGAGCCTTTTGTGTGATGGTGATCTAATAAATTAATCGGTTGTTTGTTTGTGTTAATCGCCTAACAAAGGGCACTCTTTAGGAGACTTACAATCAAGTAAGTAAGACTTACATACAAAATTTTGCTTTTTTTAATATCAAAATTGAAACTGTCAAATCAGTACATATAAAACAACAACTTCTTGGGGTGGTATCCAACAAAGTTCTACTTAGAGCAAAACAGTTGAAGTTAATGGAGCCTCAGAAGGTGTTTTTTTTGACAGTGGTTGGACGGCCATATGTCATAAATTATTTTGCTGTGGTTCTTGCACTGCAAGCAGTTGGACTAGATGACCCTTGGGATCCCTTTCAACGCTACAATTTTATGATTCTAAGTTGATTGTGTCCATTATTTTCAATGGATCTCCTCTAGATACGACAAAGAGTGGCAGTCTGGAGCTCCACTAACATAATGCCTTGGTTCAGTTGGGTCAAGTTCTATCAAATCCCCTGTTGAAGTGCAAAGTCTTAACTAGACATTGAAAAAATGTTTAGTGTCAGCACCAGGCAGGTTTCACATGGGAGAGCATTCCTCAGGTGGGAGCCACAACTGTAAAGGACCTCTCCCTTGTCACTACCTGCTCAGAGGACTCACCGGAAAGAGGGTTTGGGAGGAGAATCTTAAGATAGATTTGTGCTGGGACAGGTGGTAAGCCAAGTATTACAGTCCCAAGAAATGTACAGATTAAAAGCAGCACCTTGAATTGGGCCTGGGAACTTATAGGCACCCAGAGTAGTTGTCTTAATACTGGTGTTATACAGTGTTGTATAATGCCATGCTTCTCTGTCTGGCCATTGAGACTCTTGCCAGCCCATTCCACTTCCCAGGCCACACCCCTCAATGGTCCTGCTGTGAGCTCTACTTGAGTGCTTCGGTCCGCCTGGGATGTGTCTTTCTTTTTTTAAGGTTTTTTTATTCAAACTTAAAACAAGACATATTATCCAAAAGCATATAACCCTTGTTTCCCCCCCATTTTTCCTCCCTCCCCCCACCTTCCCACACAAAACCCATCTGCCCCCACTCCCCGACTTCCCTCAGTTCCAGTCTTTGGTTTCTCTGAGACGGCTGTTTTCTGCATGTTACAAAGTTGTAAACTATTTAGCTGATTATTATCAATGAAAAGTTTGTGAATGTTTATTCAAAACCTGCCAAGGAGTCCAGTTCACTTTGTTGCATCTTCAGATACTTTGTAAAGGGTTCCCATTCATCTTTAAAGTCACAGTTATCCTTGTCCTGTAACTTATATGTCAGTTTTGCCAGTTCTGCATAGTCCGTCAATTTTTCTTGCCATGATTCTTTAGTTGGGGTTTCTTCAGTCTTCCATCCTTGTGCTACCAGAACTCTCGCGGCCTGGGATGCGTCTTTCAACTATGACACTGCCTCTTGCTTGCCCGGATAGATGGAGGAGGGGGGTGTCCATTGTGGGATCTTTGACAAATCCTCTTACTTCTGTGTAACTTGAGATGTAGTCTATTGTACCAATGTTAAGAGTCAGACCTGTTGCTCCATCCACTTTTCTCTCTGAGGCTGGCCACCACTAGCAGGTGGCCCTTGGAAAGCTGCCCATGAGGAATTGTGGCCCTTGGGCTGAAAAAGGTTGCCAGCACTGTGTTATATAGACCACCTAAGATTCTGTTGCCTGTATGGCTTCTTTATGGAGTCTAGAGGAGAGGTCTTCTCCTCTGGCCGCTTCTTTGCTTGACTATGGGACACTGCAAATTCCCTGCCGAAACCACAACATCGGAAGAGCACATACATTGCACTGACCTCAAGGCTGTTTCCTAACTTTGCATGGTCATAATGGCGCAGCAGAGTTCCCGCATACTTTGCGCATGAATATCCAAAGAGGAAACAGGCAGCGGAATGCTCCAAAAACTACCAACATGGAATTGGGAAATCAGGCTTCTAAATCAAGAGTGTTACGTGGACGCTCATCAGGTCTGATGGTGACTCAGGGAGGAATGGGAGTAATTACTGTGACTGCTTCCAATGAAGCAACCTTGAGAAAGGTTCATCCAGGCGAGATTTCTTGTGCCGTCACAGCCTGCTGAAGTCGTGTCATCTTCAAAGGTGTTCTCCCCCCTCCTCTCCAGGCTGTTGGCTGCCCTTTGGATGATGAAACAGCACTCAGTTTCTGAACTGTTATTCCTGAGACGTATTATTTGGCAGGAGAGGAATGTGCCCAGTGCACTGATGTATAACGCCGTCAGCGGTCTGTTTTCGATCAGTGATTTCTGCTATGCTTATTAAACAGATTTATACAATGAACAACTTTAATAACAAAACCTGTAACCTTCTTTATTATAGTGCATTATTTACAATTCTGTGGTATATGGGTGTAGGGGTGTTTTTCCTGCTACCTTCAGGAAAAACGACGTGTTCTATTTATTGTGCTTTTTATGAACTTTCTAAAAAGTCTCCTATATTGGGGAACTGAGGAAAGTGGTTTAACGTGCCATTACCATCTACTGTTTCATTGCATCTGCAGGACAAAAGGTCATTCCAGATAAAGCTCAACTTGGCTAAGATTTCTGGGGCTTTGGGAAGTCAGTCCCCCCTGAAAAAAATGGGATTGGAGTGGAGTCAAAGTGCATAACCCAATTGCCATCAGTCTTCCAATGATTGCTAGCTTGTGGCCACCATTTTTCTTTTCCAAAGCCTCCTGGAAAGAACATGGTGTAACAACATAGCATCGTTCCAAGGGGCTTTGGGGGTGGGGGGAATGGCTACCTGGAGGCACTTTGGGTGGTGTCAGTAAAGTTTGCACCCACCAACCCCTGAATTGTATCCTCTCCACAAATTGCCAGAATGCCTCTTTCTTCCTCTCATTTCACCACCTATTAATGGGACAATGAAAGGAAGGGGCGGCATTTCAACATAGCACTAACTTCAGGAGGTCAAAGTAATATGGGGGAGGGGATTGCTAAAATTTGGAGCCATCCTATGAAGGTGAATGTTGGAAAATCCTGGAGAGACAAAAGAAAGTACATATTCACACAGCACATGGTTGAACTACAGAATTTGCTACCATAAGAGGTAGTGGTGGGCATCAACTTTGGTGGCTTCAGAAGAGGATTAGACCAATTCATGCAACAACTATGTTTTACTTCCACTATTCGAGGCAGTATGTCATTGAATTTTAGTTGCTGAGAATCACAAGTGGAGAGAGAGTGCTGTTCTGCCAGGTCCTATTTGTGAGCTTTCCATAGGTATCTGGCTGGCATCCATGAGAACAGAGTGCTGGCCTAGACAGGCCTTTGGCCTGATCCAGCAGGCGCCTTCTTGTTTCCTTATCACTCTCCTCTTAGCAACCCCTTGTTCTCCAGTCCTCTTCTTGCTGAAACCATTCCTTTCCATCTGCCCGCAATCTCATTGCACCACTGGCTTATACACTTCATCAATTAAGGCGAGCCATGGACACTGCTGTGATGTCACAGCAGCTCAGACAATAATATGCGGAAATAAAATGATTTCTGTTGCCATGATTTAGATTTCCAACCCATCTGGACCCAGAGGCACAGCGTGAGTTATATAATGTTACACGGTTTATTGAGAAATAAATAAATAAAATGAATATTATAGTTCATCTGTGCTTCTGGGTAAGAATGAGCTAGAAATCTGAATCAGGAATAGAAATCGTTCCATTATGAGAGAGGTAGAAAATCTTTTCACTGTCCACTTTCTCTGCACCAGGCATAGGCAACCTTCGGCCCTCCAGATGTTTTGGACTACAATTCCCATCACCCCTGACCACTGGTCCTGTTAGCTAGGGATATGGGAGTTGTAGGCCAAAACATCTGGAGGGCCGAAGGTTGCCTATGCCTGCTCTACACCATCCATAATTGTATACACTTCTATCATGTCCTTTAAGGAAACCAGTCCAGGAGGCAGAGAGCTGAGATGATGGGGAAACAAGTGGGAAGATTATTTGGAAGGGCCTCACATAGAACCTAGCTGTCGCAGGAGCTGCATGTTAAGAGAAGGCATATGGTAAAGAGTCAAGGGAGATAAAGTCCCTCATAATATATTTTTAACAACCAGATCTTCAGCAGTAGGTCTCAGTGTAAAGAGTGCTGATAGCACTTACTTCTTCACAACAATCTCTTGAGATAGATCTCCACCAGTGTACCAAGGAACCACAGCCAAAAGATCATGGGTGTAGCTGCTTCTGCCATCACATCATTCCATCACTGACCACTGGGTTTCTGTTGGTGGCTAGTGGACAAGTTCTTGACATTAGCCAGTGGATAACACTGCCCCTTCTGTTGATCAGTCTCAGGTCATCTTTTACACAAATGTGCCGTAAATTAAATCCATTATTAGTCCAAAATAAAAGGATTTCATTCACAAGGGTCCCTTTGAAAGATGTCTTCCATCATGGTCTTGGGTCTCCAAGCATTGATAACTTCCAGTTCTAGGTCAGGCAACTTTTTTCTTCCCCAGGAAATCTTTACAAGCCTTTTCTTCCTGTCACATTATCAATCTAAAAGCTCAAAATATCCTCATTTGCTGTCCAGGGAGTAAATTTGTCTTTCAAAGGGCCCTTCTTTCTTTCCTTCCTTCCTTCCTTTCCTTGTCACTCTGTCTTAAGGCAAATGAGTCACAATGGAGCATTTGTGGTCCGGATGGAAACTCTAACAAGCATCAGCACGCGATTCAGGCCGTGCCAGTTCTTGGCAAGGCTTATCAGCCTCAAGCGACGATAAATCTGCCTTGTGCCTCCCAGTAAGACTGACAAAACCATCAACCTAAGTTGCAGGTCTCTCTTTAGGAGCCTGAGCTGACGTGAAGCCGAGGCTGAGAGTGTGAAGTGTGATCTTTAAAAACTTCCCGCTTCAAATCTTGCTTGGCCGTCAGAATGCTAGGTGGGCTTAATCAGAGATTGTAAGAGTTGGGAAGGACATCAAAGACCATCTTCTCCAACTCCTTTCTGATGCAAATCCACTGGCAGGATCCAGCAAATACTCGTGAACTCCTGATGGAACAGTGTCTTCCACCTACAAAGTCAGTTACTTCTTGTGACCTCACAACACTGAAAAGCAGATACTGTGTATAATATCCACATCAATGAGACAGTGTGGTGTAGTGGTTAGGATGTGGGAGACCAGGATTCAAATTGCTACTCAGCCACGAAGCTCGCAGGGTGTCCTTGGGCCAGTCACTGCCTCTGCGCCTAACTTACCTCATGGGGTTGTTGTGGAGGTTAAATGAGCTCGTCGGAGGAAAAGGTGGAATCTAAATGCAATAAATAGATAAAATAAAACGAAATAATAAAGTTATCCTAAAATATTGAGCTGTGCTAACTGGATACTTCTTTCAAATGCTGACTACACCATAGCGACGATTGCCCAAAACTTTGATGTCTTGGAGATGAAGACTGTTTAATGATATCTCTGAGATACCAAGTCAGCACAGCTGGATATTTTTTAATGCGTTGATGTGATATTATAGAGAGCGTTTACTCTTGGGTTTCTGCTTTTCAGGGTTGCCAAGTCACAACCCTTTGTAAAGTTTTTAAGGCCTTTCAAAAACGCATGACATTCATTTAGTACCATGACTTCATTTAGTTTTTGCATCTGTTTGGTTGGTCAGAGAACATATTCTCTAGGCTTGTTTCCTTCGGTGGCAAAATAAGGTCAGGAAACGTAACATGGCGCCTGTCCCTGGAAAATGGGGACAACAAGGAACATCTGCCCCATGCAAGTATTTTGCAAGCTTGGTCGTTGAAGCTACTAAGATTTTTTATTATTATTATTATTTCCTTTTGGTTGTGATGAATGGCTGAGCTGATGAGTTGGCAACTAAATGGTTATAAACTGAAGCCTTCTACGCATATGGATGTGGACCTGCTCATGATGTGTCTCCCAGCCATTCATTCTCGGCCGCCTATTACTCAGAAGTGTGAGAGGTACGCTGGCGGTGGTGTTGGGAGGGGGAGTTGGAGAAGTTAAGAGGTTTCCTTGAAATATGCTGCTTGCGTTATATGTGTCAGCTTTCGAAACGCCCGTTCTCTGCCTTTCAGATGATGATAAATTGGAAACGTGTAATTAAGAAATTCAAGCATTCCAAAAAAGAAAAAGGCAAAAAGGGTCAGGGCTGGGGTTTGAGGGGAGAGCTCCAGCAGTGAATTACAAGTGTTCTCAAAGTTCATGAGCTTCAAACATAGAGCCAGGTTTGTCAATGATGGCCGCCTCTACCTTTCACATGGAAAAGCGAAAGAAAGGCAGGGGAAGGGAAGGGGAAGCTTTGAAGGAGTAAAGCTGAAAGCTGGGTTTGATATTGCAAACATGGCTTGTGTGTGTTCTGCGTTTCACATTGAGCAGAACTAGACCCGTCTCTGAAATAATCCATTTTCAGGAGGATACGTGTTCGGTGCAAAGGAAACCAAGAGGCAGGTCCTGTCCCAAAGAACACGCAATCTCAAAATTTGACCCAGAGGAGGCAATGGAACGAAGGGAGGAAGATGGAGGCAAAGGAAGATTAAATGTTTGTTTTGGTTACACCTCCCTAAGGTGAGCTTCAGTGTGGGATGAGGATCTCTAGGCAATGGTGGCTGGTTGGGCCCATCGAGACTGTCAGGGGAGAAGGAAGGGAGCCCCAAAGTGGGTGGAGCCAGAGTCCATGATTGGCTGAGCCAATCAACTTTTGCTTTGCTCCCATCTCCCTCCCTGCTGAAGAGAGTTTACAAGGGCAACACTGAGATTGAAGAGAAGGAAGTTGACAGGCAGTGCCACACACACATCCCAGGACTGGTTATAAGTAAGATAGCAGGCAAGTGGGAGCTGGCTGAGCTTGGTGGGGCAGTGCCCCATTCACCTAATCAACTGGACTTCACTTGTCATAGGCAGAGCAGCTGAATCCCTGGAGGCTCAGATGCTGAGACACTTTGTTGTAAGGGGTAAGGCCTGGTGCATTTACAGGCAGAGCCTAGAACTGTGGAACCCATGGGCACTCCAGCACATTGAACATTGCCATCTTTATTAGTAGCAATTGATCAATCTGCATGCTGTGCATGCAGAAGGTCCCCAAGTTCAGTACCCGGCATCTTCAGGCAGAGTCTGAAACTCCTGTCTAAAACTCTGCACAGCCACTGCCAGTCGGTGTTGACAGTACAGAGTTAGATAGACCAATGGTCTGGCTTGGCGTAAGATAGCTTCCTCTATTCCTGAGTTGACTGACATTGTGAAATTGAGCTGCTGTTGGAACAGATCTGTTTGTGTGTGTTGTGTGCAGAGAGACAAGGAGATTGGCCCAACCATGTTCATGGCATTAAACTGGGATTGTGACCTGATCTAGGTGGGCGTTGCCCCAGTGTGGCAATATACGTTAGTACTTTTGAACCGACAATAGCCACCAGCAGTTCCATATGGGAGGGTGACAGTCAAACTAGCAGGTAATTTGATGGATGGCCATGATATCCTAGCAGTAACCACTGTTTGCTGACATGGGATGCTGGGGTTGGGAGAGCCAAACTGGACATAAGATCTTGAAAAAATAGGAGAGGTCACAAGAGGACCACAGGTCAGAGCAGAAGTCCTGCTGGCTCTAAGCAGGGTATCTTTGCATAGCAGAGGGAGGAATTTGCAGAAGCTAGTCTGTGTGTGTGTAAGAGAGAGAGAGAGAGGACTTTTGCAGCCAGTCCTCCCTCTTGATTCATGCCCCAACTGTCAAGTTTTGGGAAAAACCCAGACTGACCTCCCCACCCAGCTCACTTCTGTAAGGGCGTGGATCGAAACTGACAGCAGAGAGTGGCATGGAGGAGTCAGGGCTGGCAGAAGCCGGAGCTAAGGGCGCCAAGAGGCTCTCTCTGTATTGAGCAACTGCTGCCTCCATGACATTGTAAAAAACCATGCTCATCCCGAGCTGTCAGTGGGCCCAGTAACGTGCGTTCTCACTTCAAATGGAGGAATTGCTCAGCAAAAACCACATGGCTTCCCCGGTTCCTCATACCCAACTTTTATACCCCACCTTTCCTTGAAGGAGCTTAAGGTGGTGTGCATAGTTCTCTCTGCTCTCCATTTTATCCTCACAACAACCTGGCAAAATATATTAGGCTTGGAGACCAGGTCACCCAGGGAGCCTCATGGATTTTAACCCTGGTCTCGCAGTCCTGGTCCAGCACTCTGACCACTACGGCACACTGGCTGGCCATCTCCTGTTAAAGTTTCCTCTTCTTGAGAGAGAGTGGAAGGCTCCCAGAGTGGAAACCTTACTGACGTTGCCGTAAGAACCACCTATAATTAGCTGGCTAGCTCCTATCTAAGCTCCCAGGCTGGTTTCATTGCTGAAGCAAGAGCACCTTAAGACCTCTAGTATAAAGCCTTCCTGGACGAAGGAAAGAGACACACATTCTCCCTCTCACTTTCTCCCTCTCTCTCTCTCTCTCTTTCTCTCTCTCTCACACACATATATATATTGCAGATTATGCTACCCAAATTTCAAAATGTGAGAATGTTTCGTCGTTTTTGCAAGCCCTGTTTGGGGGCTCATGGTCAGAGCAGGGGGGCAGAGGTGACCCCACCAAAATGTGAACTCTTAAAGGATCACATCTTGCAGTCTTAGCAACTCAGCAACACACACACACACACACACACACACCCCACTTCCCCTGGCTTTGCTCATCCTCCGGACCTGAATTTTCAGAACACTGGTACTTTCCCTCCCCCATTGAATTTGAAGGAAAGCATTTTACTTGTTGCTGTGCAATCTGCTTGTTTGTGTGGACACAGGCAGTGATGTAAAGTCCTGCGACCTTCCACACAGCGCAGGGGACTGCTAATTGACATCTCTAACCCCTCTTGGTTTCTGCAAGTCCGTCCTGCCCTCCTCCACCACCCCACTTTTTTGTTTCACCTCCTTGACAACCCCCTCCAATAAACCTCCAGCACCCCAGGAAAGACATTTGGCAGCACTGCCCACAATGTTTTCAATTGCACTCAGCCCAGGAGTGACCCCGACAATAAAATACTACATAGAAGGCCCGGTGCAGAGATCAGACGCTGGGAAAGCTGGCAATTAACCTATCTGCCCTCACCTCGTGGGTGGAATTGGCCTGTAGCATCTCAGGAGCTGCAACTCGGCACGACACAGGCAAACCTGCCCCGCCCTGTGGATTTGACCACTCCTTGAGTTAGGGGAGGTCAAAAAAGCCAATTGCATTACTGAGCAGCATTCAAGAGCTGCAGGTTTCTTACAACGCCTACCGGGGTGGGGAACCTCAGGCCCATGTCTGGCCCTCAGGTCTCTTCCCTTTTCCTCAGGCCACACTCCTTCCAAAGCACTGCCCCTCACTAGTTCCCCTCCTTCCCATTGTTATTGCATTTTCAGTATCTTTGTTCACCAGAAGTGGTCCAAAGAACTTACACAAAATAATACAAACGCCAGTGTGGAGGCAAGCCTAACACAACACAACTGGCTAAAAGGAAAGCAAGAAGGAGGCCACAAATATATCAGAAACCCTCCTGACTATGGGCTAAAAGCCAGGGGAAAGGTCCCTGCACAGAAAGGGGCTACAAATCCTTGCTCCGCTGGTTCACCACAAGCAGCAATTGGTGCACAATCTCTACCTTGGGTCCCATGTTCACTGGCTGATTGTGGGCCATGCCCCCATCTCTCAGTGCAAGCCCACCTCTCAGGCTGTCTGTGAGGATAAAATGAAGGGGTTCTAATGTGTGACACCCTGAGCTCCACAGAGGAAGGGCAAGATAAAGTGCAATGCATTTATCAGTGCAATGTTCGTACGGTCCAAAGTGTTCCTGCAGCTCTCTAACTTCTACAGGGCTCTAGCAGATGACATGTGTATTGAGCGTCCGCTACAATTTGTTTTCACAAAATTTGCACCGAGGTTATACAACGTTACTGTTTACTGAGCATCTGTTGTGATTTGCTTGCGTGAAAGTTGTATGTCGCTATCCAATGCTGCTTTTGCCCCATACTTTCCTGTGTGATTTCCCCATCATGCTTCATACCACAAAAATGTTTTCCCGCTGCTTTGGAAATTGAGTTTGTTGCACCGTGGCACAAATTCAGTTTTGATTGTGCTACCTGGATGTGTCGATATACGGGTGACTCACACCCACAAAGTAGCAGCAGCCTAGAAGCAGCCAGAGCAACAGGCATTTTGCAAATGTATTTGTAGAGGTCGCAATTTTATTTTTCAAAAGTCTTCCACTTTTTATCAAACGGAAACATCCATTTCTCTGTTACAAGACTCAGCTGCTTTGAACTGTCTCCTTCTTTGGCTTGGAAGTCAGATTCCAGGTTTGGTGGGGATGGGGGTAATTTAAAAAAAAAACAAACCAACAACATGCAGGTTAGACTTATTTGGAACCCTGTGGTGCGGCAGAGAAGGTCTCTCAGTGGCAAAAAATCACAGTTGTTTTTCATCAATCATCTCTACTTTTGCTCCACCGTTTGGGGATAATTGTACCCAGAGCAACTGTTTTTTTGTTTAGTCTGGGTTTTGCACAAGGATAAGCCGCGAGACCAAAAGAATAGCTTGTAATCTTGGTGGAGAGCCAGTCTAGGCCAAGGGAAAACATTAGGGGATTGCGAGTTACTAGATGTTTGAAATTTCAGGGGGTGGGGGGCAAATTAATATACTTTGTGTCCTGGCCTGTTGGCATACATCTGTAGATTCCTTTGAATGTCAAATGGATGCATGTTTTCTTCAGTCAATGCTTTCTTGAGATTGACATGCATGTTGTCCCATTTTGGTATCCCAAGGGAACATTTTCTCCTGGTGTTTTCACTAAGGCTGGGCCAAACCTCTGAACTGTTGAAAGCTTGGATCACACAGTGGGGGTCAGAGCAAAGCCATCTCCTGTCTCTTGCATTTTTGGGCAAAGGCAAATGCTTTTCAAGTACTCTTTCACGCCAGTCGGCTGGAGCCGTTCCCTCCCCTGTGCCCCGAAATTGTGCACTCCCCATGAATCAGGCACAGTGGAAGCTAGTCCATTGGGCATATGGGGCACGGCCCCACCAAACTCATTCTGCCCTCAGCCAGTCGTCTCCTCCACCTGCCACCACCTGCCTTCTTACTTGACGGCCAGAGGGTAGCACTGCCTACCAGCTTCCTCCTTCATCTCAGCCTTACCTTTGTAGAACTCAGCAGGAATGGGGACAAAATGAGTGTTTGGTGGCTTCATCTCTCATTGGCCCTGGTTTCATCTACTGTTTGTTTCCCTGCCTTCTACCCTACTGGGCTCAGAAGGCATCAGCCACTACTGGGAGAGGGGCTAAGAGCCCCTATCTTTATTTTTCTCCCCCCGCACATACACAGAAATAGATGGGGAGCTTGATAATGTTTCATTCAGTATTTGGGATCCTACCTTCCTCATTCCATTTCATTCTTGGTTCACACTTCATCCCACACTTCACTGTGACCAAGAAAGAAACCTCGGGGCATCACTATGCAGATTTATTTGTTTGTTTTATTAAACATATCTTTGGTTATCATGCAGTAGGGCGGTACCAGAGGAAAATAGGGGGGGGGCAGATTGGATCCCTAAAAGCATCCAGTGGGTTGTCTTGAACTTGAGCCTTCTGACTTCCAGGGCCCCCAGCACTCTGCACCACCTTGCAGGCCTAGCTGCACTTAGGTGGCAGTAATTGTCCCTGCTCATGTAGACCTATAGAACCCGTCAACGGACTTAGCCACCCCAATCCCAGCTCACATAGGCCTATAAAACCTTACCAGCTGAAGAAACTTGCTGCAGTGAGTAGCAGCACCAACCAACTCCTAGCACCTGACTTGCTTCTCTGGGGCTGAACCCTCAGCCTGGCTCTGTGGACTCAGATCTGCTTGCTCTAAGCTTGATTTTCCCAAAAGAACCATGTTCTTATTTCCACCCACCAGGGAAGAGCAAGTTTCCTAAGCACCACCATGGAGACCAGCTCCCTTCCCACATACACTGAGAATGCATCGGTTGTGAGTTAAAGGCATTTGAAGGCAAAGACATTAGAATAATCCCAGGGTTGCGTCAGAGAAGCCAATTTGTTGCTTAACATCTCCAGGTCAAAAAGACAATCCTGGCCTTGCGGAACCCTTCGGAACTGGCCGTATCGTTCCGATTGGTTGTAATGGAAACACCCGCTCAGATGGTGGCAATGTGTTAAAACGCCCTCGTGTTTCCCCGCGGTACGTGGAACGTTTGCTCGGCTTTAAGAGGTTTATTCAATTAACAGTTTAAACGGTCCCTTATATTTTGTCATTTGGCACAGCGGATTTTCATGCCTTTAATAGTTTAACGCATTTAACAGTGAGCCCCTTAAGTGGACTCTGATGGATGGGGCTCTGCCGTTTTCCTCGAGGCAGCAGGAGGGCATTTGTGCAAGGAGTGGGGTCTGGGGGTGGGGAGAGAAACTGATGAGGCCAGGCAGCGATACTCGACACATGCCTGTTGGGTGTTTCTATCTCGGTGACCTCCTGGGCCTGTGTGTCGAAAGGTTGCTGTTCTCTAATCGGGTGCCAGCTGTTGGATTGTGGCTAGTTGTATGCTTGCAGGGCAGGTGGTGGGAAGCTCAGGTAACTTGCTTTGGGATGGCAGATTGCAAAATTGCCTTGACTGGCCAGGGGCCTTGCCATCAAGAAGAAGCAAGCGGCCTCTTCTTCTTGAACGTAAAATCGTCCTTGAATTCATTGATCATCCATTATTATTATTATTATTATTATTATTATTATTATTATTATTATTAAATTTATATACTGCCCTTTTTCAAAAGATCTCAGGACAGTGAACAACATTAGAAACACATTACAAAACATCAGTAATAAAAACGTAACAAGAACATAGTAAAAAGCATACTTGACAAGACAGCCTAATAATAAAACAATCGTAATAATAACAGTCCTCTCCCCTACATAGGGGAATGTTTTTGCTTGGCGTTTAATGACATGTAATGATGGTGCCAGGCGAGTCTCTCTGGGGAGAGCATTCCACAATCGAGGAGCCACCACAGAAAAAGCCCGTTCTCTTGTTGCCACCCTCTGAACTTCTCTGGGAGGGGGGACATAGAGAAGGGCCTCAGGTGACAAGCCGCTTGAAGCACTTTACAGTTGTACCTCGGGTTACAGACGCTTCAGGTTACAGACTCCGCTAACCCAGGAAATAGTACCTCGTGTTAAGAACTTTGCTTCAGGATAAAAACAGAAATTGCGCGGCGGCGGCACAGCGGCAGCAGGAGGCCCCATTAGCTAAAGTGGTACTTCAGGTTAAAAACAGTTTCAGGTTAAGAACAGACCTCCAGAACAAATTAAGTTCTTAACACGAGGTACCACTGTACATGAATCAAACCATCTCCAACCTGGCGTTATCTCGCAATTGGACTGTGCCTCCTGGTGATGCCGTAATCTGCCTGCTTGTTCAAAATATTCTGGAATTATAGATCTGTGAGCGATCTCCTAACAACTCTCAGCACCCTTAACAAACAACACTTACTAGGATTTTTTGCAGGAAGCCACGTCTGTTAAAGGGTATAATAATAATTTAAATGTATGAACTTAAATATGAACTTTAATAATTCCCCCCCCCCACCAAATTTTTTTTTAAAAAAATTGAGGATTAATCCTCCAGACATCCTTAAAGTTGGAATTCAAGTCGCCACAGGGCCGACAAGGCGAATTGGCTGGTCTGTATGTCTTCCTTAATTTGGAAGGGGTATTGTAATACTAATAACATAATTTTGTAGAACCCTTCTCTTCCCTTGGCATCCAGTCAATTTATTATACCCAAACACACATCAGACCACTCTAAAACAAGGAACATTCCCCAACTCCATCTTTACAATGTCCTGAGTATTAAAAGATAAGAAAGAAATACAGAGTTACTGGAACTCAGGGCCGTCCCTTCCATTAAGCAGAATGAGGCAGCTGCCTCGGGCATCTGATTGTGGACCATGAAAGGGGAGCAGGTAGTTAGTTGTTTTGATTTATTATTACCGCGTTTTCACAGTCATCCTTACTGAACAAATCCCTGCTTGTGGGGGTTTTCCCCCCTGCCTCTGGTGCCAAAATAACTTGACTGGCCATCGGTATGATGGGCCTTAACTGGAAAGCACCACTGAGTTTTGTCATATATCTTCACCCGCTCTTTTGGAATTCAAAACTGACCTCCAGCTCTCTTTAGAGGGGGAACCATTCCACACCCTCTGTTCCATGTGCCCCCAACCACAAAACTGAATGAGAATGTTTAGCCTACCATGAGTTACTACAGCTTTCTCATTGGCTCCTATGCTGGGTGCTGTAGTATCCTACTTTCCACAGTCATTGGCTGATAGGTCTTTCTCCAGGCACTAGCATGCGCATCCACCAGGCTCATGGAGTCTGCCACAAGCGTTCCATGGAATGGCCACTGAACATCAGGCGCTGCCGTAAGAACAGAGCCCTGGATGGTGGGTGTGCGGTTTCTAGCCGAGCACGACCACCTGCAAGTCTTGTGCTAGTGTTAGCAGTTTTCGCCTTGCCATAATTTGAATCCAGCTGGTTTTTTTCCTTTCTTTTGAAGTCGGTTCCCTGATGTTAAATGTTAACTGCAGTTTCTTTTGGCCCGCAAAGCAGGCTGTGCATTCTTTCCTGTCTGCATGATAATAATGGCTGTCCGTGGGCCAGCTCCGTTCTATGACCCGGCCTGCAGCACCAAATGGTTTCTGTCGTTAATAACGTCATCCGGAACACTTAAAACAGCAGAAATGTGTATTCCAGGTGCAACATTTTAAATGGATGAGGAATTTGGGTTATGTTGCAAATGCTGCAGAGACCCAGACTGCACTTTACACCCAGGGTGGGCAAGCTCAGGTCCAGGGGACAAATGTGACCCTCTGGGCCTCTCTGTGTGGCCCTTGCGACTCTCGCTAGGCCGCACACCTCACTGGCTCTAATTCATTCCACAAATTTTTTATTATTATTATTTTTACTTTTGTCTGGCTGAAATATGTACCTGAACCCTGATCATGCCTTTTGCTTGTCTGGATGGCAGAGGATAGAAAGGGACTTGTGACTGTGCATAGAAAATAGCCTACAGCTAGATTCAGTCCCCAGCATCTCCAGTTAAATGAATCACGTACCCCCTCTAGATGTTGCTGAACTACAACTCCCATTGGCCCCAGCAAGCATGGCCAATGGCCAGAGATGATGGGAGTTGTAGCTCAGCAATATCTGGAGGCCCAAAGGTTCCCCACATCTGAGGTAGCGGGTGATAGAAAGACCCTGAAGAGCCACTCCCAGAACAGATGGACAAATAGTCACAACTAGTATGTTCCTTTAAGAACATCAGAAGAGCCTGGCGGCAGGATCAGGCCATAGGCCCACCTAATCTAGCATCCTCTTCTCACAGTGGCCAACCAGATCCTTACAGGAAGCCCGTAAGCAGAATCTGAGGCCAACACGGCTCTCCCTAGTTGTGATTTCGAGCAACTGGTATCCAGAGACCTATTGTTTCCAACAGCAGAGGCAGATCATATTTCCCATGGCTAATAGCCATTTATAGCCTTCTGCTCCTTGAAACTTTCTGTTTTAAAGGCATCCAAACTGGTGGCCATCACTACATCTTGTCGGGGGTGAATTCCATACATTACCTGCGTGCCCTGTGAAGAAATCCTTGCTTTTGTCTTTCATGGTGTCCACATCCCAGCCTCCTTAGTCAGCCATCTTGCAAATGGGTTATGGGTCTTGTCAACTCTGAAGGACCGCATTGCTCCCTTGCCCCTCTGGAGGTATTTTTCATTCTCGTCGTTTTGGCACCTGCTCCCGCAACGAGCACATAAGAGATCAAAGGCACGTCCTGACCATTTGAACTTGGCCTTCCTAAGGGATAACAAAAATTAGATATGTGACCCTCCCCTTGTTATGGCAACCTTACAACTGCGGCCCACTTTCCTGTATTTGTGTGTGCATGTGTGCGTGGAGGATACATTACCGTTCTTCTGGGATCAGTATAAAGAATAATTAAATCTATTTATGTATTCCAAGGCCAGAACATTGACACCACTTTTTCATATTGTCTCTGCGACTGAGAATCATAATCAAATAACATGTCAGGAGTATTGATCATACGGTTCTAAATTTGTGTGATATATCACAGGGGCCTTTTGTTATTAGAAGGTAACATACGATTTGTTACTTTTCTTAAAAAGTATAAAAAATGGCACACCATCTGTCTTGTGGCATTTATCTTGTGGCCTGAGACGGTTCTTCCCTCTAATCAGCCACAAATTTTGATGACTTGTCATTTTTTGACATTGAGTAAAGCAATCTCTCTCTCTCTCTCTCTCTCTCTCTCTCTCTCTCTCTCTCTCTCTCTTTTGGTCCTCCCACACACCACGAGCTGAAACATCCTTTTGGACAAAAAAAAAAAGTCAAAATGGACGAGTCTGTATTTAGTTCTGGTTTTAAAACAGGGATGGTCAATGTGATGCCCACCAGATGTTCCCACCAGCCCGCAGCCAGCACAGTCAGTGATGTGGGACGATGGGAGTTGTTGCAGTACAACAATATCTGGAGAACCACAAGTTCTTTGGTCCTGATCCAGGCAGCCTCTTAATCCGAAATCTGCATGTTAAGGGTGTAAGTTGTGGTTGCAAAGACTGCGTGTAGCCATTTCTACAGAGGTGGGAATTATAGCTCTGTGAGGGGGAATGAGCTCTGCTAACAACTCTCAGCACCTTTAACAAACCACAGCTCCTGGAATTTTGGGGAGGGGGTAGTAGCCATAATAATAATAATAATATATTATTTATACCCCACCCATTTGGCTAGGATTCCCCAGCCACTCTGGGCGGCTTCCAACAAAATATTAAAATACAATAGTCTATTAAACATTAAAAGCTTCCCTAAATAGGGCTGCCTTAAGATGTCTTCTAAAAGCCTGGTAGTTGTTTTCTCTTTGACATCTGGTGGGAGGGCGTTCCACAGTGCGGGTGCCACTACTGAGAAGGCCCTCTGCCTGGTTCCCTGTAACTTGACTGTTTAAGGTGGTATCTCAGGGCTTCAAATGTATTGTGTGAATGTGGCATAACTCTAGTTTTGCCCCATCCTCCTCCCTGCAGAGTCCTACAAGGGGCAGCATTGAGAAGGAGGAGGAGGAAGCTTATACCCTTTAGACTGGGTGTAAGAAAGCACTGGGGGGCTGAGGGTAGACCACGTTGGTGGGACGGTGCTCCATTTGTGCTCCAGTGTCCTCCAGTGTCCACATGCCTCTGGTGTGTAAGGGGAGCCCACAAGAGGCAGTTTCCCCTCAAAGCTGGAGCCAGCCTTGAGTGAGACCTTATAAACACTCGCTCACTTAGCAGGTGGTGTAGTTTTTTAAATATTAACAGAAGTATCCAAGCGCTAGACCTTGTCTCTAGCCACCCTCCTCTGCATGTGGAGAAATCTGCCACTGTTATAAACCTGCCAATGTTGTTTTTTTTTGGGGGGGGGGTAGAGCAGGGAATTGATGTCTCCATATGCCCAGCTATGTGTCACTTCCCTCCCCCCATCCCGTTCAGGTCTATTGTGCAAAGGATCACATTGCTGCTTAATGTGCCCAGGCTGCTATAAACACATTTTGTTATTTTATTTTTAGGGTGGGTCTAAATGGACATTTGCGTTGAGTATTTCCCTCCCCTCCCATCTCTCTTTTCAATAAGAACATAAGCTATGAAGATTTCATTCAGATTTGGTGGCAGAATGCATGCATTAAGATTAAATTTCTTTTTTAAATAAATAAGTATCCATATAGCTCTCTATATTGCACGCTTTGCTTTTGCTTAAATGGGCCAAGAGGGTTTTCCCCTCCGGGCCTTGGGGACGTCTTAGTCTCAAAATCTAAAGTAACAGATCTTTGTCCTTAATGTGCTTTGCGAATCTGACCTAAAAAGTGTCGCTCGGAGTCTTGGAAATGAGTTTCCTCCAACAACTTGTGAGCTGATTGTGTGTTTTAGGGGAGGTTAAATGGGTTAAGATCCTTAGCTCTTCCAAAGCCACTAGAGTGATTCCTTATTAATCTTTTTCACCCTCTAAGACATCATCTGCAGATCAAGGTGGATTTACTGCATAGGATAACGTGGCTGGCTATTCCATAACTATCTGCCGCAGCTTCTGGATTTTATTTTTATATTTAAAAAAAATAGGACAAAAGAATGGCAAAAATATTAATGCATTATTATGTACAATATATCCTTGTTGAGTTTGACGCTTGGCATCCATTGTCCATTGTGCTGTGCTCCGGCTCATCACGCTGGGCGAAACAGGTTTGTTTGTCATAAGGAGGCCTGCTGAATGTAGCTCGTGACCTAAATTGCAAAAGAAAGTATGTTTGTCCTCTGCGTGCTACCGCCACATTGGAGAGCGCAAGGCACTGTCTCCAATTAGGACTATTAGCAGCAATTGCCAAGGGAGCCTTGTTTTTGCGGGACAGTGTGAGGCTACAATTAACATCAGCCGCCTCACTCGGGATCACTTAGTCAACTGCCCCAAACCTGCTTCTCATGATTGGTAAAACTGTCAACTCTTGGAATGAGCCGTGGTGTCAAAGTGTAAACATCCTGGGATTTCCCCCCCTCCTTGCTCTTGGGAATGAATTTCCTTTTCCTGCCAGAATGGGGATGAGGGAGGCAGAGGGGAAGGGAGGGAACCCAAAGATAGTTAGAGATGATTTATGTCTCCATCTGGTAGATGTTCCTAGACATCCAGCTTGGTTTCTGATGGGAAGGTCACCAAACCGCTGTGAGGGTAGGTGTTTTCCATCACCGGCAACGATATTTCGATGGACGGGGATGCAGGGAACAGTTATCCTTGAATAAGGAACTTCAGATCTTCCCGTCGTGTTTTTTCTTTTTTCTTTTAAATGTCAGAGAAGGCTGTTTTGTGCAGTTGGGCAGCAGTCAAATTAGCTGTCCAGAGAAGCTGTGGGATCTTCTCAGGAGTTTTGAAGGAAAGCTACAGTGGACAGTAGCACATTTTGCCACAAACCTGAACCTATGGATACCCATTACTGGCATGATGGTCAGTATTTTTATTTATAAAAGCATGTAATGTGTGCTCAAAATGTACCCAAAACCCAAATCAAACCCACAAGTTGAGACAGACATGCAGTCAAAAAAAGAAAAAGAAAAAAGAACTATGAACAGTTCAAAAGGAGAGGAGAATTGGACAGATAGAAAGAGGAGATTTTGCACAAGCAATGGGGGCAGAGGGAGAAGGAAGGAAGGAAGGAAGGAAGGAAGGAAGGAAGGAAGGAAGGAAGGAAGGAAGGAAGGAAGGAAAGGCAGTTAGATTAAATTAACTATTTACTGAAAATTCATTTGTGTGCAAAAAAAAAAGTCTGATTTTGGGAGGAAGGCCTGGTCCACTTAAAAAAAAAATAGTTAAAGGGAGAGAAGGGGATGGTCTTACTTATTTTATTTATAAAAGTATTTATATACTACCATCTTGAAAAACATTGGGGCAGTGCACAAGAACATAGAAACATTTATAAGCAATATGAAGCCATCATTAAAATGACCAGCTGCCTAAGGCAGTGGTGTAGCGTGGGGGGTGCAGGGGGGGCCGACCGCACCGGGCGCAACATCTGGGGGGGCGCTTGCACTCGCAGCTCTCTGCCCCTACCTGGCTCACTCACTCTCTCTCACTGCAGTGCTGGCTGTGCGAATCCGATCCGAGCCGCTGGGTCGCCGCCCACTGTGGTGGGGGTGGGTGCCAGGCGTGCGGTGCGGAGAGAGAGCGAGGGACTATCTGGGGGAGGGACAGTGCAGCGGCTGCCCAGCGCAGCGCTGAGCGCGGGAGAGAACCACACCAGACCAGACCAGGCAGCAGCATGAAGAAGCTGGCAGCGGCGGCAGGTTAGGGGACGCAAATTACTTGCCTTGCCCCGGGTGCTGACAACCCACGCTACGCCGCTGGCCTAAGGGACATTTTACATAACTGCATAGGCCTAACCAGTGTTTGGGAGATACCTAAAAGTCAAAATCATTTCGATGAATGTTTTGTTGTTTGCTTTATTTATACGTTATTGATAGTATAGTGCTTGTATGGTTTGTTTGTTTTTTTAATGCTTTTGTGATTATTGTCAGCCACTTTGAGCCCAACCTTTGCGGAAATATTAAGTCAACTCAAATCAAAGCAAGGATGCCCGCCATATCTCTGTTGTATCTTACATACTAACATAAGGGAAACATGGGTCAGACTGAGTCCAAACCAAAGGCCAGGCGGAACAGCTCTGTCTTGCAGGCCCTGTGGAAAGATGTCAAGTCCCGCAGGGCCCTAGTCTCTTGTGACAGAGTGTTCCACCAAGTCGGGGCCAGTACTGAAAAGGCCCTGGCCCTAGTTGAGACTGATCTAACCACCTTGCAGCTCGGGACCTCCAAAGTGTTGTTATTTGTGGACCTTAAGGTCCTCCGCGGGGCATACCAGGAGTGGTGGTCCCATAGGTACATGGGTCCTAGGCCGCACACGCACAGAGAACCCATCTTCCAAACTACATGTGATTGTGGCATATAGGAACCCCTGAATTTCTGGTCAGCTTTCTGCTTCTATACCTTGACAACTTACCATATTTTTCGCTCTATAAGACTCACCAGACCAAAAGACGCACCTAGTTTTTGGAGAAGGAAAACAAGAAAAAAAATATTCTGGATCTCAGAAGCCAGAACAGCAAGAGGGATCGCCCTTGCTGTTCTGGCTTCTGGGATAGCTGCACAGCCTGCATTCGCTCCATAAGACGCACACACATTTCCCCTTACTTTTTAGGAGGGAAAAAGTGAGTCTTATAGAGCAAAAAATACGGCAAATATTGTTCGTAACAACAGTTGATGCGTAGGGAAAAGGCTGTAACTCAGCGACAGGACATTTGTTTTGTGCGCAGCAGATCCCGGCGTCAATCCCTCCAAACTCAGGGTAGGACTGAGTATGCCCCTTTCCTGAAACCTTGGAGAGCTGCTGCCATTCAGTGTTGGAAGCATTCAGCTAGAGATGGATCGATGGTCTGGTTTTGGAAGAAGGCTGCGTCCTTTGTTCCCGTTGCCCTTGTTTCCTCCAATATAACATCCAACACAATACCAGAGGCTCTGAATCCTCGTTCTAGTTCAGTCAGTACTCAGTCTGTGTTACACTGGATCTTTCGGACATCTTCCTGCTACAGAACCCTAACACCTACTCCTCTGGAATTTCCCAGGAACGTTTGTTGCTCCCTTCAACGTGCCGCAGGGGTGTTCTGCTGGACAGAAACAAGATGGGCTGGCGGCTCTTTGGGTATTAACTCCCTGCCCACCCTGAGCAATTTTCCTTGTGTGTGTTTTGTATGTGGGTCCCTTAATTACTCCTAATCTGACTTGTCTTTCTAATTGAGGCGCCTAGCAGCTGTTTAGCAACCAAGGCTCTTAGCTCCTAATTTACATTGCATTTGGCACCTGACCTCAGATGGCATACGTAAAGCTCTTAGACGGATCATCCAAGCTTCTTCTTGAGAATTATGGCGCCACAAAAGGGTCAGTGGTGTGAGACAGGACAACTCAAGGTGCGAAGTGGAGCGGCGGCTAACACCCTTTACCTCGCTGAAACCGGCAATCCTTTAAAAGGCTGATCCGGGGTTTTAAATCAGGATTCCTCCTCTTCCTCTTGCTCTACTTCTTGTCAGAGTGCGGATTTTATTTTATTTTTGTTTGTTTGTTTGCCTCGTAACCCCTTAGTTGAAAACATTTTTAAGAAGGCTAATGCCCTTTACTACTAAGGTGAAACTGGCAAGCCATTAAAAGGCTGATCTGTATTTTTTAATCAGAATTCCTGCCCTTCCTCATACTGTACTTCTTGTTGTGGGAAAGGAGGCACATTTTTTATATTCCCTAGTAACTTGTAGGCCTGGGGGGAACCCCAACTAGCACCCTTTACGTAGTTGAAGCTAGCAATCCTTTAAAGGGGTTTTAAATCAGGATTCGTTCAATTTCTCCTGCTTTATTTCTCTTCCTTGGGAAGAAGAAGGGTTTTATGTTTATTTTATTTTGTTGCCTTGTAACTCACAGGCATCAAAAAAATTAAAAGTCTGCAACACTTTCCAGTGGAAACCAGTTGTCCTATAAAAGGCTGATACGGGGTTTTAAACTGGGAATTCTCCATTTCCTCCTCTTCTACTTCTCATCCTGGGAAAGAAGGCTGGTTTAATTTTAATTTATTTATTATATTAATTTATTTGCCTAGGAACCTGTAGGCCTAAAAAAGAAACAGCCTGCCTGTGCTGCTTAATTCCAGGGCCTTGGCAGACGCATTTCACACTTGATAACACCCTGTGGGGCCGTGTCTAATTGAACAAATTTGAGCAGCAGGCTGAAAAGTCACTGCTTTTTTTTTTTTTTTTAAAGTAGTTGATAAATGATTACTCTCTTAAAGACACAGCTCTCCTGCTCCATTTCGGAGGGATTGCTGGCAGCAGGCTTGCTCTCCTTGGCCACCAAACTCCCTTTGCTTTATTTGCCTTCTGCCTTTGCTTCAGCCCTTCCCACCCGCTCACTCAGCTCGGGTCGGGCAAGTCTGTCCATTTTCTCCAGTCTTACGTTCTCCGCATTCTCACAGCAGTTTGTGAATTATTGTCTTATGTCTTTGTGAAAATCCATCAGTGTTTTAGTGCGAATATATCCTAGTATACACTTCTTGGCATGCAATTTCCCCTAATATTACACATTTTTGCAGCGCTTCTCCCGTCTCTCCAGCTGGAGAACAGCGCTGCAAAATTCGGAGAAGTTGAACTTTGAAGGATGACTGCGTTTCGATTTCCGTATTGTTTCCCCCGAGAAAAGTGTGAATTCGGAAGGTCTGCCTTTAAATGTGAACTGAATCTGATTCCCCAACCCCCCAAAAAAATCTCTACCCTCCGCTGTACAGGAGCCAGCTCTGGCATGTGGTTTCTGGACAACGGTGCTAAGCCTTCTCTGTCTATCCTATCCCTTCTAGAGCATGTCAAGACCCAGGAGGAAGATCCCAAGATGAACCCAAGGCAATAGGAATCCACAGGCAGGCAGGAGAAACAGATTTATTGGGAAATCAATGGCATGGGGGGGAGCCATCCCAACAAGCAACAAGATGGTCCATTGTGTGCAGAATCTGTCTTGCTCAAGAGAGCATGCCAGTGTTGCAGTACTGGCTGTGGCCAAATCTAGAGGATTGGCAGGTTTCCAAAGCTTGAGACCGGCCAAGGGCTGACTGCCCCAACACAGTCGCTGGTTGTTATTGGGTTTGGTTTGGTTTTGCATGGCCTGGCACACTCAAGTAGGCTAGATTCAGTGTGAGAGTGTTTGTGCTGCCTAGCTCTGTTTGGCACAGTTTCCAGGATCCTGAACTGTTCAGAACTTAGGGCATCTGCTCCTTGATTCCTTCAGGAGCACAGACTTCTCATCGGGCCAGAGAAGGTGTAGAGAGTCAGGATGGTGCAGTGATTATAGAGTGTTGGACTAAGACCTGGCAGGCCAGGATTCAAATCCCCACTCATCCACGAAGCTCTCACTGAGTGACCTTGAGCCAGTCACTATCACTCAGCCTAAACTAACTCACGGAGTTATTGTGAGGATAAAATGGGGAGAAGGAGAACAATCTACATCACTGTGACATTTCTTCAAGATGGTATATAACTGTGATAACAACACGGGTGGCGCTGTGGTCTAAAGCACTGAGCCTCTTGGGCTTGCCGATCGGAAGGTCGGCGGTTCGAAGCCCCGCAACTGAGTGAGCTCCCGTTGCTCTGTCCCAGCTCCTGCCAACCTAGCAGTTCAAAAGCACGCCAGTGCAAGTAGATAAATAGGTACTGCTGTGGCAGGGAGGTAAACGGTGTTTCCGTGCGCTCTGGTTTCTGTCACAGTGTTCCGTTGCACCAGAAGTGGTTTAGTCATGCTGGCCACATGACCTGGAAAGCTGTCTGTGGACAAACACCGGCTCCCTTGACCTGAAAGCGAGATGAGTGCCGCAACCCCATAGTCGCCTTTGACTGGACTTGACCGTCCAGGGGTCCTTTACCTTTACCTATAACTGTAATACCTAAATGAGTACATAAGAAGATCCCTGCTAGTCCAGCATCCTGTTCTCGCAGTGGCCAGCCAGATGCCCCAAGAAAGTCTGCAAGCAGCAACTAGGTGCAATAGAGCTCTCCCTTCCAGCAGTAGCCAGCAGCTGGTATTCAGAGGCATACCACCTCTGATGACAGAAGGAGAACAAAGGTGTTATGGCTAGTAGCCATTGATAAAAGTTAACAAACCAGTCTTCCAACTTCCTTTCTCTCTATGTACAGTGGTACCTCGGGATAAGTACTTAATTCGTTCCGGAGGTCCGTACTTAACCTGAAACTGTTCTTAACCTGAAGCACCACTTTAGCTAATGGGGCCCCCTGCTGCTGCCGCGCCGCCAGAGCACAATTTCTGTTCTCAACCTGAAGCACAGTTCTTAACCTGAAGCACTATTTCTGGGTTAGCAGAGTCTGTAACCTGAAGCATATGTAACCTGAGGTACCACTGTATTCTTAAGAAATGGCCTTCAAGCTTCATCTCTGCCTTCTTTCCCCGCTTTCCCTGTCTCTGAGATTGGCAAAGGGGGGCCTACTGGTGCTGCTTAATGAGTGTTGCTTCTGCGGTGAGGGCCTCTTCTGTGGTGGCACCCCCATGATGGACTTCATCCCCCTTGGAAGCGTGAATAGCCAGAACGTTAATAGGTTTTTGCTGGTTTCTGAAGAGACTCATCTGTCCTCAAAGGCCTTTGGTGGTTGATTCGGTGCTGTTGTTTCTCCCACTGAGCCTTGGTGTAAAAGGGAATGAAATTGCTATAGGTTCCGATTTATGGTCCGATAGTGTTTTGATGATATTGTGTTGATTTAATTGTTATAGATGTGCACTTCTATGCTTAGAGGTCACTAGGACATAAAAGTGGGTTATAATAATTCTAAATGTACATTTTGGAAAGTTGTGTGTTTGTTGTGCATCTCTTGTGGAGTCTCCCACTTTGGAGGTCTTTAAGCAGAGGCTTGACAACCATATGTCAGGAGTGCTCTGATGGTGTTTCCTGCTTGGCAGGGGGTTGGACTCGATGGCCCTTGTGGTCTTTTCCAACTCTATGATTCTATGATTCTTAAGAGATCCTAACCCAGCTTTGCATGTTCCTGAAACCAAGGAGCAGTTCCACCTGTGCATAGATGCAGTTGGGTGCTGTGTCAAAGCTTCACTGATCTTAACCACTGATTTCAAAACTGCACTGATTTTTTCCCACATTCTTGATGTTCCAGAGCAATTTGGGGCACAAGGCTACTAGTAAATAAATGGCACCAGACGCCATTGATTGGACAGGCTTGCAAAGCGTCCAGCTCTACTTCCCAGGCTTTACCTGTTCTAGAGAAGGGAAAGCAGGGAGGGAGAGAAGGCTAATGTTTCATCCACGCTGGAGGAGGTTGTTACTCCTCCGACACCTTTAAAAGGGTACAAGTCCCTGATGTGAGCTTTGTTAAATGATGACTTGTAATCTCTTTATTCAGTTAGCTCATTTGCCTAGCACTAACAGCTGAAGAGCCGCTTTGCAAGGACTTTGAAAACGCATAGGAAACACTTGCTGTTAATTACTGGAACATGGAAGGATCTCAGAGGATGCAATCAAGAAGGATAATTATCAGGGAACGTTTAATTTTTAAAAGAAGGTGGGAGAGAACTGGGGACACGTATGCTGAGGATGATAATGGAGAGGAATGTGAAAACGCAATCGCACAGACATTTCACTTTATGCACATTGAATCATCTTTGGAGAGCTTTTCCAGTCTAAGGGACTGCGTAAATAAGATGGAGATAGGGAGGGAAATCTCAGGCCCCAGGGGGCTAACCTCCAGGCTTCCCTGACAGGCCCTCAGAACTATCCCCAGGTCACACCCTCCTTGATTGCTTTTGTCTGGCTGGAATACGTCCTTGAATTTTGATAATGCTTCTTGCATGCTTGCATGGAAGATGGAGATAGAGAGCTGTGTGTGTGTAGAAACATCTGGCTCTTGTGGCTGAAATGTAGACTTCTATAAAGAGGTGAGATCCGCATTCCTAACTCTACCCACTTTCGCTTCTTGCTCCACCCAGTTTTCCCCTCTGGACACCACCTGCATGTGGACCTCAGAAGGTTTTCTGAGGAAAGGCAGCCTCCAAGCTTTTTCACCTGACATAGTGTGTTGGACTTCAACTTGGGTGGCCGGGTCAGACTGTTGGTCCATCCAGCTTAGAATTGTCTACACGGACTGGCAGTGACTTTTTGGATTTCAGGGAGGAGATGTTCTCACCCCTATCTGGAGATGCCAATGATTGAACCTGAGACCTTCTGTGTGCAATGCAAATGCTCTTCCAATGGCCTTTGTCCCTCTCCCCAGGCATAGACATGGTCCATGCTGACTGTTGCATTGTATGTCCCCACCTCCATGTGTCTTGTTGCTGCCCTGAAAGAGTTGTTTGGCACAAACCCTTTTATCTGGCCCCAAACCCTTTGTTCTCTTGCGCTGCTTAAGACCGGTGTGTTAGTCCTTTAATCCTCATTCCGCCAGAAATTTGGATGGGATGGAGGATGTTTTTGTTTTATTTTTGGAACAACTGAGCAATGCAGCCAAGGAGCACATGAGGAATGCAGTTGCTAGGACAGAAGCCAATTGCAGAAGCAACTGTCTATAAAAATTGTCCACTCTTTGGACAGCAAATCCCTGCGCTGAATATTCTACACTCTTAATACAAGCAGCACACGACATCCCTTTGGGTATCTCGTGGTTGCTGCCTGAACAGGCTCACATCAAGCCAACTGGGCTGCGAGGCAAAGGGAAGCCGCTCTGTCTTGGCCACACCAGGGAGCAGAGCAGAGCTTGGATATGAAAGCCGACAATGTCGGGGGGGAGCAAATATTAATGTATTTATTAAGCAATCCGAACCGTCTCTTCATCTGCTTTTGCCAAGATAAAGGAAGCTACTTGATGTAGCACATATGGCTGAAGGGAGCACAAAGTAGAGCATGCATGAGAGATGGAGAGAGAAGGAGGGAACGCGTTCACCCCTTGAGGTCATTGGTTTGCATCCAGCCCAAAACCAACGCCAAAGGATGTTACCATCTGACAGCTCTTTGGTGGCCTGTTGGAAGGGATTTGGTGGTTTCTGACGAATCCTGTGTGGGCAGGTGTCCACGTTACACTTGGCAGCAAGCGGTGTTCTCGCTTGGCAGCCTGGGCGAAAGGCATCGCAGAGGGGAGCAGCTGGGGAGGTCGGCTGCATGATTGGACGGCCTCCCGTCATCTGCAGGGCGGGGCAGAGATCACCCGAGAGTGAGAAGAGCCGGGAGGACTCGCAAGAGCGTAAGAAGCCCTGACACATCATGCCAAAGGTCCATCTAGTCCGGCATCCTCTTTCTCACAGTGGCCAACTGGGTGCCCACAGGAAGCCCCAGGGCATGGACAGGAAAGCAGAAGCCCTGCCCAGCCTATGATCTTTGCTTAAGAGTAGTCCCCACTAACGTCACTTTTGCTAATCACAAAGCTTGATCCTTTTGCTGATTACAAAGGTGCCTGTGATGAATGAATTACAAGAAGTAATCATTCACTCTCTTTTTTAAGGCTTATTCTTTGTAATGTGAGAATAGTCACATCAGAACGTGTTGCATTGTGAGTAGTAGGAGCCACCTGTGTGCCTGGCTTTTTCCAAGCTGAGGACACCTGCCTACTGTTCATTTCCATATATAGCAAGGATGGGGAGGACCTGTGTCCCTCCTGATGTTAGTGAACTACAACTCCCAGCAATGGCCTTTGGCCCTGCAGGCTGGGGCTCATCTAGGCAGCAACATCTGCCTAGATCTCCTTAAAGACATCCAAGTTAGTGACTGTCTCTACAGCCTGATGCCTGCCAACCTCTGGTTGACTGATTAGTGGTGGCTCTCCAGGGTTTCAGACAGAGAAGTGTCTTTACTGTCACCTACTACTTGATTATTATTATTATTATTATTTAAACAGAGTTGCACCTTGGACCTTCCACATGCAAAGCATGTGCCTTCTAACACTGCCATTGTTCATTCCTGTTATTTATTGGATGTTTTTAAGGGCCAAACTGTAGCAGAGAAAAATAAAAACAGTAGAACCTCAGGCAACAAATGAAGCACTGAGTAGATACAGAAAAACAGGTGCATTTTGAGAACCTGAACTAGATTGCCTCGACTCTCTTAAGGAAGGGACCCCTGCTACAGTGTGGACCATGAGCGTAACCAGGATTTATTTTAGGTGGGGGGCAGGCTTTATGTTAGGGGAGGCAGAACTGAGTTATCTATGATGCACTCTCCCTTCTGCAGTTTCCAGCAACTGGCATTCAGAGACATACAGTCATACCTTGGATCCCAAATGCCTTGGTACGTGGACGTTTTGGCTCCCGAACGCCACAAACCAGAAGTGAGTGTTCTGCTTTGCAAACGTTATTTGGAACCTGAACGTCCGACGGGGCTTCTGCGGCTTCCGATTGGTTGCAGGAGCTTCCTGCAGTCAATCAGAAGCCATGCTTTGATTTCCAAACATTTTGGAAGTCAAACCGACTTCCGGAACAGATTCCATTCAACTTCCAAGGTACGACTGTACTGCCTCCAACAGTGGGGGGAGAACATAGACATCCTGGCTAGTAGCCACTGAGAGCCTTCGCTTCCATGAATTTGTCTAATCCTCTTTTCAAGCCATTCAAGCTCATCTCCTGATCACCGTCTTCTTCCACTAGCGTGAGATATATTGCTCTTATATTCAAATTATGGCCACTGCAATCTATACTCGGAGCAGACCCTTGGAAATTAATGGGCATGGCTAATTAAGGCCCAGTTGGTTTACTCTTTGTCCCATTTAGTTGGATACAACCCAATATTTCTAAGTGTTGTTGTTGTTTAGTCATTTAGTCGTTTCCAACTCTTTGTGACCCCCTGGACCAGAGCACGCCAGGCACTCCTGTCTTCCACTGCCTCCCACAGTTTGGTCAAACTCATGCTGGTAGCTTCAAGAACACTGTCCAACCATCTCATCCTCTGATTTTTCTTTGCAGCATTGGCCTTTCCTTTCGCTTCCAGGCATATTTGCAACAAATAAGTAAGCACATGCAAATTTTGTGCAAATCCACATTTTCTTTTGCCCTCTCACTCTTTTTAGCAATATTCTTCCTCTTTGGAGGCAATTTGTTAATTGGACACCTTGCCAACTAATAAGGGGGCTCGGAGTGGCTCAGAGGGTTGTGGCACCATCCTGCAGCAAGCAGATTGGTTGCCTGTCTTTGTTTAGAAGGCATTTCTTAGGTGATTATCTTCAGCCAATTCTACTCTTTCAACTTCAAGAAGGTTGGCGTATCCAGGCACAAAGCTGGAAATGAAACACATCTGGAGGTCCAAAAGGGGACAGCGGCTGATTCTTATTTTGCTGTTTTCTGTGTATGCGATTTTTTAAACAACAACAGTGAAGAACAAAAGTTCTGTATCTTGCTAATTGAATGCACGGACTCTTTTTTCTCCTCCTTTTTTATTTTTTATTTTTTGAAAACTACACCCGGATTCTGTTTCTGTGCCGTTAATGGGACTCTGTCGTTTGATCTCATCAAGGCCATTTTGACCATGTGTTTGTGGTAATTCACTAAAACGTGTGAGACTTGAGTTGGTGGCATGTCCTGACCCTCCAGTCAGAAGGACAACAACTCTCCAAGGGGTCTTGCACTTCCCTTTTAATGTCTCATTTGGCCAACAGCAGTTCCTTGATCACGCCAAGCCGTGGAGTTACTTATGTTCATATCACAATGCCAAATGACCCTACCAAGCCAAAGTTGAAAGCAGAGGAACTATGGCTTGTCTTCAATGAACATATGAACATGAGAACATCCAAAGAGAATAGCTATCGTGGCTGGTAGCCTTCAGTAACCCTTTCCTCTGTGAATGCTAGCCAGTGAGTCTAACTAGAACTTCGTTAGATGCATTTTTGTGTGTGTTTTTTAAAAAACCGAATGGAAATGGGAGGCATGCTCCAAAAAAATGATACTAATTCTTCATTCCATTATCATCTTTCTTTTTTTAGAACTAATGCCTGGGGAGAGAAGTGGTACTCAGGACCGGGGCTGTTGTGTGTGGAGATTTGACTCTCTACCAGAAAAGACTCAGAGCCCGTTCGTAGAGCCCAGGGGTGTGGGTTGCATATAGAGATAAGGACAAATCTGATTTGGTTCACATTTAAAGATGAACCTACCTAATTGCACTTTTGAGAACAAGAGACAAAATAAGCTGTCCTTCAGAATTTGCACTTCTTTGAACTGTGCAATGCAGTTCTCCAAACAATTTTACAGAAATGTATAGATCAGGGGGATAGTGTGCCTGAAAAATGAATATTTTAGCTGAAGTAGCATACGTAAATGCGTTTTGTGTAGGGGCAATTGCTTACAGAAGTGTGTACGTTATTCAAAGCTGCATACAAGAATGTATTTATCAGCAGAAATTGGCCTTAAAATGTTATATAACTTTCACAACGGTTTTTCAAAAAGAATAAATAAATTGCTGCAGAAATGCGGAAAACTGAAGTTAAGATTGGAAAATCGGAAAACTGGAAAAAGCAAAAGTGACAAGAGCAACTCCATCGCCCTTTGCAAACAGGTCTCAGGTTCAGCCCTCAGAATTTCCAGGTAGAGGTGAAGGAAGCTTTGAAACCCTGGAGGATTCCTGCCAATCATGACAGACAGCACTGATCTGGTCGAACCCATGTTTTAACTCGGTATATAAGGCTGGTTCTTATATTGCTTCCCCCCATTGGATTCTGTTCCTTCCCAGTAAGCATGCGTAGAATTGCAACCAGTTTTTCTTCCCAAAAAGAAATTAGCATTTGTACACAAATGAAGCTTTCCCAGAATTCACAGTTCACATACATAGATTATTCTGGGCATCTTTGCAGCCGAAAGTCTTCTCCGGCATGGGTCCCAATCGGTTTTAGTGATGAATACCATATTCCGTTGAAACTAATCACATATTTTAAACAGGCAAGATATCTCTTCCCAGATGGAGGTTGACCCTCAATTAGTTGAATTCTTCAGCCACAGACTTATTTTTAAAATTCTTTGCGCAGAAAGGTTCTCCACCCCCCCTCACACACACACACAAAATAGGTGTTTTTTCCTTTCTCTCTTCCCAATGCCCATAGGGAACAACGCTGTAAAATACAGCCCCAAATTGTTCCCAGACCTCATGATGGTCTGATTATCTGAGTCGGAGGACGAATAACCAAGTTGCAGGGAGGAGGGGGAGAGATCCGTAAATGTGGAACAATGTGACAATGATCAAATTACTGGGGTCCGTAACGGTGTCAAGTGCCCCGTTAGGGCATTTTTGTGTGTGTGGTTGAGCATTGTTGGATGATGTCCAGCAGCGCAGAAGTTGGAAGGCGGGGGAAATGGCCGGCCTCTCGCTCAGCGGCAGCATTGGACAAGTCTTCTAACTTTGGGGGTCCCCGCACGAGGTGGGAAGTGAAGCCCAGTATTATTTTGACAGAGAGAGAGTTTAAAGCAGTGTCTGTCCCCGTGGGTTGGATCCAACTCAGCAGACCCACTGAAACTAATGAACCTAAATTAAGCATGTCCATTACCACCGGTGGGTCTACTCTGAGTAGGACTAGCATTGGCTACAACCCATGTGTGTGTCTGGGTGGCTTACATCTTCCTTGACTAATGGTCTGCTTTTAGGTAGGGGTATAGGTAGCTGCTCTGGCACCCAGAGTGGCAGGGGCAGGGCGATCTACCCAGGGGGGCATCACAGTGATTCACCCAGGGGGGCACAGCAGCAATCTGTGCACGGGGTGTGGTAGCGATCCGTTCAGGGGGGCGCTGTGGTGATCCACGCACAGGGCGCGGCAGTGATCTGCTCAGGGGGGCGAGCTGCCCACAGAGCCCACCTGGTGGACGCAAGCCCCATGCTACCGTTTTGGGCAGCGCGGGGCCCCGAGCCACCACGTCACTCCCAGGAGAGACGCATGGCTTCGGTACATTGCAGGCCAGGCCCCACGGTAAGTGCCACCCCCGCGGTGTGCCATTTTGTCACCTCCTCAGGCATGACACCCGGGGCACACCCCTACTTTTAGGGGGGAAATAGCCTCCCTGGATTCCGCTGGTGTATTTATGTTTTGTCATTTTAATGCCTCTAAACAGCGGTTAGGAGGCACTTCTGGCTCTCTAGAGGCCTCTCTATCAGACTCATCAAATCATATCATTGGAAGGGACCCAAAGTGTCATCTAGTCCACCCCTGTGCTCCTCAGGACTCTAATCAAGACCTCAGTCTCCCCATGGTTTTCAACAGGGGGTTCCACTTGCAGGTCTCCAGTGTGGAGAACGTAGCAAGAGTGTGGCTGCCGGCCCATCTAGTCCAGCATCCTATTCTTGCATGGCCAACCAGATGCCCCAAGGAGAACCTGAGGGCCACAGCCCTTTCCATACTTGTGGTTCCCAGAAACTGGTATTCAGAAGCACTCTGCCAGGCACAGAGCCTTCTCAGTAGTGGCACCCACCCTGCGGAACGCCTTCCCATCAGACGTCCAGGAGATTAGTAACTGTACAACCTTTAGAAGACCTCTGAAGGCAGCCCTGTATAAGTTTTGAATGTTCAATGTTTTATTATGTTTTTGTATATGCTAGAAGGCAATCTGGTCAGATGGGGTAATAATAATAATAATAATAATAATAATAATAATAATAATAATAATAATAATAATAATAATGGCGGAACGCAGCCATGATGCCTAGTAATGTTCACAGAGTCTACGTAATACCAGAAGATCCCTGCCACAGATCAGGCCAAAGGCCCATCAATCCCGGTCTCCCATTGTTCCAAATGTTAATTGCACAAGCCACCCTTGCTAGGCTGTTGTAAATTCTGCAACAAAACAATGTGGTGTTTGCAAAGTAGGGGTGGAGCACCTTTTAGCCTCAGGGCCACATTCCACATTGTGGTTGACCTTCCGGGGGCTGCGTGCCTGTAGTGGGCGGGGCCAGAAGCAAAAGTGGGTGGAGCAATAGAGGTGACTCTTTTCTTTAAGCAGAAGGGGTGCATTGCAGCCACGCAAAAAATAGGGGCTTCTGCACCCCACACAAATCTCCATCCAGGCATTCAGAAGGCACAAGCACAGTGCAGGGACACATTCCATCCAAGCAAAAGCACTTGAGGAGGGCATGGAGCACAGCCAGTGGGGGGCATGGCCTGGGAAGGGGGAGTGGCCTCAAGAGAATCCTAAGGGCCAGAAGGAGAGGCCTGGAGGGCCACATTTCGGAGAGTCAGGCCTGAGATTCCCCTGTCTCTGTTCTGAAAAAAAGAAAAAGCCTGCTAAATGCAATTAATAATGATTATGTGTTATAAACAATCGCAGTAATATTCTGCACGCTCCTTGATAAATGGAACATGTCAGCTGGGCTGCCTGGCGCACCCTCCACTTTCTCCCCTGAGCTTCAGATGAAGCCTGAGAGTAATTTAAACTCAATCTGGGGTTGCGTTCGAGGGCCTTTCCTCCAATCAATTGGGGAATGAGAACCTCTGAAGTCGGAATTTGTTTTAACCAAACGCATTTAAGATTATTATTCATAAACACACATGTTATGGCTTCGGCTCTTTCACTTCTTCCTTTTACAGCCCCTATAAATCGCATGCAGAACACAAAGGCCCTACGTTCTCAAATAAATGTTCTGCAGCCGTCGTAAATTATCTTTTTTCTTGCATTCGTAATGAAAGAGAGAGTGAGGCGGGGGGGCGGGAGTGACTGTTTGATGTTTTATATCCTCTTCCCTAAAATGTAAAAATATGGGAGATGGAGCCAGATTTTATCTCGTCGGAAAATAAAAGCGGAATTGTTTCCTACTCGGGTTTTTTTTCCCCTCCGCCCCTCCCTGCACCCGAGTTCTAGGTTTAACAGCTTCATGAAATGTTATGCGTAGGTTTGCAATACATTTTGCATTAATGTGTGCTAGTGTGCCCATCCGTGCTTGTCTGCTTCAGTGTCCACTCTCAGGGTTGCAAACCTAAAATGAATTACGAACACTAAGAATAGGTGTGTGTGTGTGTGTGTGTGTGTGTGTGTGTGTAAACTAGAGAGAAAGAGAGTTTTATACAAGTGTGTGTGTGTATGTGTGTGTGTGTGTGTAAACACATTACAGTGGTACCTCGGGTTACATACGATTCAGGTTACAGACGCTTCAGGTTACACACTTCACTAACCCAGAAATAGTGCTTCAGGTTAAAAACTTTGCTTCAGGATGAGAACAGAAATCGTGCGGTGGCAGCAGGAGGCCCTATTAGCTAAAGTGGTGCTTCAGGTTAAGAACAATTTCAGGTTAACAATGGACCTCCAGAACAAATTAAGTACTTAACCCGAGGTACCACTATACATGTGTTATATATGACATGCTTTATCACCAAGCTCCAGTTGTTCCTATTTTTTCAGGGTTGCTCCTCATTTTTTTGGCCTCTTGGCCCAGCCAAATCAATGACCCTCTTTTGCCTTAGAGGGAAAGTTTCAGGGATTTAAAATAAATAAATAAATAAATTGTGGTGATGGTGATGACTTGGATAATGCTGTCATTCTTAACATGTCAGGACTCCAAGTAGGAGGGGAAATAAGCATCTTGTACCTGGCACACAGACACCATTGGAACATAGGAATAATCCACCTTACACCAAACTGAGCTGTTGCCCAGCTAGCCCAATATTGCCTGCAGTGACTGGCAGCAGCTGTCCAGGGTCTCAAAGGTTTGAGAGCCCCATCCCCTGCTTCGGTGTTCTTCAACCTGGGGTCACCAGTTGTTGTTGGACTACAACCAGTGCTTTTTTCCTAAAAAAAATGTTTAGGAGTACTCTCATTTTCCTACTCATATTGAAACACTGCCCCTCAATGAGGCCAAACTTGGATTCACAAAATGTTTAGGGGTATGCATACCCCTAAAAAAAAAGCACTGACTACAACTCCCATCATCTCCACCCAGCTTAACCAAGTAGAACATGCGACTCTTAATCTTAGAGTTGTGGGTTTGGGCAAAATATTCCTGCATTGCAGGGAGTCAGACTTGATAACCCTCGTGGTTCCTTCCAACTACACAATTCTGTGATTCCATGGTGAGAACATCCCAGACGTTGTCCCACATCACGATTAAATTATCCAGGCACAATGGATTGATAGGAGACGATCCCAGAGCGGGACTCATACAGAGATCCAACAGCCAGACTCCCCAAACAGCAGATGACTCTGCAGAGTTTCTCTCCATTGGGGGAGCGACTGAAGGCTCAAAGCAAACCTGTTGAAGAGATGCTGCAGAATAGCCCACCTTCAGGTGAGAATCGGAGGATAGCGTCTCATGCACTGTGGCCAGCCTCATTCTCCAAGCATGAGCCCTTTGGAAGTAGCTGTTTTCTCATGGTACGTTAGAACCAATCTGTGAACTGAAGGACAGCCGTTCTTCAAAATTTGCATTTCTCTGAATTTTGCAGTGAAGTTCTCCAAGCAATGTGCATTAAGATGCATCTGCTAAGTTAAAGTGTGCATGTATAACTGGAATTAATGTGGGGAAATGCATCATAGCCAAGGGAGATCACTTTGCAAAAATGCTTATATTTGAGGAAATTCGCACTATCGTGCTTATGAATTTTCATGAGGACTTTTTTTAAAAAAACAAACCAACGGGGAAATGTGGAGAACGTAACTTGTGGAGAAACAGAAAGACTAAAATTGACAGATTCGCCCATCCCATCTCTGTGTGCTTTGTTTTCTTTTTAATCTCACCCTACTGAATGTTTAGCACGTTCAGACCATAGAGGCGGGCCTTGCCTCAGCCTGGCTCTCCTGGAAGAGCGCCTGCTTGCAAAACTCACGGCTTCTCTAGTTTGCAAAGCAAACTTTTGCCTTGTACTATTTACCTTGGCAAATGCCCCACCAGATTGATGATCTGTAAAGTGGATTTGTTATTTGCCTGTTTGCTTTGGCAGTTCTTGAAAGCAAGTTCCCCACCCCCCCTGATTACAGTCCCAGATGTCATTGCATACATTACCATTCGCTCCAAGTTTCTCCTAAAGTTTTAATTTCCACTGCAAATACCATTAAGCTTTCCTTCTTTTTCCTTTTTTTTCCTGCACCTCTTTCTTGGTACTTCAGCTCCAAGCAGGCAGCCCTCCTCCATTCCCCATTTGATTGCTATATTATTAGCCCCCTCAGCTTCTTCTGCTGTATCAAAACAAGCAGACAGTTGGAGAAACTCAACTTTCCAAACAGGTTCCTGGGTGTTTGACTGTAGCTGGCAACTTTTCTAAGAACAAGTCGCAAATTTCAGATGAAGCCATCCATATACCATAGAGGAAGGAAGAAAAAGAAAGTGCAGAATGGCACAACAGGCATTGAATCCTGCTTCCTAAGCATATTGGTACTCATTTTAACTACAAAGTTCCTAGATGCATCTGCCGAAAGCTCAGAAGGCAGGGCTTCTGTGTGCACGTGTGCTCAATGGGATTTTCAATGGTTGGGAATGTCAGATTAAAATTTTCAGAGGGGCAAAAACTGCAGAATAATTTAAGAATAAGAATAAACATATTTTCAAAAGGTATGTAGGCCTCTGGATTCTTCTTGCTCTCTCTTTGGTACAGAATTCGGGTCACCCGGCTCCTGTACTATCAACTGCAATTTACTTTGGGCTGCTTCTTTTTCATTTGGTTGTTTCAATGTGTGTTTAAAAGCGCTTGATGTTCTCACAGAGTAAACACCTGTTTGGTAACCCATGGGAGGCTACTTCATATCAGGCTTAACTGTGATCTTCAGACTGTCAAGAGAGAGGTCTGCTCCATCACCTGCCCTCTGATCCATTCAATCTGATTAGGCCAAGGATTTTCACTTCTGCACAAAAAGCATAAGCTCTACCACAGACTGCTGGCGTTTGGGAGGCCACTGTTTGGTGCTGGACCAACAGGGAGGGCCCTGGACCAGATAGGGTGCTGAGACTCGATAGGCCTCTGGTCTGATCCATCTGGGCTCTTCTTACGCTCTTAGACTACTGGGGCATTCGCGCTTTTCCATCAGTGGCCTCCTGAGTTGGGATCCAGCAGTTCCTGGTTTGAGCAGCATGGCAGTTCCTCACACGTCAGCTGCAATGCCATTGCAATGTATCTTAATCCACACACCGCTCTCCTCCCAGGTTGAACAGAGGATGTAGGATATAGCACCATAGTTTAGTGGTAGAGATCCGCTTTGCATGCAAAAGGTCCCAAGTTCAGTCCTTGGCATCTCCAGGCAGGGCTGGGGAAATGGCCAGCCTGAAACCTTTCCCATTGGGGCATCTGGTTGGCCAGCTATGAGAACAGGATACTGCACTAGATGAGCCATCTAGTCTCATGCCCTGATGTTCTCAAAGCATGTACCTCTTTAAAGCATCAGGAACTGCAAAAGGCGGCTCTAGTGGAGCAGGCATGCCTATTTCCACGAGTAACAATATAGCCCATAGCCCAGGAGCAAAAAAAAAAAGTGGATTTTTGACCGGCACTGAAAACCCACCAGAATCACCTTCTTTTGGATCTGGAACTATTCCAGCTCATCTCTCTTGAGACCATTTACAGAATCCCTTTCTCTGGCCCACAAGAAGTAGTGCTTACCGACCTGTCTGCTGTGTAAACGTCTCACCAAGGACGCCACCGTTAATGCCCTTGTCTCCCCATCAGTGTCCGGATAATGCTTCTTGAGACACTCTCCTGTCTCCATCCATTGTCCTACCAGACGCCAAGCTGTATGTGCAGGAGGATTAAGGGCAGAGAGTGCTACCTGTGTATGTCTTTATCTCTGTGGCGGTGTCTCCAGACCACAGTTTCCCTCATAAATGAGCAACGGCAAGGCCCCAAATGCTTAACTTTGACTCTTTGGTGTTTACCCAATTCCCACCCACCCCCGACCCCCGAGTCTTTGGCTGAAGTGCCATGGGGGGCAGGCAAAATGGAAGAGGCCACAACTCCAAACAGTTCTAATTTTCAGCTTGGAGGAGAGTGGGGTTTGTGTGTGTGTTTAGTATTAGCTTGGAAGAGGGAGTCTTGAGGATTTTGTTTTTGAGCAGCCCATCCAATTTGTACTTCCCAGCCCACTACCTAATATGCAAATGAGAAAGCAGGCTAAGTCTTCAGTTTTCACATCTCTTCTAAATTTTCAGTATGGTTCTCTGCTCAAATAACATAACAGAAAGCCTATTTTAGATTAAAATGTGTACAGAAATTAGCATTGTAGGATGAAATGCACACAGAAATGTATATGTCAGAATGACGTGTATGCAAACACACACACACACACACACACACAAACTGCAGACTGAAGTGGAAATGGAATGGGACAGACTTAAAAATTAAGACATGCAAAACCAACATCAAGAAGAAAATAGACTGATTTCAGCTGGAGTAGGGATGGGCAGATTTGTCCCTTTCAGTTTCTCACTGTTTCTCATTTTTCCAATCTTTAGATCAGTTCTCATTTCCATATCAGTTTGCAATAACAATAATAAACCTTCCTTGTCAGCATTTTAGTGCAAATTTCTCTCAGTATAGACATTTTTGACGCTATTTTGCCAAATATGCACATTTCCCCAAAGCAATTTCTCCTATTATTCAGAGGTGTGTGTTATTTTTCACTAGTATATGCATTCTTATGCACCCTTTTCCCCCAGTGTATGCATTTTTATACACATCACTTGGCTGGATTCCTTGTATTATTTGGAGAAGTGCAGATTTAGAAGAACAGAACGTGTTCTGGTTCACGATTGTTTCAGAAAGGTGATCTAAACTCACCTTTAGATGCGAACTGCATTGCATTTCTTCCCCATCTCCAGCTTGGAGTGGTTGGGGCTTTCTTTGTGGCGAAAGAGCAATACTTTGTGCTTGGGAATATTTTAAGTTGAAGAAGCAAACTCACTTTCCTCCCAGTGAGTTTACTTTTGGTGGAAGAAAGAAAAGGACTTCTTTGCAGTGATTCTGGCAAAAGGCCCAAGATGCCTCCAACTCTTTGCTATATAATAAGCAAAATGAGCTGATTAAAAACTCATTACTCTGTTGAATAGTTTTCTTAACTGTGTAAAGCAACTGAGGGAGACAGATAGATAAATAGATGGATTCTATGTCAATTGTTTGGGGGTGGGGGGTTTGGGGGTTGGATGAGCTGATCTTTTATTTAAAAAAAAAAAAATCACTTCCTCTTCTATTGTGTTTGAAGTATCTATGCACTGACCTGTCAGGGTTGGATTCATCCATATGGAAGTGTTTCTTCAAGTTTTTTAATCATTTAAAGGAGGGGGGAAATGCAGATCCGATTTGCAGATGTCTCTGGTTTTGTTCACAGACAGCAAGCCCGACTTGCTGCAGGTTTCTGCAGAAATGAGTCAGGGCAAAAATTAATGAGCATGCGTGGCGCAAAGGGTGCATTCCAAAGGTTGAGATTTTAACTGCCCTGGGGGAAAGCCCCTCCACCCCAAGCCCAAGACTGGGCACTGAATTCAGCTTCCTGGGGATATGGACACACACACACGTTTCTAGACCTTATGATTGCACATTTCTCCCCCCCCCCCCTTGCCGCCAATCCCCAATTGCAGCCAATAGGCTCAGTTGCATTGTGTGCTTGGGGTGGGATGCCCACAACAGTTCCTCCACTTTGCAGATGTGCCTACAGGCCCAAAGAGGTTGGATGACGTCCCACCTGATGCTGTACTTCTCCTTAATCACGTCTTTAAGCCTCCATAGTCCGCCTGCCTTTAAAACCAAAGAAGGATCTTACTCTGCTTATTTTTATCTCCAGATCTGCTAACACGGCAAAACGTCCCTGCTTGGGTTAGTTAAAACAGTGAATTAAAATTTGAATATCTACACACACACACACACACACACACACACACACAGAAAGAGAGAGAGAGAGAGAGAGAGAGATAATAGTATTTTAGCAGTTTCTCTATATAAACTTCCAGTGAGCCATACTGACCTCAGCCCTCTCCTACTCACTTACGATGACTCTACCCATTCCTCCTGCCTTCTGTACCAGGAATTTCATCACAGACCCCTTCCCACATAGATCCCCTGCTTCTTTAAGCGATTCGGTCCTTTCTCCCTCACTGCCAGGAATTTTGTCCCAGGTACCCATAAACCTCCTGCCCTCTTAAGTGACTCTGCCCCTTCTCTCTTTCTGCCTGCCATTCCAGAAAGTTGAACCCAGATGCCCATAGTTCCCCTGCTCCCTTAAACAGCTTTTTCTTTTTCCCTCGCTGCCCTCAGTGCCAGGAACCCCTCCCAAAAGAGTTGCTTTCCCTTTCCGTTTTGAACAGAGCTGGGGATGCCTCTTCTAAAATGATGCTTGCTGCAACAATATGTCACCTTTAACAAAAACGAAAACAAAATATGCTTTTTCTCGTTTGTGGAGCTATTTTTCTAGAAAAAGAGGCGCTAGAACTCACCATGAATGTCTCCCTTGTTCTCTTATAATGGCAATGGCTCTCACCTGAGGAGTACCAGTGAGTTCTGGCTGAAAAAAGCCTTTGCTTGTATGTACCTGTGCAGACCCTCCAAGTGTCCCTATTTTCCAGAGCCAGTTCCAGATTTAAAGAAGCCATCCTGGTTTCTAATTTGATCCTGGAATGTCCCGCTTTTCCTTAGGACGTCCCTATTTCATTGGATAAATGTTGGGGGGTCTGGAGTTATGCGACCTCTGAGCTAAGGAGATAAGTAACTATACAACCTTTAGAAGACATTTCAAGGCAGCCCTGTACAGGGAAGCTTTTAAATGTTTACTGTTTTATATGTTTTTATATACAGGGGTACCTCGGGTTACAGACGCTTCAGATTACAGACGCTTCAGGTTACAGACTCCACTAACCCAGAAATAGTACCTTGGGTTAAGAACTTTACTTCAGGATGAGAACAGAAATCGCGCTGCGGCGCCGCAGCGGCAGTGGGAGGCCCCATTAGCTAAAGTGGTACCTCAGGTTAAGAACAGTTTCAGGTTAAGAACGGACCTCCAGAATGAATTAAGTTCTTAACCCAAGGTACCACTGTACGTTGGAAGCTGCCCAGAGTGGCTGGGCCACTCTGGGGTATAAATAATAAAATTGTTGTTGTTGTTGAATGGGATGTCCCTATTTTCACTGGAGAAAGTTGGAGGGCATGTCTGTGTGTAGATTTTAATCAACTCAGCAATTGATTTCTTTCATGGTTAGCATATAATTGTGAGATGAGGTTTGGGCTGGCGTCAGCAGGTGTTGTTCCCAAGGACCACCTCTTGCTGACACAGCTGCCCCAGGCCCCCTCCGGGCGCCAGGAGGCCACCACTGCAATTCCCCAGAATGCATTGTGGACAAGTACAGTGTAGGCTGCCTGGCTGGCACCCCTCAAGAGAGCACCGCCACTGCCATCACTGCCTGTCTCCTCTTGAAGAGCCATAGCTCAGTAGCAGAACATGTGCTTTGCATGCAGAAACTCCCTGGTTCAATCCCTGGCATCTTGATGCAAGACTATGGGGGGAAACTCTCTACCTGAGAGCTGCTGCTAGTCAGTGTAGAAAATACTCATCTACACTTATGCCTAGAAAGCATAGGACTGAGCAGTTTTGCCTTTGCCCCATCACTTCCCCTCGAAAAACCTGCTCTTTAGGGCTGAATCAGAGCAAACATCAACCCAGTTGATGTTTGCTCAGATTCAGCGGTAACCCGTGAGTTTTCCAGGGGGAGGTGTGGGTGAGCCCTGACACAGATAGACCAATGGTCTGACTTGGCATAAGGCAGCTTCCCATTCATCCAAAGAATACTTGTGCAAGAAAGTTTAAAGAAACACATGCTTCATAGTCTTCTTCTTAATGCCTATGAGAAGCTCCCTTTCCAGCTCCTCTTTTGCGTTTGCTGCCGATCTCCCAATTTCCCCAGCGCATGCGAGAACCAGGCTCACAGAAGGGTAAACTCTCCTGCCCTTTTGAGTCCGGTCTCTCCCGCAGATGAGAATGGGATGAGTTAAGTGACTGAAAGCCCGAGGCCAGGACGTGCCGCCTGTAATCATTTTTTCACTCCATCATCTCACCTTGCGATGCCACGCTGCCTTATACAGCCACCAGATGGCTGATGAATAATATAAGTGACAAGGGCAAAACCTCTCAAATGCATTCAGAGGAGAAACTTCGAGATGCCGAGGAGCTGGCTGGTCCTCTGGCTCAAGACCAGCTGGGGTTTGTTTATGCCCTTTGACTGAATCCAGCAAGCGGGCTGCGCCATTGCCTCAATTAGGCCGAAGTCCATAGGAAAAGAAGGCTCTCCGTGAACTAACAGGGATATCCTGGCCTTGTTTTGTTCCATCTGTGTCGCCTCCAGTGCCTGCATCGTCCGTGGCGTCCTGAACTCCCTTGTCTAATGAACGTTTTAGAACACATTTCCTCCCTGCTTCCTTTTGGCCTGCAAAGCTCTGTGCAAGTGTTGAAGTAGGTCTGGCTTGAGAGAAGGAGAGTGTCTCTCCCCCCAAGCTATCTGAATGCAGCCGCACTAAACAAAACTGCTTTTTGCAGGGTATGTAGTTAACCTGTGGAATTCATTGCCACAGGATACGAGCATAAGCAGTTGTTGTTGTTTTCAAATGCAGGAGCAGTTTTCAAAGTTGCTTGAGGGTTTTTCAGGTCAGTGTATCTGCCAAGATATTCTCTGTGTTTGGCCTGACCATTTTAGGATTAGTGTTGTTGCCAAAATCAATAATTAACAAGATCCAAATGTGTCTGGCTAACAATGTCAGATTACAATTTCAGACTATGCCCTCCCCTCTCTGGTGCCTTGAAAGCTTTAACATTCTGGTGACCTGATTCCTTGGTATGGACATCAGTGACATCAGATTCCCTGGAAAATTCATCCCCCAGGGACTCCTTGAACCTGTAAGCAAAGATATGGGGTACAGCCCAGGCCCATGTGCTCTCATTGTGGGTTGAACACATGCAATGTCTTTCCCCTCAATAGCTGTACATTTCACGGGGAATATGGGTTGTGTTGGGCAAACTGTCCTTCCATGCTTATTCCACCATTAGAACCCTTTCCATGGATGAATCTCCAGCATTTTCTGGGTGCAGACTGAAAACCACTGAAATAGATTGATGGGGACTATCAATGACTATCCACAGTCAGGGGTAGTAAATACCAGTTGCTGGGAACCACAGGAAGGTCCTGCTTGCTGGTTTCCCACAGGCACCTGAGCGGCCGCAGTGAGAAAAGATGCCAGACTGGATGGGTCTGTGGCCTGATCCAGCAGCCAAGCTGTTCTTATGTTCTTCTTCACCATGCAGTAAAATAGGAATGGAGATTCTCTTGTATTGAAATCAAACCACTGGTCATGCTCCTATGCTGAACTGGGGTCTTGTCTCCAATTCTAACAGTGCAACAAGTTCCTCGTTTCCCTTCCATTCTTGTCTGAGATTTCTGATTTCCTTGCCTTATTCTTTGCCTTATTCTGGCAAAGACAGCAGAGTTATGATGGTCACATCTCTCTCAAAGCTAGCCTAAGCCCTACAGTCTGTCTGGGGCCTGCTCTATAGCCTGGAACAATTTTGACACAGGAATGTCATCATTTTCCCACCTGTATCTATCCCTGCTCCCTGACTGTGCGCAAAATCTGCTCATGTTAGCCATCCATAGGTCACCTGGCTCAGTCACATGATTCTCCTGAAGGTCATATTACCTCCTGTTGACCAGCTCCCAATGTGACTGCATCGTAGCACCTCATATTTACCCGTGTTATCTTCTTTCTGCAAGTGAAGCTCCTTTTTTGCAGTTCAGGCATGTGTGTTTTTTCTGGGAACCCCCGATGTTTCATGAGCTCAACAGAAGCGCAACTGAAATGTTAAACTCCTTGGCTGAAGGCTCCCCCACTTACTCTCAAGAATTATGCAAACCCGTCCGTGGGTCTCAGAGTGTAATCAAAAACATTAGTCGCTCCAAACAAACACAAGCCCCACATCAAGGATGAAATGCCGGATTGCCTCCCCACCCCACCCCCCGCTTCTCTTTTACTTGTGGGTAAATCGGATTCCTTTCTAAAAGCATAATGCATCCTTTTGTATACAATCATCTGTGCGCATGCAACACACCACAGGGGTTGATAATGTCCCCGATAAACCCGGCTGTTTTCTTAAGCGAAGCGAAGCTGTGTGTTTTTTCAATTGCTTCTGACAAAAATCAGCATTTCCTGATTCTTAGTGGTGTGATGTTGGTAAGATACAACTTATGCGTCCCAGACTTTTCGGTGAGGTCAGAAATTACTTGTTATAAAAACCAGGGCTCAAATGCTCAGGCTTCAGCTCAGATCACAGTTATTCAGTTACATACACAGATTGGTTGTGCTTGTGACATCTGTATCCCACCCTGCTTCTGGGTTGCTGGCAGGGAGCGGTGTTTTTAGCATTGCGACAACCCTGTGAGGTAGAGTAGCTTGAGAAACAGTGGCTTTCCCCAAGGCTGCTAAGGATTCATCTGCTTTGTTAGGGGTGTGGAACCTTCAGCTGCATTTCACTTCGTGAAAGTGGACCCCAGAGAGAGGAAAAGAGGGCAAGAGTGGTGAGCGGAAATGGATGGAGAGAAGGGAAGACGAGGGAGGGAAGCCTTCTGTATGCACTCAGTTCAGAGCTCTGGCAGCCTGCTAGGTAGGGAAGAAGAGAAAGGGGAAAGGGTTGGAGGAAAGAGAGAGAGAGATGGAGAAACGGGTGCAGAAAAAGTAGGGAAAGCAGAGAGAGAAAGAAGTTCGATTCAGTTCACAAACCTAATTCGTACTTTCCAAAACAATCCATGAACCAAAGCTCTGCCATCCTTTGAAATTCACCTGTCTCCAGATTCTGCAGTGCAGTTATCCAGCCAAGTAACTGTGCAAAAATGCACATTTGGTTGTAGAGCGTGCATAAAAAATGCGTATCTTAGTAAAAACAACATACCAAAAAAGTGTTATATTAGGAAAAATTGCTTTGCAAAAATACTTCATTTTATTTCATAAAATTAATATACCACTTGATTGCAAAAACAAAAACAAAAAACCTCCAAGCAGTTTTTAGTAGAGGAAAGTGCCTACAGAAATGTGTATATATGGAAAATTCACACTCAAACACTGGTGAGTTTTCATGAGGATCTTTTTTGCAGGGATGAGGGGGATTGCCAACGTATATGGAAATGTGGGGAACTGAATGTAAATTTGGAGCACTGAGAAACTGAGAGAAGCCAGAATTGACGAATTCACATGTCCCTACTGGCCACTGCTGATCTTCATGCAAAATCAGCTGCCACAGGAGAATTCCCAGTGTGTTTCAGGAGATCTGGGCAAGACAGATGTGGATTCATGGGTAAACCTGCTTATGGTTTGCAGTAATCCAGCAAGCACTTCTGGCTCTCCAAAGTTTGATGATAGAAAGCAACATTGCTAGAAAAAGAAATTCTCTGCAGCCAGTGTGGTGGCAGTTACTGATCTCTCAGATTCCTTGTTAAAAATATTAGTAGTGAATTAAAAAAAAAAAACTAACTGTGGGGGGGAAAAAAGCAATGGTAGGAGGCTGCCTGGTCTATAGTCACTCTTATGTCGATTTGCATCTCACTGTGTGGCTCAAAGAGTGCAGTAGATAATTGTCTCCACCCACCCTCAAGCCACCATTTTGCAAATGGATCTGATTGCTGGGCATAGGGGTTTTAATAAAATAAAAAGAATACAGCAGCTCAACCCTCATTCTTGAGATTATACTCCCATACCCTCCAACATTTCTCCGATAAAAATAGGGACATCCTATTCCATAATAATTATAATAACTTTATTATTTATACCCTGTCCATTTGACTGGGTTGCCCAAGCTACTACTTGGCAGCTTCCAACATATCTAAAAACATAAACATTTTAAAAACTTCCCTATACAGGGCTGCCTTCAGATGTCTTCTAAAGATTGTCTAGTTACTTATCTCCTTGACTCAAGGGTCCCATAATTCCATACCCTCCAACACTTCTCTGGTGGAAATAGGGACATCCTAAGGAAGAGTGGGACATTCCAGGATCAAGTCAGAAACAGGGATGGCTTCTGTAAATCTGGGACTGTCCCTGGAAAATACACACACTTGAACGGTCGGTCCTCCTTCTCGTAGATCAGAATCTGCTGGGCTCATCTTTGACTCCACATGTCATGGCTTCATTCTGCTGTGGCTCCACCCTGGGCTTCTGGGTTCTTCTCCAGCTTTCCAGAGATGACCACCTTGGCCATATTAGAAATCTGCAGCTGGCAATCCTACCGACAGCTGGGAGCAGCCGCTGAAACAAAGGCAGTTTTTCAACCAATGGCACATTCTTTTGTTTTATATATATGTATCTCTTCTATTACCTTTGCCCAGACTAGAACAGCCTTTTTTGTCTGGGCCTCCTTGGCTGAGGCTTTCAGTGAGGTGGGCTGGGCCTCGTGCTGAGGAAGTGCAGATCCTCCAGAAAGGAGAATAAAAGGTCAGGAATAATCCAAAAGGACAAGCTGTGCAGATCTGTGTGTATATTGGGTTTCACATATGAAACCCAGTCGTGATAAAGCTGATGGCTTTGGAAACATCTACTTTGATTAATGAAAACATCGTCCGCGTCGACTGCGGGTTTCATACTTCAAAAGATCGGCCGGGATTAAGGAAACGTCGGAGGGGTGGGGGAGGAGGAGGGAGAGTTGCTTATTCATATCACATCTCAGGAAACTATTTTGTAAAAAAAAAAAAAAAGGACAAAAAAGGGAGGATTTCCAGAACAGAGGAAAGAAAAATGACAAGTATTTTCCCGTTTGAAAGCTACAAATAAATTAGGCAATCAAGAGAGCCATTAACACAGAGCAGGCGGTGGTTGTAAAGGGGGAAGTTTGCAGATGTCTGAGCAAGGGTGTGGGTTGGGTCCCCCCCCTTTTTGTATCTAATACTTTCTTCATTCATTCTGGAGCCCCCACTCCTGTAAAGGAGTTGGAATTGTTGGATGGGTTTCAATGTATCCAGTGCTTTTTTTTTCTGGGGAGTACGCAGGGGTACGCATACCCTTAAACATTTTGTCCATTTACTATATTAATTTCCCCCGAAAATGAGAGTTCTCCTAAACATTTTTTTTAGAAAAAAAGCACTGAATGTATCTATTAAATTAACCCCCCCCCCAATGCATCTGAACAAAACCAGTCATTTTGAAATCCATGTGCCCTTCTTTATAGAGGATGGTCCAAGATAAAATACAGAGCAGTCTCACTCCCTCCCTCTGTGTGTGTGTGTGTGTGTGTGTGTGTGTGTTAAAGTTACCCATCTGCAGTGAGCACCTGGGTTGAGCAGGCACACACAAGCCACCGACTCACAGCTTTCCGCATAATCCTGAGAGGAATTGCCTTTCGATCATAGTCATTATTTCTAAACTTGCATCTATACATACAAATTAGCATGTGCAAGCTTCCTAGTGAGTCTCTGTCCTCTTTTGCCCCTTTCTTTGGTGATGCCCAAGTGGCCACAAAGGAAGAGACCAGCAGCTGGATCAGGCCAGTGGCCCATGGAATCCAACATCCCCATGTCAACCGTGTCCAACCCAACGTCCATGCAAGCAGGATCTGAGTGCAATAGCCTTCCCTTTTTTTGCGGGAAATTCCCTTATTCCAGCACCATTTCCTGCTGCTTCCCGCTGCTATCCCGGATTGTTAGATATCCCATAGGCTGTCCTCGGAACAGGTGAGGCTGCTGATCCCTTATTTTCGAGGCTGCTGATCCCTTATTTTCAAATCTGAAAGTTGACAGCTATGGCAAGAGCAACTCTCCCCACCTGTGATCCCCAGCAACTTGCATTCAGAGGCTGGTATTACCCCCTTTCCGAAACTCCAGAGAGCCACTTGTCAGTCAGTGTTAGACAATTCTTAGCTAGATGGAGCGGTCGTCTGACTCAGTACAAGGCAACTTCCTCTGCCTTTGTCTTCCTTGTGGTCTGAGCTGGTGTAAGGTATCTTGCTATGTTCCCTACTCATCCACAGTCTTAGCCAACGACTATGGACATCTCAAAGATGACGCCCTACCCTTCCCTCTGCTTGCTCTGTCACAGTGTTACACAGCAATTAGCACTCTGTTGGCATACAGGACCAGCGAGCATCTTGCTATTTATAGCTCGGCTCCAAGCAATCCCGCAAAGTGAGCACCCTAGCCAGGGAATGAAAAAAGCTGACAGTTATATAGACTTAACTCCTGCGGTAGATATTTCTGCCACTGTTTTCCAAAGCTTATCTTTTGCACTTTAAGCCTTGATTTATTAAAAACATACAAAGGGGTGAATTGTTCCTGAGGGTTGTCACATATTGTAGATAAATTAGAAAGAAACTATGTAGGCCCTCGCGAGTTTGTTAGTCTTTAAAAGGTGCTGCAAGACCCTTTGTTATTTTTCGCCGAAGCAGACTGACATGGCTGGCCTTCTGGAAGGATATGAGCCATGCGATGGAGAGAAGGAAGCTGGCTCAGTGCAGGGCAAACTGCTCCTTTGGCCCTGGGCCTTGTTCTCAGGGAGAAAGCTGCCATGCCATCAGTATGCTCACATCTCTGCTCTAGGTGCGGAGAGGTGATGGAAAGCAAGCCGGTGATGCTTTCTGGTGACAGCTACATGCTTCTTTCCTCTCTATATTTTCTCTCCTCGCAATAAACTAGGATCCCCGTTTCCATTTTTTGAAACAACAACAACCCAAGTTTCTAGTCCTTGTGGCTTCAAGAGACGGTCCCAGGCCCAGGGACCAAATGTGGCTCTTCAGTCCCCTCTCCAACCCTTTGAACTCTCCCCCAGGTCACATTCCCTCCCCAAGCTTACCCCCTGCCTTATACCTTTCTCGAGTGTTTATGGGTGGGTAGAATGTGTCCTTAAACTCTGAACATGCTTCAAAGAAGAGTGTGTGAGAGTATGGGTGTAGAAACTAGCCTACTACGCAAAGCATATAATTTGTGCTAACTGCTCCGCCCACTTTTGCCTCTGGCCCCACCCACCACTGGCATGTGGCTCCCAGAATGCTGCTCAGATGGGAATGTGGCCCCCAATTGGCAAACAGTTTCGAACACGTGGTTTTAATGCACGTGGACAATGCCTGGTGAAGTTTCAGAAGCCTTCTTTCCTCAGAGTAAATGCAGGCCTGAAGATCTCAGCTCCATTTTAAAAAAGGAAAGGGAACTCTATGTGTCTAGGCTTGTGGCTGACAAAGAAGGCTTCACTCTGGTGTGGATGATGCCCAAAGACTCAAAAGCTATGAGAAGATTGGGAGGGGGGGGTCGCTGAGTAGGATTTCCCATGACCCAGAAGCCCCAGTCTAGTGCCCACTGCAAAGCACTTTATCCCCCTCCCCACCCCGGCTGACGAATGAAACCAGAATAAACTATGCAGAACAGCAAGAGTAGCAGACTAAGCTATGCAAGATGAAGCCAGTGTTGTAGGCATTGCGGCACTTGGGTTACTGTTGATGCCGAATTTAGAGGTGACAGTCTGCGCACAGCCCTGATGAGAGGATGCTCAGAGTTCTGCCGTCTGCTTCACACGGCATGTGTCGCTCCTCGCTGGGCTTGGTAACTCGGTGTCAGGAATGATGAAAGATTAAACCAGGTAGGGATTAATGGCTGTCTGGAGACCGGGTGAAGCTGATCACCTTAATCCATAACGCAATTCCAACGCCAGGGAGTGCCAAGGCAAAAGGTTGTCGGAGTCCAATGAAACCAGTAAGCAAGGGGGAGGTGGGGGGAGTTACATATACAGTTATGTCCTGGCTAAATAGTTTACTACTGTCTCCTCGCATGAGGGGCCCCTCAGCCCTCGAGTAGATGCCAGTGGTGTCTGATGCCCGACGGTAGGTGGAACCAATGAAAGGTGAAGCCAACAGATTCTGGTTTTGTCACCATCCTCCTCCCTGCTAAGTTCTATGAGGACAACACTGAGACGGAGGAGAAAAAGAAGCTGAGAGGCTGCACCACCCCTTGGGCTGGATGTAAGCAGATAGGCAGGCAGGCGGGAGCTGGATGAGGCCAGATAGAGATTGGTGGGGCAGTGCCCCATTTGCCCTAACAGAGCAGCCTCCACTGATGGACTCTTTCCTATGTCAGTGAAATACAGTTTAGGCTTAAGTACAGTGGTACCTCCGGTTACAGACGCTTCAGGTTACAGACTCCGCTAACCCAGAAATAATACCTCGGGTTAAGAACTTTGCTTCAGGATGAGAACAGAAATTGTGCTCCGGTGGCACAGTGGCAGCAGGAGGCCCCATTAGCTAAAGTGATGCTTCAGGTTAAGAACAGTTTCAGGTCTTTCAGGTTAAGAACGGACCTCCGGAACAAATTAAGTTCTTAACCCGAGGTACCATTGTAATGAAAAAGTGGTCATTAGTGTTCATGCTTACTCATTTTTGTGCCTGCGCAGTAGAGCCAAGGTGCATCAGAAAGAGGATATGGAAGAAGGCTGAGAATACTAATACAGTGGTGCCTCGCAAGACGAAAAGAATTCATTCCGCGAGTCTTTTCGTCTTGCGATGTTTTTCGTCTTGCGAAGCATGGTCCGTCGCAACTGCGCCTCTTCAAGCGGCTTTAAAAAAAAAGCGCATGACGTTTTCGTCTTGCGAAGCAAGCCCATAGGGAAATTCGTCTAGCGAAGCAATGCAAAAACGGAAAGCCCTTTCGTCTAGCGAGTTTTTCGTCTTGCGAGGCATTCGTCTTGCGGGGCACCACTGTACTGTAGAACATTTTTTTGATGGCATCCCCCAGTTCTTTCCCTAAAAAACAAATGACTATATCCCGTGCGAGTCAGGCTCCAAGTCAACAAATTGAAATTCACGGGCAAGACCAACTTAGGCTTTGCTCCAAGTAGAGTTTAGCTGGCTACAACCCCAAACTTGTATCCACCCAGGACTTGTATCAGAAAACGAGGGCAGTCCCTGGCAAATGGGGATTATTGGCCCACGTGCGATCCCAGCTTAATGGTGTTGGCGTGAGATTTACTACCAGACACGTAGGTGGAATGCCATCGCGGGGTGAAAAGGGAGGAGAAGATCAAAAGGGAGCGTCCCGAGCAGAGGTTTTTGGCACCGTTAATCCCTGAAAGCAGCATTCTACATTAATGCTCACACCTCACAAGTTGCCCGTTAAGAGCTCTTGGCAGGTCTCGGGGCTTGATTGGGGAGGCAGCGCTACTCTTGTCTCCTCGGCTCTCACTCAAGCATCTATGGAACTAGAGTCAGACTCTCTCTCTCTCTCTCTCTCTCTCTCTCTCCCTCCCTCTGAAGTTTTTATTTATTTATTTGGGTGCCTGCACAGCCGCCTTGGCAGAGCATCAAAAGCGATTGCCACTGTTATTCATAGGCCTGCTTAAAAGGAGGACCAGGGTGTTTGGGTTTCCCACTTTCTGAAATGTGATAAAAAGTCTTGATCTCCCGTCCTTGTCTACCGAAGAAGGGGAGGGTGGGATGGAATCTTTGGGAGTCTGGAGGAAAAGGCAACTGATGAGGCACTTGAGAACATTCTTCAGGTCCCCCAAAGTGCTGACACAGGAAAGAAGGCAAAGACTAGGGGTGCTTCCAGATCCAGCTGCAAATCCACACAGCGGCAAATTCAAGTTGCACAATTAAATTGGATTTGGTGCATTTATTGGGGGGAAACAACCCACTCCCTGTCCCCCCCCCAAAAAATAACAGCGAACTTTCTGCAGTATGGAAAGTGACAGGAAGGTGTACTGGGAAGTGAGGCAGAACATGCTGTAACCCAGGGGTAGGCAACCCAAGGCCCGTGGGCTGGATGTGGCCCAATCACCTTCTCAATCCGGCCCACAGATGGTCTGGGAATTAGTGTGTTTTCACATGAGTAGAATGTGTCTTTTTATTTAAATTGCGTCTCTGGGTTATTTGAGGAGCCTGCCTGGTGCTTTGACATGAGTAGAATGTTTGCTTTTATTTAAAATGCATCTCTGGGTTATTTATGGAGCATAGGAATTCGTTCATTATTATTTTTTTCAAAATATAGTCCGGCCCACCACATGCTCTGAGGGACAGTGGACTGGCCCACGGCTGAAAAAGGTTGCTGACCCCTGCTGTAACCAGTGAAAATGAATGCTCAATAAACAGCCAACATTTGTGGTGGGGAGAACAATTGGCCCAAGATCACCCAGTGAACTTTGTGGCTGAGTGCGGGTTTGAATCTAGATCCTATTTGGACACATCACCCACTGCGCCACCCCAGCTCCACCAGTGGGGGCTGTTCCACTAGGGCAAATGAGGCACTGCCCCAGCAACCTCAGGGACCCAGCTTCCTGCCTTACTTGCAACTGGCCCATGGAAATGCCCTGGCTGTGACCTTCCTCCTCCTTGGTCTCTTGCACAACTCAACAGGGGGGAGTTGGCTCCGCCTTTCTTTGGCTGTGCCTCTGCCTACCATTGGCCTCCTTGCCATCCAACCCACCAATCCCAACGGGCACCAGCCGCCAATGGACTGTACATCACAGATGAACTCAGGAAGCTGCCTTATATCAGGCCAGACTGCTTGTCCCTCTCCCTGTTCCCTCTGGCCGAGGGAGAGGTCACAGAGCGGAGCTCTTCCCCACCCTTTGGATACCCGATCCTTTTAATGGGAAGTGCCAGGGGTTCAGCCTGGCACCTCCTGTACCCAAAGCATTATTCTCTCCCCCTGAGCTGTGGCATGAAGCCCAATCGAAAAGGATTTTGCAGAGCGAAAAGCCCATGTAAACAATGATGGAAGCATATAAGTTCCAGGAAGTGACATCAAAATGGCAAGTGATTTGACTAGATTTGGGGTTCCCCTCGCGGGCCTTAAAACGCCAGACACTCTCACCCGCCCCCTCACCCTTCGTATTTATTTATTTTCTCCAAGCCATTAGCTTTTCATATTATCTCTCCTCTTTGCTGATGCACGGATTAGCTGGCCGGCCTGAGTGTTTACCACCGGTTATCACCCAGTACTTTGGACGTTATCAGAGGAAGGGACGCCTGCCGCAGGGCCTGGTCTCTCGCCCTTTCTATTACTACCTGTCAGAGGCCGGGAGTGAGCTGTGAAGCTGCCCAGTTGCCGCAGGAGTGCAGATAGTTTCTGACGGCTGATCAAAGGGAAGCACCAGAAGCCTGATAACCAGGGGATGTGTTTTGTGCACTTTCAACTTCGAGAGAAACGCTGGCATTTCCCTCCTTCCCTCCGCGCCCCCACCCACCCACACCCGACCTCTGCAGGCTGGCAAAAGCCAGGCCCGCTAAACGCTCCATATTCAGTTACCTAATTGTTGAGTGAAATGGCATGCAGATCGCGCGTCAAAGCCCCCAGACAGTAATCTCATTCCAAGCGGGGGGATGATTTAAAGTAAGCCTTCGCGGCGGAGCTGCTATATAATAGACTCGAATAATTTTAATTTGTACTTTGAAGTGATCTGGGGGTCCACAATCTAATCTTTGCATTTAGTCAAACGTCATGTCCTATTTTTGAATTAGGAAACAACTGCAAGTTAAGGGAATTATTTTTCAGTTGGCTTTCTGGAGAGCGTAGAGGGTTTCGCTCCATCGTCTTCGCTGCGTGTGCCCGTTTATCTCTCGGGTTCCTTTCACTTGTTCGTTTGGAGCCAGTGGATGCTGGTAGGAATGGTGTCAGCACCCAATATTTCCATGCTGCTGCTGATGCCCAGTCCCCTCAAGAGGGTCACCGCTGATGCCAGCCCTCCCTGTGGCATGCAGCTGGGTCTGGAGCTGCCAACCATTTGAAATTTCCCACAATTCCCTGGAATGCCTGATAAATCATTATTCCAGGGCATAGTAGAAAATCAAAATGGCAGTGTGTTCCCCCGTGAAGGGCATCATTGAATGATCCAGAGTGAAGCTACATCATCAAGCACTCTGGGGCATGGTGGGAAATCTAAAATGGCGGCTGCATTGGCACACTGATATAGATGGCTGCATTCCTTGCCGATGACCCCCTCAAACCTGGATCAGGCCCTGGATTCTGATGATTGGTCTGTTTGCTTGTTGTACAAAGAATTTGGGAGTTCTGTTTTAAAAGAATGTGTAGTGCCTGGGTGATGCATGGGCTGGTCATGCCCTGTGCGTGCCGGGCGTTAACATTTTCTGTGTGCTTAAAAAAATAAAATATCCATCCTGTTCCTTGTGAAAAGAAGATATTGCCTTCTGGATATGAACTTGGATATGATTTTTAAAATTAAGTGCCAGTTGGTCTCCAGTAATTCACATCTTGAGGCCCTGATCCAGGTGCTGTTGCCCAATGAAGACCAGGCCTTATTGAACAGGGCCTTATTGGAAGTGGCACCAACTTCACTGGGTCTGCCAGCCCCAATACTATATTATTTCAGGCTGCAATTTTGTGTCTACTTATCTAGGATTAAGCCTCACTGAATTCAATAGGACTTACTTCTGAGTAGACATATATTAGGGTTGTAGTTGTTAGGCACGTGGCCAAGTCTTGGTTCTCCCAGAAAGCTTTTGGTCAATATGTCTTAATCCGTTTGTGCCTTACCAGTATCTAACCTTGGAATCGTATAAGGCCAATTAAAACTAATGGACAGAAGTTAGTTGTGCTCATTAATTTATCTGGACTGTATCCAGTGTACGTTTTACTCGGGGGTCGACCCATTGAAATTAATGGGCACAGAAAACTTAGATCCATTAATTTAAGAGGGTCTGCTCTGAGCAGGGCTAACATTGAATACAACCCATAGTGTGATTCTTTTCCCTCTGATCTTTTGTTACATAATACTGCTGTGAAATGTAATATACATAATACTGTATTGTTTTATATTTTCTCACCTTGGGTTTTCTTTTTGACGTCTGATGCTCTCCTGAAGTGAAGCTGCTGTAAGCGAAATGGGGGGAAATGACGTATAAACTAACTTTCATCCCCTCGTTTCTCCTGAAGGTGCCTTTGATCGGAGCATGACCCTGCTGGAAGTCTGCGGGAGCTGGCCCGAGAGCTTTGGCCTCCGCCACCTGTCTTCCATGGAACAAACCGACGAAGGCCTCCGGGAACGGCTGGCTGACGCCATGTCTGAGTCGCCCGGTCGGGACATAGTGGGATCTGGAACAGGTACAAAGAAGAGATGTGATCAGAGATCACATACGTCTCTCACCCAATGGTGATTTTCTTTAACTAACTTATAATGTTCATCCACCCCATTGCCTTGCTCCCTCGAGGACAACCCCACCCCCAAGCAGATCCTTAACATATTTGGGTAGCACTTAGATATAGCTGGAACATTTGCAGAGGGTGGGGCAGGTTGACAAATCTAACACACAAAACCCATCTGCACTATACATTTAAAGCAGTATCACACCACTTTAAACAATCAAGACTTACCTCAAAGAATCCCAGGAACTGTTAAGGGTGCTGAAAGTTGTGAGGAGGCCCCAGTTCCCCTTGCAAAACTGCAATTTCCAGAGTTCCCTAGGAAGAGGTGTTGATTGTTAAACGTCTCCGGAAATTGTAAGCTCGGAGAGGGAAGGATAAGTCTCCTAACAATTCTCAGCACCCTTAACAGACCACAGCTCCTAGAATTCTTTGGGGGTGAAGCCATAACTGCTTAAACTGGTTATGATCCCGCTTTAGAAGTGTAGTGCAGATGGGGCCCTGGCAGTGTCAGAATTGTACCTTTCTAACAGAGGGCGGATAGAAGGTCTTGAAACTATATAACAGGCCTCTTGGGCCATGTGGTTCTCCGGACCGAGGGAGGTGTCAGATCTGCTTCAAACATCCTGGCTTGACTGTGCCCATCCCAGCTGCCTGTCGCTTCCCCCAGCACACTCTGGCCTGAAATGACTCCAGGTTAGAGAGGGGAAAGGCAGCCTGTGGCCGTCCAGGTGTAGCTGGGCTGCAGCATCCATCATCTCTGACCCTTGATCTTGTTGGCTGGGGCTGGTAGCATTAGAGTCCTACTGGATCAGGCCAATGGCTCAGCTAGTCCGGCATCCAGTGGCCAACCAGGTGCCCCAACAGGGAACTGAGCGCAGCAACAGCAGATGTCCCCATTTGCAATCCCCAGCAACTGGTCCTGCCTCTGACAGTAGAGGTAGGTCTGATGGGAGTTGGGATCTGATAGCAATCTGGAGGACACCCAAGTTGCAGAAAGATGATGCAGATGCCAACGGGTCCCTTCATTGCGAGCCATTACATTCCCAATATTGCTGACATTTCCAAAAGCGCCTCTGGATAGCCCCACTCCCATAATTCCTTTGAGAAAATTGCTGGTGCCCACCCCCCTCACCCCACCCAAATGGACTCTCCCTTCCCTTCTGACTTCAAACTCTTTGGGGCCTCTGAACCCTCCCGATCGCATGATGGAAGCCCACCTCCCTCTGGGGTTTGCGTTTGTCATGGCAACATGAAAACAAATGTTTGTGTCTTGGGACATTTGCAGATTTGGGGCTTGCGACACCCACCTTAAAAACGTCCAGTCTCCACACACTGCACCCCATTCCGTGCCCCACGGGAACGTGCCTCGCTTCCCCTCGCGTGGCATCTGCGCTGATCAACAGCAAATGTGCAGATGAGGTTCTGGGTGTATAATTATCTGCCTTCGACAGAGTGCTGGCTCCCATAATCCAAATTAATCCATCTTCATCACAGTCCATTATTGTGATAAATTAAAGGGCCCATTAACATAAATGGAATGGCACTCCCAGGGATTAGGCTTCGGCTCAAGAGGCCGTCGGGAGGCTGGAATGCTTGCAAATTGCAGGCGCTTTTGGCGGCTGATATTGGTGTTAAGCAAATTCCCTCTTTCCCCACAAGAAAGATCCTGTTGGACTGTGAGTAACAACTCAATATCAACGCCAGCATTAGAACAGGGCCCGACGGGAGTTTTTCAGAGGGGAGAAAGGTTGCGTTGTGTACCCTCTTGCTTGTGCCTCAGAGAAAGAAAAATGATCAGGTCAGAGAGTGTGTTCCAGGTACAGTAGTACCTCGGGTAACAGACACTTCTGGTTACAGACTCTGCTAACCCAGAAATAGTACCTCGGGTTAAGAACTTTGCTTCAGGATGAGAACAGAAATTGTGCGGTAGCGGCGCAGCAGCAGCGGGACGCCCCATTAGTTAAAGTGGTACCTCAGGTTAAGAACAGTTTCAGGTTAAGAACGGACCTCCAGAACGAATTAAGTTCTTAACCCAAGGTACCACTGTATCTGTGCCAGTGGGATATATAATATAGCATAGAAAACAAAAACTGATGAATCTTGCTGTTTGCTGTTCTAGAGAAGCCAAGCTTCTAGCCCTCCTTGTTCAAGGAAGTTTGAAGCAGTCCCAAAAGCACCACATGTTAGGTCTGGTGCAACTGTGCTCCTCAGCCTTTTGCTGAGTTTGGGGCCTGGGGTTCCAAAGGGATGATTTCACAAAGACTAGCACACAATGTTATCAATGAAGGAGGACCATAGCAAGCTGTCTTACACTGAACCAGACTGTTGGGGTGCGGGGAATCAGGGTGCAGAAGCCCTGGGGCTCAGGCCCTCTGGGCCACCCCTGAACAGTGCTCCTGTGGACCAAAACAGCTGCTTGAATTTCTCATTAAAACCTTGCCAAGCTATAAACTGAAGAGCAAGCAGAGGTCAAGATGAATGGCTGCCCCTTTCTGCTATATCTCAGACAGAATATTGCTGGCTGCTTTTGAAACCCATCCCCGTTCTCCTCACCCACTCCAACCCCCCTAATATTTACTCTGTTGTTGAAAGCGTTTGGCTGAAACAGCCATTTGTCTCTCTTTTATTTAAAAACATTATTATTATTTTTTGCTTAGTCTTCACTTTCTCTAATGCTTTTCCACCCAGTCAGCTGGACTAAATGATACCAGCAGTGAAGTCTCTGTCGAGCAGCGCCATAAATTTCTCCCCACAACTGGTTTTCTTATATTGTCTGGAATAAGTGTTTTAACTCCTGGAATGTGCTGTTTTTAACTCTGCGCGAGAGGCGTGCTGCTGTGTGAGCAAAACAGAGCCTTGGTGGTCAGTTGGCGATGGGCGGGAGACAGTAGCTACTAATGGACAATTAGGTTGCTCTTTGCCTAAAGCCACCTTGGACTGTACCATGGATCACAGCCCTCTAACGGCATGGCTATGGTGGCTCAATTTTAACTCTTCTCGGAGAGTGACAGAGAGTTATCTCAGGAGAAGCTGGTTTAGGGTAGCAGGGTGTTGATGTTGCTTCACAGCCAAGACACCTTGCCTACTTGCTTGCTTCTGTGCCTCCCCAACTCCCAAGGTGCTCTTATGCTTCCAGTGTTGTCTCCTCTAAAGGAAAGGTTGTTGTTGTTGTTGTTTAGTCATTTAGTCTTGTCCGACTCTTTGTGACCCCCTGGACCAGAGCACGCCAGGCACTCCTGTCTTCCACTGCCTCCTGCAGTTTGGTCAAACTCATGTTCGTAGCTTCGAGAACACTGTCCCACCATCTCGTCTTCTGTCGTCCCCTTCTCCTTGTGCCCTCCATCTTTCCCAACACCAGGGTCTTTTCCAGGGAGTCTTCTCTTCCCAAAGGAAAGGAGCAACAACTAAAAGAGGAGTGTGATTAAATAATACCGATTCCTCCCGCACCAGGATGAACATTACATACCACACAAAACCCACCCTGGTTTTCTATTTGGCTGGCTTGTCTTCTCTGTCAGCACGTAAAAACAAAGATGGGTTTTGTCCCTCCGTAGAAACTGCAGAGCAGGGAATTTGCTTTAATAGAGGATGTTGGTGGACTGCAACTCCCATCATCCCTGGCCATTGACCATGCTGTGTTAGGGCTGATGGAAGCTGGAGTCCAACAACATCTGAAGGGCCACAGGCTCCCCAGCTCTCCTCTGAAGTCCAACAACATCTGAAGGGCCACAGGCTCCCCAGCTCTCCTTTGAAGTATGTGTGTTCTCTCTCCCCTGCGTCTACAGGGGGAGAGGATGTGTGTTAACAGAAAGCCTCTAGCATGTGGTTAGCCACTGTGAGACCAGGATGCTGGACTTCATGCCCCTGACTTGATCCATCAGGCTCTTCTTCTTCTTCTATTCTTGTAGTCATCAGCAGGCCCTTTGGTCCGTCGTTGCTCTGTTCCCCCTGCACTGTTGGAGGCAGTATGCCTCTGAATGGCAGCTGCTGGGAATCGCAAATGCTGTTTGCACTCAGGTCCTGCTTGCAGGATTCCCACGGGCAGCTGGCTGGTCCCTGTGATAAAAGGATGCTAGACTAGATGGGCCTTTGGCAAAGGTTTTTACGTTGAAGTGGGTCATTGGTGAATTAAACAGTTAAAAGACTGGCGATGAATCAAGCAAAAAAGATTTTGCTTGGTTGAACAGACCTGCCTTTCAATTTAAAAATTAAATAAAGGTTTTCCTATACTTGGAAAGATAGGGTGGGGGGTGTTTTTCAAAGGTTTCTGTAAGAGATAGTTACACTAGTCAGCATAAAAAATCAGCTTGGAGCCATCTGCTAAAAATTGCTTAAAGGCGTGCAGGAAGAGCTGGCTGGGGACATTTACCTCGATGACCAAAAGGGTCTTTTCCACTTGAAGCTTTCTCTGACTTGACAGAAATAGCTATCAGACAGCAAGCGGAAAAGGAACCTGATCAGAATAGCAGAAAAAGGAGAGAAAAGAGGAATCTATTTTCAGTGTGGCTTCAGCAATAGAGCCGGTCGTACAGTTTGGCTGTTCTCAGGGAAATGGCCTTTTGGCCCCATAATCTAACGATCCGGACAGCTTTGTGTCTATCTAAATCCAAGTCCGTCCTTCATAAACTGTCGTCCAAGAGATACAGCCCCAATAGAAGTATGCACAGACAGTGGCGTTTATTTTTCAGCTCCAAGATGGAAATGAAAACCCAGTCCAAACACAGATACTTTTGTATTGAGCTGTCTAGAATGCCTACATTCTACAAATGTGGATTTTTTCAGCTAGGGATAGAGCAAGAATTGGAACTTGGGTGTTCTGACGCATTTCTTTCCTCAGCAGACATGTCAAAATGTTCATTTCAATGCACGTTTTGATATTAAAATGAAATGCACGTTTTCAGAGACAATCAGATAAGGCTAGTTATCTTAAATGTGAATTTTCATGCAGATTTTTTTCTGGGAATTTTTTGTTGTTGTTGATTAACATAGAAATGGGACATAGGATTGAGCATGTGAGAAACTCAAAGGGGATGAAAATAGAAGGATTTGTCTGTCCCTTCTCTCAGCTTCCCTCTCCACAGGGTTGGCATCAAGGGTTGGTGTGATCAGGCATCTGCCAGGGGCTCAAACGCCCACAGGGGACCAGCTGCTCCTCCCCATTGCCACCTGCTTGGTTGTTCTCCTGCCTCTTACTCTGGCCCAGACAACAGTGGTGGGGCAGAGGAGGAGGAGGAGATGCCACCGTCTACTTACTCCCTGGCTCTCCACTGGGCAAGCAAGCAGGTGGCATCAAAGAGGTAAAGGTAAAGGACCCCTGGACGGTTAAGTCCAGTCAAAGGTGACTCTGGGGTTGCGGCCCTCATCTCACTTTCAGGCCGAGGGAACCGGCTTTGTCCACAGACAGCTTTCTGGCTCATGTGGCCAGCAGGACTAAACCGCTTCTGGCGCAACAGAACACCGTGACATAAACCAGAGCACATGGAAACACCATTTACCTTCCTGCCACAGCAGTACCTATTTATCTACTTGCACTGGCGTGCTTTCGAACTGCTAGGTTGGGAGGAGCTAGGACAGGGCAATGGGAGCTCACTCCATCACGGGGATTCAAACCGCCAACCTTCCGATCGGCCAGCCCAAGAGGCTCAGTGGTTTAGACCACAGCACCACCCGCGTCCTCATCAAAGACAGTGGTGGAGATGTGAAGACTCGCCCAGGGATGGGGGCTCATAGAGGGCGTCCTGGAGCTGGGACTGCTCCCCTCTGCCAGTTTTAGAGATTCTGCTGCTTCTTTGCAGCCATCCTCCCCATTAAGGGCAAAATGCCCTTCCAAGAGGATCTTACCTGGCACTGACTTTGATGTTGTTGCAGTGCCAGGCAAAGTCCTTTTTGTTTGCCAAAATGGTTTCCTGCTCCATGTTACAGCTTTGTTTCCAGTGGCACATCTGCGGCTTAGTTCTGGCAGCGTTTGATTTATGCATTTCCAAGGTCCGGATGTCCCTGATTTGGTTGGAGCCATGACTTTGTGCAGAGACGCAATGGGCAGACGATTCTGCTCTGCATCTCCCTTTTCTTTTGGAACTGCCTGCCCCCAGCAGAGCAGGATGGGAAGCGTGCAGAGCCAGAGCAGTGGATCATGCAGGGGGCCATCTTGACAGGGGGAATGATTGATCCGGGGAGAGCATGAAATCCAGAGAGGCAGCAGGCACCCTCTCTAAGACGGATTACAAGAGGCTGTTCTTACTCTACAGACGCATGTCTTGTGGCAGACTCATGTGCTCTGGCATACAGCTTGGGAATTACAGCATCCGGATGCCTGTATTTTGAACGTCTTTAACTTTGGCTTCGCTCTGTCAGCATCTTATTCCTCTGAATGGGCTTTTGGCATTCGTTTGGAGGTTGCCTTAGCCCCTTGTTTCATCTCCCTCCCATTCCATCACGTCCCCATGTCTGCTTTTATGTCTTGGAAGTGCAGGAATGCATGTACCTGCCACCATCCAGCTCTAAACTATTTTCATCCTGCAAAGTCCATTAGAGAGCTTTTTTTATACAAGACAGTAAAAAAAAAAACTGGCTTCGCATTTTATTTGTCCCTTTGCAGCGCCGAGGTGAGGAAGCGTCTATTTAATACGACTCCCTGTAAGCTTTCCGAAAGGAAACCGGTCACTCCTCGCTGCAGTACCATTGCCAACAACTGAATATTTTTACATTTTTTTGGTTTTTGTTGTTGCTCTGGAATGACTTCCAAATCTCTGGAATCTTGGCGACGGGCCATTTTTAAGCCTCCTTGGTGGGGGAGGAACAGCGGCTTGCTCCCAATGTAGGCAGCTCAATGAGCCATTTCCTCTCCCAAACTTCCGCCGAAGGTTAAACATGCACACGCTTTTGAGCAAGGGAGCTGGACCTCGCCAGAGCCCCGTCTGCATTCTAAGCTTGGCCCAGAGACTGCAACAGTGGCGCTAAAAATATTTCCAGAGGGGAAGTTGATCCAACTATAGATTAAGAGGCAGGGATGGAGGAAAGCTTCGTTGGCTCTGCATCTTGAAGCAAACCTACCCAACCTGCACCTGCTGGTGCAAAATTCTCCTTCTGATCTTGCACTTCGCAGCGTTTTGTGCCACAGGTCTCAGCTCAAAAAGTGCACCAAGATGCATTTGAAAATGCAGGTTTTGAAATGTGTGCTTTAGGATAACATACATATTTAAATATCTGCTTTGCTTAAAAAAAAGTGCGTCTATACTAAAATACTGAAATACAGAAATTTAAACTGAGCACTCTGGAATCAGGATGGAATGGCAGCTGTCTCATACTGTCAGACCCCGGTCCATCTTGCCCAATGAACATTCATTGTTACAGAAGCCAGTTGGGTCCTTGGTGACAGGTTGGAATCCACCCATGTCCCCAGACAGCAAACCTGGGTTGCCCACCTAACTCCTGGGCACGGAATAGCCACGTTCGGTTTGTACATTTTTTTCAGGAATAACATGGGTTCATGTGCAAATGTAAACTAACCAAATTTCTCCCCCATCTCTGCCACTTTCCTTCCATAGTTAAGGGAAGGTACACTTCAAATCACATCCACTGAAGCCATCTTAAAAAAGAAACCCAGTAAGGTGTTGGGCTGCATAATATCCTTCCTTCTCTTGCTCCTGCACAGCTGCTTTCTGGTGCAGCCCATTCTCCTGGGCTGGGTGACTTCCAGCCCATCGCTGTCTGCTTCTGCAACATTCATGGGAATCAATGCTTCCTATTTTCCAAGCATTTGTGGTAGCCAAGCCCTCTACATCCTTGAGTGCAACTTGTGGCATTCACTTTCCTGTGCCCAGGAATCCCAGACACCCTTTCTATAGAACTAGCCAGCGATTGTGGAAAGGGCCACCCGACTTCGATGGAGCCTTTAAAAATGTTTCGCTCCCCAGGGAAAACACTCCCTGCTCACGCAAAATGGCCGACGTTTAAATATTTTCCAGCATTTTGCAACCAATGCTCTTGGCGTGTGTGTTTTTAAGCAAACAAGAGTTTCTTTGATTATTATTATTCTTTCTCTTTCCACCCTCCCCACTCCCCCTTTTTATTTTATTTTTAAAGTCAAATTTGGGATTCTGTTGTTCAGAGCAGAGAGGTCACAAGACCCTAATGCATTTAGCATTGACTGCCCTCTCTTGTACTGCTTCTATTAGTCAGTAATTTGATTTGTACCTATTCATTTGCAGTCCCTGCAGGAGCACTGAGCTGGCCCGGCGTCTAATTGGTGCTGTCTCTATTTTAGCCTCATTAAATTAGCCCTGACTCCTGGCCACTTGGTGTCTGCGCTTGTCTGTCCATTTATACAACCTAATGTAACACAAAATTCATTACTGATCACATTACTTTCAACTCTGAAGCCAGCCTTGTGATAAACATTTCCTTAACCCTTCTCTTGCTGGCACACACAACACACCCACATAACCTGAGGCAAGAGCAAGGCACTCTCCAGAAGGCGGGAGAGGGATCGATATGGACGATAAAAGCTGAGTGGAATCCCATTTCTAGATTTGCCGTCCCTCTTTGAGGAAGGGAACAGATTGGAAAGCATGGAGGAGATGAAATTGGATTGAATCAGAATGAAGGGACCGTCTGTCCACTGCCAGCACTGACTATAACAGCCCTGCTGGATCAGGCCCAGACCCCTTCTAGCCCAGCATCCTGGTCCCACAGATGCCCCAGTGGGAAACCCATGAGCAGGACCTGAGCACAACTGTCCTCTCCCCACTTATGATTTCCAGGAACTGCTATTCAGAGGCATATTGCCTCCAGCAATGGAGGGGGAACACAGCCATCACTCCTAATAGCCACCGATAGTTCAGTCCTCCATGCATTCATCTAGTGTTCTTTTGAAACCATCCAAGTTGGCGGCTCCGAATGTTGTAACCTTTCTTCACAGGGGTCAGAGAGCTCTGGAGCAAGTAGCACAGAGGTGTCCAGGGAAGGGCCTCACCTCAGCAGCAGAGCATCTCTCTTGCATAGATGCCCCAACTTCAATTCCGCACATCTCCCGGTAGGACTGGGAATGTGCCCCTGTCTGAAATCCAAGATAGCTGCTGCCAGTCAGTGTAAGCAATACAGACCTTCGTGGACCAGGAGTCTGATTCTGCATAAGTCAGCTTCCAATGTTCCTATGTGGATTTTGGGGCCGCCGCTAAAAACATCAACTGCTATGTCTCCACCAATGGATGGGGAGGCTTTCTTAGTTTTTGCTTTGGAACAAAAATGACATCAGAGTTGGCGTCTTAGCCAGGGCTCCCGAGATTTGCTGAGATTTTATTCTTACCAGGATTTGACCTCAAGTCAAAAGAGGTCATGTTACCATTTTTGAAAATTGTTGTCCTCTGTCCTTTGCACGCAGGTGGAGTATATGAAAAAATAATAGTACTTTTCTTCATTAACATATATGGGAAGAAATGGTCACTCTTGGACCTGTTAAGAGCAAAGCCCCCTTTTATTGGATTCTTCTGCTTGTCTTACTGCTGCTAATTACATTTTACGTTGCAAATAAAAACCAGATGACTCTCGGGACACCCAGGCCAACCTCCTGTGAGTGAGAATTTATCTGACGATCTGAGTAAACAGTGTCTCATCATTTAACAGTTATTGCATATAATGGCTTTCTAAGCACTTTTGTTCTGCGGGGAGTTAGCAGTGGCTCAGCATAGCTTGACTTCACAGAAAATTTGCAGGCCACAAGATGTGCGGCATCCAGAGTTGGGTTCTATGTAGGTGTACTCCCCTCTCCTTGCCTTACAGAAGCATTTCTTCCTTCCAACCAATAAACAAACTTAGGGCTGAGCAAAAGTGTGTGCGTGGATGGTGCCATTCTACAGCTTAGTCATTAGGAGGCACTGGACTTAATTGTGACTGGGTAAGGTCTGGCAATTCCTGGCCTTCCGGTTTAAGAGGCATGATAACGTTCTCTGGGAGCCAGTGTGGTGTAGTGGTTGAAAGTGGTAGACTCATAATCTGGGGAACCGGGTTCGCGTCTCCGCTCCTCCACATGCAGCTGCTGGGTGACCTTGGGCTGATCATACTTCTTTGAAGTCTCTCAGCCCCGCTTACCTCACAGAGTGTTTGTTGTGGGGGAAGAAGGGAAAGGAGATTGTTAGCCGCTTTGAGACTCCTTAGTGATAAAGCGGGATATCAAATCCAAACTCTTCTTCTTCTTCTCGTCCAGCTTCCTGGCTGGTTGCATCCCCAGCAATACATTAAAAGCACATGTTCCTCCACCACCTCAAAGAATCTTGAGAACTGTAGTTTGTAAGGGTACTGGGAATTGTAACAGCAGTTCCCAGGATTCAGGGCGGGAGATTTTAGTGGGTATGCAGATTGTGTGACCTTGAAGGCCCTCTGTGATATCTGCTGACTTTTGTGAGTGCCTTTGCAAGTCCTGAATGTGTGGGGATGAGGGCATTTCAGCACATTCTAAGTTTGCTATTGTCTACAGTGCCTCTCCAGGGTTTCAAACAAGAGATATTCCCAGCCCTACCTGGAAATGCTGGGGACTGAACCTGGGACTTCATGCATGCAAAGCAGATGTTCCGCCTCTAAGCTACAGCTCTTCGCTTCTGTCACATTTCCTAGATGATATCAGTTGGAGACCACACTGGACAGGGCACAGGGAGGCAAGCCAAATTTGTTCCCATTGAATGACCTTCTTTTCTTTGGAAATCAATTACAGGGTGGGGGGAGCTGTTTGCAAAGGAGGCTGTTTTTAACGGTTGCTGATGTTAACTCAGCTCTGTGATCCTGGGCAGCTCTCAAAATGAATCTAATTGCTCAAACATGGGATGCGGAGAAAGGAATGTTCATGGTTTTTCATTAACTCCTCAAAGCTTCTCGTAAGGTCAGTTTTTTTCACAGCTTGCGAGTATGTTACGGTCTGTGGTTCAGCTGTTTGACTGGCAGTGTCCTCAAGGGGTTGCAGAGTGTCAACTGACTACGGCTTTTTGATGGGTGTCAGATGGATATTTGAAACATCAGGCAACCATGTCACCCCCAACCCAACCCACTTCAGGCAGACTGGAGCTTGGAACAGACAGAGAGCTGTTGCTTCAGCAGTGAAGCAGCTCGGGCAGAGTTTATATTGGGAGTTTAGGGCTCCATTCCCTTCCTGGCTGTCTGCCAGGCCCTGATCCAGGCAGGTGCTTCCATACACTTCCTCCTCCTCCCAAGGAGCCTCACATAAATCTAGTGGGACCTAAGCTGCTGCCTGACTCATCTCCTCTACTCTGTGGGACGAGAGTCTGAGATATGGTCAGGCATCCAGGCCACTGGTGTGGGGACCTTTAGCCCTGAGCAGAAGGGTCCAGATTCAATGGCCCTTCGGAGTCTATATGGAGCTCTGCTAGGGGGTCCTGCTCCCCGTCACTTGAAGAGACCTCATCTTCCAAGGCCTGGAAGGGTGAAAGATGAGCAGTCTCGACTACATCAGTCTGACCACCCCCTTTAAAAAATACCTCTGCATTTATAAAAAGAGCACATAGGAAAGGCTGAGCATAGCCCTCTCCTCAATTTATTATTTTGCTACATGTAAGGGATTTTTTTTTTAAGTGGTAAAGCTTATAAAATGGGGGAAGGCTTTACAGCCCATGGACATTTCTTCATTCGCTTGGCTTGGCCTGGGCAAGATAGTGAGGCCAGGAAGGGGAGTCATTCTCAGCACCCGGACCTGAGGTCCCCATCCCTGATGCTATAAAAACATGGTATTCTTTGCCACGCACAGCCTGAAATGGTCCAGTCCTGGAGGTTTACCCTTCGGTCAGGCTGATGGTGTCATCGTTGGGCTTCTGCTCCCATTAGCATTTTCCAGTAGGTAACTTACTCTCCATGTCTTACTTGCTAAAACTAGATGCTCGTTAAAGGATCCAGAAACACAAATAACCTCAAAAATGGAAAAGTGTGGGAGGAGAGGGAGACCAGGTCTTACACATGAAAGGAGTTGCTAAAATTTTGAGGTTAAAGTGTGTCTGAAATCCCTTCGTCAGCATATCAGTCAAATGAAGCTCAGACCATGATGTAATTGCCTGATTTAGGAACTTTGTACCTACAAGCCAGCTTTTCTTCCATTTTCCCTAGACAGTTGGGTTGACACAGCAGTAAAGACACCGTGGGAGGCAGTATGCCTCCAAATGCCAGATGCTGGGAGTCACACACTGGGGTGTGTTCTTGTCTTCAGGTCCTGCTTGCGAGATTTCCATAAGCATCTGATTGGCCACTTGGAGAACAGTATACTGGACTAGATGGGCCTTTGGCCGGATCCAGCGGGGCTCCATCTGATGTTTCTGTAAAGTACTTCTTCTTGCCATAACACTTTTTCGGTTGGCAGCAGTGGAGTTTTCAAAGGATCACAAGTGATCAGAACTAATTTATAAATTATTAACAATAATCTTACTTTTCATTGTTATTTATTTCTTGCATTGATATACTGGCACAGGTATGTGCGCGCGCGCATATAGATCACTTAATGCCAAGAGAAGCTGAAATTACACTGTCTTAAGTAGTTGCTTAAAAGCAGGCAATAAGGTATAGGGGAAACACACCTTGGGGGGACGGGACTGTTCCATAACACCCCCATTTAAAGGATCTTTTCTTATTCCCAACATCTTTCAGCAGCAGAATCACAAGGATCTCAAAGCAGACTGGAGAGCTTAAAAGAGAGGAAATAGTCCCCGAGAGGCCCCGCTTCCCAACTGTTATGGGCAGGGATGGCAAACCTGTGGTCCTGAGAGGTAGTTGGGCCACTGCACCCATGGGATGTACTGCCTAGGGGTTATGAGAGTTGAAGGGCCACAGATTCCCATTTCTGGTTTAGGTCTGCAGGGCAGGGGGTGGGGAACCTTTGTCAACCCAGTGGCTGACTCAAGGGTAACAGGGGGACACAGGTCAGTAGCAAAAGTGGCCAGAGCAACCAGTGCGAGTCATACTTTGTACAGGTTACATTCCAGCCATGCAAACATCAGGCCTGATCTCAGGCCATCAGGCAGAAACTCTCAAGGAGGGCACGGAGCAGGGCCAGGATGGGGTCCAGGCAGGGTCTTGAGGGCCACATAGTGGGCTGCATTTTCCTCCAGGTCTGATGTTGCCCACATTAAAGGGTTCTGCTGGTTGTGCAGAGAGATGTGTGATGTAAACGCCGAGAAGCAGGAAACAACTCCCTTTCCCCCAAAGCACACAGCGACATAAATGGGATTATCGTGCCTATTGTGGAGGGAATTGTTTCTCTAAAACACTTGCTCCTTTATCTAGTGTACTTTTAACCTTCCAGAAATTGTGCCGAGTCAAACTTGGAGAAGTTCCAAAGGGCTGAAGACTAAAGCTTTGACAGACCAAGTCATCAGTGCTCTGTTAACAAAAAGGGGAAAAAACCACAAAAGCCTTTAAAAAATAAATAAATCCTGAACTAAATCTATTTTTGTCAAAGGAAGGGGGATGGGTGGAAAACTCTCTCATCTGAAATCCCTGTTGTGGTCTATTTGGATATCTGTCAAACTGTATGGCTTCCTTGCTTCTCCATACATGGCTCATTTATCTTAACAGAGCATTGATACTCAGTGGTGTGCAAAATGTTTTTTAAATGTTGGATTTGAGATACAAGTCAGCCAAAATTTGGTGACAAACCTGCTCCTTGCTTCAGTATTCATGTGGGCTTTTGTGCATCCCATAATTATGTGATCGTTCCCACACAAACCAATGAAGGATTTGACATTGGGTGCAGCCTTTGGTGTTCTGTGAGAGTCTCATCTGCAGTAGTACCTTGGTTTACAAACTTAATCCGTTCCGGAAGTCCATTCTTAAAGTGTTCTTAAACCAAGGTGTGCTTTCCCAAAGCAGCAGGGGACTCAATTTACAAATGGAACACACTCAACAGGAAGTGAAACATGTTCTGCTTCCAAGGCAAAGTTCACAAACCAAAACACCTACTTCCAGGTTTGCAGTGTTCTTAATCCAAGTTGTTCATAAACTAAGCTGTTCTTAAGCCAAGGTACCACTTTATTCTGTTTCAGGAGAGAAAAACTAAAGTTTCTAGTCTTTGTGGATGGGCTTAACAAAGTATTCTGTTTATAGGGCTGCTGTGAGGATGAATCAATTCACTCTACCCTGAGCTAAGTATCTGAGTAACAGTGGAGTCAGATGGTGCCTTGGCTTCCTCAATTAATGTTTTAGAAGGCTATAGGAGGGACATAATTTGTCTAAAATCACAGGGAGGGGCAGAAATCAGGGAGTTATGGATTTCCTTAAAGATTCCCCTGAACCTTTCCTCCCATAATCTCGTATCAACCTGCCAGTGTGTTGAGAGATGAGGCCCTCTTGGCTGTCCTTATACTCAAGTAAGCATGGTTTAAGGTGCCAAGGAAGGGACTTTTCAGTGGTGGTTCCTTGCCTGTGAAACTCACTCCCTACTGAGGTATGCCTGGCCCCACCTCTTCATAGTTTAAGGTGACTGGTTAAGACACACTTTCCAGCTAGAATTTGCAGGAAACCTAATTGGACAAATGGCTTAGTTAGATGAGTAAATTGCAGTTTGGTGGCTTGTTATGAGTTGTGTTGTTAATTTAAGGATGTGGGGGTTCACACATGTATTCTTTTAATCTTATCTGATTTAGTCATAAGCCACCCTAAGGCTTGTGCACAGGGCAGTATGTGACTCGAATGAATGACCTGAACGGTGCCTGAACTTCTAGGAAGAGCAGGGTGGACGGGTGGATAAGCTCACCAGGCCAGCAGGCGCCACTTCCCATTGTCCCCACTCCTGCCACCATTGGAGGTCTTGTTCCTTTTAGAAACGCCATCGTCAGGGTGCATCTCAGCATAATTCAGCACTGGGATTTGAAGGGGGGGAGGAACATTAGTCGAGCTTCAGAAAGCCCAGCGCTGTGAAAAGTGACTGACGTGTGAAAACGAGGCTACAATTAGTTCTTTCCACCAGCGCTCTCCCATTCAGTCTGGGGTCACTCCTTCGGCAAGCCGGGCACGCTTGAGCCTAATGCGTCGTGACAGGTGGAGAGGAGGAAGGAGAATCCTGGGATCCGAAGTTGTGCCTGCCGCCGCTCTGCTTCCCCCGCCGCCGACACATCGGCCCCGACTGTCATTGTATCATTTCGTCCACCCTGCGCCTCTGCAGGAAATTGTGCAACCCTGGCAGGGCGGGCGGCACAGCTTTTGGAGCAAGTCCCTTTCTCCCCGTCCCCCAGTATCCTCCCTCTTCATCCCCAAGTAGGATATTTCTTGAATCTTCTACTCAGCAATTCCTTCTGTCAGGGAAAGCGAGAGAAAGGAAAAACCATTAGGAGGGCTAATACACCAGAGAGCAGATTCCACAGTTGAGAGAGAGAGAAAGAGAGAAAGACGGAAAGGGGGAAGAGGCAGAACAATTTATGAGTGTTCCAGGCATCGGAGGACTACATAGAGTTTCTGAGCAGGCCCCGGATTAATGTCCCGTATAAAAATGGTTTCAGGTTTAAGCAAAGCCAGCCGGGACCTTCTTTCCTTTTAAGATTTCCGTGGAGTCCTTTGATGGCTTCTGGGTCCCAGTCAGACAAAAGATAATGACTGATGGCAACTCCATGTTCCAAGGAGATCCTAAAAGCAAAGGCGAATGAAAATTGGTTACATCCAGCTGTTCTCAGACTCTGTCCCAGCCGCCAATTTAAGGTTTTTTCTCCACTTACCCAGGAAGACTAATGCAAGGACACAGGGGTTGGCTTAGTACAGGGATGCAGAACTTCTGGCCCTACGGATTTTGCTGGACTGCAACTGTCATTGTATAAATTGGTAAAATAATGATAATCCCCGACGGCTGGCCATTGAGAATGGAGCCTCAGAACATCTGGAGAGCCTCATCCCTGGCCTTATACCATGTCAGACTAACTAGGTATTTTCTACCTTCTTCCAGCTAACTAGGCATTTTCTACCAATCTTCCCCAACCTGGTCCCCTCAACACCACCAATGAGCTTCAGGTCCAGAAACCAAACATGGTCCTCCAAGCCTTTCTGTCTGGCCCTCAAGACTCTCCCCATACCCCACACCATCTCTGCAAGCCACATCCCTCACTAACCCTCCTTCACCCTCTCTGTGCTTCTTTGCCTGGCTGAGTTGTGTATTTTAACTCTATAAATGCCTCTTGCTTGCCTGGGTGGAGGGTCGAGAGAGAGGAGCATGCGTAGAAACTAACCCACTGTAAAATTTACTCATCGCTCCACCCAATTTTGCACCTGGCTCCATCCACCAATGGCATGGGAACTCTGGGTAGCTGCCCAGAAAGGAATGTGACCTTCAGGCTGAAAAAGCTTCCCCACCCCAGCCTAGATGAAGTGCTTTGAAAGGGGGATATAAATGTCTAAAATATTAATGTTGTTGTTGCTGCTGCTGCTGCTGCTGTTGTTGTTGCTGCTGCTGTTGTAGCCCATCTTTCTTCTAAGGTGCTTACTCAAGGTGGTATACTTGATGCTCCCCCACTCCCCATTTTATCCTTACAACAACCCTGTAGGTAGGTCAAACTGAGAGACAGTGACTAGCCCAATGTTGCCCAGGGAGCTCCAACAGTCGCGTAAGGATTTGAACCAGTAGGCTTTCTCATTGTAAAATGAGAATGGTGTACCTTGTACATTTCCCCTGGCACTGAGGAATGCTCCCTGTTATTTGACAGCAACTGCATTTGTGTGTACAACTCTATAATCAGGACCAACAGGCATAGCTGACCTTCCATGATAAGCATAAGGTGGTCAGGGATTGTTGTCTCTCTACTTTTGTGTTATACCATGCTCTCTGTGGCAACCATTTTGTGAGCGGCATCCTCAGCACTCCCTCAAAATTCAAAATGCGCCCAGTAATCCAAAAAGGTTGGCTATCCCTGAACTAGTCTGACACACTGCTAACCACACCAGCTCTTATTAGGGCTGCAAATATTTATTTATCACAGAGCAAACTCAGTACTCCAAGTCCCACTCCTTAATGACAAATAACCAATTCTCCAAACTTGCAGCAAATTTGACCCTCTCTGAACATCTTTACTGCTTTGGGGTTTCTTTAGAAAAAATGTCATCGTCCCCCCCCTCCAAATGAACACAGCACTCTGTTTATCCACAGAACAGGCACTGCAACCATCGCCGCATCCAAACGCAACCACTCCCAAACACCTCAGCCCAAATGTAGCAGGACCACCTGTAAGGTTGAGAAGGTAATTCCTGTTTCTTAAAACAAAAACGCAAACATCCAGCCACATCCAGTGCTCTCTTCCATCCACGAAGTCAAAAGATGCCCGTCAAAGTAAGGTAAGTATCACCATCCCACTTCAATAATTTCCAGAGAGGCGACGCAGGCAAGTTCCACTGTACCTAGAACGACTCCAGGTGGATGTTCCCAATCTCTTCAACCGCTCGCTCTCTCCTTCCCCGTCTCTTTCTGGTTCTGAGGGTCCTATGGGCTTCTGGTAGTCCCAACTTTTGGGATATGTTCAGGGCTGCAATGTAGCTACTGCACATGTAAGGCGAGTGATAGACACATGGTGATTGGCACTGGTCTTGCCTGTTCTTTAAAGGAGGACAGCACGGTAGGATGCAAAACCTCTGGCTTTAGCATGGCTGGAATGTAGCCTGCTGTGAAAAATAAGTGTCACAGTTATGGATCCAAAATAAAAAATTCCTTCCAGTAGCACCTTAAAGACCAACTAAGTTAGTTCTTGGTATGAGCTTTCGTGTGCATGCACACTTCTTCAGAAGTTATGGATCCAGCCACTTTTGCCTCAGGCCCCACCAATAACTGGCAAGCGGCCCCCGGAATGTTCCCCAGGAGGGAAAGCAGCCCCTCCATAGCAGACCTCTCATGATGATCTCTCATCAATAGCCTTCTCTTCCACCCTTCTCTTAATATCCTTTCAAAGCCATCCTGTGAGAACAGATTCCAGAATTTGTAGCTAGGCTGAGAAAGACGGTGATTAACTCCACGTCAGCCAGTGAGCTTCATGGCTGACTGAGGAGCTCAACCTGCACCTCCCTGGTCCTAGGCGAACCCCCAATCCCTTGAGGGTCTTTGGACCACCACCACCACCCAAACGCACCCTGCCTATCATAGCAGATGTGCTGCTGTTACTCACAAACATGATTCTCCCACCTGCCAGTCAAAAGTGGTACAGTCCAGTCTGCTGCCCTGGGACTCTACTGCCTCATTCCCATCTCATTATGCCATAGGACAGTCCATCGTGATTCATCATATGATTTCACCTGGTGAGAATTTAGAGTCAGGTGCAATGAATTTTGACTGGAGAAAATTTCTTGCGGGAACTCTTCACCCATATATAGTTGCACTTAGCTTTCTTTAACCACCTGCTCAGAATATTTAACTTCCTGCCTCCTTGGCTGTCCCTTGTGTTTCCCCAATAATTGGTTCAAAACTGAGTTTCAAGCATGTCAAACTTCTGCTGCGCCGACTGCTTAACTGGTTGCTCTTGGGCTGATGAGGTTTCCACTGTGCTGGTGCTGCAGCTCACAATCATTCTCACCTTGAAAGTGGAGGTGGGATGGTTGTTTTCTCTCTCTCTCTCTTTAAATGTCTCTTTTTCACGCTTTCTTGCTTTGGTTGGGTGTCCCGTGGCAGTTACTAAGAGCTCTTGGTATTGATCTGCCTGTGCCAAAAATACTTACTGGGGGCGGGGAATTAAGCTTGTCATCTACAGAACTGTGGGAGGAAACAGGTCAAAAGAGGTTGATGGAGAGGCATGCACACCAGCTGTTGAACAGGAAAGGCAAAGGGTACTTAGCCAGGGCAAAAGTGGAGGGATCCTCAACGCAAGAGGCTGCCTGACACACAATGCTGGAATAAGGAGGGCAGAAAGATGGGAAGCTGCTTCTGAGGGGTCCCAGCAGGTGGTGGCTATCACAACTTGTGAGCTTCCTGGATTACTGGCGGGGAACCTGCTGCCCTCCAGATGTTGCTGGACTACAGCTCCCATCATTGGAACATAGCCTGCAGCTGGATCAGGCCAAAGGCCCATCTAGTCCACCATCCTGTTCTCACAATGGCCAACCAATGGCCCCAATGGGAAGCCCTCAAGCAGAACTGGAACGCAATAGCAACCCTCCCCCTTGTGATTCCCAGCAACCAGTATCACCTCTGACACTGGAGGTAGTATACAGCCATAATGGCTAGCAGACACCGATAGTCTTATCCACCATGAATTTGTTAAACCCACTTTTTCAAAGCTATCCAAGTTGGTGGCCATCACAACATCCTGTGAGAGCCTGACCACTGGCCATGCTGTCTAGGGCCAGTGGGAGTCAATGTCCAACAATGTCTGGGGGGTTACAGGTGCTCTAGCCCTGACATGTACGTGGGGCACTGTTGGCACCTTCAGTGCTGGGGTGGGTGGATCAGGAGTCCCATGCCCATTCTGGGCAGCACAGTTTAACAAGGGCACTGGTGAGTGTGTCCAAAGGAGGAGGGACCAGGAGAATGGGGGAGTCTCAAAACCAAGAAGAAAAATGGTTGGAAGAGGTGGACCTATTTAGCCTGGCGTAGAGAAGGACAAGGGGAAACACAACAGCAGGCTCCAAGTATCGGAGGGTCTGCCACACAGCAGATGGAGAAAAATGGCTCTTTCTTGCCCCGGAGGGCAAGACTAGAAGTTATGACTGGAAATAGCAGGGAAGCAGTCTTTGGGTAAATATTCAGTCCATGGCTCCCATCATCCCTTCCCAATTACCATGCTGTCTGGGACTCATGGGACTTATAGTCCAACACTACCCGTGCATTAGGAGAAACTTCCTACAAATGAAAGCAGTTTGTCAGCAAAGCAGGCTGCCTCAGGAGGTGGCGCACTGTCCTCTGGAGGGATGAAGCAACGGTTGAAGGGCCACCCTGCAGGCAGGCTGTCATTGCAAGATTCTTGCAATGAGTGGGTTGGACCAGATGTCCTCATCTAATTCTATGACCTCTGTGGTTTCTGAGCCTTTCTGAGCCCAACCTGGAAACGCCAGGGATGAACTTGGGGCTTTCCATGTGTCATCTTAAGGAAGGGGGCTGATGCTCTGCTACTGAGCTACTGCTTCATTCCCTGAAATGTATCCTAACATTTCTGCCCTTCAGCTGTAGCAGATGGTGCCCTTTAGGACTGGTAAGGCAGGAAACTGGGAGGCCAACAGTAGGTGGAGCCAGAGATAGAGGAAGCAAGTGCCGATGGCAGGCGGAGCCAACTAGATATAGCTTTGTCCCTGTCCTCCTCCATAGAAGGCAAAACCAAGACTAAGGGAAGTTTCAGCCAGTGCCATCCCCTGGGCTGGTTGTAAGAAAGAAGGCGGGAAGAAGGGGCTGGCTGAGGGCAGGCACTGCCCCATTTGCCCTAATGGACCAGCTTCCGCTGCCCCTCAGGTCACCTCCTCCTCACCCCAAAGAGCTTCTCTCTGCTTTGGCAAGCAGGTCACTCATCCATCTTCACAGACAAGCAGGATTCAGCAAATATTAACATCTGCTTCCCTGTTCCCAACCTTGCTTTTTCCTTCTTTCTGTTAAAAAAGAAAAAAAGAAATGCAACATTGGCATGAAAATCAATACTAGGTTGTTGGGTTTGTTTTTTCTTTAAAGGAAGAGACAGGGAACCTTGTAAGGAGTTCAGAAGCCAAAAAAGCAATGTTTGGGCGGAGCTGTTGCCCACATTCCGTCTCCCTGCTGACGGCGACCCGTGGAGTGACGCGAGATGTTTAACCAGAGCCAGCTGTGCGCGAGGGGGAGATAAAAGGAGCCAAATCAGACAGGATAAGACCAGCATTAGTGCGGAATATGCTACTCATTGCAGAGCTACACTGCAGTTTTGCAATCCCTGAACTCAATGGGAGAATAAGGATATACATACACGTATGCGTAATTTTATCTGTACGCTGCCTTTCCACAGTTCAAACCATGCTCAAGGCGGCTTACAACATGAAACAAATACACAACCACAACATAGCAAAAGTAGTCAAAAATTGATAAATGAATCATTAAAAAATACAAAACCAAACTGAACAATTCCCACATAAATCACAACAAAATCTAAAATAAAAATACAAAAAACCAGCAGCGCTCAACAAGGAAACCCAAACACCCCAGCCTACTGTTCAGCAACCTCACCTTTTTTAGTTGGAGTCAGTCCGGGCCCCAACCCTCCCAAGCCAGGTGGGAAAAGCCTGCAAGGAATGGAGCAGATCTCCCAGGACTCACAGCCAAGTTGGTCCCTGGCCTCTTCAGCTTTTGTAGGAATAAAACAGAGAAGGGAGAACCATGCACACTTGAACTCCTTGGAGGAATATAAATGTAACAAATATACAATAAACCTGGACTGGCCATGAGAGGTGGCCGGGGGGGGGGGGGGCAGGGAGTGTTTGAAGTTATTCATATCTCCTAAAATGGGGGAGGGGGCACACCACATACAAACCTACCTTGTACCCCAGACGGGTGAATGTAAACCAAGCCCAACCATACAGTTACACACCCCCTTGTAAGCCCCTCCATGGCGTTCTAATGTCTGTCCTCTCTCTTTTTACCTGAAGCACTGACCAGAGTGGTGCCGCCTTTTCTCTCCCCACTACAGAGCTACAGCGAGAAGGAAGCATCGAGACGCTCAGCAATAGCTCGGGCTCCACCAGCGGAAGCATTCCACGCACCTTTGACGGATACCGGTCGCCTCTCCCGACCAACGAGAGCCAGCCATTGAGCCTCTTCCCGACAGGCTTCCCATAAACAACTCCCGGCGTTCCTGAAGCAAAATAACAATAATCCTGCAGGCCAACGCCATGATGCGCCGGATAAACTCTTGATGTGCGTTCACCCCAGTGGCTGGCTCCGATGCTGGGTGGTTCTTGTCACCCTAACCAACGCCACGTCCGCTTTCCGCACTTCCAGAACTGTATGAACAAATTTCTGATTTGCTGCACCGTGCAATATATAAACGAGACTCTCCTCTTTTAATCCTAATGGCTTTTCTAGTACAGGGAAATGGCTGTTTCGAATAAGTATTTTAAGCAACTTTTATGTTCTTGTAACCATAATCTGCTTCCCCACTCCGCGCATCATCCGTAAACCTCAGATGAGGGAAACATCTGTGGCCCAGCAGCTGTTGCGGGACTTTAACTTCCATCTGCCCCAGCTAGCACAGTCAGTGATCAGGGAAGATGGGAGTTGTAGTCCGGCAATGTCCAGAGAGCCACAGGGTTACCTACCCTTGTCAAAAGGATACTCGCGTCTCTAAACCTGAATTTACGGCCAGCCTTCATTTTGTAACAATTAAAGCTGCTACCCCTATTTGGGAAATGGCGTCATAATTCTGAAGAATGAGGCTCATATAAATTGAGGCTGTCAGCATGCAACACTTTGCAAATGTATGAAACAGTGACAGATTGATTACTGGAAGGGGATATATTGGAGGACAAGCTCCAAAGGGGACACTGGTTTCTTTGCAATACTGATCTTGTTTCTTCATCCCTCCTCCCCAGCAAGATTTTAAATTGATACCAGGAGTATTACAAGCAAAGGAAGTATCTTCTCTTTTCTTTTGTCCTTGGGAAGGATGATCTCTGATGATTCCATGTATTTTAGAAACGTACTTCATCTGATTAACTCCAGTGGGAAATCCTTCTCGTTGAACTATTATAACGTTGTTCCTTGGAACTCCTCCTATCTTATCCAAAAATGCATGTGATCTTAAATAAATCTCTGTGGTGAAAGGATCTTGTTTATATTTTTGTGCCGAGGTCATTTTGGTGGTGTCGGTGGAGGCTGTGGGCTACAAAGAATCTATAAAGTTGCTTTATACAGAGTCAGATCATTGGTGCATCTAGCCCAGCACTGTCCACACGGACTAGCAGTAGCTTGCCAGAATTTCAGGCAGGAAGCCTTTCCCAGCCCTCCTTGGAGAAGCTGCCTGGGACTGAACCTGGGAACTTCTACATGCAAGGCAGATGCTCTGTCCCAGAGTTATAGCCCTTCTGCTTCCAGCTCTGTACCACCTGTGACACAGTAACCCTGGTCACGGCCAACTGCCCAGTGTTAGAAACTCAGATATATAAGCTAGGCGCCAGGTTTACAGTCGCCAAAACGGAATGCCTGGTTGCCATTTTGGGGCCAGAATCATTCATTCTGATTGTGCAGATAAAATAAAATGGATAGAATTCTACAAGATGTGTTGCTAGTGTGTGAAAACAGCCAAGATCCAAGGATCCCCAGGCACGCAGCTCCAGATGGTGGAGAACATCCTGGCACTCAGGCATCTTCACCTGGTCGCAAGTGGCCAATAGCCAGGCGCCCACATACCTGTACCCGCATATCTGGAAGTAAACCCCATTAAACACAAAGAGATTTACTTCTGAGTAGTACCACTGCACTCTAAGTTAACTATACAGTGAATTCTTAATGAGTGCCTGAGCCTAAGCCTCTTTGCAAAGTTTTCACATTTTTCATTTGCCTTTTTTTTTTTTTTTTTTTTTTTTTGGTGCGGGGGTCTTTAACATCCATACACCTTTACTATGAAGTATCCACAGAGAATAACTTCTGTGGTGTCTCAGATGGACCCACCCCAGAAATGATGCATCCTGGTTGCTAGAGGAAAGGCAAACAACAAAAATTATATGGACCTAAAAAATGAGGCAGAAGTAAGATAAGTGCACTAAAGGGGAAGGGAAAACAGCAGCTCTTTAGGACCCCAGCAATTGCTGCAGCCTGGTGTCCAAAGAGCTCACTTGCCAAGCAGAACTCTGACTTCACTTATTGGCTATTAAAAAAAACAGGCAGGCAGGAGCAGCCAAGCTGCTTCATCACACAGAAGTTGCTTAGAAAGAAACCTTCATATTTTCCTGCAGAACTTTCTTTCTAGCAGGGCTAGACTTGCTCTTTTAAAAATGGAACTTCAGAATCTGTGTGTGCCAGTGGCTGTGGGCCTGGTATTCCCTGTACCTGCTTCTCAGTGGCCCTGCAAGCTCCTCTTAAGTTTCAATATCTCTACAAGGTCCTTTTCATTTCATTCTGTGTTTTTAACAGAGACTTATAAAGGTAGGTAAGGTTCTTCCAGGATTCAAAATATATTTGCCTACTTCACATGATGAAAGGACAAGGCATCTTGAGTTACACAGCAAAAAGGAAACACATCCTGACCCACAAATCTTTTAACGCTTCCTCAGCTTTGTAGCGGAGGGAAAATTGCCCTATTTTTTTCTTCTTTTGTGAAAAATAAAATAATTTTTTTTAAAAATGACATTTGTTCTTTGTCTCAGCACTATCGGCTTAGCATGTCCCAGATGGTGAGAAAAAGAACTGTCTATGCGTCTACATAAGAAACCACTAAAATACTGGGTTTCCAAAATTTTTGTTGTATCCCCAATCTCTTTCTCTTTCTTTCAAAATCGCAACCATGCAAATAAATGGGAAATTCTCAGAGTCTCTTTAATCTCTGCGTATTTTCTCCAGGAATAGCCCCCATCAAAATGGGCAACAGTCACTCCCAAACAACATGTGGTAAGAGAACACTTCATGGAACACACACAAAAGAATTGCATAGACTCCCCAGAGCTCCATAGAGGAGAGATCTGGCTGCCACCACCCTGGACGATGCCCTGCTCTGTCTTTGCCTCTTTTAAAAAAAGCCTCTGCTGAGTATCTGGGGGTAATTCAGCCCTGGCTCTTAATGTGGCTGGATAAAATGAGTTGTTCCTGATATAGCTGCAGAAGGAGTAGGATTAACTTGGTCATCAGAGGATGTTGGGTTTCTGCAGGAATCCCTGATCTTTCCAGTCAGGAAGTGTGCCCGTCACCAGTGATTCATAAATATATGAGCATCACTGTTAGCATTATCGGGCCCCTATCATTAGTTATAGGGATGCGGGTGGCACTGTGGGTTAAACCACAGAGCCTAGGACTTGCCGATCAGAAGGTTGGTGGTTCGAATCCCCATGGCGGAGTGAGCTCCTGTTGCTCGGTCCCTGCTCCTGAAAACCTAGCAGTTCGAAAGCACGTCAAACTGCAAGTAGATAAATAGGCAGGAAGGTAAATGGCGTTTCCGTGCACTGCTCTGGTTTGCTAGAAGCGGCTTAGTCATGCTGGCCACATGACCCGGAAGCTGTACTCCAGCTCCCTCGGCCAATAAAGCGAGATGAGCGCCGCAACCCCAGAGTTGGCCACGACTGGACCTAATGGTCAGGGGTCCCTTTACCTTTATCATTAGTCATACTGCAGAATGGGGGCACTGCTAAGCTCCTCCAGAGGCCTTTGGCCCTTCTCCTCCTCACAGCTACTGCCTAGCCACTCAAGCCAGGTGAGGAACTGTTATCAACCCAAGGACCACATTTTCTTCTGGGCAACCTCCCAAGTGCCACATGCTAGAGGTGGACAAAGGCAAAAATGAGTGGTGCAACAAATGTAAATGCCACCTAGTTTCTAGACACACCCTACTCTATCCTACATCCAGACATGCAAGAAGCACTATCAGAATTCAAGGAGACATTCCAGCCAGGCAAAAACAACTAAGGAGGATACGAAGCAGGTTGGTGAGCGGTGTGACCTGGGGAGAAGGCAGAAGTCCAGAGAGAACCAGAGGGCCACAGTCAGGACCCATGGCTGAGGCTCCCCACCCCTGACTTAGAAGCACAGAACTGTAGAGTTGGAAGAGACTGGTGGGGTCCATCTAGTCCAACACCCAATGCTGGAATTTTTTGTCTGATGCAGGGCTAGAATCCACGATTCTGAGATTAAGAGTGTCATGCTCTGCTGACAGGGCTATCCCAGGCTCTTGCCCTCTCCAAAATTGCAAGGAATGACAAGAGAATGTGGAGAAAGAAATCTCCATTTGCCTCCCCTTTCTACCCAATGGCACAGAGGGGATAGTTAGGGAAGGGGGGAAATGGTGACCACCAGGCTTAGTGGTGCTGCTGTTATGCAGCTGGTGGCTGCAGAGAGAAAGGGTAAGGTTAGGAGGACAGAAAGGCCATTTTTCGCCCCTGTTTTCACCCCTGCAATCTTTCACACACACCCCCCCAAAGTAATTCAAGCCAAAGGCAATAATCTTTGGGCTTGGCCTTATGTTGCCATTTGTGTGTAGCACAGCAGACCTACCAACCTTTTTTGACAATCCCTTCCATTTCCTCCAAATATATGTCAGGGAATGGATTGGACCAAGCAAGGACCTCGTGAGCAAGTGGAACCAGCGAGGTTAAGCCAGTCCACTCCAGCACGGATTTTTTAACACAGTTCATGCCAAGGTCAGTTCCAAAAGTTCAATCACAATCCAGATTAACACATACAGGAGGGATTGTCAAAACCCGACGCTTCCTCCTCCTCCGCTCCCGCTCCCACTCCACACAGCACCCTCCGGGGACAAAGTTCTTGTATCCAAGGGAGGCAAAACTCCCGTCATCGCCCTCAGTTAGGTCTAAATTGTTCTAAATTCTCAGAAGCAGCTTTGGGGGAAGTATGCAGGGCTGGCAAGCATTAAATCTCTCTCCCTCGCTCTCTGTTTTAAAGAATCATCACCACGCAGCCACGGGGAAATTCCCGCTTCTTCTTTTTTTAAGTGCCCCTTTGAACCAAGACTTTTGGTGTTGTCAGAAAGGGGAAATTTATAGAATACGACAATACCTGAGCATCTTCTGTCAGAGGAGAAAACAGTGTGCAATTTGGGGTCGGGGAGAGGTTCATAGCATCTCATGGGGCCATAGCACTGCAGCAGAGCACACACTCTGTCTTCGGAAGGTCCTGGGATAAATCCCCACTGAGATTCTTTTATCTCAGTTCGTGGAGCTGGGGGAAATTCTTCTCCTGATGAGATGTCAAAGGGTGTCAGGACACCTGCCTTGCATGCAAAAGGTCCCAGGTTCAATCTGTGGCAGCAGCACAGGTAGGGCTGAAGCACAGCTGCCACTCAGTGAAGACAACACTGGGCTAAGTACACCAATCGTCTGACTCAGTAAAAGGCAGCTTCCCATGTGTGTCTTCTCTTGCTCAATTGTTTGGAACATGGTGCTGGTGATGCAAATGTTGCAGGTTCAATCCCTGTATGGGACCACTGCGTATTTCCTACATTGCAGGGGGCTAGACCTAGATGATCCCCCGGGTCCCTTCCAACTCTACAATTCTATGATTTCTATGTGCCTGTTTAAATCAGCCCTTGATTTGGAACCGTGAGGACTGAGTATAAAAAGGCCACTTTCGACATTCCTACCTAGTAGGTAGCCAGTGGTGCCCCTCCAAACTTTGCTGGACTCCAAATCCCATCATCCCTGACCACTGGCTTCAAAAGCAGTACAGAGAGGGGTGCATGTAAAATATCAATAGGCAAGAATTCATATAAATGAAAATTAATAATTTTTCATTCTCAACAACCCTGTGAGCAACACAAAGAAAAAGAGTGACTGGCTCAAGGCCACCCAATGAGGAGGGATTTGAACCCAGATCTTCCCAACACTTTAACGACCGCACCACAATGAAACAGACATCCCCTCTACTGCAAATGTTCAGCCTCACGCAAGAAACCCCTGAAAGGCCTTCTGCGAACGCAGGCTTTTAAAAGCCCTTTTCCAAGTTGTAGCGACTGGCCGCCCCCCTACGGAGTTCAAACACCGAATTGTCTCATTTAACCCGGGCTCGGCTGTAGATCACTCTTTGGGATAAAGTGGGAGCTTTCTAATAAAGCCGAGCTCACGTTTCCTGAGCGAACGTGAAATACGGCTTTGCTACCCTTTCCCTGGTTTCTGTAATAAACACGCCCATGTACTGCCCTTAAATCATTTTGGGTGGCAGCGCTGGAGTGGGGGGCGGAGGGGGGTCGTTCACTTGCACAGAGAGAGAGAAGATGGCAAAGAAAGGTTGCTTTGCAAAGGCAACCTGAAGTTCAAATTCACGGCATGTGGGAAATCCTAGAAAGGATCCGATGCACGCCTGCAGACGAATGAGGCGGTCAAGCAACCTGCACCACTTCAGAGGGCAGTTGCAGAGGGAGGGCAGGAGGGTTGTTTTTGCAGTAGTAGTTACTTAAAATATTTTTATGGCATCCTTCAATCAAAAATGACAACCAAGGCAGGACAAAGCATTCTGCTAAAATGCATAATGCAAAAGGAAAAGCCAACCATATTAAATCAACAGGTAAGATGTGTAGCTCAGTGGTAGAACATCTGCTTTGCTTGCAGAAAGTCTGTTTCTATCCCCAGCATCTCCAGGTACGGCTGGGAGAGACTCCTGGCTGAAACCCTGGAGAGCTGCTGCCAGTCTATGTTAAGCCATACTGAGCTAGGTGGACTAATGGATTGGCTCAGTATGAGGCAGCTTTCTGTGGTCCCACCATTCATCCAGAACCAAAAGGACATAAATAATCGTTTTTTAGGGGAAATATAGGTAGAGCATCTGCTTTGCTTGCAGAAGGTCCCAGGTTCAATCCCCAACATCTTCTGGTAGAGCTGGGAGAGAATCCCGTCTGAAACCCTGGAGAGCTGCTGCCATTCAGTGCAGACAATACTGAGCTAGACAGACCAACTGTCTGACTCAGTATAAGGCAGTTTTCTTTGATAAGGCATGACTTTGCATAACACATGTTAAAATGCCATTAAAAGCAGGGTAACACAGGCAAGTTTTTAGAAACATTATGAAATACCTGGATTGATGGAGCAAGCCATATATCTCTCAGAAGGGAATTCCACAAGGTAAGAGACTTTTAAATGGTTCCCTCTGTAAGACAAAAATATATATTAACGTTTTAAAAAGCACTACAGAGGGGGAAATCCTGCTTTGAGATGCCCCAGTTTTATACTTGCAAAACAACCTGATTGGTTTTATACAAGTTTCAAACCACATTGCCTGACTTATCACTCATAATGGACCTTAATTTGCTCTGTCTTGAATTTGCCAACATTCAGCTTGGATGTCTATGAGTTCTGGTATTATGAGAGAAAATCTACACCTCTTACCATATCCCTCCCCTTGAATATTAGACAGGTGCTGTCTCTGTTTTATTTTTGGTGCCTATGGATGACATTCCTCTTTCACGTAGGTAGCCGTGCTGGTCTGATGCAGTCGAAATATATATTTAAAAAATTTAAAAATGCCCAGTAGCACCTTAGAGACCAACTAAGAACAAACTTAGTTGGTATCTAAGGTGCTACTGGACAACACACACACACACACACACACACACACACTCCTCTTTTAATGAGTCTCTTTAAGATGAGATTTTTCTCAGTCTACATCTGTATTGGAATTGTTTCTAAGATGTTTTTAAAGATTTTAAAGAGTTTTCTTTTAAAAAAAAGGTTTCTGAAGATGTTTCTAAAGATATTTTTGTTGTTTTATTACCTGTTTGCTGCCATGAGCTCCTTTGGGAGGAAGAGCAGGATATAAATTCAATAAACAAGCAAACAAATAACCCCCTGCCCTTAATCACTTTATTTCTAAACTAAAAAGCCCCAGACATTGTAAGCTTTCCTCATAGGAGAATCAGCTCAGCCCTCAGATCCTTTTGGCGGCCCTTCTCTGCACCTTTTCCAGCTCTACAATATCCTTCGTGAGATGTGGCAGCCAGAAGTATAGCCACATTGCATTCCAAGTGTTTGCTTGCACAGTATCATAAATTTGAACAAAGGTATCCCACCAACAGTGACACAAGGAGAGTCGAATCCCACCAACAGCAATTATATTTTCAATCGCGTTCCTAATGATTCATAACATGGAGCACACATTTGCTCATACTCTGGGTCTGTGTTTTCAACAAGACACCACAATTACCCCAAGGTCTCATTCCTGGCCAGTAGAAATAGAAGACAATTTCAATTCCGTGTGCATTTAAAGCTGAATCTATCAAATAACACACCTTCCAAAACAATATGTGAACAGCCACCCTTCAAAATTCACATTTATCCAAATTTTGCAAGTTCAAATTATCCAAATTCAGATCCCCAACCTACGTCTACAAATATGTATGTATTAAGGAAAGTGTGCATAAAACATAATATCTAAGTGAATATAGCATATAAAAATGCATTATATATGGGAAAATTGTTTCCAAAGATGGGCTCATTAGTCAGAACTGCATATAAAAATGATTTAGTATTTTATTTAATTAATTAAGTTGTATACTGCCCTTCATCCAAAGATCACAGGGCAGTTCACAATATAACCAATAACCCTCCCCTCCCACAAACACATTTAACCAGCCGAAGACCTGTTTATAGAGAAACGCTTTTACCTGGTGCCTTAACATGTGTAATAGAAGGCTTCAGGCGAGCCTCCCTGGGGAGAGCATTCCACAAATAGGGAGCCACTGCAGGAAAGGCCCATTCTTGTGTTGCCACCCTCCAGACCTCTAGGGGATGAGGCAAAAGGCGGCCTCAGATGATGAGCGCAGGGTCCAGATTGATTCGTAATGGGAGAGACAGTCTTTAGGAGAAATTTGCAGTGAAATGCTGAAGAATTTTCATTAGAATTTTTTTTAACCCAGATTGCTTGTAAATATGGAGAATTTAATTTAAGAGTGTAAAAATGAGAAAGTGAGGGAAGCAAAATTAACAAATCCATCCACTGCTGCTGGTTAGTCACCATCAGTTCTTACTCCATAACCTTCTCTGCAAAATTAGGATTGTTTTACCCCGGTGTGCATCATTTTACACTTACTTTCATTGAACCACATTTGCCATTTGTTTGTGTGATCGTTTAAGTAGTTAGATTATTTTCTGATATTGTCGCCACCCACCTACATTTCATAGTAATTATAGGCACATTAAAACACCAGAATCAACCAGGGGGAAAGCAATCAATAACAAGCGTAAAATCAGCTTGTTATTGATCAGCTGTCGGAGGCGACTGCTTCACTCTGCCTAATGGTAAAGCTAGTCCTAAAGTTTGAAACTTTGCACACACAGTCCTCCTTTTTTTTTTTTTTTTTAACCAAGCCAAGAGCTGCTGAAATTATCCCATGTTTCTGGCCAGATTGAAGAACAACCTTTTTCTGCATTCACCATGAGGTGATATTGGTTCCCCTCGCCTCATCAGGACTGTATATGTCCAAATGTTTCCTCTTAAAAGACAAAGTTAGCAGCTGTGAAACATTAAGGGCGAGGTGATCCGAGCTTAACTGGCGGAAGCAGAGGATTTTTACAATATCTTAGGAGCGCGAGGGGGGAAGCCAACAGGATATGGAAGAAGATGGTCTCTCCCATGTGTGAACTATCTAAAGCCCCTAGACGAGCCAAGTCCTGAGAACAGAAAAGCAGAATCAAGCACTGAGTTGGGGGGGGGGGGGAAGAACATACAAAGTCAGTGTGGTACAGTGGTTAGAGTATCGGACTAGGACCTGGGAAACCAGGGTTCAGATCCCTACTCAGCCATGAAACTTATCTGGGTGACCTTGAGTCCGTTTATGCTTCTTAACCTAACTTACCTCACAGGATTGTTGTGTGACTAAAACAGGAGGGAAATAACTACACATACCCACTTCAGTTCCTTGGAGGAAAGGTGGGATATAAATGAATAAACAAACAAAGGGACAGGGCCTGTCCCCAACTGATGACATCACCAACACTGGTGTTTCTCACTCCAAGTGTTTTTAACCCTTGATATACATGCAGTGATACACCAGGCAACTTCCTTTTCCAATGGTTATTTGAAGCATGCTGTTTGTTTGCTCATGCAAAATCCCACTAGCACACAGCTTGGAGAATTACAGAATCACAGTATCATGTAGATCAGGCCTGCAAGCTTCATTCAGGTGGTCTGCAGATTTGTGATTGAAGACGGGGGACAGGGTGCATCTATCACATTAAATATATATATTGGTTTTAAATCTATTTTTATTGCTTCTTCTATTTCTTTGATTGTATTTTATCACATTACGATTTAAATTCTATGGCATGCAAATTGCAATACAATAGAACACAATGAAGAAGTCACAGGAATACAATTAAAAACCACACAGCATCTCGCACCCCTCATTCTCTGTCTCGTCCTTCGAACTCACCTCAGGCCACCACTCACTGGCTTGGTTTTGCATCCTAAATGTTTTTGCCTGAATGTGTCCTTGAACTCTGACGATGCCCCTTGCATATATGGATAAGAAGGGGCTGTGTGAGTGTGTGTAGAAACTAGTCTGGAGAAGTGGATAAAGAAAAGTGTTTCTCCCTCTCTCCTAACACTAGAAGTTGTGAGAATTGAATGAGGCTGAATGTTGGAGGATTCAGGACACATAAAAGAAAGCACAGCCCATAGTTAAACTATGGAACTATGGATATAGGACAACCCGAATGCTGCAATTATCAACAGAGGCCCTTCTTCGTGTACCTCCTCCATGAGACTTCTGGAGGGGGGCAACACAAGAACGGGCCTTTTCTGCAGCAGCCCCCCACTTGTGGAATGCTCTCCCCAGGTAGGTTCGGCTGGCACCTTCATTATACAATCTTGGGTGCCAGGAAAAGAAGTTTTCCATTTTAACCAGGACTTCAGCTGATTAACAGTCTATGTTAAATGTGTTTGTGGGAGCATGGTTATTGGTTTGTTTTGTTCTTGTTCTTACTATGTACTTTATGGCTTTATTCTGTATTTGTATGCTGTGAACCACCCTGAGATCTTTGGATGAAGGGCAGTATACAAATTTAATAAATAATAGTCATAGTCATAGTAAAACAGTAAAATAGTAATGGCCAGTGTGAGAGCAGGATAATGGACTAGATGGGCCCCTGACCATAGCTGTCAACCTTCCCTTTTTTTGCGGGAAATTCCCTTATTCCAGCGCCATTTCCTGCTGCTATCCCGGATTGTTAGATATCCCGTAGACTGTCCCCAGGACAGGTGAGGCTGCTGATCCCTTATTTTCAAATCTGAAAGTTGACAGCTATGCCCCTGGCCTGATCCGACAGGCTCTTCTTATCTTCTTACTATACAAAGATTAAAATTTGCATTCATTGCTCCACCCACTTTTGCCTCTGTCCCCATCCACTACTGGCATGTGGCCCTCAGAAGGTTCCCAGAAAGGAACATGGCCCTTGGGCTGAAATAGTGTTCCCCACACCTGGTTTAAATAATGTAGAGCTAGATAAACCAATTGTCCGACTCAGTATAAGGCAGCTTCCTCTCTTCCGAGGTTCATCCAGTAACACCGATTACTGCGTCAAAATTCCCCCTCCCCCTGATACTCGCACACACACGCACACACACAAACACTAACCCAGCCAAGGATCAAACTCCCTTTGACACCTCCCATAGGCTGAGACAGGCTTAATGTGTGTGCAATTTCACACTCTGACTAATCTACGCACTGGGCAAACTAATCCCCGTAATAACCGGCAGATTTAGTTGTAAATCAGGCCATCGATCCAGAAAGTCCCCAAATGGCTCGGTGGCTAAAAATACTTTATACTTGGGAGAGAGAGGAAACAACTCACACACATGGCCTGAATGTGTGCAAGAGATTTTTATTTTTATTATTCCACTGGTAGATTTTTAGCCAAAGCCGTTTGCAAAAATCTTGTTAATCCTTTTTTTTTTTTCTCGCAGAAAATCACAACCCAGAATTATTGAGAGGGTCAAAAATCCCACTCAGGCACCCCCTCGAAAGCAGCTCATTGCCACAAGCAAGCTGCTTCTCTCTCCCTGCCCCCCCCATTCCCTCCATTGGCCTTAGCTGCAGCAATGGCACAGGATGTTCACAAGCATCACAACTGCTTGAAGAGGAAAGTTCAGACATTAAATGCTGACAATAACAGAGGTAAATCTGTGGGTGGGGACACGTCATAGTAGAAGGGAATATAAACTGTGCAAGAATGGGAAGCAGAAAACTGGGTGCTCTGAAGAAGCAGAGAGGCGGGAGGCTATTCGGAATCAAGATGGTGGGCTGAACCTTTCAAAATTGTGCTAGTAGGGTTGCCATACGTCCGGAACTTCCCGAAAATCGCTGGAACGTCCATGAAAATCTGGACGTAGGGCAGCCCATGTTGGTAGAGTAGATTTCATTAAAAATAGCTCAAAAACTCAACAATTTTGGGCAAAACTAAAAAAAGTCATCAACTTTGTCCATCCCCCTGTCCCCCCAGAAAAAGAACCCCACAAACCCTATGTGCTGGACTTACCGGTAACCAAATTCTGCATGTTGGTTCCTGAGATCAAGGAGCAGGTTTTCATCGATGTTTGGATACAACTGGGTGTCATTTTGAATCTGTACCTCTTTGAAACTGCACCGATAGCTTTCCTATGTGGCAAAATATTAACATATGCATATTACAGGCCATTCCAACGTATGTGTGTTAATTACTTGGTGCAATTGCATTATGTACTTGAGATTTAATATGGTTCAATGAAAAGTAATAAAAAATATAGGAAATGCACTGATTTTAACCACCAATTTCAAAACCATGCTGAATTTGTTTGTTTTTTTAATTCCCAAGCAGCACCAGGTATGAGGCTGCTAGTAAATGACTAAAGAATAATATATAATATCTCTATTTATCTATCTATCTATCTATCTATCTATCTATATAACCAGGTTTGCTTAATAATAATAATAAAAACAACTTTTATTTATTTCCCGCCCTCCCCGGCCGAAGCCGGGCTCAGGGTGGCTAACATCAAATATACAACATTAGTATAAAATCAAACAATAATTAAATTACCTCCTAAAAACAGGTCAAAATCAAATTAAAGTCTAATTAGATGGCTTTCCACAGGGTTAGGGTTGGGAACAATCTTGTGTGTATGTGTGTGTAAAAATCCAGGAAGGAATTAATGCAAGTCTAGCACTTTTCATACCTTTTGCCTCCAGCCCTTACACCCCCCCCCCTTTATTTTAGCAGAATAATAAACAACACCTAGCAGTATAATATTCTCTCTAACTTCCACTTACTGAGAAGACTAATAAGAAGCCTGGCTGCTGCTGAGCTCGACTGCTGAAAAATAAAAGGTAGGCCCAAAACCACCACCACCACCCCACGGAATGAAAGTGAGCCTCTCATTGGTCGAGGCAAATGAAATGGAAGGCACAATGCACCTGACTGGACAGAACTGCCGCCCAAATTCTTAAGGAGCTCCTCTGATTGGATACTGCTCATGAGGCAACAGTAGGGCAGCAAAGGATTAATAGGAAAGCAAAGGAGCCCTCCGCCCTTACTTGACATTCTCCTGCCTATTTATTTCTTTAATAAAATTGTATACGCAACTTGATAGTTAAAACACACACACACACCTTGAAGTGGTTTACAAAAGATAAAACAGTGAAATCAATAACAACCATACTTTAAAACACTTTTAAAAGTTAAAACACTAAAACCAGACTAAAATTACCTCAGTTTCCTAAGCAGCTTGTCCAAGCAATAATGTTGCTTTTGTAAACTCTGTTGGGGTTTAATTTCTATCAAGCATTATATTAATTTTGTGGGGGGAAAGAATGAAATAAAACGTTTTTCTCCCTTGGGAACTGCTCCTCATCCATCTAGCTCAGTACTGTCTACTCTGACTGGCAGCAGGTCTCCCCATGGTTTCAGACAGAGTCCTTTTCCTAGTCCTACCTGGAGATACTGAGTGTTGAACCTGCAACCTTCAAGGTGGGCTGCAAGGGTCTGAAATAAATACCGTATTTTTTGCACCATAACACTCACTTTTTTCCTCCTAAAAAGTAAGGGGAAATGTCTGTGCGTGTTATAGAGGGAATGCCTACGGGTGGCATGCCTACGGATTTTCCTCCTCTAAAAACTACGTGCGTGTTATGGTCGGGTGCGTGTTATAGAGCGAAAAATACGGTATATCAGGCTTCTAGAGCTGCTGCTTCTTCCTCGAGCCCAACCATGTCATCACTGAGGGCAGTCAATAGCCTTTTCATCTATATGTGCAGATGATCTATGGCTGTAATGTGCGAGTGTATATGAACAACCAACCACCTGCTTCCCAACCCATGATACTGAGTGCTGGCAGGCCACATGAGGCCCATATGAATCCAGTCCAGAGGTCCCATTGAGAAGCGCCACTGATATAACACAGAGGGGCTTGTTCCCAAGGGAGCCAGTGTAAGGTTTGTTTTGCAGACCGCTTTGTATTTCATTGCTTCAAAAAGCCAAGCGGTTTACAAATCCCAACAAAAATAAGTCGAATATAAGAAACACAAGATAGATTCATGCCAAGACAATACTCCTGCTGCGACTAATCCACATCATCACAATTCTACATTTTAAGCAACATCATTGAATAGAAATCTCTTAATATTGCACCGTTTGGCTTTGTTTCAGGGAGTTGGTGGCCCCCGAGGTGCTGTTGGAAAGGAGAAAGAGTTGGCCACATTCACTGAAAGCGCCCAAATTTGCTGACAAGCTTGCTGGGCGCTGGCGCCCAGTGCATGACTGACAGAGAATGAATGAATGACAGGGAATGAAGCTTTGGGAATGAAGCTCTCTGGCAACTGGAAGATAGGGAGAGCCCTGTGGCCTTTGATGAGAACAAAGGGGTCATTGGCAAAGGGCTGTTGAGTGGCCTTATCGGTCCTCCCCCAGCTATGATTCAATGGATAATAGCATCCTCCACCTCTCCGCACTTGTCTATCAGAGGTCCACTGATTACAAAGGCATGAGATTGCAATTCCTCCTCCTTTGATTAGCCAGCTCTTGGCCTAAAGGTGCATGATAACCCTAGCTCCGGAAGGCTCTTCAGACTCCTCTGGAGAAGCTTATCAAGGAGACAAAATGCTCCTCATACATGTATGTCCAATACTCAAGAGATTTGCAAGGGCTTAGGTCCCTCTCCGCCTCCACCGCCACCCTACCCTGAAGATCGCAATAACAGCCTTCTTCATTATGAGAGCAGGTCAAGGATGGGGCTCCTAGACTGCAAGCATAGAGGTTAGAGAAAACTTCGAATAAAGATTTGGTGGGAAAATTAATGTTAAGTGGTAGCAGTACAGATACTACTAGTAGTAAGTGTTGAGTAGTGGTTTTTAATGTGAGCAGTTTTAAATTGATACTGAAAATAAAATATGGTAAGCATTCTGGTTAGAGCTGTTATTTTTTTTTAATTCCTAGGTTGCCAGGTAGATGTAAATTCGTGGTAGTGTTGTTGCTGCTAAATGGCATATAAATGGGTAGTGTTAGATAGTTTTAAATTTTTCATTTGTATTGTGAGGAAGATCATGGGCATAAACAGGTCATCTGCACACATAAGGCATGTTCACCTGTTACACTGAACACAAGTACAAGCTGTTTCCACACATGTACAAGCATTTATGAGAAAGGGTACCCATGTGTTGATTTGTGCAGACTCAACTATTGTGTGCCCAGGAGCATTGACTGTACATTTGTTGAATGTTCCATGTGAATGGTTGCAAGTTTGTGCAGCTCAACTATCTGTATACACAGATTGTACACTCGGTTAACACAATGTGTGAACACCATAACAGTCTTCCTTATTATGGTGAGATGCACTGTATTTCTAGCAGGACTGGTCATGGGAAGGAGGGGTGGTGTGGTGAGGGGAGTCCCGAAAGCTCGATGAAGAGGTTTGGAGAATCACATTTTGTCCCCGGGCCTGAGATTCCCTACCTCTGATCTATACATATAGATTAGCACACGCACATTTCATGATCTGTGCCTTCTTTTTTAGTGATGCATTTCCTCTTCCCTCCCTGTCCCTTTTTCCTTGTGTGCTGTGTGTGTGTGTACCGTATTTTGTGCTCTATAAGATGCACCAGACCATAAGGCGCACCTAGTTTTTGGAAGAGGAAAACAATAAAAAAAATCTGAATCCCAGAAGCCAGGACAGCAAGCAGGATCGCTGCGCAGTGATCCCGCTTGCTGTCCTGGCTTGTGGGATAGCCACGCACAGCCTCTCCCGGGCAGCGGGATGAAGGCTCCCCTTGTCCGGGAGAGGCTGCGCGCGGCTAAGCAAGAAGCCAGGACAGCCAGCAGGATCCCTGCCTGGGAGAGGCTGCGTGGGGCTAAGGCTCCCCCAAGAGCCGCGCTCCCTTTAAAGAGTGCGTGGCGTGTGTGTGCGGCTCTTGGGGGCTTTTCCCCGAGGAGGGAGAAGGGCAGCACACACACTCCACGCAGCTCTTTAAAGGGCGCTTAGCAAAGGCCCCCCCCCCTGCATTCGCTCCATAAGACGCACACACATTTCCCCTTACTTTTTAGGAGGGGGAAGTGCGTCTTATAGAGCGAAAAATACGGTGTGTGTGTGTATTGTAAGCCTCTTGGCAGGAACTGCCTTCTTTTAATTTATTGTATGTGAGCGACTCTATGAGCCTTTGTGGCTGAAGAATGGGGTACGAATGCTCTAAATAAATAAAATAAAATAAATTTCCTCCTTTTCGGTGATGCATAAGCAGCCAACCTGGTTTTAAGAGGCTTTGAACTACAGGAACAATCAGATGCCGCCCAGGCAGCCTACAATGCCATGTAACTGTAGCATGGGGTGGGGAGGGAAAACTGATTATTGTACCTGATGTCCCCTCTGTGAACTGAAATGTCTTTGTGTTTGCTGGTGTGTGTGTGTGTGTGTGTGTGTGTGTGTGTGTGTGTGTGTGTGTGTTTTCCTGGAACACTCAGACACGGAGTTGGAGGCTGTGAACACATGTAGTTTCCGGACTCTGGGGTGAGCTTGGTGTTTTCGTAAATGCAGCTGAGGGTGTTCCTTTGATCTCCTTGATTCATGCCTAGGTTTGGCCTGGAAACCTGGTCCAGATGCTGCGTCCACTCCTTCGCTTGACTACTGGTGGGTGGCTTCAAGATTTCTCTGCGATGACACACACATGCAGAGGGAGAGTGGAAAGCGAGGCGGCTGGCTTCCAGGCTCCGTTTCAAACACATTTCCCCTGCAAGCGGCTTGGAGAGTCGCCCGCGGACCTCTCAGCGCTTTTGATACAGCAGGCCAAGTTTGGAGTTGGATGCCTCAAGACAGGCCCAGCGCGGCTCATCGTAACCACCCGTGCTTTGCAAAAAGTTTGGCTCGTCTGCATTTAGCCATCTGTGTGCATCAGGTGCCAATCTTCTCCCAGGAGAAGGGAGGCCCTACTTTGCATGCTAAACAGCGGCAAATGCGCTAGAGGCCCCATCCCAGTCTTATCTCATGCCTTGCATGCAGAAGGGTCCAAATTCAATCCCCAGCATCTCTAGGTAAGACCAGGAATGCTCCCTGTCTGAAACCCTGGATAGCTGCTGCCGGCCAGTGTAGACAATACTGAGCTCGACAAATGGTCTGACTCACTCAAAGTCATCTCCCTCTCTTCCTATGTAATGGCCTTGTTGGGGAGAGGGTTCTTTTTAAATGCTTAAGGGTATTACTGGTGGCAGAACTTGCAAGTCTGAAATTTCAGCAGCGCCCCATGCAATGCCAAATTTTGGCACCACCCCACACCTCCCACCTTCCATTCCACATCACAGTTGAGGCACGCCGAGGCTCCATGCCCAGTGCAACCGAAGCAGTCACACTCCCTTAAATCCACCTCTGGTATTATTTCAAAATGTAGTAAGCCAACTCTGCTGCTTAAGACTAGTGCTGGGGGGGGGGTGTCTCTGGTGGGGGATGTCTGCTGAGTGTGATTCGGGACCTCTGACCCAAAGTTGACTCTTGGAGACCATGGCTATCTCTCTTCCCTTTGTAGGGATCAGAGAGCTAGCTGTGAGGCCTCCCTCCCAAGTTCACTTCATCTGCGTCTCCTCTGCCGCATTCTCTTGACTATTCAAGATGTCAACTTCTCGGTGTCAAGGGGCTCCCCACTATCAGGTCCCTCCCCCTCCCCCCCTTCCCCGGCTCCTCATGAAGGGGCCTCTCTGATACTTGACCAGCCATGTAAGAGCACCGAGGATGGCAGCCAAGGCATCTTGGTGGAGTGCGAAATTCACCCCTGGTCAGAAGGCCAACACAAGGCCCGGCCGACACTTGCCTCCACTTCAGACTCCGAGATAGGGATGAAGAGGCAAGCTGGCCTCGGCTTGGCCCTGTGTACTTGAGGGTCACCCCTGTAAAGTGTGGCACACTTTGAAGCACCGGGAGAAGGAATTCTGTCACAGGGAGAGCCAGCACTGGAAATATAACCAGGGCAGTACAATGGGAAGGAGGTTCTTCTGGGCCCAGATTGACTCTTCCTGCTGGGGAAAGGCAAATCCATCGATTTTGGGTTATCTCCATTTTTTCTTCTTCTGGCACTCTTCAATTCACATCTACACATGTGATTTTTATTTACCTATTCACTTGTCGCATTTATATCCTGACTTTTCCATGCCACTTCCTCATTTACTCCCCACAACAACCCCATGAGGTAGGTCAGGCAGTGACAGGGCCCAAATCACCCAACCAAGCTTTTTGGCTAAGTGGGAATTTGAACCCAGGTCTCCCAGCATGGCACCCACCATACCATATTGACTTTTTTAAAGCCCTTCAAGAAAATTCATCAGTCAGAGTTCCAGTGTAAATTTCTGTATGCGATTTAGCCTAATATACACATTTTCGCACAGCAAACATAATGCAATTTTAAAATGCTGTTTCAACAGCTGCATTTTTGTGAACACTGTCCCCTGCCATGTGCATATGTCTGCACATTATTTGGCTGGAGAACTGCATTGCAAAATTCAGAGGATTTGTGAATTTCAAACGATGGTTGCATTTCTGGTCTCACATTATTTTGGAAATTAGGTGGTTTCACCTTTAAATGCGAACCCAAACAAATTTCTTCCCCCATCCCCAACGACCAGGGGCCAAATGCCTCCCTGTCTGGCCCTTGGAACACTTTCCAGGCCACACCCCCTCCCACAAGCCACACCCTTCTCAAGTGCTTTTGTGTCAAACCAAGAGGATTCCTAGAAGGAGGGCGAAGAGGCGTCTGTGTATATTTGTTTATAGAAACCTCTGACTTTTGCACAGCTGGAATGTAACCTAGAATCCTAGAATTGTGGAGCTGGCTGGGATCCCTAAGGGTCATCCAGCCCAACCCTCTGCAAGGCATGATGGATGGACATCTAACCTCTGCATAAAGACCTCCAAGGAAGGAGAGTCCTGCTGTGCAAAGATCTTATAGGCGGGTGCCCTAAAGACAGGTACGCTAAGAAAGCCAACCTAATAATTCAAAAAGTAGATCCCTGCTGCCAATCTAAAACACACCGTTTGAGAAAGGAAGTACAGTAATGAACTGGGGAACTGAAGAGGTGATGAGGAATGGGGATGTGAGTAAACATTGTTACCAGGAGACATTCATTAAGAGAACTCTGTAGAACGATTGGGGGGAGACAGGGGAGGGAGTAAAATATGTTTATGTAGCGTGTGGAATTGAAGAGAAGACGGGACTAAAGCAATCGAAAACAGCCTGGGATAGGAAGTTACTGAGGACTAGCGCGGTGCCATGGACCAGGAAGCGGAAAACAGAGTTCGAATCCCCAGTTCTGTCACTTACACTTAGGGATATAATTCGTGCTTTTAAAAACCTCAGTTCTAAAGCCTGATTTTAAAGAAGAAGAAAACCTGAACAGGAAGTCAACCGAGCTGTCCTTCGAATTAAGGACTCCTATTTTTGAGCTGAAATCCGTCTTTGCCCTCTGGAAACGAAGGGATGGTACTCCCTGGGTATTAAAAAAAAAAAAAAATACCTTCACTTCTCCTAGAGCCGTGAAAATAGTTGGAACGAACAGTTCATACTTGGGGCCGGGGGGCTTTTTTGATTTTTAAAGAAGAGGAGACACGGGTTTTGAAAGTGTCAGCAAACTTACCTGGGAGTAAAGCCCCTCTACACAGAGCTTTCTTTTCCAGCAAGCATACATCGGATTGCGCGAGGGAGCTCTATTACTTACTGATTTTTAATTATGTCTTTACAATTAAATAATTAATTTGTCTCCTCCTAAATGCCAAGATAGGCATTCTTTACTGAAGAGGGGGTGTCTTCTTCTCCTCCGCGATCTGAAAGCTGGGGAGTCCAGAGATATCCAGCCTGGATAACCGAAAGGAGGAGTCACATTAAAAAAAATTATATTTCAGAATTATTCTAATTGTAACAGGAAATAAAACCATTTATTCGACTCTATGTAAACTCAACTTCAGATATCAAGGCGACGGAGAGAGGAAGAGAAGCGGCGACGATTCCCGATTGTGTGTGAAATGCTCACACGCACGTGGGTGTCTAAAACACGCCAGCCTTAAAAATTCACACAGATTGGGTAACTTCTCAAGGCTAGGGACAGGCTGCGTACATACCATACGTTTAAAATACATTTACACCCACCCAAATAATCCTGGGAACTGTAGTGGTTTTCCCCCTGAGCTACAATTCCCAGCGCCCATAACAAACTACGGTTCCCAGCATTATTTGGTCGGAGTGTGCTTTAAATGTATTATAGGTTCTGGCGCAAAAGTGCCCAGAAACTGATTTATTTCTATCTTGTTGTGGGAGGACTTTCTGGGCTTCAGTATTCATCGCGGACAGACAGGAGAAATCATATAAATCTTTGACCCACCCTTTCCCCCTGTTTGCGTCCTATTATTTCTTTTTTTTAAAAAAATAGACCCCCACGAGCAGGCAGTGCTTTATTTTCCCCATCTTTCCCCGGTTATTATCCTATTAAAATCATTTTATTGCCTTCGTGTTACGCCGCCTTTTAACACACGTGTCCCGCATGGCGGTGTACATAACCCTTAAAGGAATGCTATACGTTGTAAAGACGTTATCTGCTCCCTGTGTTTTGGAGTTATTACAAGTCCTGTCGGTTCGAGGAGCTGGGCTGCGCTATAGGTGAGCAAACAGAAATGAGATCTCCGCCCCGAGGAAGCTTCCAATCACCTTTACAACAGAAGGCGAGAGGTTCTACTGTATATGAGAGGCAAAGGTGTTTATCTCGCCTTTATCTGCACTTTCTCTCCTCTTCTCTGGGACCAAAAGGGCATTCAAATATTGCAATAAATGTTTAAATACATCACACATCATGTCGATAATCAAACTGGCCTCCCTTAAAGGGTTCTTGGGAGGATCATTGTGGAAAAAAGGAAGCGCTTGAAAACCCTTTTATCAACCACATTTGGGCCACGACACTCCCTGCCCCCACCGTGCGCCTTTTAACACTTTTGGCATCCGGTTTATTTCAATGGGATGTTGCGCGCATGCGTAAATCCTCCCGCGCCAATGGGCGTTTTAATGAATCCAAGGTCATCGTGCCCATTGTTTTCAATGGGTCTGCTCTAAGTAGGACATTTCATGGAGTGGTGTGTGCATGTTCCATTTCAAATATATGGGTTCTATCCAACTCAGCTTTACTCAGAGCAAACCCACTGAAATGAATGGATCCAAGTTCGTCGCGTCCATCACAATCTCCTGTAAGCAGAACTTTTAAGTCTGAAGCAACTCTAAAGCTACAATCCTGTGCACACTTGATTGGGAATAAGCGCCATTAAAGTCAGTGGCTGCGTAAAGGCGCATAGGACAGGACTGTAAAAAGTGTGCTTAGAGTTTGGCTGGGCTGTTTCCTGCCTTAATTAATTAATAATAATAATAAATGCAATCAGTATTTATTTCGCACGCCTTAGAATTGTGTGCCACCAATTCATAAAAGGCAGGGAGCTCCCCTCAGAGAGGGAGACACAGGCCTCTTCGAGGATCAAGTTCTCGCCGCCTTGCGAAATTAGCTCTCTGCCCCAAGGAGGTCACCGACTAGAGTCTCCAACCAGGGCCGCCTCCCCACTCAGAATGACAGCTCCAGCAACTGGCTGCTAAAGGAGATTGGAAAGGACGCGGGCAGGGGACGTTTATCTCCAACTTTCCCTATGAGGTTTACATGCAATTTTCCCTTGACAATCAGGGGAAATGTGTTTATAAAGTTGTTAAACTCTGGATAAACTTCAGGGGAAGTTTGATGGGGGGCGGAGGACCCGTCTCTTTTTCTTGGCGTGTTGTTATTTTCCAGAAAGCTGGATTACTGGAAATATTTTTCTTTTAAAGACGGAAAGAAATCTAAACAGTCTTTAAAATGTGGGAGGGAGGGGAAAGAGAGTGAGAAACTTGGGAAATTGAAACGAGGAGGAGAGAAAATATCCCCAAAGGCTGGCTCGAGCGGCCTTCACGCACTGGAGAACAAACTGGCGGAGAAATAAACTCACATGCCCGTCGGATTAAACTTTTTTATGCCGCAAGCCTTTTGCGCAAAACGATGCGCATATTTCCTCGGAAGCCCCATTGAATCCAAGCGATTCTGCCTGAGATCGGAGCCTTAATTATTTGAACTCTTGTTTAAACTCTCCCTTTCTCTTTCATCTACCCCCTCCCCATTTCTTTTAACTCTTCTTCCTCTTCCCTCTCCCTCCCTGCTGACTCTTGGAATATTTTCCCAACGTGGTAAATATAACTACAGGCTATTTTTACGTGTGTGTGTTGCGGAGGGAGGTGGTTGTGTTTTTAGAAAGTATGTTAGGCTCCTCCCATTTAATGTAATTGACGCTTATAATTCTCGGTGCGCAGAGCTAAAAACGCCTGCTTTCTTCTTCTTCTTCTTCTTCTTCTTCTTCTTCTTCTTCTTCTTCTTCTTCTTCTTCTTCTTCTTCTTCTTGTTTTACTCATTCATGTCCGCAAGCCACTTACTTGCGCAATGGCCACCGTGAAATCTTGCGGTTTATTTACTTTGCCTCGAAGTGATTTGCCACTTGTAGCCCCAAAGGAGCCTAGATGCTCTTCTGACCCCATCTGCAGTAGACAGTCAAAGCGATATCCTGCCACTGGCAGTTCTTAAGAGACCCATGTGCCCAGGATAAAGGTAAAGGTAAAGGGACCCCTGACCATTAGGTCCCGTCGTGGCCGACTCTGGGGTTGCGGCGCTCATCTCACTTTATGGGCCGAGGGAACCGGCGTACAGCTGCCAGGTCATGTGGCCAGCAAGACTAAGCCGCTTCTGGCGAACCAGAACAGCGCACGGAAACGCGTTTACCTTCCCACCAGAGCTGTACCTATTTATCTACTTGCACTTTGAAGTGCTTTCGAACTGCTAGGTTGGCAGGAGCAGGGACCGAGCAACGGGAGCTCACCCCGTGGTGGGGATTCAAACCACTGACCTTCTGATCGGCAAGTCCTAGGCTCTGTGGTTTAACCCACAGCGCCACCCGTGTCCCAAATTCGCTGGGAAGAGGGATTGACTGATAAACCCCCCCTGGGAATTGTAGCTGGTTGAGGGGAACAGGAGTCTCCTCACAACTCTCAGCACCCTTAACAAACTATAGTTTGCAGCATTCTGGGGGAGCCCTGGCTGTTTTAAATCATATTATGCCGCTTTAAATATCCCATTCAGGTGGGGCCTGTGTCTGCGTCCCGGCTCCTTTCATAGAATCATAGAATTGCAGAGTTAGAAAGGACCACGAGGGTCGCCTAGCCCAAGCTCCTACAAAAAGTATATTCGGAACCAGGCATGGGACAACCTGTGATCCGCCAGATGATGCAAAACTACAACTCCCATAATCCTTGGCCATTGGGGCTGATGGGAATTGGAGTTCATCGACATGGGGGGGGGGGTAAGGATGAGAAGGCTTTCCCCATCCCTGTCTATGCAGAACTAAGTCCTATCTACTGGAATTCAGTGGGACTGACGCCCAGATAACCCCACTTACCTGCGAGTAAGCACCATTGAATTCATGTGGGTTTCCTTCTGCGTAGACAAGGTGGTGTTCTCAGTTGGTGTTGTTCTGATGTGCAGTAGCCCATTCTGATGTCTTGAAATAATTTCATAGTTGTTGGTGTCCCTTCCCCCCCATCCAAATTCCAGCGTTTATTTGAGGGTTTTTAAAGGGAGGAGGTTGCCCAGACTATTTGTTCTGCAATCAATAATCCTTTATTTATACAGCATCGTCAATGCACGTGTTTCACTTGTTTATTCAGAAATATGGAGGTGTTTTTTTTTTAATAACACCTTTCATACATATTCCCGGGGCTGTTTACAAAAGGACAGAACAATTAAAGTCTACATTAAAAATAAAATGTAAAACCTATATGCTAAAAGTCAGGAAATTTATTTTTTATTTTATTTTGGGCTCTTAGTTCCGCATGTTATCGTTTAGGTGACCCGCCTGGAGAACTTTGCTTCAATGGGCCTCCTCCTCATCATCATCATCATCATCACCATCATAGCATAAAACAGTAGGATTATAAATGCATCTGAAAACACTCTGGAAAATACTTCTTTTTTTAAAAAAGTGTATAACAGAAGCCTACATTTCTACCCCACTCTTCCTCCAGAGAGCTCAAGGTGACGAACACGGTTTTCCTCCTCTCCACAACAACCCTGTGAGGTAGATTAGGCTGGCAGCCTGTGACTAGTCCCAGGGTACTCAGTGACAATTAGACACTGGGCTCCAAGAGAAACTCCTTTGGGACTGTTTTCCGCCTCTGGGGTGCCATAATGGAGCGCCCCACCCCACGTTCTGCTTGTGACCTGTTCATCTCAGATGGCCCCAGGGCACATCGACTGATCCACATAGATCTTTAGAAGCGTGAACATATTATTTCTACAGATATCGGGCGGGGGCTCAACAGCCCGCTTCTCTGCAGGAGAGTGAGCCGGGACAAATCCCCTGTAACTGTAGATGGGGAGAGCGGTCTGTCCTTCTGTGTGTCTCGCTTACAATTTTATTCGATAATAATAAAAAATCGCTATTAATGTAATCGACAGCAATGGGACACAATAAGCTAGCTGTGTTCCCTGCCAAAAGTCTTTGCCACAGTTGTTCTGACATGCTTAGTCTCTCTTCCAGGCTGCAGGGCACGTGTGAAACGCCTTAAGGGTGAGTGAGATTCACACGTGCAAATGTCCGTGTTCTTAAGCTGCTGTGCGCCCTTCATGCACATGAGTTTACTAGTTCCTCGTATACCTGACGAGCGGCAGCCATGCGTGTGAATGGACCCGGAAGGAGGCTTCGATGCCAACCCTTAACTCCACTTACCTGGCTGGCAGGAAAGCTAGAAAACTCATATGCACACACCTGGGGTGAAGTCCCAGAAAAGTCAGAGGGATTTACTTTTGAGTAGTCATATTTATAGGCGCTGCACTCCACCGCTAGAAAGACTCTCTGTGTTCAGTCGGACCAGGGTCCTAAGTGAGGCCTAAAAAAACACAGCAGGGCTTACTTCTGAGTAGGCACGTTCAGGATTTCACTGAGATAGGGATGCCAAGCTTTCCGGGCACAGAAGCCCTTTTCGTGTTTACAAACTGATTTATGTATTCTTGAACCCTTTTATATTTTCACAAATCATTTATTCAACAAGCAATGCCATTCCATATATTTAATTTTTCCTCGCTGAGAGAGTAATATAAGTCTCGCATTTCTCGTGTCTGTCTGCAGAAACTAGAAACTCTTCAATTAAAAAACTAGTCAAGGGTATTATTATCATATAACCCACCCATTCACTCCGAAATAATTCATTCTGCAAACAGCCCAGAGAATTTGAAACAAACAGCCTAGTCCTATTTTTGCATCTTAGACTAGGAAACAAGATGAGCCGGGTTTACTTTCGAGTAGATAAGCGCGTATGGGATTGGAGCCTAACAATTCGACCCATGCCTTCTCGGAAAAGAAGCGCCGCTGAGTTCAGTGGGAATGGGATTTACTTCCAGGTGACTATCGCAGGCTGTCCTAAGAGTAAGGCTGCGAACTGAATACACGTTCTTACTCCGGAGTAGGTCCCACTGAAGTCGGTAGGTGCTACTTCCAATAAATTCTGCGCACAGGATATGGGCTACATGTCTCTCCCGGGAATCGACGCGGTATCTGAGTTAATAGGTTTAAGATTCCAGGGTAAAATTAATCTCCCACCCCGGACCTTTCCCCCAAAATAAGGGACGGTAAAATAATAATCCGAAACTTGATTGAAGTCGCTCCCAAGTCTTGATCTTCGTTAGGAAAACAAACACATTGTCAATTTATCCTCGCTGCTTTGCTTGCTTGGCGGCGATCAGAAACGGTCCTGCACCTGTTGACCGGAGACCCAGCCTGGCTTCACGCTGCGCCCCTTCTCCTCCTCTTCGCTTTCTTTGCGGCCGCGCGGGGGTGGGGGGAGACGAGAAGACCCTCTTCCTTGTTCTGAACCCACGAGCATTTCCCATCTTCCTCGCCTTTCTGGGGCAGTAAATTTGGAGAGAGGAGGGGAATACTGTACAGTGGTACCTCTGGTTACGTACTTAATTCGTTCCGGAGGTCCGTGTAAAACCCAATGTGGATCGCGTGCAAACTTCTTTTCACCTGTCTCTGGGGTTCCTCTTGGGTGGATTTGAATTCGTGTCTTTCCTCCCCCCCCCCTCTCTTAGGACGGCGTCCCGCCCCCAGTTTCACACCAGTCGGGGGAGGCGGAATTACAGGATAAGGATATGGGCACGTGGAGTTTGCAACGACTAAGAGAAACAAGACTCTCTTTTTTCACTCCCCTATTGCTATTGAAAAATTGGGCATTTTGCACTATTAAGGATCTCTCCGCTCTTCTTTAAGGTGCTGCAAAGGCAGCAACTTCAGTGGGGGGGGCGCAAACCCCCGGGAAGGGGCGTTTCAGGAGCGCAGACTTGGCGCTGTGTTTCTCGAGCCGCCCCTTTTGGAAAGGAAGGCCCATTGATTTCGGTGGAGAGACCGACTGACTCCGGAGGAAACATGCTTAGGATCGACTCCGGAGGAGGAAACGTGCTTAGGATCGGCCTGCAAAACAACATGAAGTCTCTGCCATCCTTCATAACAGCAATGATTCCAAAGAGAATGATATCGAATTCTCAGAACAGATCTGGATTTCCTTGCCCATTTCGAGGTTCTTGTTAAACTCCTCTTACTAGGTCCTTTGTGGGGGAGGGGAGGTAGGAACACGAGACTAAACCGGTTCCCTGGGATGTGGATGGATGAGGAGGTTCTTACAGGATCGGCGGGCCGACCGCCTCCCCTCTTGCAAAATAGAAACCAGAGTGAACTAAATCCAGTTTGAGGTGAGGCACACACGCACATCTGGATTTAAAAAACCGAATCTCAAAAAAAATAAAAATTGTTTTCATCAATCCATATTGTCCCTCGAGTAAAGCGATGATGGGCGGCTTTGAAATGTCCTAACCCTTGAAAGTACCCAGTGCCCTTCCGCCTATTTTTAAACAATTCAGTCTTTCCTGGTTTTGAATCTTTATTGTCAATGAGCCAACAACCTCATTCTCTCTCTCTCTCTCGATTTAATCTTCATTTCATTTGTTTGAGAGAGGAGCAAAGTACGTGTGAATGCACTCTCTAATATGCATTCCCCATATAACCTTTGGTCACCCTCTTTCTTGGCTCTCCCACTGGGAGAAAAAACATATTGTAAGCTTATCGGGGCAGAGACCCCACTCTTTCCCGTCCTTGTTTTGCTTATTCCCTTGTAAAGGACTTCGATAAGCGACCATAAACTTACAAGGGGCGTAGATCGCCTTGGCTGTTCCCTCGCTCTGCTTATTATATTTTAAATACTTTTGATAATACTCGTGGCTTCTCCCTCCGTCTGTTTATTGCCTTGTAAAAATTCATTGATAAATGCATTATCTATTGGGAGTCCAGAGCATAACTTGAAAGGCGGAGAGCAGACGCCAGGCAGATATTATGAATTTTTCTTATCCCTTGAAATCTGTCCACGCTGTGCAGCTTCCTCCCACAGATCCTTTGAAACCAGAAATGTGTGTGTGTGTCTGCTCATTAACACAAATATTTATTGCACATATACATGACTGATGTTAGTGTGTCTGCGTGCATGTAATAGATAAGAATGTTTTCGTGCGTGTGCTCGTATAATGTTGCAATTGTGCCTGATAGCGTTGAAGAATTAGATTCTATTACCCTGCATAACTGATTTATAAATCTGTGTACTTTCTGAAACCAACCGGCCTTGTTTCCGAGTAACCCCCCTCACCCTTTTAAAGAAATTGGGCCCCATCCTCGGACTAAAGTTCTGGAAGCCTGAGTTGTTCGGGAAGCTGGTGGTGTTCGATGCTGACTTTCAGATTTGCCTGACAAAGGGACCTATTTTGGATGGAATCGCTCCGGGGCCGAGTCTCTGGCCTGGGGGACAATTCGGCAGTGACGTAGGGAAAAACATACTCTAAGCAAGCTTAGAGGCTCCACAGAATTTTGAACCTGACTCCTTGAATTTGGGGAGAATAAGCCCTTGCTGTAGAGAAAGGGGGGGAGGTTCTGGGGCTGGCCGAAAGGGGCTTGAATTAGGTTGGTCTGTTTTGCGGGCAGCATAATTGAGACAAGAGCTTCTTCGATATATCTTTTAAGGTAGGACTGAGTGAGAGAGGAAAAGGGGAGACTCAGCAACACGGTTTAGGGGTGCTGTTTAGGGAGACCACCCACCTTTCCCATCCAGACAGTAAAGGGTTACTCCTCCTTAGGAACACATCCAGCACTGATGATCATTAGGTATATAAAAAAATTAAACGTATCGCCAGTACTATTTTTGGCGGGGGGTGGTGGTCCTTAATATTGTATATGACCTCTGAATCCTCTCCATAAATATCCCACCTCCCCCCACCGCAACCCCCCCCCCACAAAAACTACATTCCTTAATAATGTGATGGATTGTGCCTTCAACGCTGTATGAAGTGGGCTGATTAGAAATCCAAGGTTTTGTGGGTGGGGCGCCACATTAAAAACACAAAAGAACCCAGCTAACTTTTCCGAACTGATCTGAATATCCTCCCTGATCTAAATCTGCATTTTATTACTTTTCTATTTATTTATTTTTTTAAAAAATGCAGTTAAAACCAACAGGCTGCGACTCTTGGATAACTCGGTTATGATATTGGGGACACAGATGTCCGAATCCCCCCCCCCTCGCTGCCGCCGCCATCGTTTTCCGGCCCAGTTTGCAGAGAGGTGTCAGTTCCTGGGATTGTAACGTGCATTCTACTTGTATGTGTGTATGTGTACGTCTTATCCCCGATTCTCCAAAATTGGGCTCCCACGGTCAACCATATATTTATATTTTTTTAAAAAATCTTCATTCTTGGAATAAATTCTACCAAGGTGGAACACACCTTTTTGAATGTTACAGTTTTCTTTTTCGCTCGTGTTCTTGGCGTGTGTCGATGATCCATGAAAGCCATTGCCCACTACCCAATCCACGGCTGGCCACGTGCTTCCGTTGATCCCATTGAACTCCGTGCAGCATACCTGGAAATTATTCCTATGGAAACTCAGCGGGGTTTCATCGCGAGAAAGACACCCCCCCCCCAAAAAAAAACACAGCTTGTAATTTTGGGATTCCTGTCTCCTGTAGACTTCATGTCCCAGCCCCCTCCCCCGAGGCAGAGCAGCCAGGAGTGAAGGTCCTGACGCACTTTTAATGTCAGAAGGGTGCCCGTTTTCTGGACTTTGCAGATTTGCGTGGGGTCAAGTAGCGAGCTGTGTGCGCGCGTGGGGGATTTTTATTGTTGGGGAGGAACGAAGGGCGAATGAAACCACATAGCCAGAATAATATCAATTGTCATTTTTAAAAATATTTTATTTTTCTAAACAAGACTGTGCCTTTTCCTTAGAACAAACTTTGACCCTTTCCTTAAAACACACACGTAAGAATTGAGAATATACATACAATAAACAGCATTTAAAAAAAAGACCACAAACTAAAGTGGGAACCGGAGGGGGGTTGCTGGGGGTAGTTTTGCAACGCCCTCTTCTCCCAGTGTCTAAGGTAATGCATCGAGATCTTGTTTAACTGTTTATTCTGAAAACATAACAGGAATGGCAAGCACCTTGAACGCGGTAGGACTTATTTCTGATTAAAAGCAGGCAACTCTGCCTGGCTCGGTGACAATCCAATGCGCGCTGGGAGCGCGATCCTAATAATGTCTCATCCGAAGGCCGGTCCTATTATCTTCAGCGGGGCTTACTCCCACGCAGGTGGGGCTAGGGCTGCAGCTCCCCCCGGGAATAAGCCCATCTGAACTCAGCGAGGCTTACCCTCGAGGAAACATGCGGAGGATCGCGATGCGCAGAAGGTTGCGCCAGATGCAATGGCGTTCCAAGAACTCCAGTGAACAACTTCAGCAGCGAGGCGCTGGTCCCTATGATCCTCCTCAAACTACACCCGCCCGCCCCCCAGCCTAGAGTTTTGTGGTTGTGTTAACTTGGAGGTCTGACGATATTTTGCTTTCCCGGTTGATCTGTTCCTGGGGACAATTTTCCATTCATTTCCTATGGTGCCTGCAGAAGGGGGGCCGGGGTGGGTTAGGAGGCAGGGAGGGGCATTGATTCTTGTGAGAAATGTTATTTTCATCAATCACCCGCAATTTGGCTAAGTGGCCCGGACAGAATACCAGCAGTCCCGCTGGCTGAGGTCAGAGAGACGAGGGAGCCGCGGAGAAGAGCAAATTGAGGACCCGGCAACCCTTTTGCAAAAGCGCCAAGGTCCCCAATGGCTGCCTGGCTGCCTGCGTGTGTGTGTGTAGTTGCAGGCAGAAATTGGGGGGGGGGATAAGGAGGGGCAGACTAGGAGGGGGGCCCGGGAAGGTCCGCCATGTGACATGAGGGAAATATGAAGGACTTTGACAGGTCTTAAACGGCCTGGCGCCAGGGCCGGAGTCTGCGTGGCTAAAAATAGACGAGGGATGGAGAGAGGAGATGGGTCGAGATGAAAGGGGGCGCATGGTGGGGGGGAGGGGGAGAAAACGGGGGGGGGAGAGAGGACAGGACAGGGACCTGCTGGGGGGTGGGCAGATGTTTAGCCAGAGCAGCTTTCTCCCAAAGTTCAAGCAGCGTTTTTAATTGTCTGTGGGAAAATAATAATAAATCCTTGTTTTGCTTGTTACGCATCTCCTTTCGTAACGTTTTAGGGATCCATTTCACTCCGCTCCCCATCTCTTCCTTTGAAAGAATGATAAAAAATATATATTTAAAAAACACCTCTTTCCCTCATTCATCCAGCCGTGGATTTATTCCTTTCAAATTAATGCGCCCTACTCATAATTTTACACACACGTGTCTTCACGTTCATTCTCTTCTCATTGCGAAGGGAATATTGGCGTGTGTTTTCCCATTTCCCTCGCGATCGCTCCTTCTCCCTCGTTAATTCATACACCCTTAGCTGCTGCTGTTTATTTCCCCACAACTAAAACATAACAAAACCTGGAAACGATGTTAGGATCTTATAAAGGTGTGATTATGGATATATCCAAGGATGCTAAATTTTGCTTTGAAACCCAAGCAGGATTTCCCATCTGTAATATTTATCTTTCCCTCTTTTCCTACCGTGTTTTTCACCCCCTCCCTCACTTACACAGACGTAGAGTGGTCTTGATTTTCAGCCTGGATGTTTTATCTGAATGTAATTATTCTTCGCTGTGAAAGAGGACTGAGAAATCCATTGCAAACCTTTTTGGGGGAAATGGGGGTCTCAGCTTCCCGATAGGAAGAGTGTGTCGTCGTCCCGTCCCGTCCCCCCCCCCCCCCGCCTCGCAGCACTTATCCCGCCTGGGAAATACAGGGGTTAAAGGCATAAGCGAAGCAAGTGGAAATAAATCTGTGCCAATTCTCTCCCCCCCCCCTTTCTCTTTTTCAGTCTTTACTAGGAGAATTGCGGCGGGGGGCGGGGAATGGAGAGGGGATCGGGGAAGGAAGTCGACAAGATAAGTTATTTAAAAGATAACCAGTCCCAGAAGGTTGCAGAAGGGGAGAGAGAGAGAGAGAGAAAGGAATAGCAAGGAAATTATTAGATCAAAATGCACTTGGGAAAAGGGGGGGGGGCAAAGTGGGATGTTCCAGCTTGTTGGGGGATTAAGGGAAGCTTAATATAGAAAATGGCTGGAAACTGAACTTTGTATATTCGCTGGGGTTGGGGGGGGGGAGATCCAAGTCTCCAGAACTTCCCCCCATTTAAACTCCATCCCACTGCCCTGATAACCGGAATCGACCTGAGGCTTAAAGCAAACTCTCTCCCTTCATTTCCAGGCTAGCCCCCACTTCGTATTTAAACATGGTGTGCGTTGTGTCCGTCGTGCACACGGACGCAGATGTACGTGCGGGATACGAGGAATCTACAAATAAATCCGCATATATTCTATGCATAATACAATGCTTGTTTAAAATTCACCAAGTTGGGGGGGGGCAGCTCCAAAGCATATACACGCACGAAGATCACTCCTCTACGGGTCTACTCAAAGCAAGCCGCACTGAGTTCAATGGGGCTTACCCTCAGGCAAGTAGGTGCAGTATTGGATTGCAAGCTTAACCTGCAGCAAGAGAATACAATTCCTGGGCTGATTAGATTGGGCTTGTTAGATTTAGGTTTGTTTATCTCTACACACACACTCACACACGAAGGGGGAATATATATGTGTTTGTGTATTTGTGCGGGGTATGTGTGTAATGTAATATTGGGGAAAGCACGAACGTTCCAAAAACATGGAGCATAACATTAAATTTTGTATACCAATCACGAAAGAGGAAAAAAGCAGCTTATTTTTTATATTTTAAAAAATAATCAAGGGGGGGGGAATGGCAAATTATTTTAAGACGTGAAAAGTGAACTTTTGGGTTCCTTTATATCCATGGAGCTTAAGGCGTAGATGTTGGTTCAAACTTCCACTGGTGAGCTTAAACTCCAAATGTTATCAGATCAGGGGTCCAATTTTCCTCTTCTAGGTCCACCTCCCCACCCCATTCAGTTCATGGATGAAATGAAGTAGAAAGCAGATGCATTAATTCAGTTCCTGTCATGTTTGATATGGTTGCAGGTGATTCTCCCTGCTTGGGTTTCAAAACCAAGTTTAGCATCCTTGGGAGATGTGTGTATGTACTGTATGTATGTGTATATATATATATATGGCTGCTGTTGTCTAAATTGCTTCATTTTTCTTTCATAACCCACTGAGGACATTTTCTGTAGTTGGTCCGTCGCCTGCGCTTACCAGAGAGTTTGGTGGGATTCCCTCGCCCTCCTCCCCCACCGTGATCCTCTGCGCAGTTAATCAAGTCCCATTTGCGTGGTGGGGGGTGGGGAGAGAGACCGGTGGGATCTACTTCCGGTAAATGACAACTGGGAAGGATATTATCCTAAGTGCAAGATCCTGCGCCAAACGAGCCGCTAACACCCATGGATTTTGCCGGGCAAAAGAAGCAAGCGAGCGTTTACAGTTCTGCTGTTGAAACAAGTGAGGTATTTATTAGAGCTGTTTGGCTGGATCTTGTCGCAGGTATGCTTTGAGCACGACCAGGTACCGAGTCTGTATCTTCTTTATTTCTCACCAGCACCCGACAAACCCTTTCCTGAAAGTTAAAAATGAATTATCGGCAAAAACTGTCCCCCCCTTTTTTTCAGGCTGTGATCCTGAGCGCGTTTTCCTTGCGAATAGGAACCCCTGACCTCTGTGTGTTGTGGCGCTTATTTCCGGGGAAGCGAAGCTAGAATCGAACTCGTTTGTAGGTTCCCCCTTTCTCCGTAACAGCCTGGAATAGGGATAAAATTGTAAGGAAAGGGGTGTATTTTGGAAGGGGTGGGCTGGCCCCTACAGGGTCTGATGCTTCTCTAGATGCTGGTTGACTTTGTCCACGTTTAATAAGGGACTCCTCCTTCTCCTCTCTTTGGTGAAAACAAAACAGAAAGATAACAAGACTAACATCTCGCTCAAACTGCCCTTCTCTTCCCCGCCCATAGACAGCAAAGCCAGAAATCGCGTAGCAAAAAGCCACGTAATCGGTCGCTTATTTACACGTGGGTTTAAAATGCGCGCGGGTGGAGGAATATTGGGATCTATCATTTTCAAATCAAGGGGTACCTTGAGCAAGCAGGTGCCATCGCTACCACTAAAAAGAACATCAACCTTGCTCCCAGTTTTAAAACTGCTCCTTTTTGCACATCCTTTCCTCAAATCATTCCTTAGCACTAATTATTAATAATAATATCAATTTGCCTGTTGCTATCATGGACCGTCGCTTGGTATCTGGGAAGAGTATTCCCCCCCCCCTTTATAGCTGAGGTCCACCTCAGCTGTTCTGCACTATTGGGAGCAAGAGAGCTGAGAAGGAAGTTGGGGTGATGGGGTTTAATTCAGGAAGAGGCAGCAGGAATATCAGCAAGGAGGCCGGGACTCCTGCACCTTCAATAGCTGGGTAGAAAATGGACTTTCGGCAGCTGCAGCTTGCTACTAAAGATGTAGGAGCCCCGGCCTCTTTGCCCTTGCTTGGTAACTGGGCTGGAGGAGCAGAGCCTTAAAGTGAACACCTTTACCTGGCTGTCATAAGTCCCTTGCAGAATCTGAATTTTACCAAACAGTGACTGAATTGGCTTTGAGGTAGTGAGCTTCCCCCCCACAGCCCACCAGGGGTCAAATCCGGCTTCTGGTTTGGCTTTTGTCCCTTCTCTGTCTCACCCCATCAGCAACAGGGTAGTAATGGCGCCCTACTTTGCAGGGTGGTTGTTTTGGATTAGTGACAGGATAATATGGATGGGGGAAATGAGTGGATGAAAAACCTGCAGAAGCACCGTCTGGACCCTGTTCTGACTAGTACCTTCATCTACTTGCACCCCATCTATATATATGGCTTTCTCTCTGTTCTCCAGAAAGGAAAGGTTGTAGGTCAGGGGTAGAGAAGCTGCTTTGCCTGCAGGAGGTCCCAGGTTCGATCCCAGGCATCTCCCCATAGGAGAGGGAATGCCCCCTCTGCCCGAAGGCCTAGAGAGCTGCTGCCAGTCAGTGCTGGCAACATGGAGCTCCATAGATCAATGGTTTGACTCGGTATTAGGTGATTGCCTATTATTTTTCTCGTGGGCTGCGGAGAAGACGAGGGTGTGTGCGTGACAGACCATCTCAAACACACGCATAAAGAGAATATATGCTGTAAAAAGCGTGCCTACTTCTTGAGCCTTAAAAAACAAAACAAAACACGTACCGGGGTCAGCACAGGCAGGCTGGAGGAGCCACCCCCCACCCCCCAGAAGCCTCGCTCCTTTAAGACAATAAATGTGCGGGCTTGTAATAATGACACCTTGGGGGTCACTTGAAATGCGCTCTGTCCATGTCCAGAAAACTCCGTTGCCTCGGTGCTCAACATCTTGTGGGGATGAGGTCTGGCTTTTTCAGACAGATCCCGGGGCTCAGGAAGCCTCTGCACTGGAGCAACTAAGTCAAAGGCACTGTAAACAGAAATGTTTACTGGCTGACGGGTGGGAGGGGGCAGGCAAAGAGTGCGCCACAGAGCGATCCTATGCGTGTCTATTTCAGAGAAAGCCCTGTTCAGTTCAATGAGACTTACTCCCCAGTAAGTGTGGTTAGGATCGTAGCCTCATCAGACTCAAACTGGATATTAGGCGCTCAAAGAAAAGAAAAGAAAAGAAAAAGGTGGGGTTATCTGGCTGCTGAAAACAGCGCACCCCCCCCCCCCATTTCTCTGCTGTGAATTAAGGGTTGTACCTGGTGGGTGGGTGGGGCCAATGCTTTTTCACTTCCCCCCTTTTCCGCTGTCGTTTTGATTTTTTACTCATATTCATTATCCTCATCCTATTTATTATTAACCCCCCCACTCCAGTTCATTCCTTCCAAAATGCTCAGCGTTAACTGTAAGCTCCTCGGGGCGAGAGCTAAGGCGCGCGGCTCCCTCTCCCCCAAAGAATCTTGGGAGCCCTCGCTTGTTAAGAAGAGCTGGGAACTGTAGTTTGTTAAGTGTACTGGGTACTGTAGCTCTGTGCCGGGGAAACTACGGTACCGTCCTCGGGATTCTTTGAGAAAAGTCGCGTGCTTTGCGTGAACGATGGAGAGGTGACCTAAGGCGCCTGCTGCTCCATAGATCTCGACCCGCCCAGTAGGGATGCTGCCCCAGTTGGGGACTGGGCTGGGGGACCCTGTGCGTGTCTGTGCGGAGTTCTCTCCCCTCCCCCTTCTCTCCACGCCGCCGAGGAGCTGCGAAAGACTAGCTGGCCTTGCTGAGTCTCTCAGAAGCTGATTAGATGCGGCCATCTAGGGGTCAGGCGAGCACATGATTCCGCAGCCTGGGCAAGCGCGGCTGCTGCTCCCATCGCGGGCTTATAGGTCCTCTCCCACTCGAAGGGAGAAAAGGAGGGGGGCGGCGGAATAACTTCCCAGAATTTGGGGGACATAAATGCTTCTCCCTGTTTATTTTTTAAAAAAACTCCTTTGTCTTGTCGCTTTTTAATTGTGGACACTTCAAACTCCTGGCGCCAAGAGGCTCTTGACCCAACTCTCTTCTCTCCCCCCCCCCGCTCAATCAGGGGGAAATCTGAAAGTAGACACACAGCCAGACAGATAGCTCTCCTTGTCAACTGTCTATGGAGTGGGAAGATTTGGCTGGGGCAGGGTGGGTGGGTGGGATCTTGAGGAGGTGGCGAGAGAGAAAGAGGTGCGCCTCCCCCCCCAAAAAAAATCCATTTCCAAACAAAGTAGCCTTTGCAAGCGATCGCCCTCTTGGCTCTGTTTTCTCCACCCCCCTAAGTAAATTCTCTCCCTCCAGGAAAAGACTAGGAAAGACGGTGGGCAAATAATGCCGATCAATTGATCGCGGAACAAGGGAGCGAGAGATGAGAGAGCCAAAACTAATTTCATTGCTATCCATTTCTCATTTGGAACCACTTTTTTTTGGGGGGGGGCGCAATAGAAGAAAGGAAGTTCGCCAGCCAACTTTACGCATTACATGCGAGCGGCCGGGCGCCGGTGACAATTCGTTGGGTGCTTTTAATAGGTGGGAGGGGACCATTTAACCCCCCCCCCCGCGCCTGTATTATGGGATACGCTGACGAGCTGATGTGGCTGTCAAGAGGTCAGGGCTACGATCCTTACGCACTCTCACTTGGGTGTAGTATGCTCTATGCAAGCGAAGTGGGACTTTATTCCGAATAAAGATGCGGAGAACCGGACGGCAAAGTTGTGTTCCTAAGGACGGTGTGGGTAGCATTGGCGTTTAGGGGTAGACAAGTGGTTTGTGGATGTCAGCCCAGGGGATTGCGGGGAGGGGAGGTGGGGAGAACCGCTACAGTATTTCCAGGGCTGCGATCCATCAACAAGTTAAGCGTGGGAGTCTGGGATGTAGAAACCCATTTTAAAAAACAGTAAAGGCCCCGAGTAAAACTGGAAGCTGTTCATTCAGAGCGCAATCCTGTACATGTCTACTCAGAAGTAAGTCCCGCTGAGCTCAAGGAGGCTTGCTTCCAGGTGAGCTTGATATAGGATTGCAGCTGGGAGCAGGTTCCAGTGGGGTCCAATCGGACTTACTTCTGAGTAGACTTGGCACGAATGCGCTGTTGGAGACCATCTAGTTCAAAATCTTTAGGTTGGGGGTGGGAGTATTAATAGTATCGGAGTTGCAGAATAGTAAGAATGATTTAATAATTAATAATACATCAGGTGTGAACCGCGGCTGCGTTCACACGCGCACAAAAAGTGTTCCATGCTTTAGGCACCCTCCTCGCCTCTGCGACCTTTTCCCAAAAGCTTAAAAAAAAATTTAAAATACTACGGATCGGCGCTCGCGCGAAACCTACCCCGAGGTATCTCTGAACGCGCGCCCCGCTGCTCGCTACTCACCCGACGCTGCTTTGGCCGCGTTTTGCAGAGGGTCCGATTCGCTCCGCTATTACTTCCATTGCCCGGGCTGAATCTTTCCATCTCCGCACGGTCCCGGAGGCCGAGACTGGGCTAGGAAGCGAAGTCTTAAAGCGGCGATGCGCACCGGCTTGCCTCCATTTTTCTCAGACCCCCCCCCTGCATGCCTCCCCCGCGTTATCTGTGCGCCCCACCCCTACCCCAAAGATTGGGAAATCTGCTCGTGGTCCAGGCAGCCCCTGCCCGGATCCGCTGGAGGGGGGGAGCTCATGGCCCTCTCTCCATTCTCTGGGTGGGCCCTACCCGAATCTCTTCAAAGGCTTTCTCTCCCTCCCTCTCTCTGGCTCTCCCTTCCCCCCTCCCTTCTTCCTCCCTGAAATTAAATCGCGGGGGGGGGGGAGTGGAACATCGCGCTCGGGGTTTTGGAAAAGGAATGGATGTCATAAGAAACTATAATTTGGGGGGCAGGAAAGGGGAAAGAAGGAAAGAAGCAGCCCTTTGATGGATTAAATGGAATAGTTATATTCACGGTGTCCCTGTTCACCCCCACTTTCAAAATATCCCTCTTTGTAGGGGGCGGGCGGGAAAGGGGAACAGTTTTGGCCCTAGACCACTTGAGGGGTGAACTTCTGAAACCGGCTCGCGCCTAGTCAGCTAACGGAAGGTGTAAGCCTGCTGTCTTCAATGATATTTACTCAGAAGTAAGTCACCTTGCGCTCAGTGCGATTTACCCCAGGGTAAGCGTGATAAACTGGGTCTTCCCGAAGCCCAGGATTGTCCCCAGCGAGTGGCCTGATCCACAGAACGCGTCCACTCATGGTCTACTCAGAAATACATTCTATCGGGTTATATACTCAGTGTAGACCCGATAAAATTTATGCCTGTTATTTTGCAATTGGTCTACTCTGTGTAGGACTAACGCGTTGCACTCCAAGGGGATTTGCACCCAAATCCAAGGGGATTTCAGCCTATAGCGGAATTTCTTCGCCAGTTTCTTTCGCGACGAAGCTGTGACATTTACTAACACCTGAATTGCATTTTCTCGGAAGTAAACTACTCCCAGAACAGTGCGATTCTAACGGAAGCTTTCCCCAAGAATGCCGCACTATAGATGCAGAATAGACGTGGAATAGGTTAGCATATTTGAGCTCCTTAATATGTTTATTGTAAGCTCATCGGGGCAGCGACCTGTCAGTCGGTTGTGCTATGCAGAAAAGCCACACCATGCTTTTTTCAGCAAATAATAAATACTAATTCGAATGTGGTGTTGTGCTGGGAAGCATCCACTATGTACACCCGCAGAAAGAACACACTGGTAGGCCTCCGAACAAGATAACAGAGTTCTCACGTTCAGAGGACTCGCCAGTCTTTAGGCACGTGACACCCACCCGCTTTTGCTGGCAGGCCTTTTGGGCACCAAGGCCCAATAAGCTTACAACGGGTCTACTCGGGAGTAGCTCCAAAGTCCAGAGGCCTGTGTGAAGGGATGAAATTTCTAAAAACTTCCCCTGAGAATAAAGTGGTGTGGGGGGTAGAAAACACGTGTGGAAAGAGACACCTGCACTAGCGTTCAAAATATACACCGAGTGGGGGTGGGGTGCGCTCTGGGGAGAGGGACCCTTTCCAAGCACCTGTTCAAGGCCAAACACTCATCCCCACAACCCAAAAAACCCCGACTCCGAGCAAAGATGGCTCGTTGCCGGCGTCTCTTCTCCAGTCCTAGGAATGGTTCCTGCCGCTTCCTTTTCCACTAGGTGATAGATCCTCTCCGTGGGTGTATTCAAGGGCTTTCTGGAGAACCAGGGTCGTGCCCCCCGTCCGGATCCTGGTCCGCAGGCCTCCGCCCTCTCTCTGATCTCCATCCCTCGCCCGGCCTGCGCCCTGGTCGCTCGCGCGCTGGCGCATTCCGTGGGGCGCCTTCCCTCCTGGCTGCCTGGCCAGACTCACTCCGGGTGCCTCTGCCAACAGTTCCTGCGCTGGGGGAACGTGCCCCCTCGCTCTCCCCCTCCCTCCCCATCAGCTAGGAGCCGGGCCTGGCGAGGGGAGGGCTCCCGAGGCCTTGCCTCTGTCATTGGTTAATATTTTATTCTGTTGACATGTTTTCTTTCGGGTGATGCCTCCGACACCTTTCACCCCCCCCTCCGTTCCTCTCTTCTTCTCTTTCTCCTCCCTCTTCTCTCTTTCTCTCCACCCGCCCATCACAAACCCTTTTCTATTCCCTCCTTCTCTCCACCCCCCACCCCTTCCCAGCTCCCTCTCTCACCCCAGATCTTGGCCGGACCTGTCAAAACCACGCCTATGGACATCCACAATTGGTCTGAACCGCGTAAAATCCACAATCAAGGGGGGCTCGGCTCATTAAGGGTTGGCCCGAGAGGTGGAAACGCGCGGAGCGGAGCGAGGGGGGTGGGGAGGAAGGAAGGAAGAAGAGGGAGGGAGGGAGAGAGAGAGAGAGAGAGGAGGAAAGAGAGAGAGGAGGAGAGAGAAGAGGTGGAGGAATCCGAGCGAGGAAGGGCGCACGAGAGATCGTCCCAGCGCTTTCTGCTCCTTTATTTTTTAAAAGAGAGGGATCCAGAAGAGACGCAAGCCAGTCTGCCCTGGGGCTCGCTCTCCTTCGGAGCTATGAAGCGCCTGGCTCCCGGCTCGGATTCCGGCGTCGATCCAACTCCGGAGCCTCGCGATCCTTGAGCGACCGGAGAAGAGGGGGCGGGGGTTGGTTTCGCTTTGGGTCGGAAAGGCGAAGGAAGCTCCCCCGGCTGCTGCCCGCTCGCTCGCTCGCAAACGGCGAGGGGGGAAAGAGAGCGCGCGAGCGCCAGAGAAGAAAGGGGGGGCCGGCGTCAAGATCTCCCTCCCTTCCCCACCCCACGGTCGCCAGATCCGGCTTGGCTTTCTCTCCCTCTCTCGGGGAGGGGGGTCAGGAGTTCTTGTAGGACTGGGAGGGAGGGGGACGCGCTTCTCCGCAGACTCCCCCTCCCCAAACCTTTCCGATTGCAAGATCATCTTGAGCTGTTCTTTAAATTTTTATTTTAAGGACTTGATTTTTTTTTTGAAGGCGTCAAGACTCGCCCTTGTCGGCTGCACTTTTTGGGGGGGTCCCCCCTCCAATTTGATCGAGGAGAAGGGGCTCTGTTTCGCCCTCCCTCCTGCCTGCAAGAGGAAAAAAACATATAAGGACTTACCGGCCCCTCGGAGACGTCCAGAAGAACTCAAATCACCGGGACTGTTTTGATAGTGTGTTTGTATGTGAGTCTGTGTGCGCCTGTTTGTGTGGGCTTCCCCCCCCCGCTCTGCTCGGGCTTCCCCCCTTCTCCCCAATTTCTGGCCCCCTACACAGGAACCCGAAGGCAGTTTTGCCAGAGTTGAGGTGGGTTGAAACCCACCAGCCCGGGGGCGCTTCTGAGAACCGCGAACTGAAAACGGGTTGAAATTCACTAGCTCTCCTGCCTGACCTCGCAGGGGGGAGGTGTGCTTGTGTGTGTGTGTGTTGTGTGTGTGTGTGTGTGTGTGTACGGGGTGGGGGGGATTGAAATTGACAAGCAAAGCAGGCGCCTCTTCTTCTCCCCCCCGCCATCAACTCCCAACCCCTCCCTTGCTGGAGGGATCGGGCTTTCCTCCCGGATTTGTGGATGTACTGATGAGAGATCCAGCTTTCCCGGGGACTGCGATGGCTTACCACCCTTTCCACGCGCCCAGGCCGTCCGACTTCCCTATGTCAGCTTTCCTGGCGGCCGCTCAGCCCTCCTTCTTCCCGGCTTTGGCTCTGCCTCCGGCCGCCCTGACGAAACCTTTGCAGGATCCTAGCCTGGCCGGAGCCGCCGAGGCCAGTTTGCACGTCTCGGCGCTGGGACACCACCACCAAGCCGCTCATCTGAGGTCGCTCAAAAGCCTGGAGCCCGAGGAGGAGGTCGAGGACGACCCCAAAGTGACCCTGGAAGCCAAAGATCTCTGGGATCAGTTTCACAAACTAGGGACCGAGATGGTGATCACCAAATCTGGAAGGTGAGCAGTTGCGGGCGCCAACCACGTTGCAATTGGGAATAGCAAAAGTAATAATTGATAATGATAATAATTCATATTTTTAATGTTAGGATAATAATTCATGTTTTGCATGATAGCAGGATAATGATTCATGTTTTTCATGATAGCAGGATAATAATTCATGTTTTGCGTGATAGCATGATATGAGCATTATTAAGCACTGATTTTTGCTAGGTAGGGGGAAGAATCAACCTTCTGCGTTGTTTCTCACGGTACGCTCCCCCACCTATGACTTTAATTTAAGGGTATCTGTCATCTCTCTTAAAACGCCTTCCTACCCCTAAAGCCCTTCCCAGCCACATAAACTGGAAGTAAACTTTTCCTGCAATCATGGGGTTTTATTCCCAAGCCAACGCGTTCAAGGTTGGGTTAGTGTGTTTAAATGCTAAGCAGATATATCTGATTTTTGGTAAAGGGTTCTTGCTGTGCGCGCGCGTGCGTGCGTTTGTGTGGAAGTCGTCTTTTCCACGCTGAAACTAGGTCTCTTCCCCCCACCTCCCCAATTCATGGTTAATTATTTAAACCCTATAATTCCATATTATATTTGTTTACACGTTTATAAGAAAACTTGTTTCCGGGTTAAATGTTTCTGGCTGATAGCCTCGAAACACCCCAGAGTTGTGTGATTTTAGCTAATATTGTTATTTTATTTTTAAAGTTCATATGTATGTATGTATTTTTTTAAAAGCTGAATAATTACACTTTACATTAAAATATCCTAAAGGAGCCTAGGAGTACAGATTGCAACCGCAGGGCACGCTTTGCATAGGAGTAAGCCCCTATGTCAAACACGGTTGACTTGACTACAAAGGGTAAAACAGGCATTAGGATCAGGCCGAAGAGGCATAACTGATGCCAGAAATCCCCCCTTCAAAACTGAGGGTCTTCCTTACGAGCAAAACACGCTGCTGAATGAAGGAGGGATGATTTTTGGAGGTTTGGAAATGGATTTGAAACGCTCCCTTCCACCCAGATTCCTGAAAATTTGGGTACTGCGGTTTGGATCTGCTAAATTTCTTTCCATTTTCCGTTTCATGTTGCCTGCAGGGAAGCCCTCCGTCCTCGCTGGGCCCCCTGCCCTCCCCACCCCAAATATAATGAGCGGACAAATTTCTCGAACTTCCAGGGAGGGGGTCTCTTGTTGTTTTATCTATTCTCTCCCCCCACTCCCTCCCTTTGCCAGCAATGCCTTCGGTCTGTTAAGAGAAGTTTGAGGTTTGCGTTGTGTCTCTTTTCAGGTTAGGTCAAGGGAAATTTGGAATGGTAAAACAAGGGGCGCCCGCTTGGGCTTCGACACGACCCCTCACCCCCATTCGACATGTAGGATTTGCACCACATTTTTTAAAGAGAGAGAGAGAGAGAGAAAAGATCTGCCGCGCAGACGCACAACTAGGCCATTTGGCTTCCCTGCCCCTGACAATCCGGATTTCAACTTCCTTTTGAACCTGGATTTTTAATCCGGAACAAGGAATCGTTTTCTTATTAATCTGCTCCTAAAATAAAAATAAAAAGTCTGTCCTATGCACGCTGCAAATCCCTTTCACCCTTACCTTGAAGTAAATCCCAGCGAAATGGATGGGATTTAGAATTTCAGAGTAAACCTGTTTGCTAGAATGGGGCTTTCGAATGCAGGGGGAAAGACGGGTTTTTTTGAGGGGGGGAGCTTTCTTTCAAACCCTCGAAATGCACACCTTTTTATAAAAGCAGAATTTGGATTGGTGAATTATTTTCTGGGGGGGTCTTTGTTTTCATAGAACCCTGGCCCTGAAAAGGTGGCCTAATTTCAAAGGATGTGTCCCGGGCCTGCATTTTAAACTGCAACCTCTTAAAGACTTTCCTTGCACAAAACCGGCTTTACTCTGGAGTAAACGCGTTTAGGGCCCCCCGCGTCTGAGAAAGAGTTTCAGTCCAGTTGGAGTGCATGTTTACTCGGAGACCATTCCCACGGCGCGCGACTGAACCTTTCCCCCTTGAACTGTGCTCTGGGATGGCAGGCGCCAAAGACCGCAGTCTCTGCAGCCTCTTTGGAAAGCCTGCTGAACAGAGTGGCACTTACTTCTGAGTAAACATGCGTGGAAATCGCCCTCCGAGGAAGCTCTGTACCTTAAAGTCCCCCTTGCCTTCAAAACAAAGCCTTAGATTGTCACGCTTCTCTCTTTCGAAAAAGAAAGGGACGCAATTGAAAACAAATACATAAGGCCATCTCTTGAAATAAAAACCAGCCTTTCACGGTGATCCATAATGTTTAATAACGGGCACGTGTGTTTTAAATAGATTGCAGTGTTTCCGAGTTGAATTCTTGTCTTTGCGAAGAGGTGGGTGGAATGATCGTTTCCCTTAAAACCTTGTTTTTTTCCTTTTTAAAAAAAATTTCCTGGTGTTTATTCAGGCGAATGTTCCCCCCTTTCAAAGTTCGCGTCAGCGGCTTGGACAAGAAAGCGAAGTACATTTTGTTAATGGATATCGTGGCGGCCGACGACTGTCGCTACAAGTTCCACAACTCGCGCTGGATGGTGGCCGGGAAAGCGGACCCGGAGATGCCCAAGCGCATGTATATCCACCCGGACAGCCCCGCCACCGGGGAGCAGTGGATGGCCAAGCCGGTCGCCTTCCACAAACTCAAGCTCACCAACAACATCTCGGATAAGCACGGCTTCGTAAGTCCCTCCCGTGCCCCCTTTCCTTCTTTCTGTGGGGTAAAAAGCTGGGTGGGGTGGGGTGGGGGCCAGGAGAGGAGCTGCTGTTTTTCTTTCATTTAATTTCCAAGGCTTTGAAACATCCGCGCAGCCTGCCACCTCCTCTGTGCCTCGGGGATGCCCGGCTCCTGTCACACAATTGACACGTGTCTCTATCTTCAGATAATCTCTCCGCTGGGAACTGGAGTTTTTTTGTGGGGGGGGGGGGAGTGGAGAGAGAAAGAGAGATCAGGCAGGCATACCGTACCCTTTTTTTAAAGAAAGAAAAGCTGCGAGCTGGAGCGCAGGATTTATTAAAGAGTTCAAGTCCTGGTTGAAATGGTGGAGTTGGGGGCTTTACTCCTGAGTAAACCACCGCAAAAACTGGCGCTATGGGGCTGCTGTTGATCAGCACAGTTTATCTCCCGCAACAGGCAGATATTTTCCTTACTCTTTGAGATTGGGATTTTCTGGGGCGCCAGGCGCTGTACATCTGTGGCTCTTTAGATCCGCATTAAAGTGAGTAGTCCTCAATCCGAAACGCCTGAGCTCTTGTTTACAACTCCCTTTTGCAAACCTCCTCGTTAAAGCTCTCCTTTTGGAGTCTGTATTTAGTCAAATTCGTAGAACTATTCCGTATATAACACGTATAATAGTGTGTGTTCCATATATAATTCGTACAATATCTCGTGTGTGTGTGAATGGATGTGCACCTTCTTGGTCCCCGTCTTAAGAATTTGCAACCTCTAACCTGAAAGAACTTACACTTTTAAATAAATTTATCCGATATAAATCTGTAGGGTGCTTTCCCCCCACACCTGATGCTAATGAAGGGGGCTTTATTATTATCCAAAGCTAATAAATCATGCCTCCTTATCAGGAGTTTAAAATTCGTAACAACCTACACCCCTGCCAGAGGTTGTCTCCTTCTGGGGTCAGGGGTGGGGTGGGATAATGGGCGGAAAATCCTCGCTGGAGAGCGTATCCTACACGCTTGTACACGGTTGACTTGGAAGTAAATTCTCATCGATTGCAATACGGATTTAAATGCGCATCATAGCCTTGCGGATTTCCAGCCGCATCGCGTATGCGAAGAGATATGTTAACTTGGGAAGGAAATCCCATTGATTTCCCCGCTCGCCTTCCCATCGGGACCTCCAGTCAACGTTGCAATCCTATCCAGATTTGCCAGGGAAGTAAGCTTAACTGAGATCAACCGGGCTTAATTTAGAGTAAACACAAGTAACGTCGGGAGGGGAGATGGGCTTGCTTGCTTGCTAACAGTGCGGTGGCAGGTCGGTTTACTGGGAAGGAATTCTGGTGTGTTCAGTGGAGCTTACTCCCAGGTAAGCCTGAAGAAAACAATGGCCTGCATAAGCAACATTTCTTCCAGGGTGAGCGGTTAGTTAGTGCCTTTAGTTCAGCGAAGGCTGAGGCAATAATTCATGGAGGTAAATCCCATTGAATTCAACGGGGTTTACTTTTGAGAAGGCACGCATAGGATTATGCTGTGAGCTACCATTAACATTTCTGATCATTTTTTTTCACCGCAGGGGCTGGTTTGCTTGTTATTTATTAAAACCTATAAAGTCTTTTTTTTTTTTTTTTGGCAAGACAGCTAAAGTGAATTAACAGGAAATATTTTTATCCTATAAAATAATCACCTTTATTTTTAAGGCAATTTAAACTCTGCTTCTTTTATTTGCCTTAAAATTGGCAGAAGGGGCTGGAAAAAACCCTTTTACTTAAAATGCCTGGGGGTGTGCGTGCGCCTGTGTGAATGGATTCCAGTAGATCTTTTCAAAACTGGAAAATAGGGTTTGATCCTGGATTACTAAAAAAAATGTACGCCAGTAATTATTTTTCCCCCGTTGAGCAGAATATAGTACTTTTCATCACTTCTCCATAATTTTGCAAAAAGTGCAAAGGAGCTACTTGTAATTTATATATATCTGTATGTTTTGTGTGTGTTTGAGTGTCATATATAAAATTAAGATCCCTTAACTTTGGCGTGTGCGTGGAGGAAACACAAAAGAATAAATGCGGGGATTATTTCAATAAATCTTGAGGTCATTTGTTGGGTGATGAATGACCTTTCTTTAAAGTCAAATTAAAAGGTTACTTAGAAGGGTTTTTTGTGGTGTGGGGGAGGCATGTTTAGTTTTTACAGGTGTGTTCTTAGATGAACAGGCTAGTTCGTTCTCTTTCAGGATCCGGAAAATAGGGGGATCAACAGGCTAGTTCGATTCCTTTCCCTATTGATTCGGAAGTAACTGCCCTGGTCTTCAATGGAGCCTTAGGGAAGGAATTGTGGGGGCTGCGCTGTTCTCCCCCAATCACCACCCCCAGGAAAACAAACGCTATAATCGATAATGTACACGATGCTGCGTATACGTGCGGTGTGGGATCAAAAAACAGTTCTGCTGCCTTAAAAAGAGAGAGAGAGAGAGTTTCCTCCGCAGCCCCCCAGCCCTCAATGGGCCCTAGTCTCTCTCTGCGTTATACACACGCACTTTCCATGCCTTTCTAGGTTTGGAGAACTCAGCGCCTTCTTAAATATCCCTTGCTAAACACCAGGATGTCTTAAAAAGGCGAGCTTAACTTGCACTGATGTGGTTGTCCGCCCCCTATAATCTTGGCACAATTTTAGTACGCTGCCATGGTTCCTACAGGAACAATTCAGAGCCCACAGTCCGAATGAGCGTGGTGCTTTTATATATTTAATAATAGTTGTTGATAGATTTTGTGCCTTCTATTTATTTCGCAGTAGTCTTAGCTGTGGGTCACGCCATTTCCGCAGCAGAATTTGCGGATCTAGTGTGTGTGTTTCTCAATGATTTGCTGGCACACGCCTGTTAAATATTAAACGCAACCACCCCACCATCGCGTATTGAAAAAGCGCGCTGCAGTTTTGTGCAGCATTGCGACCCAGCATTGCAGAATCCAATAAGTTGCGCTCTTTGCATTGAACAAAGGGGGCGGGAGGCGCGCTTAGCAGGCACGAAAGGGAAAGTTGTTTTCTTTTAAGTAACAAATATAATGATTTGCAGAGGTGGTCAATTTCACCTTTGATAGTAGAAAAAAGACCTTGAGCCCAGCTCAGATAGAGAGAAGGCCCCGATCTAACCGAAGTGAAGCGTTTGTGTGTGTTTAAAGCCCAGGGGTTAACTTCACCAGCGAGAAAGTTTTAAGCCCATGTTTAAGACCTCTCTTTTTCCGTGCCCCTCCCCGCGAAATTAATGGGGTGTGCAAACCGAGCCTAGGTGGGATTACTCGGAAGGAAAGGCCGCTCGTTAAAATGGGCACGACCCCCCAGGCAACTGCGCCTGGTAGGACTGCAGGTTTTAAGGTGCTTCTCCGGGCTGAATTGTGCCCAAATATTATTGGCACTTTGTGGGGGGTGGGAGAAGGACGCGGAGGGGTCTTTCTTAAAACGCCTTAAGTAAAAAACGTCCATTAGTGGAAACTAAGAATGGGCAGAATGATCTTAAATAACTAATCCAAGGATATTTGTTTTAATGGGGGGGACGGACATCCAGCTACTTTTTAAGAGGAAGGGGGAGGTTAGAAATTATTTAATTTCAAGCACAACTCTGCTTTTAGCATTGAAACCTAAAGGTTCACGACGCCAGCTCTAAAATGTAAAGGAAAGACCACTTCCACTAGCATAATGATTATTCCTCTCTTAATAATAATGATCATGAGGATTAAAAAATAAACGAACCGATGGATCCTGCATTCTGTTTTTGTTCGGACGCTAATCCAGTTTCCTCTTGTTGAATTCGATTTCAAGCTGATAATGTCAAGGATCGCAGCCCAGTCCTGGGAGGGGGGGGCGGCGGTTAATTTAAAGTGACTTAGACCCAAATAAGGGAGCTTTGCCCTCTCCAGTATCGTTACCTTGGGAAGCAACGCCGTGCATATTTACTCAGGAGTAAGACACAGTGGGACTTCCTAGGATTTTTTTTAAAGGAGTTTTTTACTTATATCCGTTCCCAGCACGTCCACACACCTTGCTTCCAACCGCTTTGATTCTGGAGTGAATCCGATCCCACCGGCTTCGGTTGTGGCGGGATTTACTTCCAAGTAAGGTTTGCAAACCCACAAGGAGGTGGGACATACACCCCCCGCTCCCAAATAACCACGGACATCAACTAGGATTTATGGCTAACGTGTTTAGGATGCTTAAAGGAGGGGGCAGATTTTCCCTTATTATAGCTTAGGATATAATACCATGTAAGCAGTTTATTTAGGGCGCAGTCCTGTGCACGCTTACCTGGGAGTAAACGCACTGAACGCACGGGGGCTGCTTACCTAGGAGTCTGTGCACTGCTAAGATATAAAGACTCCTCGAATTTGATGCAGATACTATTTTTTTCAGTATGTAACAGCTCCAGTTTAACAGTCAACCCCAAAGCAGTGGGTTTTAGAGGTGCCTAACTCTGCTTAATGTAACTGTATGGATTATTAGGGTCCCCAGAATGAGTGGGTTTAAGGGGTGCCTAACTCTGTAAAGTCCTATAAGCCTTATGGATATAGCTGCTTGGATTCCGCATGATTCCCAACTCTCCCGGGTCACCAGTTTCTGGATCAGGCTGTATACTTGGCCTTCAGGTACCTCCAATTTGATCCCCGGATTTGTGCTGTTTGTAATTCAGACTCTCCACCAAATCCCCATCCCGTTTACTCAGAAGTAAACGAAACAAAAAGCCCCCAATTCACTCAGCAGGATTGACTCCCGAGTTGGCTTGCGCTTTGCTGGAGTTATAAGTGTTGTCTGGAGAACATTACAAGGCCAGGTAAATCAGCCCCAACGCCAGAACTCCAGACTGGGAGTGGGAGCCAGAGAATTTTTAAAAAAGAAATCCCATTTGCAAGAGACGCCTCCGATGAGGAATGCTCAGATCAAGCGAATAACCGGCGTCCCCATTTTAAGTGCTGTATCAGTCAAAATATTGGTGTGTGGGTGTGTATGAGCATATCTTCATGTAAGAAAGCTGCATGCCATTATCATTCCTCCAAGGAATAGACGGGTTCGTTTAAGGTTCGTTCCGCACAGCATTTAATCCGAATTACCACCCTTCTCCATCCCGCGCTGGAGAACTGGCCGTTTTAAGGCGGCGGTTATGTACAACCTGACTTTTGGGGGGGGGGAATAAGCTACGATGAATTCATCAGGGCTTACTTTCGAGTAAGGATACCCATGGAAGTGGCACCCGTCCCCTCCGATCCTGAACACGTGTGCGTGTGATTAGGGGGTTCCAGACGCAACGTCGAAGACATCGGAAGTCTCCACTAATTTCAGGAGCAAACCGCGACTCTCTGCAGTTCCCTGCCGGCTGGGGAGTAAATCCCAGGGTGGGAGCTCCAATGGCGCTTACTTCCAAGGAACTGGGTCCAAGGCTACGCAGTTTGCAGGCTGCTATCCTAACGCCTGTTTCCTGGGAGCAAGCCCCAATGAATTCAATAGGACTTACTTCTGAGTAGTGGTAGTTAGAACCACCCTGAGCGGTCTCCCACTCTCTCTTGGGGTCTTCTCGCGTTTCAAAAGGGTTTCTGCTGGACTCCTGGGCACACTTACTTCCGAGGAAACATGCCCTAGGTGGGCTTGCGCCCTTTGCGTGGAGCGTGTCCCTCGAGTTAGGCTTGGCTGCTGCCTTCCTGACAAAGCGCTTTGGTCCCATGGGCGGCAATAATGTATCCTACTCCCTTGAGAGATAATTTGCTGTTGTTTGGATCGGGGCGTTGGGCATCTTCAGCCTGAGACTCGAACAACGCGAGTCTTTCCTCCAAATTAAGTCCCGCTGATGTAAATTAAATGTGCCTTGGGCCCTTGGATGACAGAGATCGTTTGGAAGTAGGTCCATCCTAATCAGCGATGTTTACTTCCAAGTAAAAGCACGTCCCAGCAGAGGCAGAAGCTACCCTCACGACATCGGGGTCTTCCTTCTGAGTAATCCTATTGGAAAGCCTGACATATCCAAAAGGGGAGCGCATTCCCTTCTCGGATAAATGGGGCGTTTGAAACGTGCTTGGGAATTGGGATGAGTCTATAATGCTTCCAAGAATTCCTATTTCCCCTTGTCGTTAAATATTTTAATATATGGACGCCGAGGAAGGAGCAATTGATATAAAGCGACCTGGTCAATGTAATTTGGACGGTAATTAGTTGAGACTGGCTGAATTTCTCTTAATGGGTTTTCCATATATTTATATACAATATATATATATATATCTCGTCTATTAGTTTTGAAGTCCACCCAAATATTCGACCATGAGGCTCTTCACTATTTGGCAACCCATGTGGTTTATTCGGAAGCAAGCCCCAATGAGTAAAATTGAGCTTACTCCCAAGAAAGAGTGTTGAAAGTAGTATTTTTGTAGAAAAAGAAAAGAGAATAAAAAATCCACACCACACATCTAAAGGCACACCGCCAAAGAAACTTGGGAGCTGTAGTTTTTTAAGGGTGCTGGTAGCTGTGTGTGCGGTGAACTACAATTCCCAGGATCTTCTGGGAATAGGGGTGTGCCTTATGGGGTGTAGACAGCAGGAGAGTGTAAATGTACCTGCTGAAAGCGTCAACGTACTTGCTTCTAAGCCCCCCCCCCCAAATCCATGGGAGAAAAGGATCGTTAGAGTTCGATTTGTTCCCCTTCACATACACAACCGAGTCGAGAAACATGTCTTCTGGGTTTATTTCCCATTGACCGGAGTTCAAGTTATTCCCCATCCCGAAGGTTCCATTGCAAAGAACCCAGACTGGGCTTTGGACACAGGGTCTGATCCTGGGCACGTGTTCTGGGGAAGTCCATTACTCGGAAACCGAGGTACTTCCCGCCCCCCCAGCTCAACGCGATGGTTTGTGATTTCCAAGTGAAGCGACTCATTTCAGCTGCAACCCAGTCACGAAATCTGCCCGGATAATTCCAGATGAATTTGTTTATGAAAATTATAGAATTTCCTGTCGGATTTCCAAACTTGTTCCGAGTTTAAATGAATTGAAAAGGGGAGGATATTTATGGCAGTACTTTTGGCAATTCGTTTGAGGTGTGTGTGGGGAGGGGGGGGGGTTAGTCACCTGTCACCATTAAGTAGGTTCCTAACCAAAGGTTGTAGCCAACTTTAGTCATTCTCAGAGTAGACCCATTGGAATTAATGGACATTATAAGCTCCGGTAGCATTTAGTTGGATGCAATCCCGTGCTTCTAGGTGTCCAAAGAGCAAAATAGGATCTACTCCTTTTGCTGAAAGAGTTACACCCTTACCTGGAAGCAAACTTCGTTTAAAACTAGAGAGGCAATCAGTTTACTCAGGAGTAAAGACAGCACCCTATACTCACTGCCATGGGAGTTAGGCCACCGAATACAATGGAGCTGAAGTTGTCAAACGGATGTAGGAATACTCTTAAGTTATTTTATTTTGTTTAGTTTCCTGGGACTTACTTCTGAGTAAATATGTATACCATCCAGATGCTGGGGGTGTCAGGAAAAATGGACGTGCTTGGCACTTGCTCTTTGAATACTTCCCCCCTTCAGACACGATCCAGAGATAACAAAACATTTCTATGTCCCACCATTGAGTTTCATGGAGTCAGTATGACGTTTGTGCTTAAAATTCTCTCATTGAATTAAATGGGGTCTGAAATGGTTTCCTTCATTAGTTTACCTGCCCTTTATTATTATTATCTTATTATTGTTACCATTATTCGTGCAGAAAGAAAAACAGCTTTCTTTTTTTATTTCCCCCCTTTGTTTTATTTGTGGGACTGCTGGACATTTCTGTGTGTGGACAAAAGGCAAACCCAACTGACTCCCTTTGAATGTCCTGCTAAAATAACCTATATTTCCTTCCAATAATATTATCTATTTGTCAAGAGACTGAATTGGCCTTTTAGTGGGGGAAACAATATTGCCTTACAATTAAGTGTGTGTATGTGTGTTTCATCTGGTACCAAATGCTATTTAAAAACAGATAGCTGTAGAATAGTGTTGCAAAGTCTTTTGCTGGATTTATAGCAAAACACACACACACATATATACAAACTTAAACAGGTTTGAGAGTCTACACACTTTTAAACCACAGTCATATAAATGTATACTCAGAAGTAAGCCCCATTAAGTTCAGAGGGGCATATTCCCAGGTAACTGTGAATAGGATTGCAGCCTTCGGTTTGGGTGTAAATGCTGCTGAAGCCTGGAATATTTCTTTCCGGATCAAATGCACAGGAGTATATTTTACGTTTATGAAGACCCATTACATTTAACACCTTTGCTCTTTCGTCTTGCATCAGGCCATAGCAACTTCCGAAAGTATGCAGCATATATAAACCCACAAAGTGTAGAATAGCATATATAAAACACACTTTGTCTTTTAAAATATGACCAGTTCTTTCTCCTGAACCTTAGGCACCTTGGTTTTAAAGTGCACCAGCAGTCAAAATCTTAAGCCTTTCTGTGAATTGATTGTGTTGTTGTTGTTGTTGCTACAGTGTTGTTGTTATACCTCCCCACCTCCTGCAAAAAAAAAGGGAGAACAACAAAAATCCAGGATAAGATTATGGTATAAAATCTAGGTAGCCTAATTCACTGCTTTTTGTTTTACTGGGATTGCTTGCCTGAGCCTATGAGAGTTTACGCGGAAGGGAAGCCTTGAGTTCAATAGGCCTTACTTGCAGGAGTAAGTGGGATCAGAAGGCAGGTTTCATTTTGCAAGCTGGGGGTTCCAGAGTGAAGGCCTTGGCTAAGTGCTAGAGCATCTGCATTGCATGTAAAAGATCTCGGGTTCAACTATTGGCCTCCCCAGATAGGGATGGGAGAGTTTCCTACCTGAAACTCTGGAGAGCTGCTGCCCGTCAGTGTGGACAATACTGAGCTAAATGGATCGAGGCTGCTTTTTTTGCTCCTTTGTTATAGGACTGCAGCCTGGCCGCCTTTTCCATTACCACCACCCTTTTAACTTGCCTCCAAATGTGATTTTCTACATAAATATAAATATCAATTGGGAAGAGGAAAAGGGTGATTTTTTTTTAAAAAAAACAACCCTACTATATATATTAAAAAAAGAGTAAATTTGCCAAATATATTTGTTTTGTTTGTTGCCTGGATTTTAACCGCCTCTTCTTTCTCTCTCCCCCCTGCTTTTCTCTGAAATATAGACCATCCTTAATTCGATGCATAAATATCAACCGAGATTCCATATAGTTCGGGCCAATGACATTCTCAAGTTACCCTACAGCACTTTTCGAACTTACGTGTTTCCCGAAACGGACTTCATAGCAGTGACTGCTTATCAAAACGACAAGGTAAGAGACACAGATAGACTGCCATTGCATCTGGAGGTTTTATTTTGCTAGCATTCTGAATAGACTTGCCTTCCATTAATTTGTTCCCCCTCCCATTCTTTTAAAGTCAAAATAATTCACGACATGTTCCTTTGCCGCCACCACCTTCCGGACCCCATTCGGACCCTTACAATTTATGGCGATCCAGTTATTGCTTCATGATCTGAAGCTGGAGAGCAGGGATTAAATTTCCTCTTAGCCTCATAGCTAGTGAGCTGAGTGAACTTGGAGCAATCTCTATCAACCTCAAAGTCTACCACACAGGGACAATAGCACGTGTGGGGCAGGGAGGGAAGAATCACATATGTCAGTCACATTTCCCCAGAGAAAAAGCTGGGTTTAAAACTCCATTGATGCATTCAATTATTCAGCAGATGCACAAGCTTAAAAAAGAAGACGACAGCTCTCTGCCCTCTAGGAGCTTACAGTTCAAATTCACATGAATTATAAAGATAACGCACCCCCCCTGCTTTCCATACGTTAATTTATTTCTCCTTTATACCTTCCAACTCTACAATTCTATGATTCTGTGTTTGAAACATTGCACTAATTCACTAAGTGGCTAATAAGATTGTAGGATTACACATTTCTTCTTTTTTGGGTGGGAGTGGGGGCAGGGGGAATAACTGGTCCAAAACAAAGGAGGAAATGTTGCAACTCCCATATCTCTTCCGTACGTGCCTTGATAGGTCCCATTTTTTAAGTCAAAGAATTACATAGCCACACATTACTCTGATGGTGATATTCCACCTTTCTCACCACCCGTCCAAAAAGGAGGCCCCATTGCAACCTGTAGGACCTACTCCTGAGTAAACACACATAGGATCTGATGTCAGGGCAGATGTGCACAGCCTGATCCCACTTGCGTTTACTTGGAAGGAAGCCCAGTTGCGTTCCTCAAGGTTTCCTCACAGGAAAATGCGTAGGCTTTGCAGCTAAGCATTGCATCTTTAGTCTACATATATGTGGGGTGGGGGTTGTATGTGGAGGGGGGGGCGAGACTCTCTCTCTCTGTGCAGTCTCTTCTTAAGCCACTTCAGTTCCTCAGTCAGCTTCTCAAACTGCAGTTCTGAAACCGAATCGCAGAAACTAGATTTAGGAATGTCCCTTAAACTGTGTCAGAGCACTGGCTCCTTTTTCTAAGTACCATCTCCACAGTTTCAGGTAGGCGGACAAGTCCAGGCCTACCTGGACAGCCTTTCTGCATGAAAAGCAGATGCTCCATCCCTGAGCCAGGGCCCTAGCAGGGAACAAGCAAACAGGCCCATTTCTGCTTAAGTGGTTTTGGTGTCTTTATTCGGAATGGAGGCGAGGACAGCAGTTCTTGTCCCGAGATAGAGCTTCTTCTTCTTCCCGCCTCTCACTTCCCAGCTCAGCCCCTTGCTAGAGAGAGCCTGGGCCTGTTATTTCGCCTCAGGTCGCTCTCCTCGATGGGGGCCTGCTTTTGAGCAATCGTTAATCGATTACGAACTTTGCCATAAACTTTACGAGGCAAACAGGCCCACCAGGGTTCTCTGTGCTGGCTGTCAATTAATCCTGCAAGGCAGTGGGTGGGACCAGCTGTGTGTGTGTGTGTGTGTGTGTGTGTGTGTGTGTGAGAGAGAGAGAGAGAGAGAGAGAGAGAGAGAGAGAGAGAGGAAGAGAGGGAGAGCCGGAGAAATAAAAAAACGCCTAGCATTTGATGTTTAGAGGTATAGCAGATGTCAGGCTTGCGGGATCTACTTTGTGTTTTTATTACAAGCCTGAGATCCACCGTCCAGAGCCGGGTTGAGAAAGGAAAGCGCTTGAAAGTTAAATAATTCCGAGCCAAGGACATTTGTTTTATGTACTAGAGCTAATGGTCCTCCCATACAATAATGTGTTCCTGGTTAAACTCCCCAGGCAGCTCTCTCCCACCTAGGAACATAGGAGCTGCCTTATAGTGAATCAAACCCCTGGACCCTGTAGCTCAGTGACTGGCAATGGCTTTCCAGGATTTCAAGGAGGAAGCCTCTCGTAGCCTTACCTGAAGATGCCATTGGGGAATGAACCTACCACTGACCCACAGCCCTTTCCCTTCATTTTAGGAATATAATTTAGGCTGGGAGCAGGGCAGTCTGAAATCTTCATTGATCTGTTTCAAAACCACCCTGAGGTTTGCATGTAGTTCCTCACCTACCTCACAACATTTACCTCACTGCAGGGATGATGTCTCTGCCAATGGTCTCTGCATGGAAAAAAAAAACCCACCACATAAACTTAAACAGAGGGAAGGGGTCAGGTTACGTTAACATGCGCAGCTAAAGGTTAAACCATGGTTAGGCAAACTAAGGCCCCGGGGGCCGGATCTGGCCCAATCGCCTTCTAAATCCGACCCACGGATGGTCTGGGAATCAGCGTGTTTTTAGATGAGTAGAATGTGTCCTTTTATTTAAAATGCATCTCTGGGTTATTTGTGGGGCCTGCCTGGTGTTTTTACATGAGTAGAATGTGTGCTTTTATTTAAAATGTATCTCTGGGTTATTTGTGGGGCATAGGAATTCGTTCATTCCCCCCTCCCCCCCAAAAAAATACAGTCCGGCCCCCCAAAAAGTCTGAGAGACAGTGGACCGGCCCCCTGCTGAAAAAGTTTGCTGACCCCTGGGTTAAACCCCCAAAGTTCCCTTTATGATGAGCAACCAAAATGGTGCGAAGCAGCGAACAAGCTTTGGAGTCCACCAGAGCTCTTCATCAGAGGGATATTAAACAAAGGGGGGGCCACACGAGGGGCAAAATGATTGCTGTTAAAGCAAATGGAGGAGGGAGCATGTTTGTTGGGCAAGAGCTTCACCTCACCCATAATTGCACAACCTTAATTTGCTGGTGTGCAAATGACTCCCACCCCAAAACTGCAAAAATAGCAAGGTAGGACAGGGGCAAAGACTCACTGCCAGAAACCCTGGAGGAAGAGCTGCTGCCAGTCAGGGTAGACAAGACTGAAGAGATGTGGACTCAGTTGTTCTGCCTCAGTTTCCCATACTGCAGATGCGGTGATTGTGCCCCTTACCTCAAAGTAAATTATTATTGAAATGGATAGGGCTTAATATCAGGACAGAGGAAAGTTGCTGAACGATCTTCTCAGACCTTCCCTGAGTCCTAGAAAGATGGATTTCTGGTTGGCGTTGCTGCTTGGAGTCCTGGCTGAAGCATATAACATGTAAATCTAAGGAGCACTTTGGAAGGGTGGAGACTCAGGCTGGAGAAAGGGGGAGAAACAGATCAATGCAAATGGAACATGGGGCTGGAGCGCCTTTCCTCTGAGGAAAAATGAGGGGTGCATGGAGATAATCCCCAGACTCTAGATTCAAATATCACGTGCCCCCACAGGACAGGGAACCTGTAGCATTCCAGATGTTTGTGGGCTCCAGCTCCCATTATCCCCTGACCATTGGTCATGCTGGCAGCAGGGCCTGATGGGGGCTGGAGTCCACCAGAATATGCAAATATTCCCCATTCCTGGCCTTGAGAACATTTTTTTTGTATTACTACTTCTGTGGCCTTTCCCGTGGTGGCTCCATGCTTGTGAAATGCTCTCCCCGGGGAAGCTTGCCTGGTGCCCTCATTGCATATCTTTAGGTACCAGGAAAAAATATGTTCCTTTTTAACCAGGAGCTTGGCTTTTAAATATCTACAGCCTTTGGCACAGTTGGGATGGTGTGTGTGGGTGGGTGTGTAAAGCACACTAGTTTTAATGTATGGATGTGTTTTTTTGCTAAAAAATATTGTAAGTCGCTTTGAGTTGCTATGGCAAAAAGATGACTAATAAATTTAATAAATAATAATAAAAAAAATTAGAGGAGAAAGAAAGAAAGAAAGAAAGAAAGAAAGAAAGAAAGAAAGAAAGAAAGAAAGAAAGAAAGAAAGAAAGAAAATAATGGAAATAATGGAAAAATAAGATGGGCGTCTGATCCGGCAATTTTTCTGGGATGTGTGTGTGTGTGTGTGTGTGTGTGTGTGTGTGTAGGGATCTAAAAGTAATCAGTAGGCTAATATATAAAAATGTAAACAATAATCTCCTGTGAAACGGTGGAAAGAGTGAGAGATGTCTGTGTGTGTATCGGGAGGGGAAAATACAAGAAAATTGCGCATCCATTTTTAAAATGCGGTATCTGCGGGACATATTACCAAGCCATGAATAATTGAGGGGTCTCCTGTAGCCAGTCGCCAGAGCCCATAAAAAAAAATACTCCTGGCGTGCGCTCCTTTCCCCGAGACCAGATAAGAATAGCGTTTAAACAGCCTGGCCGTGTTTTCGTCGCCACCTTCCCTCTTGGGGGCCGTGAGAAACTGGGGCCGGGGAGCCGAGCAGCTTCCTATCATTAAACCCCGATGAATAATTCAGGCAAAACCTCAACATCGTTTTTAATAAAGCCTGCGGTGTGTTTTAAACCGGAGGGGATTCGGAGCTGATCTATAAAAGTGAGCGGATGAGATGCTTTCTGGGTTGAATTGGAAAGGGGGAGTTTGTGTGCATGTGGTTTTGTTTTGGGGGTTTTTTTTGGGGGGGGTGCAGACGCAACTAAAAACTGATTATCCAGAATCAGGGAGGGGGACTCTGTGTCCCTCCAGATGCTGAACTACAACTCCCATCATCCACTGGCTATGGATGATGGGAGTTGTAGTCCAAGGACAGTTGGAGCTCCCCCCCCCCGATTTTCCTATCCATGGCTACTCTGGAGTAGTGACTTTCAGACCCTCCAAGTGTCCCTATTTACTTCTGCGAGAGCTTGGCTAGCATTGCGCTATGAAGCTGCCACGGCATGCAAGCGGTTACTTGGAAGTAAACCCCACTGAATTTTACGGGGTTGGCTTTTTAGTAAAGGAACAAGATGGGAGTTCTGGCACAAAGGATATGGAGATGTTTTCCATTTCCCCTCCCCTCTCTCCCTCATCCCGATTTATTCCAAGTGCTTTTAAATTACTAATATCTGGAGGAATTGTCAGAGTGCTTTTGGTTATTGTTTTTAAAATCCGACTTCCAAATTTTCTTCCCTTAAACGGAGGGGGAGGGATATAAAGTGTACCGTATTAAGAATGGGTGTCCGACACCTAGCACCGCGGGGAGGGCGGAGAAAGCAGGGTGGCCAGGGAATTCCCAGGAGCTAAAGTGACACAGCTTTGGTTGGGGAGGGGAGAGTGTCCATCAGGTGCCATGCTTGAATTAAAAAAGGTTTGTCCTTTAATTTTTCAGATCACCCAACTGAAAATCGATAACAACCCCTTTGCAAAAGGATTTCGAGATACCGGGAATGGCAGGAGAGAAAAAAGGTATGTATGAAAAGTAATCAAATCTGGGGATTTTTTAAAAAAGCAGAACACCCACCCACTCCTTCTTGTTCCTCCTCCTCCTCCTCCAACTCTCCTCTTAGGTGTTGATCTGCAGATGTTTTGGAACACCCTTAACTCCTGACCATTCATTGGTCATGCTGGCTGCAACTTCTGTAGGGCACCAAGTTTGCCTGCCTTTGAGTTGCCTTTCATGGCTGCAGCCTGAAAAGCCCTTGCTGGAAAGCAACCCCACTAAGCACACTGGACTTACTTCCAAGCAAACACCTGTGGGATTGTGACCTGCACCTTAATCGACAAATGTTTACATGATGGTTATTAATAGCAGTAGCAGTAGCATTTTATGTGTTGTTCCACCAGCGTGCCCATTTATCGATTACCATTGCTACTACTGTTATTAAATAATAATTGATCAAAGCCACAATAATAATCAGAATATTATTAATAACCATACTAATAAAAACCGCACCATCAGTATGCTCGTTGTTACACTGATGGTCCAGTTAACAGAAACAACCATTAATAAACACAGGCGCATTGATGGTGCAACAATGAATGGGTGTGTTTTTAAAAAAAAATATATTATTACAGTATTATTGTTAGTGCCATCAGCATTCCTGCCACTTCTCAGAGCCCAGGTCTCTGCCCAAAAAGCGTAATAATCTAAAACGTGGCCCAGGGAAAGTAGAGGCAGGGTTAATCAGGGCAGAAATATGTGGCTGTCTCAGTTCCACGGGTTTAGGTTTGGTTACAGGTAACGTCGCCTAGACACCCCAACTCTTACACGGGAAGACACCCGAAGACACCAAAACCTGCATATATATATATATATATATATATATATATATATATATATATCTGCAGTTACCAGTGAATAGCCAATGATCCCTTTCTCCGGCTGTTCCTCTCGAAACCGAAAAGGCAGAGACAGAGAAGGAGTCTCTCGGCACCTACCTCGCTGACCATCTGTTTCAAACTTAAGACTAAAGCCTGCTTTTTGTCACTGAAAGGAAACAGCTCACTCTCCCCTCTTTGCGGATGTATGAAGATCAGTGCAAGGCAGACCGGGATGGGGGCGAATCGGATGCTTCTTCATGTGAACCGGCCCCCGTTCGGGAGTCACTCCACTCCCCGTTGGGCACAACTCCCAGTCCCCTGAGGCTCCACCGGAACAGCAGAGGTAAAACGTTTCTGAATACCTCACTCCAAAAAATAATAATATTGAGTGGGAACCATAGTTTGCTCAGGGTGCTAGGAGCTGTTGTTCTGCCGGGGGGAACTACAGTTCCCAGGATTGTTCTTTTTTGGGGGAGAAGCAATGTGCTTTAAATGTGTGGTGTGGTCCTGTTGAACTTCGTGGGGGCTCTTTTTCCCTTCTGAAACTGCAAAAGACTTTGTTGTTGCTTTCTGTGGGCTGATCCTAGGCATGATTTACTCAGAAGTAAATCCCGCTGGCTTCAATGGGGCTTCCCCCAAATGATCCCACATAAAGAGCTCCTGGCCTTTTCAAAGTGCTATATTTTTCTCCAGGTTGGATGCAATGAGAAGTTTACTTCTGAGTAAACAGGTGCAGGACTGGAAGGCATGCCCTTGTGTCCATGGGGTTGTATCTATTGATTAACAACAAAATTAATATTTTCCCCTTGAGCGAGTTCAAAGCACTTAACACATCTTTTCACAACAGGCTTGTAAGACTGCCAGTGTGAATATCATTCCCACATTGCTGAGTGGGGTTAGGGCAGCTATATTACCTTCTTGTACTTGCAATCCGAAAGATCGAATGATTTTTCTTTTAATCAGCAACAGAACTGGGGGTTCAGATCGCACTGAGCAATGCCTCATATTAACCAGCACATACATGGGTGTGCGTTAATTCAGCACCAAGCCGTGCCAAGGCCTTGAAAATCTACCTGTCTTAGCGTCAGGCATGCTCAGAGGAGACCCATTGAAATGAATGGACAGGATTCATTTTCAGCTGGATACAAACCAGTGGCTCTGGTTTACTACACCTCAGGAAAGTGTGCTTAGAATTGCAGTGTGGAATAGGCACCTGAAATAACATTCCCTAGGGCTAAACCCTTGAAACCTATGTAGGATTTGGTGAGATTCCTGCATCACAGGGGGTTGGGCTAGATGACCCTTGGAGTCCCTTCCAACCCTACAATTCTGTGATAATTTAGGAACACAGGAAGGTGCATATTGAAATCTAATTGGAATCATCTATCAATATTTTATACCCAGGAATATATTTCCCTGGGGGTAAACCTCATTTGAACAGAGTATGGCATTGCCCTGCCCCTTGCCAACCAATCTAATCTAAGATATAAATCCTAAAGTGAGGAGTTTCTTATCAAGATTGCTGAGCTTAATTTAAGAACCAGAGTGGTTTTATTTTTATTTTTGGATTTTATTTCTGTCGAAAGAAAGAGTCTGCTTCGATGGGCTTCTCATCAACTCAACTCTCTTTCCTCACTCCCAGCCAATAAAAATATTAGCTTAGAAAGAAAATTGGAGAGCTTTCAAAGCGGAGAGGAAGAAAAGAAGAAAAACATCATTACATTTTTAGTGATTTAGCTTGCAATCCCCCCCCCCCCCCCGTTTTACAACCTGTAAATCAAATTTGCAAAATAGAACACACTGGATTTAAAAGGCAAGAGACTCAACAACACAATCCTTTACCTGTCTACTCAGAAGTAACTCCCGCAGAGTTAAATGGGGCATGCGTTCAGGGAAGTAAATTTAGGATTTCGCTGCCTCAGACTTCAAGATTCAGATAAATATTTTTTGTTGCGGATTTGCAGCCTGATCACAACGACGAATAAGAAGTATTTTCCTTTGTTGCCTGCATAATATGCATGCATATTTAGAAGTATTTTTCATGGATAACACGGCACTTTCCGAGTAAACATCATTTAGGTTCAGGATTAGCCCCATTGAATCTGGTGGTTCGGTGTATTTCCAGTTCCATAAACAGATACAGGATGTTTTTATATATTTTCCCTCTTCAGTGCATCTTACTCGCTTGCTCTCCACTCCCAGCAACAGATACGATCCTTCTGACATCTTATTTTTCTTCCAATTACCCATTTCAACAAGGGCAATTTCCCCCATCAAAACAGATCGAATTTCTCTTCCAGTTGGGAGAAGGAAAGAGGGTGAGGAGAAGGCACCCCTTCACTGTTTGTTTGTGCAAAATTGTGGATTTTAAATAAAGTGGAGTAAGAAACCTTTTCCCCCTCCTTTTTTTACGTAGCACGATAAGTGGATCTCTCCAGGTATTGACATGATTGAAACGACCAGTTTTATTATGCCTACGCAATGGAGAGCGAGCGCTAGATATACACAGTATATATAATTTATCCCCATCGCTTTGCTGGCGAGAATGGTCAGTCGCTGGGGTGAATGACCCTGTTCTCTATCGCCCCCTGGCAGCGGCTCTAAGCACACTTAATTTCCTTCTTCACTTGTATATATTTCTCCACTCCTTTGGGGGTTGGTTTTTGGGGTTTTTTGCAGTCTCCTGCAGCGACCTCAAATTGGAAGGTCAATCAGCTGCGCTGCTAGTTGATCGTTTACTACAGAGCAGAAGAGTGTTCGTTGCATCAGTCCAAAGACCATAGCAGAATGATGGCTATCTAAAAAGAATTGAATAAACAAATAGGAATCCCCATCTCAATATGGATTTCCCTTCCTGTTATATATGTTGTAAGGTCTCTGTCTCTCACAGTCCATTCCATTTTAAACTGACTTGGGCTGTCATCCTATGCTCCAAGGATGAGGAACTGCTGGGTGTCAAATGCAGCCCTGTCTCCCTCAGGTTGTGGAGTTGGACCAAAGAGAGGGTCTGGGGGCCATATTTGACCCGCAGGGTGGAAGCTCCCCAACCCCTGATTTATTTCATTGTAAGTGGTTTCTTGTAGGGACGCGGGTGGCACTGTAGGTTAAACCACAGAGCCTAGGACTTGCCAATCAGAAGGTCGGCGGTTTGAATCCCTGCGACGGGCTTGGTCCCTGCTCCTGCCAACCTAGCAGTTCTAAAGCACATCAAAGTGCAAGTAGATAAATAGGTACCACTCCGGCGGGAATGTAAACGGCGTTTCTGTGCGCTGCTCTGGTTCGCCAGAAGCTGTACGCCGGCTCCCTCGGCCAGTAAAGCGAGATGAGCGCCACAACCCCAGAGTCGGCCATGACTGGACCTAATGGTCAGGGGTCCCTTTACCTTTACCTAAGTGCTTTCTTACTTCTTTGAATACAACAACAACATCCCCTTGCTAGAGATTTGGTTAATGTGCACTTCTGTTTGACAACTCATAGACAAAGGGAACTTCGAGATGACCCCGTTTATGGAGTATCCATCTCGATTTGTTTGCAGAGAAATGAGACAATGCCTGCTATTTAATGAGGGTTCATTCTGATTTGTTCACAGGGAGGTTAGACAGAACATTGCATTCGTCACACACTTTCCACTGCATTCCCCTCCCCATCACTTTCCTTCTTGCAAAAGAAAAAGGCTGATCTGTTGGGGGAGGAGGTTTACTGTGTAAGACCCTCCAAATGCGCAATCTGAATTTGACATTAGAAAGTTGGGGACTTTTTTAGTTTGGAGAAAAGTCGAGCAAGAGGTGACTTGATAGCAGTTTATAAAATTATATATGTCATGGGGAAAGTGGATAGAGAAAGGTTTTCTTTCTCTCTCTCTCAACACTTGAAATCATGGAAATCCAATTTAGCTGGATGTTGGAAGATTCCGGACAGATAAAGAAAGTCCCTCTTCATGCAGCGCAGAGTTAAACTACAGAACAGGAGGCAGTCGTGGCCACCAACTAGGATGGCGTTAAAAGAAGATTATACGGGTTCCTAGAGGTTGAGGCTCTCTTTGGCTACTAGCCCTGATGACTATGTTCTGCCTCCACTGTCAGAAGCAGCAATGCTTCTGAATAATATCAGCTGCTGGAAACTGCAGCGGGGGAGAGCACAGGTCATGCTTGAAGGTGGGGCTACCTTTGAAGGTGACCCGGAAACTACAGTTAATCCAGAATACGGCAGCTAGACTGGTTATTGGGATATAACACGGGTCTTGAAAGACGTTTCCCAATACATTTCCGAGCACAACTCAAAGTGTTGGTGCTGACCTTGAAAGCCCTAAACGGCCCCAGCCCAGTATACCTGAAGGAGCGTCTCCACCCCCATCGTTCTGCCCGGACACTGAGGTCCAGCGCTGAGGGCCTTCTGGCAGTTCCCTTACTGCGAGAAGCTAAGTTACAGGGAACCAGGCAGAGGGCCTTCTCGGTAGTGGCACCCGCCCTGTGGAACGCCCTCCCACCAGATGTCAAAGAGAAAAACTACTACCAGACTTTTAGAAGACATCTGAAGGCAGCCCTGTTTAGGGAAGCTTTTTAATGTTTGATGCATTACTGTATTTTAATATTTTGTTGGAAGCCGCCCAGAGTGGCTGGGGAAGCCCAGCCAGATGGACGGGGTATAAATAAATTATTATTATTATTATTATTTTATTCCCGGAGGTGGCCACTGTGAGAACAGGATTCTGGTCTAGCTGGGCCATTGGCCTGATCCTGCAGGCTCCTGTGATTGAATCTTGCAAGCAACCAAAGGTGTAAAAAACAACAACCCAACAGCACAAGAGCCCTATTTTAATTTTATTTCCCCTCTCCTTTTGCAGAAGACAAGGGCAGCGACCAAGAGCTGGAGAAGCTCCCCGAAGGGAAGAGAACAAGCCCTGACCCTGGGAACTGCAGCCCCCATAGCAGCCCCCGTTTGCAAGGCGGCGAAGAGCGGAGTAAAGAGAGAGCCGGCAAAGCCAGCGATCTCTCCAAAGAGAGCACCGCCGAAGGGGGCATTTTCAGCCCCCTGGGCTTGGAGAAAGACAAGGTTGAGGGGCGCAGGAAAGAGCCACCCCAGCCGTCTCAGCAGCAGCAGCAGCAGCAGGAAGGATCCAAGAAAGAGGCTCCGGATTGCACCACCCTGGGAGGCAGCAAGGAGTCCTTTGCCCCGCTGATGGTGCAGACAGACAGCCCTCCGCACCTGAGCGCCGGGCACCTGCAAAGCCTGGCGCTCTCGGGGCTCCACGGCCAGCAGTTCTTCAACCCCCTGAGCACCGGCCAGCCCTTCTTCATCCACCCGGGACAATTTGCCATGGCTCCCGGGGCCTTCTCTGCCATGGGCATGGGGCACCTGCTGGCCTCAGTGGCAGGCGGAGGGAGCCTGGAGAACGGAGGTCTTTCTGCCTCGCAAGGGGCAGCTGGCACGGCCACCCCCTTCCCTTTCCACCTCTCCCAGCACATGTTGGCTTCTCAGGTAAGGCGGCAAGGTGCGGGGAGCTGTTTTGGGAGGGGGAAATGGTGCTGCGGTGTAATAACCTGGGCAGCCTGGTACCCAAGTAGATGATTGTGCTTTGCCTATAGGAGGCCCCAGGTTCACTCCGCACTGTCAGCTGCTGTGGCAACCAGGTAGCAGGTGATGGGAAAGACTGGAGAGTCACTGCCAGCCAGAGAAGGCAGTGTTGGACTGGATGGCCAGACAGCCATACCTGCTATGAGGCAGGTTCCTATGTTTCTACAGTCCTTTTCTAGGGCAGCATGGCTAAGCGTGAAGGCCACAATCCTAGGCAAGCCCCTTTGAACTCAAGCAATGGATTTACTCCTGAGTAAACATGCACGAGGACAGGCTGCACCAAGGCTCAGTTTGTGAACTAGGGAAATCTCTGCAGTTCAAATCCGGCCCTTTGCCAGCCCTCCTGACTTGGTATTCACTCCTGCATCTGCAAAATGGGTATAATGAATGACCATATGCAGTGGTTGTAAAGGCCTTTGGCAGGATGCTGGGCCAGATGGGCCTTTGGCCTGATCCAGCAGGGCTCTTCTTAAGGTCCATAGGAATGAATGAGCATATGTAGGCAAATGAGCTTTCTCTGTGCCATCCTTGCTGCCACCTACGTATACATCGTTTCTGTGCAGGATATGAGAGCTTTTGAGAGTTTGGTCCAGGCAACCCGCATGCTGACGCAGGAATTCCAAGGCGGTCTGTTGCATGAGCTTTTACTGGAGTCAGCTGTGGAAGCTGATCCTTTAGGGCAAAGGGGGAACTGCCACACCAACCTCAACCTGCCTTTTGCCAGCTCCCACTTGCCTGCTTTCTTATTTACAACCAGACCAGGAGGTGACCCTGCCTGACATCTCCCTCCTTTTTGCCTTCTGTGGAACTCAGCCGGGTGGTGGATGGAGACAAAACTATAATTAAGTTGGCCACACTCTTCATTTGCTCTGGTTCCACCTACTGTGTTGACTCCTTATGTTCTGCCCCACCTCTTCCAGTGGGTACCAGCCACTGCAGCGGGTCAGGAAATTCTTCCTAACGTTCATCCCCAATCCATTTAATTTTCATTTGGTTCCATTGGCTTTTTCCCTACCCTCTGGAACAACAGGAAACATGCTTGTTCCATCACCCACATGACACCCCTTTAAATACCTGAAGACAGCTATCATAATCACCTCTTAATAATCTCTGGGCTAAAGACACCCAGTGCCTTCGACCATTCCTCATCTGGCTTGATCGCCGCCATTACTGGTCTCATTAAGGAGCCTCGGATAAGCCTCTGAGGGAGTTATTGGGACTTCAGTACACAACTGTTGCCATTAGGGTGCCCCCCTTGTTTGGGGGACTTTCCTAGAAGCACAAGACTGGGACATCATAGGAACATAGAAGCTATGGCTTTTCCCTGGCAGGAGCTGAAACAAGGCTGTGTGTTGGGCAGGGAGGGTGTGCCTGCTTTTGTAATGCTCTTTGCTTACGGGAAGAAGAAAAAAAGACGTTTTAGGAAATAAGTGCCTTGTGGCTCTAACTAAGAGGTGTTTTATCTATCCGTTTGGGTTTGATTTGAAAATCAGAAGGTTTTTTGTTTTTGTTTTGTCCAGAATGCATTTAATTGCATCCGGACTGGGTGGTGCTGGGTGCTGCTCTGTTGAGACTGCTGGGGAAGAAGGCAGTAAGATGGTCAGCCGAATAAGTCAGAGCCAACTACAGGCAAGACCCGCTCCCTGACTGGTAACAGGCCGGAGAGGGCGGGCTGAGGTCAGGCTGCGATTGGTGGAGCAGTGGCCCATTTGCCCTACTGGGTATATTACACTGCAGTGTTAAAACACGAGAGGGGATAAGGCTTTTGCCAGAAGGTGAACCTGCCAGTGCTGGGATGCGCTTCAGTAATTCTGGCTTGTCACCTGCTCTGCACCTGGTCACCTGTGGCATATAGATTTTTCTGCTAGCCGTAGTCAGGGGGCCTTTTGTAAACTAGAAGATGACGAGTTGCTGTGGGTTTTTTTATGTGCAGCAACGTGCAGACAGGTAGGGTCAAGAACATAAGCCCTGCAGTTGGGTCAGGCCAAAGGAGGACCCATCAAGCATCTCTTTCTCAGTGGCCAACCAGTTGCCTCTTCCAGGAACCTCACTGAGCACCGCAGTGGCTCCCCCTACTTTGATTTCCCAGCAGCCGGTCTTCAGAGGCATCTGAGATTGGAGGCAGCCCATAGTCATCGTGGCTGGTAGCCATCAACAGGCTTCTCCTCCAGGAATTCCTCAAAGCTGGTGGTCACCACTGGATCTTGTGGGAGCACATGCCAGAGTTCTAACTAGGCGCTGTGTTAGTCATGTTACTTTTGTTGGCTTGCAAAGGCTGAAGGCTGGTGTGCATATCTGGGGCCTTTGCCATTCTCAGCTGCGGTCGAGGTTGATCCTATTGGTCCTTGATCTGCCATCTGGCCTAGCCTCCAGCTGACTCAGATCTAGAACCCATATTAGCCTCTGCATGTGGCACACTTCATTTTTAGTTTATTTTTGCAATGTGAGTATTTATTTCCGCTTCTCTCTCACCCTCCTCTTATATTCTCGCCACCATTCGTACTCTTATCTGCCCCACTCTCTCTCTCTCTACATAATAATTAAACAGAAAAGGAAATAGCAGACCCACTTTGGCTTCCTCCACACCCCGTTTTTCAGAACCTGGTGGTTCTCAAAGGTGCACAAATTCAGGCCTGGGGAGCCCTCCAGGCTACTCTGCCTGGCCCTCAGGACTCTCCCTAGGCCACACCCTCTTTCTCTCTAAGCCATACCTTCTTCCCCAAGCCACACCCTCTCACCGACCCTGCTTTGCATCCTGAGGTGTTTTTGCCAGACTGAAACGTGTCCTTGAACTCATGCCTCTTGCTAGTGGGGCTGAAGGATAGAGAGATCGGGTGTGTGAATGTGGGTACATGTGCAGATAGTTTCCTACTTTACAAAGGTAAAATTCAAACTGTTGACTCATGTGGCCGTCAGAAGACTGCCCCAAAGGAACAAGGGCCCTGGGCTGGAACAGTTGCCCCAGTCTAACAGCACTGGCATGCTCAGAATAATTGGGGATTTTGACCGCAGTTCCGAAAAAGGTAGCAATTGCACTCATCTTTAGGAGGACAGGAAGCGGAAGTATAACAAGGCAGACCATTGGTTCCTCTCATTTAGTTTTGTCTTGTTTGCTTGTGCTAGTTTAGTATCCAGAATGGCTACCAGGATACTATTCCTTCTATTTCCAATGTTTGGGTTGTGAGTGCCGCTGCATATAGAGTCAAAGTGGAAACCCCCCCCCCCACACACACACCAGAAGGCACAGGGAAGCCTCAAGGCCTGCAGAATTGCAAAAATATTGGGGGGCGGGGAATAATGATGGATGAACCCAATGAGGACTGAGCATGGTCAGCAGCCACAGAATGCAGAATGAGTGCTGGTGGGGCACTAGAAAGCTGGGGGCGGGGAGAAGGCGGAATGGAGTGTGGTACAGAAGGGAATGACTGGCTGACTAGAACACTGAAAAAGTGCACTCCACACTATCATTTTTGCTGCAAGTCCCACTTGAAAACATGCAATCTGTTCTGACATGCCTGCTGTTTATATGATGGAGGGTGCCCCATTTCGAGAACGTGATTTCAGAATTGCATGTGTGAATTCCCCCTATGCATATCCCTAAAAAAACCCAACAACAACAGAGCTGTCAACTGATTTGAAGAATTGTTAAATGAGCTTTCAGCCAGTTGATTTTATTAAAATAAATTTGCACACTAACCACGATTAACATCTAAGATAAAAGGGACCTATCGTGGTTAGTGTGCAAATTTATTTAGATAAAACCAACTGGCTGAAAGCTCATTTAACAATTTAATCAACAAAAGTCTCCACTAAATGTTATAAACAAGGGCCATTATATTGCTGTATCAGATTGGAACCAACCTGAGATAACTCAGATGTATTCCCTCCTAACTCATGAATAGACCGAACCTTGCAGAACCCATCTGAAAATTGTATTTATTTATATAGAAAAAAAATATAAACTGCTTACGTTGAACTCCTTGCCTGTTGATATCAGGCAGGCAAGTTCACTGCACTCTTTTCAGCACCTACTAAAAACAGGACTGATGCAGATATTTAGAAAGCTGACGAGAGTTTTCATATGTTTTTAGTTTATTGTCGATATATTTTGGGGGGAAAGTTTTAAATTATTGTTAATTCCTCTTATTGATGGTTTTATTGTTCTACTTTTTTTTGTAAACTGAAAACTGACAAAATGCTTCTATTAGTGAAAATAATGTACAAAAATGCATTCATATTAGAGGAAATAGCTTGCACGAATGTGTACCTTGGGCACACAAATTAGGTAAATTTTACACAAAAAAGGTGCATGAAATTTTGTTGCGGCCATTGAACTACATTGCAAGCCTTTAGAGAATTTGGCAGATTTTTAAGATTAGCTGCGGCTCAGTTAGGAAGCACAAGTTAAGGATGGTTGCCATTATTCTCCAGATTTGGCAACACGGTTTACCAGCCAAAGAAATACACATGTGCATGCAAGTGGGGTATATATGGGAAAGTGGAAGCAAAAGTGGTGCATGGAAATAGGGGAATTACTCTCAAAACTACATATATTAATAACAACAGAAATGCGTCTCTTAGGCAGAACACTCTTGACAACTTCATGCAGGCGTCTTGTTGATTTTCAATGCACTCTGAATGGGGTAATCTGAAAAAAAATGAGAAGACTGAGAGGAACTGAATTTTACAGATTCAGTCATCCTCAGCTGGACTTACAGAAAGAACTTTAGCTCAGTGGTAGAGCATCCGTTCTGCATGCAGAATGTCCCAGGTACAATCCCCTAGCATTTCTGGGTAGGTCTGGGGTTAAAAGGTTCCCTCTCTGAAACCCTGGAGAGATGCTGCCAGCCAGTGTAGACAATACTGTTGGCCTGACTTTATCTATCCAAAGCAAGTTCCTTGTTGTTGTTTTTTAAACCTCTTTTTCGATATTAGTTGGTTAATCAAGGCATTTATTTATTTATTCATTCATTCATCCTTTCTGCATAAATTTTTAAGCCTGCTTTATCTGCTGGCGGATCTAGTTGTGCTTTTAATCATACTGAGTCACTGCAACTCAAAGTGCATTTAGGCAGCCTTTAGTATCTAGGCAGGAGATTTTCCTGGATCGGGGCGGAAGGGAAGTTGTACTATGTCATTTAGACAAAAGGTGGGGGAACCCAAGCTGGACCCATCATGTTTCTAGTCTTTATCTGTTCAGGTTAATGCAAGCTTTCTTTCCCAGACATATTGAGCCCAACAGGGGGCAGAGCCCAGAACCAATGATAGGTGAGGTCAGAGGTTATCACAGGCAGAGGCAATGAATTCTTAAAAAATAAATAAATATTGAAAGTTTTCAACATACTATACAATAAAAGCCAAATTGATCTCAATGAAAATAGAAAAGAAAGGAGAGAACAAGACAAACACATGAAAAATCTGTTTGCTGTAATTTAACGCGATTCCTTTGCTTGTTCCTTTCAACTCTGCAACCAGTGGTTTTTCTGAGCTGTGAAATTCCGTAACCTCATTTTTGTCTTTCCTTGTTCCCAGGGAATCCCGGTGCCTACTTTTGGTGGACTTTTCCCTTACCCGTACACTTACATGGCGGCGGCAGCTGCCGCAGCATCCGCCATGCCGGTGACCAGTGCCGCCACTGCCAGCTCGCTATCCCGGAACCCCTTTCTGAGCAGCGCCCGTCCTCGCCTGCGTTTCAGCCCCTACCAGATCCCGGTCACCATCCCACCAAGCACCAACCTCCTAACCACTGGCCTGCCTACCAGCTTGAATGCCAGCTCAGAAGGTTCGAAGCCCGGAAGCAGCAGGGAATCCAGTCCGCTCTCGGATCTACCCGTTCACAAACCCAGCAGCCAACGGGCCTCGTTGTCCCCTAAAGGGTCCTTAAAGGATTCCATCAATGAGCTCCAGAACATCCAGAGACTGGTCAGTGGTCTAGACACCCAGAGGGAAGTCTCTCCCGGAAGGGAATCCCCCAAGTGACTTAACCCTTGGGAGAGGCAGCCCCTCCAAAAGGGATCAGGAGATGCTGGGGGAAAAGGTGTGTACAGCACAGTATAAATATTTATTTTAAGAAAAGGAGGAGGGGGGGATTTAAGATAAGGGAGAGTAAGGATGAGGGAGCCCAGGTGTGATGCACTACAGAGGCACCCAGATGGAACAAGGGAGGAAGGAGGCACACTACAACATTTGAGCATCACCCGTTGGTAAGAAGCATGGGAGAATTTTGGTGTTGACCTGGGTTCTGGAGGTCAGCCCCACAACCACATCTGCCCCCAAATGCACACTTGTCTCCTGGTTCTGGTTGTTGTAGCAGGATATATAGAGAGAGCTATGGTCATGGAAGGGTATGATTCAGGCCACCTATTCCTATAGCTTTTTAAAAAATAAAATTAAAAAATCAGCACTGTTGGAAAAGGCATTTTGCTACTTTCTACCTATAAGGATGGAATTTCTGAAATGCGGACATTGTTTTCAAGCAGGAACAATGGGGGGAGAATTTTATTTCCTCTTAAATCTACAAACTCTGGCCGACTGAACACTGGACATTCATTTGGGGCGCAGTGCATAAGAGGACAGCAGACTTCTGAAAGGTTGACATCCAGTTCCCCACCTTTCCTGGGAGGCCATCAAAAATCATCCACAGTGATCTTTAGAAACTGGTACAGTCAGTGTGATTGACTTTCTTTCTTTCTTTTTTCTTGAACTCAACCTGTGTACCAGAAAAAAAAATTAAAAGAAACATAATATTTATGGAATAAATGGTAATTTGTGTAAATAAGCTATACGAATCCCAAAATATGCAAAAATTGGTATTAATTTATTCAGAGTTGTACATTGGAGTGTACATAATTAGAGTTTAACTCGTCACATTTCATTGTTTTGTTTTTTTCATTTTACGTGAGCATACATATTGTAAATGAAGACCTATTTAGCTCTTTGTGAATGGAAGAAAATATTGGGTTTTCTTTTTGACTTTTGTGTCTAAAAAAAAAAAAGGCTTACCCTGCCTGTTCAAAGACAATCGTGCCATCAGTACTGCTCTGAAGACATGGGGGGAGGGAGTTAAATCCTTTTTACAGGGACTCTACAGGGAACAGTGTCCCCTCCCAGTATATAACCATTGAAAATGAAATTTTAATGTTGAATGAATGGGGCAGTGGGAATCTCTTTTGGAGCGTGGGGTATTGAAAAAAAATAATGCAGGAATAAACCTCAGGTTTTTATTTTTCACTCCAGAACAACAAAAAAGGAAAATAAATAACCTTTAAAACTATACTAAAATTTAAAATATCACATGGACAGTGTGCTATATATTGTTTTAATTTTTTTTAAATGACATGATTAGAAAAGTGCTGGTTATTCGGGTATCTATCTGTTCATTTTTTTTGATGAGTTCTCTCACATCTTTCAATAAAAAATATTCAAAGAACAAACCCCTCCCCTGATTTTCTCTCCTCTCTCTCTCTCTCTCTCTCTCCTTCACACAGAGAATCTAGACAGAATCTGGGTCAGACAAATGGTCCACCGAGAGAATGTCCCATTTATCTTGGTGGCCAACCAGGCGCCTTCAGGTATAGGAGGCAAAAGGTTTCAGCACTTTCCCATCATTATCTGCCTGGCAACTGACACTCAGTGATATACCGTATTTTTCGCTCTATAAGACGCACCAGACCACAAGACGCACCTAGTTTTTGGAGGAGGAAAACCAGAAAAAAAATATTCTGAATCTCAGAAGCCAGAACAGCAAGAGGGATTGCTGTGCAGTGAAAGCAGAAATCCCTCTTGCTGTTCTGGCTTCTGGGATAGCTGCGCAGCCTGCATTCGCCCCATAAGACGCACACACATTTCCCCTTGCTATTTAGGAGGGGAAAAGTGAGTCTTATAGAGCAAAAAATACGGCACTTCCTCTGAAACTGGAGGCTCCACACAGCCATCACAACTAGTAGCCATCGATAGGCTTATCAACGATGAAAGAGTTGGAAGCCCTTGGGACTCCAGCTCCCATCAGCCCCAGGCAGTGTGGCCAATGAGCAGGGGAATTATGGGAGTTGTAGTCCTGCAGTGGCTGCTGGGCAACAGGTTCCCCATAGAGACATTGGCTTTTAAAAAAAGCGGAGGCAGGGGTTTATACCATTGGTCAACCACATCTCATGATCACACCATCCACAAATTAAATCTGCCTTTTGTGGAGAAAGCCTTTCTTTCGCCTTAACTTTGTATGATATAGAATTATGTTATTTGGTATAAAAGAATTCATCCTGGGATGTTCTGTAATTCAATTTATAACCTCCAGACCTGCAGCACCCCCCCCCATACATTAAAGGCATTGCAAGCCGGTATATCTCTCCTTGGAAGACAGTCCTAAAATGGCAGAGTGGAATATTTCTAAAATGGTGCTGCCTACCATTGGGCCTCCCTGTCTTCTGCCCCATCAGATTCATTGGGCACCAACAGCCATGGACAACTGCCCATCAAATTTTATTGGATGACCCCTGAGTGCCAGTATTATGAGCGAGGAAGGAGAAAGGCGGCTCTCCCTGGTCTATTTAGTCAAGCATTCTGCTCTCACGGCACAATTTCATTGCTCCTGTGATTGGGGTCGGCCTGAGGCATTTTCCTGCCTGAGGCAAAAGTCAAGATGGCACCCCATCTAATTCCATGTGCAGAAGCCAGATGGGCTGACAGTTTGAATCTTAACACCGGCAGAAGAACACCATCTTCCACCCCATCTGGGTACAGGAGAAGCTGTGTGTGTGGCACATGCAGCGTTGCCCTCCGACAATTTGCAGCTGCTCCTTGCCCCTCAGGATTTGCTGTCCAATGACAGGGCCGGCCCTGCCATCAACCAGCTCCACATCTAAAGCACCCTCTGCCCATGGAGCTGCTAGGCCTGAGGTAGGCTACTTTCTATCCCAGAAAGTCTCATCTGAGCTCAAGGACACATCTGAAGTAGGCAAGGACACTCAAGGAAAGTGGGGAGTATGGCTAGGGGGAGTCCCAAGGGCCAGAGGAGGGCTGCCTTTGGCCCCCAGGCCCTGAGGATTCCCACCCATGGACTAGGCTTGCCCATCCCTCCTCTCTGGGCCATCTAATATGATTGAGATTGTGGATGTTGTCGCCCGTAATATTCCATGGCACCCCCATTGGCCTCAGCCAGTATGGTCAGGAATGGTGGGAGTCCAAAATATATGGAAGGCACTGCCTTGGCTACCCCTGCTTCAGAGTGCCTTGCTAGTTAGGGTTGCTGCTACGAACTCTTCTCTTGGGATATAACATTAGCTGAGGCCACTCTTTGAACAACCCACAGTTACAGTTCCCAGTTTGCTCTTGGAAGAGGCATTGGTTGTTAAACCACTCTGAGAATTGTAGTTCCAGGCAGATCCACTGCACAAATTAAAGGTGCTCAACTTCCCCCCAAAGAATCCTGGGTAATGTGGCTTGTTAAGGGTGCTGGGAAATTGTAGTTCTGTGAGGGTTCCCAGGATTCCTTGGGGCGAGTCATGTGCATCAGGTGTGGTTTAACTATAGAATGTGGCCTTGCCCTCTGTGAAGGGGAGAGGGGTTCTCTCAGAGTCAGCACCCTTGAAAAACTACGACTCCCAGGATTCTATGTAGGAAGCCATGGCTGTTAAAGTGGCGTAGCAGTGCTTTAAATGTACGACGCAGATCATTTCTCCTTCAATAGGCTGTGCTAGGGCATTGTGAGAAATTTTAATGATATCACCACCCAATCCAGTCTCAAACTGCTTTCAGCTATCTTACACACCCCACAGTCTGTCTCAACCACAATTTGCATATTTGGCTACAAATATGCCACATATTACACACACACCCTGCCCCGCCAAAGATATTTGGGAACTGTAGTATGCCCCTCAGCCCTCACAGAGCTACAGTTCCCAGCACCCTTAACAAACATTCCCAGGATTCCTCAGGAGGAAAGTGCTTTAAATGTATGGTGTGTACACAGCTTTTTACTCTGAGTCATTTGGTCTCAATTTGGGCTTCTTCTTTTTTAAATAACTGATGAGAAACCATGATAAATTTTTGAATATAAAGACTTTGCTTCTTTTCTTTCAAACTAGGAATATCCCTCCCCCCTTTCCCTTACTGATTCTTTTTCTGCTCTTGCTTCAGTCAGGACTATAAATAATAATAATAATAATAATAATAATAATAATAATAATAATAATAATATGATGTTTGTTATTATTTTCAATTAGGGGATGTGTAGAAAGTCTGTTATAAATCCCAGCGGGTCTGCATTTCATTTTGATCAGGAAAGATTAAAATGCTTCAGTTCACATCGGCATCCGCTTCGCATTACAGAGATATAAATGGAAAGGGGGGGGGCTGCAGATTGATTTAAAGCGACAGCAACAGAAATGCTCTCCGGCAAGATGGGGTAAGGCACAGGGTGGGGGCAGGGTGGGGGGGAACATTGTACCGTTTTGCTGTAATTAAACAAAACAAAACAACAACAACTTGGCTCTCACAATCCATAAAATCTTCCGTTCCTTTTCCTTTTGATTCCGATTGCCAACATAAACTGTTTCCCTTTGAACATGATCTTTCGCCTTAATTGTGTTTGCAAAATATGCTTCCCATCCTTGCAGAGAGGAAGCCTTTTATTGGTTTTTTGGCTTGATGAACTTTCTAGGATTTATCTCTCACAGGCTCCCTGGAACAACATGTGTACATGTTTCCCCAGCCGATGGGAGCTGGGGTTGCACAGCGACTAATGCTGCAATCCTGTGTGCCCTTTCTCCCCACCCCATCCCCTCAATTCAGAGCATGTAGGGCTTACTTGAGTGTAAACATGCCTAGGACCGAGCTACAGGCGTGTGAGTGGTGAGTTAAGCAGTCTCTGGTTCAGATCTTACCATAAACTCACTTTTGACTAGAGCTGCAGTCTGTTCCCATCTGCAATATGGGACAGTTCTACCCCTCCACTTTATTGTAATGGTTGCTGCTAGAGCACCAACACAGAACTGATTAAGGACTTCCCTGCTTGATTAGGCCACAGAGACAAATATGTAGGGCCTGCAACAAAATGTTGCAGCATGTGGAGTGCTGCTCCATTCCTTTCTATTCCGTGTCCTCTCTGACGTCATTCCATTCCCATTCCAAGCTCACTGAACATATTCAATCCATTCTGCTCTAAAGAACAACATAGCTGCTTTCTTGTTGCTGTCACAGGACTTGCTTCTGGGCCTTTTATGGCAGCACAACAGACTGAGATTTAACAGGTGAAGCTTTCCCAGCTTCACCTAGGGACAGTTTTTGGTTGCTAAAACAAACCATAGCGTTCCCACCAAAGGGAAACTTCCTGAGAAATGTTAAATCTCAAGCAACAGGGTTATTATTTCCATTTAGATGGCCCCTGAAGATCTGGGAAAAGACTTGGGAGGTAGATAAAGTAGATAAACCACAGAGAGATCAGCAGATCAGAAAAAGGAATCCAGCCTTTGTTTGAAAAGCAGTTCCAAACTTCATGACCGCACAAGAGTGGTTCCCTTACACACTCTGTTCATTAAACTCTGGAATTAAATATGGTTAATGGAATCCTCCTTTCCTCACACTCCAAGAGGTGTGTGCTTGGTTGCCTTCCAAAATTGACTGCCCAGCTGGACAAAACTGCCCAGGCGCAATTCTTCCTAATGTCCCCTAATTCTGTTTTGTCAGTGGGCTCCATGGTGGGTTGTGGGTCTTTGGAAGCCAACACATACTGTCAGATCTCCACACAGATACATATATGTCAGACATAGCCAAAGATCCAGTCATTTTGAGGATTAATTATTGTCCATATGGAGTAGGGGCAGGGAAGTGGATCCCGTCAGTAGTCTGGATCCCTACTTCCCGGCCCCTCCCATGGGCCAACACGGACAGGTGGGTGGAACCATCCACCAGTTAATCACCCTGATGTCATAATGACATCAAGCGATCCAGTTAAACAGAGGTCGCTGTAGGTGTCAATTAGCTGGCTGGTGGTTCCTTTAAAGATGCGTTTTCAGTGCCAATCAGCTGACTGGCGCAGCGAGCACCTGCCACCAAAGGGGCTGATAAGTTTTGGAGGAAGCGGTTTGAATCCAAACCATTTCCTCTGCAGAGGAGAGATCAACTCTGTTTGGAGTTTCTTGCGCAGCCAGTTTCAGCGGAGTTCCCTGTCAGTGCCAATCAGCTGATCCACACTGACAGGGAGCCCCACTTGCAAAGGAACAATCCAGAGGCCAGTGTGTTTTAGGCTTACAAAACTGCCATTGATGCTCCTAAAATCCACTTTTCTTTTCTTTTTTAGAGGCTATTAAACATGAAGTGTTCCATCCCAGAAGCAGAATCATTTCCCCCCCTTACTGTGGGTCTTGCCTTCCCATCTTCCACCCCTGAATGTGATCTCCTCTGCTCCCACCACACCTCCAGTCCCCTACAAAAAAAAAAACCCATTTGAAATGGAAAATTCTATTTTCTTCCTCTTTGCAGTTGAGCCCTCCACAAAGAATAGGAATTGAACTTTCGCCTCTTCTTGCTCTCTCGCTCTCTCTCTGCTTTAAGTTCAGCTACATCGCTTTATGGTAAAGCAATAAAGGATGACATAAACAACCCCTTTTCTTCACCAATTACCCTTTCCTCATTCTCTGGAAGATTTATTAGTCAAATTGTTTGTCTTGGGAAAGAGGAGAGGAAAAAGCCAGGGGGGCTGGCTCCTTATGAACAGGGCGCCCTCTGCTGACAAAGCCTAATTAGTGTTGTAACGATGGTGACATACAGACCACCGAACATTTCAAGTGCATCGTTTTAAATCACATTCCCATACTCTCAAATAATAACCCCGGGAACTGTAGTTTGTTAAGGATGCTGGGAATTGTGCCTTTGGGAGAGGGTCAACTACAGTTCCCAGGATTCTTAGAAAAAAGTCGTTAGCTTTAAATGGATGGCGTGCATGCAGCCTATGAAAGCTTTGTGAGAATCTAGGCCAGTCAAGGGGGAAATAAATAAAAACTAACCGTGCTTAACATTTATACAATGCTTTCAACCGTGCTTAACATTTATACAATGCTTTCAAGTACTTACAATGCGATATCTAGTTGAAATCTGCACAACCTCCCTTGTAAAGCAGGGGGGAGGTTAAACGCTGTCCCTCGGGCATTTCTATCTGGCCCTTGGGAAAGTCCCAGGGAGTTCCCCTGGTGCCGCTGCCCCTCCTTCTCCATTGCTTTTGTCTGGCTGGAATGAGCCCTTGAACTCTGGCAATAACTTGTGCTCAGCCAAGATAGAGGATGGGTTGGAAGCCTCTGGCTTTTCACAGAATCAGAACTGCAAAGCTGGAAAGGACCATGAGGGTCATCTAGACTAACCCACTGCAATGCAGGAATATTTTGCCCAATGTGTGGCTTGAACCCACGGCCCCGAGATTAAGAATTTTGTGCTCTGTCGACTGAGCTATCTGTGGCCCCCAATTTATTTTGGTTGGTTCTTTCTGGGGTGGGAAACTGCATGCTCCTCCGATGACAATCATTCAATTCTGCCCCCTCCACACTATTGGCATGTGGACCCCAGAAGGTTATCCAGAAGGGAATGCGGCCCTCAGGCTGAATATGGTTCACCATTTGGCGGTGTAAGAATTGGGGGTTCAAGGGGACAAATTCAGTTTGGTTCTCCTTTACAATGTGCACTTCTCAGCATTTTGCGATCCCTTTCTCTGGCCAAACACTGTGTGCAAAAATGCATGCGTTGGTGAAAATGACATACAACAGTGAAATGCCGATTAATCCTCCTGAGGAGTTGCTTTAAGAAAGATCACAAATGTGGCAAATGGAACTTAAAAGACTAAGAAACAAAGTAAAATTAATGCTTGCCCATTCCTCGTAAGAATGGAGTGCGCCTTTTGCGTGATCTTGATCAATCATAGAATTGTAGAGTCAAGAGGGACCCTAAGGGTCATCCAGTCCAACCCCATGCGATGAAGAAATGGAAAATGGCGGTGGCTGTTGAGATTTGGGCGATGCACCTATGCAGTGGGAATCTTGCAGGGGAGAAAAGCTGTGCAAGACCAATTCTGGTGAAACCATGTGAACTCAAGCATGCGAGCTGGAGCTTGAAGCGGACGGCGTCTCCCGGCACAGCTTGATCTCCGCTGCTTAACCAAACGGGCGTGTGAGATTTTTCTGCTGCAACAGAGCTGAAGGCACACCTGCCAGCCTGCACAGCACAGCACAGGGCGGGAGGCAGGGGGCTGAATGTTTAACAGATCCCCCAATATCTGTCCTTCCTGGCTCCCAGTCCATTTCCAGTATGTTTCCGCGCAAAAGTGTTGGTGCTGACCTCTAAAGCCCTAAACAGCCTCAGTCCTGTATACCTGAAGGAGCGTCTCAACCCCCATCCTCCAGCCCCACACACTGAGGTCCACCTCCAAGGGCCTTTTGGTGGCTCCCTCATTATGAGAAGTGAGGTTACAGGGAACCAGGCAGAGGGACTTCTTGGTAGTGGCACCCTCCCTGTGGAACGCCCTCCCAGCAGATGTCAAGGCAATAAACAACTATTTTACTTTTAAAAGACAACTGAAGGCGGCCCTGTTTAGGGAAGTTTTTAATGTCTGGCGCTGTATTGTTTTTAATATTTGGTTGGAAGCCGCCCAGAGTGGCTGGGGAAACCCAGCCAGATGGGCGGGGTATAAATAATAAAAAATTATTATTATTATATTATTATTCCTCCCCATATGCTTTGAGCTCTTTCTCTCTCACACACACGCAGCCAGGTTTTCCCTCACTTACTGCCCTCAGAACCCTCCCTGCACTATGATGGTCAAGGTGGCATTCAGGTAACATGTAGAAAATTCCGGAAACGTGCCCAACAGCAGGGCTGTCCTTATGTCAAATCCCCACTCAGCCATGAAGTGTTAATATTTTTTTAAAGTATAAAGCAATCTATAAGTCTAATACAGAGGTGGATAACTTGAGGCCCTCAGGCCAGAAGACACAGGGGAACCAGGCAGGCCCATTGGCCAACTGAGGGACCTACTCCGAGTCCCCCGGTAGAGGCAAAGGGGGGCCTTTTGGTATATGGGCCTACAATTTCCCATCAAGCCCATTGATTCGAGGCTCCTGCCCTCTGCAGTAGGAGGAAACAAGCTTGCTCCATCTTCCATGTGACAGACCTTCAAATCTCTAAAGATGGCTATCACAGGTAGGGAAAAGGTTATGGCACTCAGGTCAGGCTCTTAAATCCCCACACAGCCATGAAGCTCATTGGAGGACCATGAGCCGGTCGCAGAGTCTGAGCCGAATCTACCTCATGGGGTTGTCATGTGGATAAGTGTAGGTGGGCAACTATGTTAAATATCAGACAGGCACCATCTGACCCTTATGTTTCCCTCCCCTTATGGTCTTGATTTATCGGCTACTTTTAAAACGAGGATGCATTTTAAATTGCATTTTAACCTGTATTTTAAATTGGTCCCCCCCCATTATGTTTTTTACTGTTCTTTATTGGTGTTAGCTGCCCTGAGCCCGGCTCTGGCCAGGGATGCCAGGGTATAAATTATTATTATTATTATTATTATTATTATTATTATTATTATTATTATCTCTGTTGCCTTTCTGACTCCTCCTGAAGACCTTCCTCTTCCAACACGGCTTTTAAGGAGATATCTTTCTCAGTCTGCCTCAGTATTGGAACAGGTTTTTTTAAAATAGATTTTTTTAGTGTGTTTGCTGCCCCGGGCTCCTTTGAGAGGAAGGGCAGGCTATACATTTAATGAATTGATGTTGAGCTCTTTGGAGGGAGAGCAATATGGTTTATATAAGATACCGAGGAAGGGCATTGAATACCCCTGAAGACAATTTGCCTGGGAATTACATAGGCTGGAAAATTATCTAGGCAGATGTTGCAACCAGCTATTGGAAAACATCATCCTATTTTTCTCTCTGATAAATGGGTTTGGTGGGGGGTTTTGTTTCTTTTTGAAAACTAAAAAAAATCAACAAAAAACAAAAACCTTTAGAAAACAACAACGCCCTGCCAAACCTATTTGTCCAAAGGCACAAGCGGAACCAAAGATGTAGGTTGTCAGTAATACAGTTTTGGCTTTCTTAAAAAGGGAGAGTTGTTGTTGCTCTCAAGTCTTGTTTGGGGGTTTCCTGCTGGTCCACCAGCAGGTTTCTTCTGACGTCCTTACAAATTTGGTTCATCAAACATCTTGCTGATTTTACTGCCCTGTCCCAATGAGTCTGGAATATCCTTCAGCCTCCCAGAAAGGGGTTAATAATTTTCTGAGATTTGGGTGAGAAAGGCTGGTGGGGTGCAAGGGGGGGGGGGAGAGATGGACGCCTGGCTTTGCTGGCAGCAGACAGTCCTTTGTCCAGGAGTCAGTGGCTGACGCCTTCTTCCTCAATATGAGGCCCCTCCTGGCTCCTGGACAAAGAGAAAGCGGGTTGATCCATCAGGCGCGGCTCCCAATTAGAAGAGCCCTGCTTGTGTTTGTCTTAACTTATTTTCTCCCCCTCCACGCCCCCAGTTCGCCCTAGAGCGCCATTGTCCCCGTCTGTTATCTCCCAATTAACAGCAATTGCACACTCAAGGATAGCCAGCCTTTGTCTGAGGTCATCTATCTGGGGTGGACGGACAATGTCTGTGTCTGTATCTGTGTGTGTCTGCACAGGCCTATCTTGTGCACTGATTAATTTTATTGAAAAATATTTTTAAAGCAACCCTGGCTGAGATGTTTTGCTGCTGGGGGCAAAGCAATGGTGCCCCCTCCTTCCTTGCAATTCCAAGGTGCACCATCCCCAAGCTATTTTAGCACCTGAGACGGAAAAATCCCACAAGTCCCTCTCCTCCTGGAGAGCTGCTGCCAGTCAGTGTTGACAATACAGTACTGAGCTAGGTGGACTCAATGGTATAATCAGGGCAGCTTCCTTTGCTCCTAGAGAAAATTCATTGCTTTGGGCCTTTTTTCATGGAAAGGCAAGGAGTAGAGGTATTAAATAAAACTCAACTTTCAGGGTGGCATGAGAATGCCCTTGAATTCTTTCCAGCCTTTATTTTAAGGCTTCCATTTCAGGCTTGGACTATGTCTCTATCACATTTAGCCTTTCTAGGATGCCTAAACAGCCTAAGTGTTCTGATCAACTGAATGATTCTGGCTACCATGATCTCCAAGGGGAGATCAGACCTGATCCCATCCATCGTCCAGTGAAGAAGAAACTGCTCTGATGCTTGCTTTCCTCTTCCCTCCCTAGTCCTTTTCCTCTTGTGTTGTGTCTATCAAGCACCAATATTAATAGTGATAATGATACCTAGTACAGAGTTAGTCCCATTGGACTTACTTCTGAGTAAACCTGCTTAGAATTACCTTGTTATTTATTTTTATTATTATTGTTAGTCTGTGAGGTCCAAACACGGCAGGACCTGTGTACATTTTCCTTTTCATCTCCTCCCACTGCTGTCAGCTGTATAATTAAAGCAGTTGCACCAATGCTGCCAAGCTCTTCACAAGTTATTAATAAGGTCACGGAGGTTAAGATACTTCAAGGTCTCTTTTTGCTGTGTTCTTCTCTCTTTTTTAAAGGCACTCATTAGAGGATGAGTGACTGATGGCTGCTTCAAGTGACTGGGAATTGATTTCAGAAGAGCTGACAAAAGGGGGTGCCTTCATTCAAGACAGCATCTATTTATCCATCAATAACATTTGTGTCCTTCCTTCAAGAAGCTCAGCATGGCATGTGTGAGGATTGCCCTATTTTTATCTTCCCAACAGCCCTGGGAGGTAGGCTAGGCAAGGGAGAGCACCAATCGACAAGCTTCGTGGCTGCATAGGAATCTGAACCCAGTTCACATTTCCCAAAACAATATGCAAACCGAAATGTGGGTATCCTTTGAAATTGGCACTACTCTGAATTTTGCAGTGCTGTTTCCTGACCAAATTTATGTGCAAAAATGCATACATTAGGGGGAAGTGCATGAAATGCACATTTTTATGAAAATAACATACAGCTTTCTTTCTACAGCTGTGACTATATTGTATTTTAATTTTTGTCAACCTTCCCTGGAATTAAATTTTGATGAAGACAGTACAGAAAAGTTTTAAATAAATAAAACATTTATCCCCAGAGTACAGATGGGAGACTGAGGCTGAGAGATAGTAGCTTGTTTTGGGCTCCTTCGGGAATTAATGAGTAAGGTTTGAACCAGGCCTTTCCTCATACTCTTAACTACAACAGTATATCAGGTCACTGTGGATTTAGGAGTGTTTTCTTATGGACCAACACAGCTGCCTTTGTTTTTGCTTTTGTTTTTGCCTTTTATATACATGGCGCCTCCCTATTAAGAGACTGCGCTAACCATGGTTGAAAACCCAAAGCATGGCTTGAATTTCCAAATGCACCAGGAAACTGTGGTGCAGATCTATTCGGCCGCTTCTGCCCTTCCATGCGCTTACAACTCCTGTTTCTATAGTACAGTGGTCTCCACAAATTGAGCAACAGTCAAAACCATTTCGTTGCAATTTAGACACCCCCCTTTAGCTGCAAATTGGCACAGTGTCAGTGCGGAGCCAGCAATGCAGGTGATGTGAACCTTTTCAGTCTGAGAGGCAACTTTCTGGGGAGCACTTGTTAGCAGCGGGCACGACTAGAGGAAACCGAGGCAGAGTGACAAACGTACATTCTATTCTTTTGCACAACAGGCTAGTTCAGGGTTTCCCAAACTTGAGTCTCCAGCTGTTTTTGGACCAAAATTCCCTTCATCCCTGAGCACCGGTCCTGGTAGCTAGGGATGATTGGTTATAGTCCCTGGGCTAGTTCATGCACACACTTGCAAAAGCCTCCTTATTCTCCATCCAGGCAAGCAAGAAGCACCATCAGAACTCAAATACATATTCTGGTCGTGCAAAAGCATTCAGGGTGCAAAGACACTTAAGGGTGTGCCTTGAGAAGAATTCTGTGGGTCAAAGAGAGAGACCTGGATAGTTGCATTTGGGCTCCTGGGCCTGAGGTTTCCCACCCCTTCTGTAATGGTAGAAGACAGACCTTCCCTTCTGGCTCAACTTCCTTTGTTCCTTTGCTCAGTTGTAGAGCATCTGCTTTGCACACAGAAGATTCAGTCGCTGCTTATCTTCAAGTTAGGACTGCCTGAAATTCCGCTGCTATCCTGTGTAGACAATACTGAGCCAAATAGACCAACTTGGTATAAGTCAGCTTCCTGTGTGCCTAACTCCTGTGATTGCACAACACCCAAAATTCCTGCTGGCTCCCCATCATCACAGCTGCATGCTGGCAGTGAGGTGGAGAAGAGCCAAGAGGCGCAGGAGCCCAGTACAAATGTTGTTTAAAAAGCTGCTTTTCCCAGGATCATTTATAAAGCACACACATTAATTTGTTGGGGTTTCTTCTTCTTCTTCTGAACATGTCCAGATCGTTGTTCTTTCCCACGGCATCATAAGGCGAAACTGGAAATTCTGAGGGAGGAAATATATGTGTGTATCTGTTCCATGAAATGCTTCCTCTTGTCAGGAACATTTGACTATATTCATATCTTAACTGAGTCTCTGGAAATGAGAGTTTTTTTCTTTTATCTGCTTGACGATATTGTCAGAGCTCATCTAATTTATAAACAGTTCCTGATGTAACGGAAGGTTAAGGAAGTAAAATAGTAAAATATTATTTCACACTCCACCATTTCCCCCAGGACTCCTAAGTCCTCCCATCACAGCGTGCTTTATTTTAAAAATTGTCTTTAAAAAACACTTCTTTTTTCATATTTAGTTGCTGAGTATAATCACAGGAATCGTAGCTTACCTTTCTCACAATTACATTCCCAACACCTTTAACAAACTACAGTTCCCCACATCCTTTGGGGGAAGCCATGTGCTGTCAATGTACAGTGAACCTTAAGCACATTTTTAATTTAGCTGTATGCTGCTTTTCCAAGGTGGGCCATGTCCAAAGTGGCAATAAATGTTTGAGCTTGTATCCAATGATATGCCTACTCAGAACAGACCCATGGAAATGAATGGACCTGACTAAACCAGGCCTATTGATTTCAGCTGGTTTACTCTTAGTATGGCTTAGTTGGATACAACCCTATATAAATAATCAAACCACAGCATCATATATGAACGTTACCAAAATTTGGAGAGGGCCATTTATTCTTGTGTACAGAAAACATATGGAACAGCTGGATACCAGTTTGACAGATGGTTCATTATTAGTTTTTGTTTATTTCATCAATTTGTTCAACACTTTGGTCACAGTTGTCTCTCAGTGGTGACGGCATTGACTACAGATGCTGTTTAAGCAGGAGAAACTGTAACCAAGATCTTGGGGTTGGGACTCTGCCCAAGTGTTCTCCAGGCCATGTCTCTTCAGCATCCCAGCTTTGCATCCTCCCCGAATGCTTTTGCATGACTGGAGTGCCTCAATTAACTGTGATAATGCCTCTTGCTTCCTGGATAGAGAGATGTGGGTATTGCCTTGAAACCTGACTTTTCCACGGCTGGAAGGTAGTCTGCCCTCCATTGCTCCACCCACTTTTGCTTGTAGCCACACCTACTTTTACATGTGGTCCCACCCACCAATGACATGCAACCGCCAGAAGGTTGCCCACAATGGAACGCTGCCCCCAGTCTGAAAAGGGCTCCCCCTACCCCTACTTTAGAGCAATAATGGTCACTGAGTTTGTAGCTCTAGTGAACAGGCCAAAAAATGCAGATACTCATGAGTAGTACTTACAAGTGATCTGAAGGACAGGCATAGCCCACATGAGATTAGAAGCCAGCCTTAATCAAGGAAGATTGTGCAGGAAGAATGATGTCTCTGTCATGAAAGTGGGGCAAAGAGTGGTTTCTTGCTGTCTTCCATCTTAGTGATTCAGTGATTCAGAATTCAGTGTAGATTATTGATTTGATTTTCTATCTGTTGTTCGTAAAATTCATCTAAATAGAATGAATGCATGACTACAGAAAACGGTCAGAAACATCTAGATTATTTTTTTTAAATCCTTTGCATTACATTATTTATTGACATTTCCAAGGAAATTTAAAGAATCTCAATCTCTCTCTCTCTCTCTCTCTCTCTCTCTCTCTCTCTCTCTCTCTCTCTCTCCTATAGCATTATGTTTACAGAAAATGCTTGTAGGTTAAGGATACGATACCTTTAAGCCTTATGTGAAACATAAGTGAAAAAAATCATACTGTAAAGGCCTGCCTAAAAAAATAGCTCTTTAGAGACATCCTGCCAAACTGGGTGTAGGGGGAACAGCCTGCTACTCTAAAGGCCATCCAAACTTCCAAGATGTGGGGAACCCCCAGAAATGCCCCATCAGTGCATCTTGGTGGTCGAGGTGGAATATAAGGGGACCCCAATCAGTCCTCTTAACCTAGATTTTGTCAGGCTTACAAAAATTGTAAAGCCAAAAGCAATGACCCTTTCTGTTTGAATCGTAAGGTCTTTGTTAGGATTGGGGCTCTGGAAATAATCTAATGTACCCACCCCATGGAGACATCAGGACTGATGAGGAGGCCCACCTTTAGGTGGCGCACTTGGGTAATTTTTGACTCTGGGCTAAATTTTGGAGGGGGATCCTCTTTAAATAATTATCTGTATTATTACTTCAAAATTATTACTCCCCGGGGAGGCTCGCCTGTTGCCTTCATTGCATATCTTTCAGTGTCAGGCAAAAAACATTTCTTTTCACTCAGGCCTTTGGCTGATTAAACAATCTACAGCCTTTAAATGTGTCTCTCTCTATGTGTGTTACTGTTTGTTATGTATTTTGTGTTCTTATATTGCAAACCGCCCTGCGCTCTTCGGATGAAGGGCGGTATGTAGAAATTAAACAAACAAATGATAAAAATGTGGGTCTGTGGCTTTTCCTGCCAAGGTGACAGAGGGCAGAGCTGCATGCTCTGTGCCACCTAACCTGTATCCCTTCAGCTGTGGAGGATGCCATCCTTTTGCCAATGTTGATAGCGCCAGAGCTCAGAGGTTGAGCAATCGCTTTGCATGCAGAAGGTCCCAGGTTTGATCCCCAGCATCTCCAGGCAGATTTGAGAATGTCCCATGTCCAAAAACTTGGGGAGCAGCTGCCAATCAGTGTTGGCAATACTGAAGGAGATGGACAGATGCTCTGAGTCAGCATAAAGCAGCTTTCTGTGATCCGAAAAAGTAAGATGCAACTGTTAGAATGGTTGGCTTCTTTATGTGGAATGGAGTGGGTAGGAAAATGCCTCTGTGTTCAAGCTTTACTATGATGTACTGTCAAATCATGTACTCCACTGGAACCAGAGTGAAGCTTCCAGACCTGCAAGAGGGTTAATGGAGGCAGTGGTGGGAAGACAAGGAACAGAAATGCTAAGATCTTCAAGTCACGGTCTCCTAAATTTCATATCTATCCTCTCCTGGCTGGAGAAAAAAAGATTTGGTTACATAAAACCCTACCCCCCATTCCTAGTAGAACTAGGGAAATAAAAACCAGATCCCATTATTCTGATTATAAACTTTCCGTTTTGTTTTATTTAGCAAACTTTGCTGTTGATCCTTCTGTATAAAGAAAGACTCGCTAACCATTGCTCCTTTCTCAGTGTGGTAGAGAATGTGTTTGGTGGCTCTCTAAATGACGTTTTAATTTCTGCAATCCCGTTTGTTTTTAAATGGCTGACAGCAAAAAGGATTATTATTTTTTGCTAACAATATTAAAGCTTGGCGTTTCCGTCTTCAAAGGCTGAGTTTTGCTTCTTGTTTAATAACCTTTCTGTGCGGGCGTTTTATGTCGTGCCTTTTGCAATCTCAAAGGACAGAGGGTAGCAATGGTCAGGTAATTCTGCATCCTGCCACCAGATGTCGCCCAATGTCAAAATCCAGATTGACAGAACCTCCCGCTGAAAACAGGTTAGCAAAGTACATCGCTATTGTATCTCTCCGGATTTATGTAAACTCTTAAGAAAACAAGGGTGCTTTTTTGGAGCACGGAGCGCGCTTTAACCACCCAGTAGCCCATACAGTTAGGCTGCAATCCTATACTCAGTCTCCTGGAAATAAGCAAAGCTGAATTGAGCTCAATGGCAATTACGTTTGAGTAGACATAGGACTGTGCTGCTGGAATGCTGGGTGAATTTATTTATTGTATTTTACTAAAAAAACAAAAGAAAGCCTCGAAATGGGTTACAAGAAGAGTAAAGCAATAAAATTATCAGTAAAAAAAAACTTAAAAGCATTCAGACAATAATAAAAATTGGCAATAAACAGAGATTAAAACACATGTAAACATTCTGCATCTTCTCTGGGCAGGCTTGTCTAAACAAAAATGCTTTTAGCAGGTGCTGGAAAGAGTACCAGGAAAGTTCCTTCCTGACAGGTGACACCTGAAACAGTGTTAGTTCTGCAGATCAAAGCAGTCGAGTGGATGTATATGGGGCAAGGTGGTTTCACAGGTAAACCTGGTCTCAAGTTGTTAATAGAAACTCACAGAAACACTTTGAACTTGGCCTGGCAGCAAATCAGCAGCCATGGCATGTCTCCGCAGTACAGGTGTTGTATGCTGGCAGAGTCGTACACTTGCTCCCAATTATGCTGCAGCATTCTGCATTAACTGTAGGCTCCAGATCAAGCAAAAGACTCACATAGTGCACATTGCAGTAATCCAGTCTTTTTTCTTTCTGCAGTAGTCTAGTCTCTCCCCGCCCCCACCCCTTTTTTAAAGAAAGCATCCAGTGCAAGAACTGCTGTGACTGGTCTGGAAGTGGATAAATACAAATTTATCTTATTTTCTCTGCCTCTCACTCTCTCCTGCATCTGAAATGGTTCAAGTATGCTGCTGTTTAGAACTTCTTTCTATATTTAGAGTTGTTGTTTTTAAGTGTTTCACATGCAATTGTTTTAAATTGTTTTCATAAAGATGTAACTATTTTATATATGACATATTGTTAATGACTAATAACATTATATTTAAATCTGTACCCGAGATGCTTGTTTAGAAGGCAGTTAATAAATCAATGATAAATATAATATTGTAAATCACTTCAAATTGCCTCCTGGGAAGCAATTAATAAATGAAATTATTGTTATTGTTATTGTTATTATTCACAGCTTCCTGTGTTCCTAAGAAGGCCACAGAGGGGATGGATTGTTCCTGTTTGACATTGGACTTCAATGTTGCTTATTCTGATGCTGCAAAGCCAATTTTTATCTTCTTACGAACACTGCCTTCCATATTAAATCAAGAGATCCCATAAACAGAAGAAATGCATTACACCAACCTTCAATATTTTGAAAGCATCCTGTAGGTATGATTTGTTTAGGGGTTTTTTCCTGCAGCTCCGAAAACTACCTGCACAGATGAGGGGAATAAAAACACAGCCAACCTGTTTAATTGTGCATTCAACCCAATTTGCTTCCGTGGAGCTTGATTGATGCTTGCCCTTTGTAGAGCATTTGTTCTGATTTATTTCAGGGGAGTGCATGCAGCAAGGAACATTCACCCTGATTTGTTTGCAGAGGTTATACACCTTCCCATCAACTGATCATCATCCCACACTTTTTAGTGCATTGTCTGGTCAATTTCCTATCCACAAAAAAGTTGATTTGTTATACTGGAGAGGCCACCCACTTTATAACTGCACAAATTATAAATTTCCAATATCTAACTGAACACACATCGAATAAAGTGACCGTCTTACAGCAGCCACAGTGTACGGATTGCCTTGGCTAGATCTGAACTCAGGGCCACCTTTTCCAGGACTCTGTTGCCAACAGTGGCCAGCCAGATGCTTCAGGGAAGCCCACAAGCCAGGGCCTTGCCCCTCCTGCCTGCTCTTGATATCCAGCACTCTGAATTTTACAGCCTCTGCTTTGCAGAAATCTGCCTGCCTCGCTTGCATAAAAGCAAAGCACCCATATATATTTAAATAATGTCCTCCGGAAATGTTGGTGATCCCACCACTAGGGGGAGTGTGTCCTTCTCCCGCAATTTCCATCATATTACTCTTAGTTTCACTCCTTAGCATCTCGCCGTTGTCCGGCAAATTAGCATCACCAGCATCACCACCGACAAAATGCTTTAGCAAAGAAAGTGGTTTTTGTTTGCTGTCAGGCTCATACTTTAATCCTGAGTGTCTGGAGTCTGTATTTAAAAGCTAGAATTGAGGCAGGCAGTAGAGAAACAGCCTAAGACAGAAAAACCAAAAATAGCAGTCTTCCCCTATGACAGTAAAAATATCCTAATAACGGGCAGTTTTGCTGTCTGTTTACGGCAGCCCTCAAATCTGACAATTGAGTCAGGCATAATAATAATAATAATAATAATAATAATAATAATTTATTATTTGTACCCCGCCCATCTGGCTGGGTTTCCCCAGCCACTCTGGGCGGCTTCCACAGAGACCAAAAATACACTAAAATGTCACACATTAAAAACTTCCCTGAACATTAGGCAGACTAATGGTAAGGCCAGCTCTTGTCAGATTCTCGCCTTGGGGTGAAGCTACAAGTTCAGCTGGACATACATAATTTTAAAGGTCTGCAGCTGATGCAGAAGAGTACTTGCTGCATTTTGGTAAAAGAGGGATGGGTGTACTCCCAGTGTCGTCAGACTCCAACTCCCATCAGCTTCACCCAGAATGTGCAATGGTCAGGGGTGATGGGAGTCAATTGTCATTGATTTAGGTGGTGTTTCGTGGATCAACATAAGCAAATATATGTCACAGTCCCCCAGCAGCATACAATCTAATGTTGACAGCAAAATGAGACAGAAATACCGTAAGTGGTAGGTGGGAAGGAAGAAGGAGGATTAACAAAGAATAGAGATGACACTGAGAGCTTTGTTTTGTATTTTTGCTTTGTTTCAAAAACAGCATTATACTTCCAGCCAATTGTCCTTCATAAGCATATTAGCCAAGAATGTTTGGGTATATCTTGGTAATTTTTCCATTAACGCACTATCCCAGATCTGGAGGTACCAGTATACTCTCTGTTTGATTTGTTTTCAGTGTGTTATTAGCAGTGCTTTTTCTTCTTAAAAAATATTTAGGAGTACTCTCATTTTCCTACTCATATTGAAATACTACCCCTCAATGAGGCCAAACTTAGATTTGCAAAATGTTTAGGGATATGCATACCCCTGCCTACCCCCCGAGAAAAAAAGCACTGGTTATTAGTATGTGTCATTTGAACAGTTTGGGTGACGTTTTATTTATTTACATTCATGGAAATGCTGCTTAGGGGTTTGATTGAAGAGGCTGATCTCTTAAATAAGTAACTAAAGGAATGCGTATCATAAATAATAAAAAAAACCCCACAAAGTCCTGGCTGTTCTGATCACAGTGCACAGGCTGAGGGTCACATTCTGGCTTTAAGCTTTGCAGCAAAAGTCGGAGAGAGATGGAGAGAGTCCTTATTCTCCAAAGCTTTGCTGCCGTCCGCCACTGCCACCACCAAACGTCTCCCTGCAGCTTCTCTGGAGCCTAGCAGTCCTTCTCCTCCTCTGCCTGTGCTATCTGCAAATGGGGGCAGATCAACTGCAACCCTTTCCGAGATTAGACACACATATATATCTATTTGTCTGTTTCTCCTTCCCAAAAGGCTTGAGCAAGCGAGTGAGTTTGGCGCAGGGTTGGCTGCAGACTCCTTGGCACCGCAGCTCTGATTGCTTTGGGTAACCTTTCCCCCTTTTTCCTTCTGGAAGCTTCTTGTGAAGGTTTATGCGGTGTTTTTAACAGGAGAGGTGGGGAAGAGTCCATATCCACCTCCTCCAACCAATTAAATCGGCAAATGCATGGAAATCTGGCCAGTGTTTCCAACCAATTTATCTGCAGGATTTCTGGGAATGCCGCTGGTCAAGGTGAAGTTTACAAGCATGCACCCCTTTTTCCAGATCCAACACGGGTTCCCTGCCCTTTTAAGGCTCTGATCCACAGCCCCCTACTCTTTGGCCCTTATTTCTCACTGTACCTGTGACCTTCTCACCTCTGTGCCTATTAACCGTAGCTGCTTAAAACTCCCCGCTTTCCTTAAATTGCTCTGCCCGCTGTCTCTTGCTGCTATCTGGCCTGATCCAGCATCCCACTTATTATGTGTGGGATGAACAGATGACTAACCAAAAGGTGTATGAAAACCTGAAATCATACCAGGATGAACGTTCATTGTCACATTTATTTGCCTGTTTGTGCTCCTGATATGCTTACTGTTTCAATATTTTGCATTTGTTCATTAGCAGTTTGTTTGCCACCTCAGGGGTTTCTGAACGGGAAAAGCTTGGGTGCTAATATTTTGATAAACAGTGCAAATAATCAAGGAAACAGATGTTAAGAGGATATTTTGAGGCAGGCAGGGGGTAGGAAAAGTCCAGAAACAGACCTCACTTCTGGCATCTCAGGTGGAAAAACCTCCTGCTGTCTTGTTGCTTTTCATGGACCAAAGCACCACGTAAACAGCAGGATCTGATGTGGAAAAGCAGGAACTTGAGGATGTTACTTCCCCAAGAGAGTTGAGTTCTTCTGGCAGAGAATCACAGAAGAAGCTTGTTCAGGCGTGTGTGGGGGGAGCAGTATTCACCCTTTCACTCATCTCCTGCTAGTCTGGCTCCCCCTCCCTTTCTTGCACTCAGAATGGTCAAAGGTGGTCCACAAGATCCTCAGTCTCAGGCCAAAACCCTGAGCTCTGGGAGCTCTCTGTCTTCCAGACCTTCATGTGAAGGGTCGTAGCTCAGTGGTGGAGTATCTGCTTTGCATGTAGAAGGTCCCAGGTTCAATCCCTAACAGCATCACCAGGTAGGGCTGGGGAAAGTCTCCCTGTCTGAAATCTGGCTGCCAGTTAGTATAGATAATATTGAGATAGATGGACCAATGGTCTGACTCAGTGTTAAGGCAGCTTCCTATGTCCATCCGCTCTTCACTCACTGCAGTTCCTCCAAAATGCCACTTTTAATGCACAAGTAAAAAGCATCAGCAGATTAAGAAAGCATATAGGGGGAAAAACACTGAAGTGAGAACCTCACTGCTAAAACAGCTCAGCATTGGATGGTGGTCTATTAGGGGAAATTGCACACTGCCCCACCAAGCACAATCTGCCCTCAGCCAGCCTTCATCTGTCTGTCTTCTTACTTAATGACCAGTCCAGGAGGCAGCACTGGCTGCCAGTTTCCTCCTCCTTAGTCTCAGTGTTGCCCTTATAGAACTCAGGAGGAAGGAGGACAGAACTAGAAATAGTTGGCTTCACCTGTCATTATCTGCTGTTGGGCTCCCAGCCTATCCTACCAGTCCCAAGGAGAAGGGGAAGAGGAAGAAGTCAACACCTTCTTCAACAAATGGTTTTCTCCTGGGACCACAACAACATAGAAGTGCTTAGCATTTCTAGGTAAGAGAATCAGAATGCAGTTGATGTAAAAATCCTTTCCTTATCTGAGATCATGGAGAGCTGCAACAACAACAACAACAACAACAACAACAACAACAACAACAACAACAATGTGTATGTATGCTGCCCATCTGACTGGGTTGCACCAGCCACTCTTAGCGGATTCCAATAAATTATAAAACCACAGTAAAACATCAAACATTAAAAGCTTCCCTATACAGGGCTGCCTTCATATGTCTTCTAAAAGTCAGATAGTTGTTTATTTCCTTGACTTCTGACGGGAGGGCTTTCCACAGGGCGGCCATCATTACTGAGAAGGCCTTCTGCCTGGTCCCCTGTAACCACACTTCTCACAATGAGGGAACCACCAGAAGGTCCTCGGAGCTGGAATTTGGTGTCCAGGCTGAACGATGGGTGTGCAGATGTTCCTTCAGTCAGAGTAGACATTACTGGGCAAGGTGGACAATGGATTATGAGGCAGAGGGCAGTGTTTTGCATGCAGAAGGCCCCAAGTCAATCCCTGGCATCTCCACTTTAAAAGATTAGGTTGCATGTGATGGGAAATATGGCAAATGAAAGATCTAAAAGTGGGAGTGGACTGAGGGAGATGGAGCCTCATTTTCTCAGGTGCCTGCTGTCTTCTGATCTATCCATGATATAATTAGATCTGCCAATGTTTATTTCTGGAGCCCAGATATTCTTCAGGAAAAAGAACAAGAACTGTTATTTCCAGCAGCTGGTGGGAAGATGGTGGATGAAGTATTTGAAACTGGAGATGGGTTGGAAGAGGTAGAGCCTCATTTCCCCAGCTGCTTGTTGTGGCTGTTAACTTCCAGTGTATCCACAAAATAACCGAATCTGCCAACATTTCTTTCTGAAGTCCAAATACTGGGTGGGGGCACCAGCTAATGGGAAGATTGTGGATAAAGCATCTAAATCTTGGAGTAGGTTGGGGGAGACTCATCTCCCAGTTGCCTGTTGTTACTGCTACTGTCTGATAACTAAATCTGCTAGTGTTTCTTTCTGAAGCCGAACTATTGGTCGGGTGGTGGTGGTGGGAAGAAGAGTTCCTGCCAGCACCTGTGTTCTGGATTGTGTGTCCCTCTTCCTCCAAGCAGTGGGTGCCATCACTAACACCTTTGGCAGTGCACAGCAGCTGGAGGTGTTGATGACAGCATCCCTTGTTCTATGGGAAACAGGGCTCTGTTCTGTCTTGGCAGGTAACTGGAGGAGGAAGAGGAGGAGGAGGGTGGGGAAAATGACTTTAAAAGATTGTGTGCTTTCAGCATATATCAGCATTCCTAAACTGGAAAGTCACAAGGAAAGATCCTATTGGAAAAGGGTTGTGGAAAAGGGAAAATAATTAAATAAGATTTAATTGCACAACCTGAATTTCTAGGTTTGCAGCTGGATCCCACCCACAAAATAGTGACAGTCTGGAAGTAGCCTGTGTTTGTCTTCTCTGTAGACATCCTCTGTCAATGTGGTTCATTGATATAGACTTCAACCTTGTCCGTAAGAAGCCATTTGATTTGATTGACATCCTATGCCCTTTTAAAATGTGTTTTTTGGGGGGTGTTATTGGGTTGTTTTAAATTTGATTATGTATTTTGTAGTTTTATATTTTGATTTTCTTCTGTGAACTGCCCTGAGACCTCTGGGTATGGGGCGGTATATAACTAATAACAACAACAATAATAATTATAATAGTAAAAAATAAAATAGACCTTTTTTTAAAAAAAGGCCCTCCACCCCTTATTGAGCAGCTTTAAAGTGGGTTCTATATTAAACCAAATTATTTCAACAAACCGCGTTCTGATAAATTCAACTCACTTTACAATGTATATAATCTCTGTAAACATTCTTCTGCAGTGTTTATACAGTCAGAACTAGGTAGAAAGAAAACTCTTAGCAAAATGAAATATCTATGAGGCTGAAAAGATTAAGGATTTTTTTATGATCTTAAATTCTCTGCTACGATTCTGTAGTAGAGAGAAAATGCATTTGTTCCCAAGGATCTCCTTTCTCCTAAAGGTGAGGAACCTCAGGCCTGGAGGATGAATGTGGCCCTCCAGGCCTCTCCATCCGGCCCTTGGAACTCATCCCAAGCCATTCTGGTCGCTGCTCCTGCTTTGTGCCTTTCTCTAGAGCCTTTGCCAGGCTGGCATGTGTCCTTCAGTTGTGGCAACGCCTCTCGCTTGCCTGGATGTAGAGAGATGTATGTGATGTGATGTATAAACTTCTGACTTTTGCTCTGTTGGGATATTGCCTACTGTGAAAAGTAAATGTCATATCACTTTTGCCTCTGGCCCTGCCCAACTTTGGCAAGTGGCCCCTGAAAGGTTGCCTGTGAAGGAATGTGGCCCTCTGGCTGGAAGAAAATCATGTTCTCTGCCCCTGTCCTAAAGTTCATTTAAGCATTTATTAAATCAAGGCTGCAACCTTTATCTAAGAGCAAACATCTCAGGCCACCATGGGAGTCAACATACCTAGGACTGCACTGATAGATATTGGGGCCTGACTGGGGTGACCATATGCATATTGTGAAAAATGGAAAGGCATCACCCCCCCCAAAAAAAAACCCCAAAGAGGATACAGATTTGCATTCCTAGCATGTGTATTCTTATCTGTAGATGCAGTTTTAGAAAGGATGGGTGTAATTTAAATAGATCCGCCCCGGCCAACCTGTACAGTTATGGACTTAGAGACCTCTGGTCACAATCCCCACATTCCACCACTGTATATATGCTGCAGCATCAAGTGATGTTATTTAGGATCCAGTAGACCCATGCACTGCTAAATTCCCGATTGCTGCAATTCAGCCTAATAAGGTTCCACATGAAAGTGTGTTGCCCCAGAACTGTTTAAAAGACACTCCAATTGGTGGGCAACTGTCCTTACTGAACTGCTTGCTGAGATCAATCCGACTGCCTGAGTTTTATCTTTCTTTTAAAAAGAGTAACCCCTCTCTTCCCCATCATTAGATACCAGTTAGTCTGCTGGATATCTCTTCCAAAGTATACGCCACTTTTTTTAAATAAAATATTTATTAAGATTTTCAAAAAAAAATTACAAAACAAAAAGAAAAAAGAAAAATACAAAATAAAAATGGTTAAAAACAATTCAATCTTTCCGTCACATATTTTTCATTTGCTTATTTCCCGAACCTCCTCACGCCTCCCTTTTCTGTATTCCAGTTCAGATTGTTAGTTCAGCAAATCCCTCCCCTCTTTATTCATCTTAGACTTCTATTTTAAAATATTATGACATTAAATTTTTACCTATTAATAATCATTTTCTCTTATTCCCTTATAACATTACAGCTAAAGACCACTTAGTTTCTATCCAACATCATACTAACATTCATTAATTTTACAATATTTCTGTAGATAATCTTTAAACTTCTTCCAATCTTCTTCCACCGACTCTTTTCCCTGGTCTCGGATTCTGCCAGTCATTTCTGCCAATCAAAGTATACGCCACTTTTCTCTCTCCTTTTTACTTAACAAGCTGCAGGATCTCTTCAGGCTTTTCTACGCTGTATCCATGTATTAACACACACCATCAGAAAGCTAACAATGTGGAGTTAATGACTTTGGGCCCACATGGAATTGCTCTTACAGAACTGCTATGCCCTCTGCCTTTCTGGAAGGGCCACTATAAAAATGTACCCTTGGAAGAGTGTTTCTGTCCATTTTGTAAAATGAGTATATGCAGAGATGTTCACAACACACTCAGTTGTCCTCTATAGAAAGATCTCTGTGAAGAACATCTTTCTGAGTTTAGCCACAGGAAGAATTTTGTTATACCAAGTAAATTTGCTTGTATGTAACAGATTTGTGGATCAGTTCTGAATACCTTTTATCTTTGTTTTGGTTTATAGCTAGACAATTGCTGCTGCTATTACTGTTTTTAATCTGGTCAAACTGCTTCACGCTTGCATGTTGGGACACTCATCTTGGGGGCAGGGGTGAGGAGAGAAATCTAGATAGAAAATTAACATGTAAAATTAAAGGATGCATGCAACCTTAACTGCTTCACATAGGATTTTGCTAAGTAAAGAGAGTTATTTTGTGCTCCCCGTGGGTGAACATTCAGACACGATACTACATTCCACCTGCATCCTGGAATGGCACAGTCCAGGAAAAGGTTTGCCATGTAACACTGTTGAATCTATAAAGTAACTCCATGAGCAGTTTGGAGGGGATGGAGGGATCTGCATGGTCAGAAGCCTCTGAGTGACAGTAGCGCCACCCATTCCTCTAGCTGCTACAAGCACCTTCCATCTAGGGAACAGTAAGCAAGACTTGGAACTTAGAATCATTTCACACGAGGCATCTGTGAATGAATCTCCACATGATTAAAAATCTCCTGGTGATTGCAGAAGTTTATTGGTTCTCATGGCTGCTATACCTATCCACGAAAAAGCCCCTCTTAGCACCAGTGACCACTCGTTCACCCTCCATCAGCGCTTGGTTTTTTGTTTCAAGTGAGGAAGTCGCTGTGATTTTATTTTGGGCTTGTTCTGATTTTAAATGTGAAGCAGCCTGAAATCTGTATGATTGAAATAAGTTTAAAAATAATAGCTATATCCTTTACATCTAAATATTTGAACAACATTTTATGGCGTCGTTTTAAATCAGATACCTACACTGTTGGAAATTGGTTTGGGGGTGGGGGGTGGGAATGAAATTCCACCAGGGTGAACTGTGAAATGAACATGTATATCTGGCAAACTCTGAAATGTCTTATAAAATATACCAACAGGCAACCATGTTAAAGTACACCATATATTGGGTACATAAATTCTTTCTTCTTCTTTGGTATATGGCCAATGTTTTTAAAAATATTATTTTTCTCATTGGCTACCATGTGGTAGAGAATGATCTGGAAACCATTATGAGAAATATATATATATATATATATATATATATATATATATATATATGCTTTCGTAGATTTTCACGGGTACAGGAATGCAGGTTTTGGTGTCTTCGGGTGTCTTCCCGTGTAAGAGTTGGGGTGTCTAGGCGACGTTTCGACGAGGTCTCACTCGTCATCTTCAGGCTGGTGCTTTCGGCTTCTTGTTACTGGAACAGAGCTGTAAATATATATATATATATATATATATCTCGGGGGAACATGTTTGGGTGAGCATATAGAGAAGCCAAACAATGAACATAAGAGGAGAAGAGGAGTCCTGAAGAATTATGCTAAAGGCCAATCTGGTCCATCCTGTTCTTGCAAAATTGCCAGTTGATGGGAAGACCACAAGCAAGATTTTGTGGGCCACCTGGGCCCGCAAGTCAGTTTTCCTAGGAAATCGGAGGTGAAACTAACCCCTTTCCAGCCCTGGGAGGAGCACAGGGAGCATTCGCACAACACACCTACACACTACTACTACTACTATTAAACACTGCAGCCAACACACAGTTTGGAAAGATCTGAGTTAATCCTATGCACATTCTGTAAATCTTGTAAAATGTTTTCTTTAGCCCAAGGGCCACATTCCCTTGTGGGAAACCTTCCAGGGGCCACATGTCAGTGGTGGGCAGGGCCGGAGGCAAAAGTGTTTATAACTTATGCTTTTGTACAAGATGCAGCATTCGAGGTGCACAAACCAAACACACACATTATTTCGATTCAAGGACACATTCCAGCCAGGCAAAAGCTCTCAAGGAAGGCATAGAGCAGGGCTAGCGAGGGAGATGTCCTAGGGGAGAGTCCTGGGGGGCAGATATAGAGGCCTGGAGGGCTGCATTTGGCCCAGGGGCTGAGGTACTCTGCCCCTGCTGTAAATAAATAAATAAATTTACTTGGAAGCAAGTCCCATGGTGTTCAATGGGACTTACTTCCTGCTAAGTGTGCTTGAGGTTGCCACTTAAATGTTGCTAAGGGGTTAACTTTCCACCCCACCCCCAACACTCCCTGAAACTTTTGAAGACATGTACAAAAATATTAATCCAGTTGCCTGCAGGATTCTCTGAAATTGGAATTTACTGCGATAATCAAAACGTATGTTTTTGGATCAACACGACAACCTTTCTTCAAATACCCCCACCCCACCCCCTTGAACAGGCCGTCTAAAAGGGCATCCATAGTCAAATCCATCATATTTATTACATTTAATCAAAATTTGATTTTGGTTAAATTTATTCCATATGCATTGTGCATGACGTGTTCCCATTTCAAGTCCTGAAACACAGCTCTATAAATATCTCCCTGTTAAGTGGCAGCTACGATGGATCAGATACTTGGCCATTGAACACTAATATGTTCAGGGCCAAAGAAAAGAGCCAGCCTGGTAAAACGCCTAGAGTATTGGGCCTTGGGGAACCTGGGTTCAAATCTCTGTGAAACTCAGCGGATGACCTCAGGCCAGCCAATATATGTCTTACCTAACCTCCTTCAGGAGGTGGTGGCCTTTCATTCATTGGAGGTTTTTAAGCAGAAGTTAGATGGCCATCTGTCATGGATGTTTTAATTGAGATTCCTGCATTGCAGGGGGTTGGACTAGATGACCCTTGGTCCCTTCCAACTCTACAATTTTATGATTCTACCTCGCAGGGTCATTGTGAGGATAAAATGGGATAGTCCCTATGTGTGCTAGCCCCAGCACTTGGGAGGAAGTTACCTCAGATTAACAAAAAGCTGAACTCTACATCATCATAAAATTGTTATACCAGGAATGGAGAACCAGTGGTCTTCTCAATGTTTCAGGACTACAACTCCCATCAGCCCCAACTAGGATGGCTTATGGCCAGAGATTATGGCAGCAATAGTCCAGCAACATTTGGTGGGGAAGGTGGTTCCCCACCTTTAACAAACTACACTTCCCAGGATTCTTTGGAGGAAGCCAAAGTGGTATGATACTGATTTAAATGTGTGGTGCGGATGAGGCCAACTCCTATCATCTTTAGCCAGCATGGCCAATGGTAAGGAATTATGGGAGTTGTAGTCCGCAACATCCAAAAAGCACAGCATTGGTTACCCTTGGCCTAGGGCAGGTTTCCTCAAACTCAGCCCTCCATGTTTTTTGAGACTACAATTCCCATCATCCCTGACCACTGGTCCTGCTAGCTAGGGATCATGGGAGTTGTAGGCCAAAAACATCTGGAGGGCCGAGTTTGAAGAAGCCTGCCCTCGGGCCTACTCAAAATACTGTAGTTTCTGAGGGTCTAACAAATTTCCTTCAAGTGTCCTTATTTCTCCTCAGAAAACTGCAATTCCCAGTGTCTCTAAGGGAAAGAGTAAAAAAAAAAGAGGGACTATGAAACCAGTCAGGGCTGAGCTCAATACATTTTGCTGCCTGAGGCAGTAAACACAGCATACACTGTTGGTTAAGAGGCCTAGTGCCCAGGCTGGTGAGGTAATTTTGGCACCTGAGGCAGAAAGTCCAATAAGGACCTCTCCTCCTTCCCTGGCAATAATAAAAAATAGAACTTTTAATTCAGCAGCTAACAATTTGCTGCCACTTTATAACAAGCCCAGTCCTGCTTAACAGCAGCACAGGCGACCTGAAGCCATTTTACAGGTGGAGGTGTTGCTCTGTCCTTAAGGCAGGACCGCAGGCCTGAAATGTGGCCTTTGGGTCTCTTCCTTAGGCCGCACATCCTCCTCAGCCATATGCCTCACCCTCCTTGATTGTTTTTCCCTGGCTGGAATGTGACCTTGAACTCTGATAATGCTCCCTGCTTGCATGGATGGAGGGTAGAAAAGGATGTGTGAAGGATCTAGCCTTCCTTAAAAAGTCAAAATCCATATTTGCCTGCAGTTGCCTCTGGGGAAAAAGCTTGCCCAGGCTGAAAAAGATTCCTTATAACCTACCTGCCTTAAGGTATGGCCTGAAGGTGCACAAGGCCCCTACCAGATGAAGCGAGGCAGGTGTGCGTAATTGCAGAAGATGCAAAATGTCAACAGGTGTGTGGATCTTAGCATCAAAAGTACTTAATTGATAGAAAGGAGAGAACCTCACAGGCTCTGAGGGGCTGAGTTAAGTAACCAAGGTGAGGACATACTCTAGAAAGAGATGAGAGCAGATACAATTTATATGGAGGCCAGGGTTGACAAGAGCTTTTTACGTTGCCAACTGTGTTTGACTACTTTTAAATTATTAGCTGGTGGGGGTGGGTGACTGTTTTAAAATGGTCTTGTTTGGCTTGAGATGTTCTTAATGGTTTTAAAATGTTGTTTTTGTTTTATTTTTAATTGTATTACTTTACTGCTTTGTTTGCTGACTTGGGTTCCTTTGGGAGGGTTTTAAATTAATAAAATTAAATAGAAATTTAACTGATAAAAAGATATCCACATTTAAAAAATAATAATAATCCTATTTTTCTTACTAATTTAGCTGCTCTACCACTGGAAGGGTGAAAATGGTGGAAGACACTCCCATAGATGACTCCACAGTCCGGATAAATGTAAGTGTCCTTTGTGGCTGCTGCCTGTATTTCACCTTGCAGACCTTTCTCCCCAGAGTAAAAACTACATATCATATGCAAGCATGCGTATTGAAATAGTTTTTATGCTGTAACTCACTCTCTCTCTCTCTCTCTCTCTCTCTCTCTCTCTCTCTCTCTCTCTCTCGCTTAAACACACTTTGCCCCAGCTGTGAGCAACCAACACTTCTGTAACCACATGCTGGGAAATGGTAGCTAGGACATGCACTTAAATTATGGAACTTGCACCCACAAGAGGCAGTGTTGGCCACCAACATGGCTTTAAAAGAGCATTAGACCAATTCATGGAGGATGAGGCTATGAACAGCTACTAGCCACAATGGCTATGTTCTACATCTACAGTGGTGCCCCGCAAGACGAATGCCTCGCAAGACGGAAAACCCGCTAGACGAAAGGGTTTTCCGTTTTTCAATGCGCTTCGCAGGACGAATTTCCCTATGGGCTTGCTTCGCAAGACGAAAATGTCTTGCGAGTCTTGAGGTTTTTTTTGCTCCCCCCCCCCTTTTTCTAAGCCGCTAAGCCTTTAATAGCCGCTAAACCGCTAATAGCGCTAATCCGCTAAGCCGCTAATAGGGTTGCTTTGCAAGACGAAAAAACCGCTAGACAAAGATACGGAACGGATTAATTTCGTCTTGCGAGGCACCACTGTACCTCCAATGTCAGAGCTATTGTGCTCCTGAATACCATGGGAACTTCAAGCAGGCAGAGTGCTACTGCTCCCATGTCCATCTTGCAGGCTTCCCATAGGCATCAGGGCGGACAGGATACTGGACCAGATGGGCCAGTGACCTGATCCAGCAGGCCTGTCTTATGTTCTTATGTGACAATGTATTGGTTGAGGTTTTTGGACTAGGACCTGGAAGACTTGGGTTCAAATCTCCACTCAGCTATGAAGTTCACTGGCTTACTTTGAGCCAGTTGATGGCTGTATTTATGTTATGTTTTAATGCACCCAAAGCTTTTCCTATACTGCAGCACAGAAAGAGTGCGGTAAAGAAGGCCTGAGATATTATTGTGTCTGATGCAGAGCAGCAAAAGGATACCCCCCCACACCCAAAGTCTGCCCAAATATTTTGGTGCCTGAAGTAGAAAAGCCTACAATCAACCTCTTCCCAAGCCCCCACAGAAATGAAATGAAATGAAATTCCAGAAATGATATATTAGATAGCTATCAGTTTGGTGCCTTCTCATGACACCCCAAAAACAGCTGTGTCAACCAGTTGTGGTTGGTGTCATGGTTGGAAGTCCCTCTTCAAGACACTGAGTTTGGATAAGGGATGGGGGCAAAATTTGATTGTTTGCATTTTAAGGGGAACCCACCTAGTTCATGCTTTCCAAAGCAACACACAAACCAAAAACGTGAGAAATTTGTAATTGCCTGAATTTTGCAATGCAATTCTCCAGCCAAGTAATGTTCACAAGGCATATGTTAGTGAAAATGACATACAAAAATGTGTATATTGGGGGAAGCTGCTTTGCAAAAATATGTGTTTGCAGAAATCACATGCAAATATGCGTATATTAGGATCGATTAATAGTAAAATACTGGTGACTTTTATTGCTGATTTTAAATTAAAAATAATTGCAAACTGATATGGAAATGTGGAGAAGCTGAGTTTAAGCTTTTATAAATGAGAAATCTAAATTGGCAGATTGCCTCATCCCTAGCATGCACCTTTGCCCTTTTGGATGGTCAACACCTGCTTTCCAAAATTAATTCTGCTCCTTGTAAGAAGCTCTGCATTGAGTTGCTAAATGAAGAGAGAACATCTAGTATTTTTAAGGCATTGTTTTCAGCTGTAGCTGTAGATTTCCAGTAGCAAATGTGGGGTGGGGAGAGAGGGTATGAAGTTGTTTTATCAGGTTCGAGCCTGCAGCTTATGGAACGTTATGGATTTCTTTTGCATTGTCTCCTGAGGATTCTCCAAGATTAAAAAGTAAGGTACTGTGCATCCGGTTTGGCTACAAACTGACTGGGGAAAGCACTTGTGTGCTAATAGGAAAAACACAAGCCTTATTTTTTTCACCTGAAGGCAGTACATTATAGAGGAAAAATAATAACTCACCCTGTGTGATTTAGATAAAAAAATATATATATTTAAAAACTCTAGCATAGGATCTCTAGCCAGGGATGACCCTACTACAAGGTGGAGTGAGCTATCCTGTGGCTCTGGTGGGAGACTTTGGGGATGCAACTGAAAGCTGTTCTAGCTAACCTTTTCTAATCCAAGGAGCCCAGGTCAAACTCTGTGGAGGGCCAATTGCCAAAATGCACATGACCGAAGTGTAAAAGTGTGGCTGAAGTCAAAGTCAAACTGAATATCTTGATATTGCACATGGTTATGGGCCATATTAAGAGAAGGGCTGTAGCCTAGTGGTAAAGTGTCTGTTTTGCATGTGGAAAGCCCCAGGTTCAGTTCCAGGGCTGGGAGAAGATTCCTGTATGAATCTGAGTTCACCTGGGCACAGTCTTGTCCCTGTCCCCACCCCAAGTAGGGTGAGATGCACTGTATTTGTATTTCACCTGAGAGCAAGTGTGCTATAATGGTTAGAACATCACACTCTAACCTGGGAGACCTGGGCTCAAATTGCCACTTTGCTATGAAGCTCACTTGGTGGCCTTGGGCTAGTCACTGCCTCTCCGCTTAACCTAACTCATAGATTAGTTGTGGGTATTTAAATCAGTAGGGGGACAACCTTGAGCTCTTTGGAGAAAAAGGTGGGATATAAATGCAACAAATAATGACTATACTTTAAATTACTGTATTATTTCTAAATACTCATCTATGCATTGAAATTAGCAAATGCAAACTTTTGGTCCCTTCTTTTGGAGGCGAGGAGTGATGATGCACACCATCCTACTCTTCCTGTCGCTGAGGAGAGTGTTCCACAAGTGGGGAGCCATAACCTCCCTCTTGTGCATAGGTGCCACTATTTTGGTTACATAAGAAACAGAATGCACAGACTGAACATCCGAAATAGAATCAGTGCTCCCCCCAGGGGGTACTCAAGGGTACGCAGTACTGGCACCTCTTTTTGTTGTTGTTAAAGAGTGTGGCACTTAAAGTAACAACTTAATGGTGAGTACTGCCACCTTTTTCTAGGAAAAAAAAGCACTGGAAAGAATGGTGATAAAAAATAAGCATACTGCAAGTATTCAGGCTCCTATCCTGGCTCTGGTGACATGTGAGCCAGGATGGATGGGTAGACCCATCAATTATGGTCCTCCCAGTTTCTCATATTTCCAATCTTAAAATTAGTTCTCCACATTTCTGCAGCAATTCACAATTATTATTTTTATTATTAAATAAAATTCTCCTGAAAATGTCAGCATTTTTGTGTAAATTTCTACTAATAAAACACATTTCTGTATGCAATTTCCCCTAATACAATGGATTTTTGTTTTTGCACAAACACGTGCATTTTTATGCACACTTTGCCCTAGTATATACATTTTTGTACACATTACTTGATTGGAGAACCACATTGCATATTATGTCGGATACTGCAAATTTGGTAGGTTCTGAGTCAAATTTCTCCCCCATCCCTACCTGTGACAGATGTTGGGGGAATGCTGCAGAATTGTGACAGAGTTTCTTCTGTATTTAGTGAAGTGTGTGTGCACATCTTGGGGTCTGGCTCAAGCCAGCCGAATATGTACAACTGGGGCTTTGGGGAATTAAATTGAAAAGGTACAAGGTGAGGTGTAGAAATCATGACGTGTGAAGCGAAATGGGAAGCTCTTGCTTTGGCGGGGAGTTGCCACAACCCCTTCAAGGTGTTCCTGAACCTGTCATCAGGCTGTTGGGCCTCCTTTCCAAAGGTAAATAAGCCACATAGTAAGAGTGTCCGCAGCTGACATTCACCGGGGATACCAGCTCAGGCCGAAAGGAAGAGGGCATGCATTGGCTGAAGGAACCAGCATATATGGGAGTTTGACGCCAGTGCAGTGTGGAGTGTTTACCTTAACAACTAAGGAATTATGACTAATAATCTGAGGATCAATGCAGAAAGGGGACATAAGAGACGTTCAGGCAAAACACATGCAAAAAAAAAGAACAGCCATCCCAACTGGTTCCCTCCAGATGTTGTTGGACTCCAGTTCCCCTCAATCCAGCCAGCATAGCTAATGGTCAGGGATGATGGGAGTTGTAGTCCAAAACAGAGGGCACCAGGTTGAGGAAAGCCTTGGTTGTTAACAGTTCGGGAAACCCTGGTTTAGAACTTTTTTTAAAAAATGCAAAGCAGCCTAGGAAAGGCTAATTGACACTTGCAAGAGGCCTTTAGGCTGCATTTTCAGTCCTAGCAAAGGAAACTGTTTTTTTGTGCTGGGGGTGGGGAAGGAATTGCATGAAATGTCTGTTTAGCTTGAATTTCGTATTCCTCGTAATTAACATCATTCCGTCTGATTAGTTGCCAACAAGCTGTTGCAGCAGCTGCTTAATTTCCCAGATCTTTATGGCGACCCTGGCAAGAAAATGTGGGATCAGGTGTTCCCCCTAATTGGGAGCGATCTTTTGCTGAATTTAGCCAAACGCTCTTTGACATTTCACCCTGTTGGGGTCTTGTAAAAGTAAACTCCCGTTAACTTCACTGGGAGGAGATCTGGGAGATATGGAATAAGTTTTAGGGAAACTGCTTTTGTGCTGATAAGGATGTAGAGAGAGCTGCTTTGAGGGTGGCACTCAATGTTAAGGAGAGATGTGAAGGTAGTGTCATGTGGCTTGCTTTTTCTCCCTCCTCCAAATAACGCCTCATTCAGGAGTGCAGAACCTTAGACCTGGGCACCAAGTGTGAACAGATAAAGGTGAACTTGGCTAATTTGGACTTTCTGAATACAACACGCTAACTGAAACTCAACCATCCATTGAGAAGTCCACTTCTCCAAATACGTCATAGGATCTTAGAGTTGGAAGGAACATATTTTTCCTGTTTCTAAAAAACTAGTATGAAGTGGAAGTCAAATCAAGGCTGCATCATAACAGCAGCACCAGGAATATTAGTGTCTGTAGCAAGGGAAACTATATCTTCTCCTTGTAGTGTCTTAATTCTGGTGAACGTCATGACCTGAGACCCACTGGGGTTAGCACAGCAGGCAGACATTTCTGATCATACATTTCTTTCACAGCACTAATATTTCTGTTTTGAGTTAGCGGGCTGTAAGTTATTGTTCTTAGAAACTATTGGCAGCTAGCAGGACACCAAGGAGAGCTTGTGCCAATTAGGAACTCAGAGAAGCTGCTGAGTTCCTTCAGGCTAACTGGAAGGTGAACTATGGCTTCGTAGAAAGGCAGAGTGCCCCTATGCCCACATGTTGATGTCACTCCGCTTACACAGAACACGTTTCTGATACCTGAGAGGTACAACTCAGGAATACCATATCTGAGTGTTACAATTCAGAGGCTTCATCCTGCTAAGTGTTGAGTCTGCAGAAACACGTTCCCACAGCTAAACTGCAAGATGTATCTAGGGCTGGATCTAGACACATTTAAAAAAAGTGTTTCAGGAAAACGCGTTGTAAACTTCATTATGGGAAATTACGTTGGCGAAAGACGGGACTCCACAGTGCCATCTGGTGTCAGTGTTATAACACATATAAAACTAATGTAGCTGAGTCCCATGATCGCTTAGGTCATAAGATGTGTCCATAGTTGCAACTGCAAGGCCAGTTATGCCTAGCGGGCCTAAATTTGAGATAAGGGCCTAGTTTTGCCCCTGCCCGTGGGAAGTGTTGTAGTAGTTTGATGACTCACTTTTGTGGTCACTGGGCTGGGCAGTGAGCTGTGGCCTAACTCCCACCCCTGGACAGGCCACAAGAGGACCATGTGAGGGGCTATGAGCTGGTGGAAAGAGGGGAGGGAATTAAAAAGGGGGTAAAAGAAGAGGCGACAGGCAGGCTTGTCTCGTTGATGGTTGAGTGTGTGAAAATGACACACACAAAAATAAGGAGAACCAGGGAACCAGGGAAGAAAGCGGGGTGGGGGAGTTGAAAAGGCTCATTCCCTCTACCACAACCAGCGCCAGTCCCCATCAAAATACATTTTTAATGCATTTTATTTAAATGTATATTTAGTGGGCTATCTAGATAGAGCAGTCAAGTCCCAACATTTCCTGTTTGCTAGAATGGGCACACACAGGAATGTGGCTCCAGCAGGGAGGACTTCCTGTCAAACCTGCAGGAGCTACCTCCCCCTGGGTGTGACCATTTAGAGATGGGTGTGACCTAAATAAAAGGACTGATTGTGTTGTCAATTCTCTCTTGGATCTTTTGCTCTCTTGATGTCCTTTCTTCCCCTGCTCTTTGCCTGCACATGGCTCATCCATAACAAAGAATGTAGGCCCATGTTGTAAGTCTGAGACTTAGCTCAGACTTCTCTCATACCCTCCAACATTTCTCCAATGAAAATAAGGATATCTTCTTCTTCTTCCCCACCACCCAGCTGACTGTGATGCTCTAACCACTGGGCGGCTTTCAACATATATAAAAACATAATAAAACTATACGCGGCAGTCTTCAGATAACTTCTGACTATTGCATATCTCCTTGGCTTCCTGGGTTGTATAACTCAATACCCTCCAACATTTCTCCAATGAAAATAGGGATGTCCTAAGGGAAAGCGGGATATTCTGGGACCAGATCAGAAACCAGGATGGCTTCTGTAAATCCAGGACTGTCCCTGGAAAATAGAGACACTTGGTGGGTCTGTCTTTTCTTCAATATAATCTACAAATGCGCCAAGGCATCCTGGATTGCTTCATTAAAAGGCTGAAACCAGCTAACTAACAGCTTCCTATTTGCTGCAAAGGAATGTGTTCTGATCTATGCTCACTCACGTGAGTAAGGAAGCATAATATACATTCCTACATATTTTCCCTCTAAATAGGCCAGGAACAGAACTGCATCATTTTGAAAAGTTCAAAAACTGGTTTTGCATAGCTGTATTTTCAAATACTGAATTCCTCAAGCATTGCTACATACAAACAAACCTATTTTTAAGACAAAGCCGAATCCTGGCCTGGTCAGCGATGAGCTAATATGTGTGTATGTGAACCAGCTTGCAAAATAGCTCTTCTTTTAGGGCTGTAATATTATTTGTGACATATATTCTTGCCCATCCAACAAGTCCTCTCATCTTAACATTGAAAAGAGAGAGGTTCAGAGTTAAACTAAGGGATTGTGTATGATAAAACACAGAGGCCTATTTGTTAAACGGCTTTGTCTTATGAAACCAACCCCCCCCCGTCTGTCCGCCCGCCATATTCTTGGTTTTCCCATTACCAGTTTTATTGGGTTTTCTGTCGGAAAAAGATGTCATCTGAAGCTTGTAGCTGAATGCTGACTTAGATAGTATTTTGTGCAACACACACACACCTCCAAACAACCCAGCGTCTTTTGAGTGTGTGTGTGTGCGCGCGCGCATGTGTGTGTGTAAAACCCTCTGATGCTCATAAGCAATGTGGCTCCCTTCCCAGTTAGCGCTGTGGGGCGGAGAGGTCTTTGTCTTTTGGATGCTTCTCCCACACTCTTCCGTCACCTGACCACAGCAGAGGTGTGAGGGAGGAAGCAAACTGTGTTCCACCTACTGATGCCAAAATATTTCTCTCTTCCCCCGCACCGCCCCCTTCTTTTTATAGCTAAAGGAAGATGCATCTGAGTTTCCTAAGTTTAGGTTGTTTCTTTTTAATGGAAGAGTTGGATTATTTTCGCCATATCTGGCCTTCTGCAGTTGTAATTTGGGGACATCAGGTTTTATTTGGGGGGTGCACTTTTCATATACCGCCTGTTTCTTGAGAATCCCCACTATTTTGATCCATTTTATTTTTAAGCAGTCCTGGTGACCAGCCTGGTGCCCTCCATATGCTTTTGGAGTGTAACTCCAATCGACTGAGCCACAGCCTCTGGCCTGATCCAACAGGGCTCTTCTTCATGCTCTTACGATGATTGTTCTCATCCCATTGCTGTGGGAAATCTCCACAACGCCATGAATCAAATTTTTAAATTCTACTAAGCTCCGCCACAATATTGGTGGGAAGGGCAGATTTGCAGGTGGCTGCAAGGGACAGGAGAAACCACAGAAAGTTGCTTTTCTTCCTGTCCCATGGTGGATATTGCCCATTTATTTATTTTGCCCAAGCCTAGCCACTCAGCTACCTTAGTAAAAAAAACACACACAAACACACACACACAAACCATGTTTAAAATGCGTTATAACACCGACACCAAATGGTGCTGTTGGAGTTCCATCTTTCGGCAACTTGATTTCCCATTATGAGATTTACAGTGCGTTTTCCTGAAACTTTTTTTGATGTGTCTAGATCCAGCCTAAGAGAAAAGTGTTGCATGAAGTTGGGACTTTGTCCTTCTGTCTTTAACCCTAGCTGAGTAAGGGGTTTCATTTTAACGAAGGCTTCCATTTTAAGGAACTCTACCATGTTTCTAACCATATCAAATAATTCCTGCACAATTCTTGCATCTCTGAGCCCCAGTGCTCCTACCCGCTGGCTGCCTATTCTTATGAACAATTAAATGGGCCTGTGTACAAATTAATGTGCATGTCAAAAGCACAAATCCTACTCCACTCCACAGGTAACTGTTGTTAACTCTGTGGGTTAAACCACAGAGCCTAGGACTTGCCGATCAGAAGGTCGGTGGTTCAAATCCCCGCGACGGGGTGAGCTCCTGTTGCTCGGTCCCAGCTCCTGCCCACCTAGCAGTTCGAAAGCACATCAAAGTGCAAGTAGATAAATAGGTACTGCTCTGGCGGGAAGGTAAACGGCGTTTCTGTGCGCTGCTCTGGTTCGCCAGAAGCAGCTTAGTCATGCTGGCCACATGACCCGGAAGCTGTACGCCGGCCAATAAAGCGAGATGAGCACCGTAACCCCAGAGTCGGCCATGACCAGACCTAATGGTCAGGGGTCCCTTTACCTTTACCTTTACCTTTACCTAGGTGCCACTTAATCTGAGCGATTTAGATAAAAGTCATTTTACCCATTGCAAGAAATTACCATGGCAGTGTTCAACATAGTACTTCAAGTCAATCCACTGAAATACGCTTAACAGCACAGAAATACTGTAATAACTGTAGGGGTTACTCGTGCGCAAGTTGGTGCCACTCCTGGCTAGTTTGCCTTGTTAAACCTTTTCTGTCTGGACAGCCCTACACTTCGTGGCTGTTCAGTCGCTGGCAGAATCCGTCAGTGGGCGTTTCTTAAACCTTTTCCAGCATAAAAGTTGTTTGACTCCAAGTCTCCTCCTACTCTCCCTGCGCGGAAGTCTTCTGCGCAGGGAGGGCGTGGGTAGTGGAGGACCCGTGCTCTCCTCGCTGATCTCCGGCAAGGAGTCCTGGAGCCCCCTCGCCGATTCCCCCATCTGCCCCCCTTTATCCCTGGTGTTACGCTGATTTCCTTCCCCAGCTGGTGAGCCGCCTCTCCCCCTGCTGGGCCCTTCTCCAGCATCGTTTGAGAGCCTCGCCTCCGCCTCTGGCTCCGATGTCAGTTCCCTGACAAATACCACCAACGGTACCAAAAAGGACTGATAATAGTATTAGAACACTGAAATATCATAGAAACGTATGAAGCCATATTACACTGAGTCCATCTAGCTCAGTAATGTCCACACTGACTGGCAGCAGCTCCCCAGGGTTTCAGGCAGGCGTCCCTACCAGTCCTACCTGGAGATGCCAGGAAGGATCACGGGCCTTTATTCCTTTGATGCGGACTCTTGCTTTTAAAAGGGTGACGTTTACATATGGTCATCAAAAGGGGAGTGTTCATATGCCTCAGAGGCAGCACTTTTTATTCCCACTTCATGTGTGACCAGGACATTGAACCCTGAAAGCTACTTCACAGAGTAAGGCCGAGTGAGGCCTGCCTTCAATTGAAGATTCCTCCGACTGCAAGGGACTTAGGATATTGTTCACTGGCAGGTTGACATACAATATTATAAACTGCACTTCCTGTGACTGAGAAGTACTTAACCTTGAGGCTTCCCAGGGCTTCCTCCTGACTTACGATGTCCTTTTTATAGGATGGCTGATGCTAGTGTTTGAGTGATTTCATTGCCAACTCCCCCGTTCTATGGGGTTGGTTTTTTTTCAAAGGCCTACTGTCCAATTTAATGGGCAGTAGGCCTTAAAAATACCTACCCCTTTAATAGCGCCGCTGAATCTCTTGCCCTTAGCGATTCATCCCTCGAAAGCTGTGTCGCAAATGCCATTCGGAAATCCGTTAACACAGTAACCTTTGTCAGTCTCCCAATTCGCCCTCCTCCTGGGGTGGCAGGAGATTGAGAAGGAGCCAAGTCTGGGAGAGATGACCTGCTGACCCACCTTAAGCTGGGGAGGAAGGAAGTGGTCTTTAAGGTAACAGCGATGCCAAGACCTGCTGTGTGACACGCCCAGAGAGCCATTCCATTCTGATGCCGTTTGGGCCCTGAAAATGAAATGGGAAATGCTAATGCAACGCAGAATCCATCATACAAGCGCTGCAAAACAGCCGTGAGCTTGTTTTGAAGGCTTGCAATAAAAAATTCCTCCTGCGGTCATGTCGGCCCTTTGAAGCAGATCAGGAGTTCTTCCTCACCACTCTTCGCGCAAACGCACGCACACACTAAAAAGAAAAAGAAAAAGATGCAGTAGTAGCTGTTGTTGTTGTGCTTAAATAATACAGGAATTGGAAGAATGTTTACTTTGTAAAATTCAGTTCTGGTCTGCACTGCATTTGATAAAGAGGACTTTAGTCCACAAAATTTTTCCTAAAAATACTTTAAAGCTGTTTGTGGTGGGCTTGCCGCAACAGTCTTTCATTGACTAGCTCTTTGGAAGCTGCAAATACAACCATAACTCCTAGCCAGCACTTCTGTGGATGAGAAAGAGACAGCAGAGGCTTTGTATATTGGTGTGAAGCAGGAGAAACCTAATACAAGAGGTCAGATAAATTTAACATATTAAAAATACTATGAAAACCAAAGGGGCTGGCTTAGAAATTGACTACCAAAAGACAAAGTGATGTTCACAAGCTTCGATGGCTGTGGAAAGTGTTAAGAACATCAGGTGAGCTTTGCTGCTGGATCAGGCCAAAGGATCAGGCCATCTAGTGCAGCATCCTGTTCTCGCAGTGGCCAACCAGATGCCCCATTGGGAAATGCACAAGCAAGACCTGAGCACAAGACCACTATCTGCTCCTGAAGTTTCCAGGAACTAGTATTCAGGAGCTTGCTGCCTCTGACAGTAGAAGGTAGAACATAGCCATTGTGGCTAGTAGCCACAGTCTTATCCTCCATGAAATGGTCTAGTCTTCTTTTAAAACCAATGTAGTTGGTCACCATCGCTGCCTCTTGTGGGAGCAGAATCCAATAGTTTAGCTATGCGCTGCATGAAGAAGTACTTTCTTTTTGTCTGAGGAGAGTCCCGGGGGCCGAACAGAGAGGTCTGGAGGGCCACACTTGGTCCTCAGGTCTGAGTTTCCCCACCCACCCTTTAAAGCAGTACATGTTTGCTTCCTCTTTGATACCCTGTAGTTTCATAATCTAGGAGATAACATTAATAAAAGTTCTTGGGGCCGTCTCGCCCATGAGGCAGGCTGAAGCAGGCATATCGGGCAGCAGAATCCTATGGCGCGGCACTCCTATGGGCACCCTGCCCACCCATGCCGCTGCTGCTGGGGTCATGCAGTGATTTCTTTCTGGGAAGCTGCCGTCGCCACTACACAACTGAAGTTAGCAAGGCTGCAGCAGGGGGAGGGAGTCAGCGAGGGGTGTTGCCTTCCCATTTCAGGCAGCAAATAGGCAAGACTACCCCTGGCAGTTCTTCAGTAGTCAAACGTGGAAGCAAATAGAACTTTCAGAACACTCCATGTCTCCATGGCAGACCTGTGGTGCTGAGAGAGTGTGTATCTAAATGATCCTATCTTGAAAAACATTAAACATTACAGACCGTTTCTATTTATTTTTCTCTTCCCACTAATATTGTCCCCAAAATTAAGCTGCAAATGTAGCTCTTTCTTTCTTTCTTTCTTTCTTTCTTTCTTTCTTAATCATCCGTGTTTGGCAGCCGAGACAGATCCATGACAGCGATGAGTGCTTTTGATGTGCTGCTCCTGTCAGGGTAACTTCACTCCTCCCTACAGCGCCTCTCTCTCCCCTCCTTCGCTCCTCGGTGACTGAGGAATCCTTGCAACATCTCATCACCACTAACTTGACTTACCTCACAGTTTATCTAACAAGTAATGACATCAAGGGTGTCTCTGAACCTCTGACTAAATGGTTGGAGACTTCTAAAAACATACACTGGGCTCTACTTAGACTTCAAAGGTGGGCAGAATCCTAGGTTGATCAGGAGGCTGTTTTTAAGTCCCTCTTCTTTCTCCCCCCCATTCCCACTCTTTCGTCCCTCCATCCTTTTTAAAGAAGGAATGGGTGGATGGGGATTTGAATAGAACTGAGAGGATATACACAACAGCTTGGAGAAATGGTGGGGGCAGGAGATGGCCACAAAGGCTAGAAATGGCCAGTAGCCATGATAGCTGTGCTCTGCTGCAAACTTTGGAGGCAGTGTGCCTCTGAATCCCACTTGCTGGGAGTCGCAAGTCGTCTGTCAGGGCCTTTTGTATCCGAGCAAGTCGTCTTTGTGCCTTTTGTATCTGAGTGTGGTTCAGGCTTCTAGCGAAAGATCAGGCAAGCTTGAAGCCTGCCTACCCTTGCTGTAAAGTGCCTTTACATGCTGACAACTTTATTTATTTGCTCAGTTTCTCAGTTGCCTAATAATCAAAGTTCTCTGGAGAGCAGGCAGATTAAAATCACAGTTTGAAACTCCTGTTAGTAACAGCGCACAAGCATACCAAAGCAGAGGTTGGCTTACATTGACGATGTCAAGAGCTTGTTGATGAACATTCAGTCACAGGCTGGTGGGAGCAACAAGCGGAACGTGGGGTGAAAGGGTGGGGCTATGCAAATAGGGTTAGCCTCAACTTCTTCATCATGCTTGATGTCCCCAGTAGAGAGCACAGGAAACAGATTTGGGCTCTAAGGGTGTGCCCCTTCTATTTCCCCTCCTCTTTAAAATGAACCAATACCCATTCTCCCCCTGCAGTACAAGTCCCACTCCCACCTGATTGGGACCCCTGACTACTGGTTCTGCTAGCTAGGGGTGATGGGAGTTGTAGTCCAATGATTTATGGGGACCCAAGGTTGAGACCGGTTGACCTGATGCACACAGAAGCTGCATTACAAAGCCCTGAACAACTTGTGTCCAGGGTACCTCAGGGCCCACCTGAACTCTTACATCCAGATGAATTACTGAGATCATCAACAGCAGCATCCTTAGTCATTCCCCAAGTTGGTGAGGCTCATCTGACAACAAAAAGAAACTGAACTTTTATAGTGTCATGAGCTGAGTGATATGGAATACTCTGCCAATAGAGATTCAGCAGGTGCCTTCTATTTCAACTTTTACATGCCCGCGGAAAACTTTTTATAGTCTTTCAGGCCTATGCAGGCAGTTAAGAATACATCTTTCCATGATAGCTAGCTAAATTCTGATTTTTATGTGATTTTTATTGTATGGTTATATGTGTAATTGTTGTAAATCACTCTCTTTTTATGAACAGTGATACATTATTTTTTAATAAAGATATATGCACACAACACATATGCAAAACAGTCCTGGCAATGCACAAGTCTTCCAGTCATAGTGCTACCACCCATCATAGTAGCAGGTGTCTTTTTGCTAGTGCTTGCAGATCCAACTGGGAACTCTGCAATGCCCAAATGAAATGCTCTTGATTAGGCTCAGTAATAGAAGGCAGGTTGTTATGTCAGCCCCTGCTCAGCAACGAGAAGGCTTGTGCAGCAGAGTGGCTAAAAACCTAAGGCTGTGCACACACCATACATTTAAAACACATTCCATACAACCAAAGAATCATGGGAACTGTAGTTTGTTAAGAGTGCTAAGAATTATAGCTCTGCAAAGAGTAAACTAAAGTTTGCAATTTTTAAAAGAAGAAATTCCTCATGAAAATTTATCAATGTGCACATTTTTGCACGTAGTTTTGCCTGATACAAACACATTTTCAAATAAAATTTCTGTAATAGAATGCATTTTTTTCTATGTTTAACTTAATTTAATGCATTTTAATGCACACTTTATCCTAGTAAATGCATTTTTGTACACATTGCTCGGTTGGAGAGCTGCATTGTGAAATTCAGAGAAGTGTGAGTTTTGAAGGATTGTTGTGCTTTGTTCATGTGTTGTTTCAGAAAGTGCAAATTGGGTATTTAAAAGCAAACTATACAAATTGGAAGATAACAAATCACTTTCATATTGCTTTTATTTGGATAGTTTTATGGGGTAACACAAGGAGGAGGTCTGTGCTGCATGTGAGCATACAACCTAAAAGTTCAAGATGGGGGAAAGACAGTTTGAGGCCCCTTAGAGAAAGAGACAAGAATAATGATGGATGGATGAGAAAATGCAGTTTACAAGTGACTATATCATAATCCTATTCTTGCCCTTATCCAGGGTACTCCATTCCATTCCACCCTTTCCCTCCCCTCCCCCAACTGACACTCGACATTCCATTGCTATTGAGTGTGATCAGTCTTCCACCCCATTCATTTTATTTTTGCTTTTGCACTTCTGCAAATCATGGGATTTCCATGAGCATGCTGATATCTCTCTAGTTGCTGGCACTCAACATCTGAATTTGTTATTAGAAGCAGAGGTGACGAGTTTTGAAAAGAAGGCCATCTAAGCTAGTTGATCTCTCCACCTCCAAGGGCAGTGAAATTCTAGAAATTAAATTATATAAATCATTACATACATACATTATACATATACAGAACAATCATTATTGGGCAAAGCAATATTTTGACAACTGGAATCATACCTTTTGTAGAGTTTCTGGATCTCAATCAAAGCAAAACACTGGCTATTAAATATGTACCTAAAATCTGTGTTTCCACTTAGCAGAGTATTATGGAATGACACTTGGTGCATTCAAGTTTTTCTTTTTTAATATTTGTCCAAAACAAAATAGCCACAATCCATTTTTCTGGAGAGGGGAGAGAGTTGATAGTGTGTTCAATCAATAATACCACTCTTGCATGCAAATCTTAAAAGCAATTTGTGTTTCTCAGCAGTCCTTACAAGAGCTCCGTAAGGTAGGATGATGATGATGGTGATGATGATGATGATGATGATATTAATACCCCGCCCATCTGGCTGGGTTTCCTAGCTAGGCTTGCTTATTTCCATACTCCTACTGGAAGGACTGAGACTGGAATCTACAGAAAAGAGATATCCCCAGATTTACTTAATGATGCAATTGACTAAGTAGGTATCTTTAGCAGCTACCTCTGTAGGGCAGATGTGGAAATGCAGCACAGCTGTTACGCTTCCGTAACATTTTGTAAGCCATTATCTGCTTAGATATCCTGGTGTCACTGAGGATGCATCAACAGCCAGAAAGGAAAGAAGCCCCATTCTCCAACCCCCACAGAAAGCAGATTGCCCTGAATGAAATTCTGAGTTGCCACAGGCGGCTGAATCCTAAAACTGGAGGGAGATAACTGAAGTTGGGACTTTGTATGTTTTGGGTGGAAAGAAGTGTTCTTTAGCCTCAAGGTCGAGGGTGGAGAACCTGTGACCATGAAGATGTTATTAGATTCCAATGCCTATTAGCCCAACCAGGATGGCTAGTGGTCAGGAATGACAGGAGTTGAAGTTCAGTAACTCCAAGAGGAGCACAGAGTCCCCAACCCAGCTAATATTATCCAAATTGGCTCCTATTGATTTTTTTCTAGTAGGCCACCTAAGATTGAATCCCCAGCTTTGCTCATTTAAAAACTACTGTCTTTCTCTCCCTTCCTATTCTCTGTCTGATAAAGAACATGCACCTCTCACTTACGACTAGAGATGGATCCAAGTAACTGCTGGATTGTATCATTTCAAAGCTAGTGAATCCTGCCATTTTTTTATTTGTTTGTTCCAGCACCGCAGCCTGAGCCCTGCATACTATCTAGTAGTGCAGGGGTAGGGAATTTGTGGCTCACCAAGTATTGTTGCACTCCAGCTCCCACCATCCCTTGTCACTGGCCACTCTGGCTGAGGTTGATGGGAGTCTAAGAACATCTGAAGGGCCACAGGTTCCCCACCCCTGCAGTTGACTTGCATCCCAGTTGAGGCTGTGATCCTACACACCAGGCAGTAGTGGTGGTTGGTGGTGGTCATTGGTGGAAGGCAGGGAGACCAACAGTAGGTGGAACCAGAACCAATGAAAGGCAGAGCCAGCTAAACTTGTTTTGTCCCCATCCTCCTCTCTGCTGAGCACTATCAGGGCAACACTGAGACTAGGGAGGATGAGCTAGTGTGTATGGTCTGTGTGTGTGGTTTGGGAGCTGTATGGTCAGGGGGGAAACAATGCTGTCCAGGGTTGTAAAGACTGTGGAGAGAATAATTGGGTGCACTCTTCCCACCTTGGATCAAATCCATGCTTCCAGGTGCCATAAGAAAACTGCAGAGATAGTGCAGGATAGCGCGCACCCTGGAAATGATCTCTTTCAGCTTCTGCCTCCTGGAAGAAGGTACAGAGTTGTAAAGACTAGGACTAGCCGCCTAAGAAACAGTTTCTATCCAAATGTGATTTTGGTTTTAAACGGAGTGTAAGGTAGTCTCTATGGGAATATATTGTCTTTAATTATCAGAGTTTTTAGGGGGCTAACCAGGCTGGGATAGCTGGGATAGCAGGCTTGTTGGTTTTTGAATGTCTGGTGTATATTTTTTCAATTTCGTTGTTCTGTTTGGGACAATGACAATAAAGATTATCGTATCATTGTAAGGAATAAGGTAAGCAGGTGAGGGATGTCTGAGAGCAGTGTGAGGTTGGTGTGGCAGTTCCCCATTTGCCCTAACAGCTGGCAGCCTCTAGTGGTTGACAGAATATCTCACTGAACTCAGTGAGACTTACTTTTAGAGTAGGAGCACTCTGCGAGTTGGCATTCTCCTGTCCTACTCCCTTCCTAAAACTGTGACTATGCAGGCTTTGTGGATCCAGTCCTGGCAACCTTTTCTCTCTCCTCTCACCCTGGGATTTTCTTAACGTGTAGTCTGGGTTGGTGAGTTTTGGAGAACTCTAAAGGTCGCTCGTGACTTTGCAACATTTTGCTTGACCTTAATAAAAAGTATTTCCCAGTTGCAGATTTTGACTTCCCCACCCCTGCCCCAGCAAAGCAACACTGTTTCCAATGCGTTTTTTCATTTTTTAGAGCAGACCTGCAGATGAATATGTTTTCTGTTTGAATGCTAAATGGATGCTTTCTGAATAAGCCACTGTCTGAAATTCCAGGTGGTTGTTAGTCGCTCACATAACCAAAGTGCACTGTCTAGCTTCTCTTTTTGCCTGGTGGAGGAACGCTGTATAACTCCAAAGCTTGTACAAACTTTTTACACTGGCAGGCATCCATTGGATAAAACATATACAGTGGTACCTCAGGTTAAGTACTTAATTCATTCTGGAGGTCCGTTCTTAACCAGAAACTGTTCTTAACCTGAAGCACCACTTTAGCTAATGGGGGCTCCTGCTGCCGCCGCGCCGCTGGAGCACGATTTCTGTTCTCATCCTGAAGCAAAGTTATTAACCTGAAGCACTATTTCTGGCTTAGAGTCTGTAACCTGAAGCGTCTGTAACCTGAAGCGTATGTAACCCGAGGTACCACTGTACTAGAAACACAAGATGGTTAGGCTAGGCCCTTCTCTCGCAGTCTTCCCCTGAGCAGAAGCTGTTGAGTGTGGCCACCCCCAACGTCCCTGAATATGTATACCTGTGCAAAGTTCATCTCTGCTCCCGCCCTTATAAAGAACAGTTCCCAGCTGCTCTGTAGGTCCATCTCTGCCTCTGTGTTGAACAGGCCTGAGGTCAGGACGAAGGAGCCTTGTCTCTCAGGTGCTCACAGTGAGCTGTTGCCAGTGCTGCGCCAGCAGTTCCAAACCAGCACTGTTTCCAAGGACATCGATACTGCCGCCAGGTTTATTGGTGCTGGCACTGCCACCGTAGGTGTAGCTGGCTCTGGTGCTGGCATCGGGACCGTATTTGGCAGTATTCTCATTGGCTATGCCAGAAACCCTTCCCTGAAGCAGCAGCTCTTCTCCTATGCCATCCTGGGTTTTGCACTCTCTGAGGCCATGGGGCTGTTCTGCTTGATGGTGGCATTCCTCATTCTCTTTGCAATGTGAAGGAGCTGGGTGTGCTGCCTGTCATGTGCTCTCCTCTCTTCCCCCCCTGTGTTTAGTCCAGTGTGTACAACAACCTGATTGTTCTGTGGCAGATAGGGGAAACCCATATGTTGCTCCCTCTGAGCTGGACAGATTTGGTTAAGTCAAAAAATACTGTATTGATATAAAAAAATAAAATAAAATAAAATAAGGATGGTTAGGCTATTGGTGACTCCACTTGGTGACTCCTTCCTCTCCCATTGAGCTATGATGGAATTCCATCTAAATTAGATGCAGAGGCAATTTTTGAGGGTCCTGGCAGGCTGGGGAAACAGTGGTAGAGGCGTTTAGGAGATATGTTTTAATTTACAGTATTTGATTCTGAAGTAAATACAGATCAGATTGCCAGTAGGATCCTGATCAGGATTGAGGCATGGTTTGCTAATCTCAGTTTTCTGCTTTTTCATCTTCGGTCGCATTTCATACCAAGGAGAATGCAGCTTTCTGATTTCTTATCAGTGGTGGTGCAGTTGTTTTGCATGCAGAAGATCCCGGGGTCAATACTTGCTCGTCAGCGTAGACAATACTAAGTAGGGAAGGATGAATCTGTCGATTTCGGTGTCTTGTTTTGCTATTTCCATACCAGTTAGCATTTTTTTAAAACATAAAAGCATGTGTGAAAATTCACAGGCATTTTCCTTTGCATTTTTCCTAATAGACATTTTTTGCAATGCACTTTCCCCTAATGTAATGCATTTTTAAATGTTATTTTCACACATCTATGCATTTCAAGACACCTCAATATATGCATTTGGGGGGGGTATGCATTAGTTGGCTGGAGGACTGCATTGCAAAATTTGGAGAACTGCAAATGTTCGTGGATGGCTATGTTTCGGTTCGCATATTGTTTTGGAAAAGTGTGAACTAGCTAAGTTTGCTTTTGAATTAGAACCAACTTGAATTTCTCCCCCATCCTTAATTACTGAGCTAAATGGACCAATGGTATTGACTCAGTACCAGGCAGCTTCCTGTGTTCTGGTATACCAATTCTTCGTAATTTGAAGCAGCTTTGATGCTCAGTTCCACATGCCTAAAACTCTGGCTATTAAAGGAAAAGAGGATAGGAGATAAGAACTTCAACTTCGTCCAAGTTTCCCATGCTGACCATTGTTGGCTTTTTAAAAAATGTGTCATTAGAGCCCAGTATGTGTAATTCATTATTTAATTTTCCCACTGCCTCTTCCATCCTTCCCAAGGAATCTGAAGAGAAGTTCAAAGCAGTGTGTTCTGACAGTTTTTGGTACAAACACTCACTTTCTCTGTTTACATTATAGACATTGTTTCTTAAAAAAAAATACATTAAGGCAGAGAAAACCTTTTAAGACTCCTTTATTTTAAAGTAAAATACTAAAAGTGCTCCTGCTCAAACAGGGGGAAGTTGACTGTACAAAAATCATAGCTGAGGTTTTGGGGGGCTTGAATACAACTAAGATGATTGTTTATAAAAGTATATAGCTGGGATGGAGAGAGAGGAAGATATATCAGTTTGGGGAGTCTAAGAAGAACTAGTGCAGGCATAGGCAAACTCGGCCCTCCAGATGTTTTGGGACTACAACCCCCATCATCCCTAGCTAACAGGACCAGTGGTCAGGGATGATGGGAATTGTAGTCCCAAAACATCTGGAGGGCCAAGTTTGCCTATGCCTGAACTACTGGGTCACCCAAGCTGATTGGCCATAGCTTCAAGAGTCTCCATGGTGTAGAGAAAGTGGATAGAGATAATTTTTTTCTTCCTCTCTCATGATACTATAACTCAGGGACATCCAATTAAGTAGACCAGCTGGGCCTTTTGATGTCCTTTGGAGTGACAAAGAGAAGTGCTTCATTCAGTTTTGTGGAACAGTTTTGTGGCCACTGTCTTGGATAAATGGATCAAACAAATTTAATGGAGGAAAACAGGGGTCTACTAATAGCTTAAGGGATCCTCCACACTCCAAGCCAGTACACCTCTGAGGAACAGACACAGAGGACAAATGAGAGAGATCCTAGATGCCTTTTTTGTCAGCTTCTCTAGCTGGCCTTTGGTCTGATCCTTCAAGCCCCTTATTGTGTTATTACAAAAGGTTAAGGGCAGAATCCAAACCCCGAGCTAAGCATTTAAGGCTGCAGTCCTGTGAACTCTTACTTGAGAAAAGCCTTTTGAACGATGTGGGTTTTACTTTACAGTAAAGATGCTTTGCTGCCTGTCCAATGAATAATAAATTTCTTCTGGCGATGGCACTGTGAATCTATATCATGCACATCTTGAGTCCTGTGCATAGTCTCTGGTAGGGCAGCCTGGCTAGGGAAACCTGTGGTCCTTCTGTTGTTATTAGACTCCAGCTCCCATCAGCCCCAGCTCCTGTGGCCAGTGGCCATGGACGATGGGAGATGTAGTCTGGCAACATCTGGAAGCGCTACAGGTTGTTTACGTCTGCTCAAAATCCAATGTAGAAACATTGCTCCCGTTACTCTTCCTCTGTTTTACTGAACTCTCACAAAAGCTGGGTCTTAAAACACAGTCAGAAAGTGTTGCAGGGCACTTTGATTGAATAAGTACACCTGAATTCGTAGTTGGTGGCTAGAAGTGTGGGGAACTGAGCCAGTTCCTCTTTCGAGGAGGAAATGCACATGCATGCCAGCCCCTCTCTTGGAGATTTATTATATAAAGCTCAAATGTATACCTTACAAAAACCGGTGTACAGCAGGCCACGTTCAAAGGACTGGTAATGCTCTCCGAAGGCTAAGCGATGTTAATTGCTCCAATATGATTGTATATCTTTTGCAATTGTCAATGGCAAGGGGGATGGGGAGATTCAGAATTTTAAAAACTGTTTTGTTTGTGTTTTTGAAACGCCTTAATTTGGTCTTTTAAATAATGACAAAATGAGTTCCTTATTGTTTTGCTTTGTGCTAAACAACAAACAAACAAACAAACAAACAAACCCCAAGATGGATGGAAAAACCCTATCCTTCCGATATTTGGGTTAAACAAATCTAAGCCAAGTTATTAATTCAACACTAAAATTATTGAACTTTATTAGCAGAGTTCCGGGATTGAAGGTCTCGCCTGAGCAGATGAAAATGGCTGGATGCTTCATTTTGTACATTGAATGTTATGTTTCAGGAGTTAAGTTTTGGTTAAGTTTACAAAAAAGTAAAGGAGTGGGATGTCTGAGACAGCAATTCTAAACACAGTTATTGGGGAGGGGGAGAAAGTGGGTTGTATCCAGTGTTAGTTCTGTTCTGAGCAAACCCACAGAAGTGAGTAGGTGTGACTGACTTGGGTTCATTAATTTCAGTGGATCTACTCTGAGTAGAATTTAGCCAGATACAATCCAATGGTGCTTCTGAGTAAAGATTAGGATCTTGCTGTAAGGCTGCACATTTACTTGGAAGTAAGCCCTACTGAATACAGTGCAGCTTAATTCAGAGTAAACATCCAGGCAGATCAGATTGCATATCTACAGTCCTGTCTATGCAAACTTACTTGATAGTAAATCAATATTGAATCTGCTAAAATTTACTTCTGAGTAAACATAGGGTCAGCCTGTAAGTTACTTGGCCATAAGTTCCACTGAGCAAAGCAAGGGTTTACTCCCCATCAAATATGCATTGGATTGGATTGGATTGCAATCTTAAACACACTTTACAGAGCTTCATTAAACTTAGTAGGGCTTGCTTTTGACTAAACATGCAGAGATTACTGGCAAGAACAGTCTTTTTGGATTGCATCAAAATGGTCTCCCATTCCTTGGCCTCTGTAAGATGTTTGCCCAGTAAAAATTTCCATTTAAAGAAATGGCAAAAGAAAATAATGACCTAATGAATAATACCTCTCCCTAGAAATACAAACTGTTCAGCTATTAAGGGAGAAAAGTGAGAGTGGGCTAGAAAGTTTAAGTGTGCAACTCAACCAAACCCGGCCACATTTTAATGTTACATTTCAATGGGAAATTTCTGAGATTTAAATGTACTTTGACTAGTTCATGCAAATCCCCATCCCAAAAAGGAATGTTTGAAAAGGCCATTTATATGGATGGCAAAGTTTTGCAACTTATGAATGGGAAAGGCAAGAACAGACATTTTTACATTGGTGTCCCCCACTTCCCATAAACAATTTTGTTCTCCTATTCGGTCCAAGACAGAAGGAAGAGAGGGGAGGACTCATTTTGGTTGCTTGCTATTTCTCTTTTAAAACACTCCCCCCCCCAAACATTTTGGGAAACAGCTACCCAGCTCTTAGCTGAAAGCTCCTCTTTCTCTCCTGTTGGCCACTCAAAACAAATAATAGTGATAAATCCTTTTCAGATGTTTGTGGAAATAAATCACTAGAAATTTAATTAATTGTTTCACCTTAACTTTGTCCGGTCATTCCTTGTTTCCGGACTGGACTGCTCCCATTACTAAGATTTTGGGTCTGCAGGAAAAAGCTGGTTTACTTGGCTCCTAAAGGTGTGAGATCTGGAAAAGTTACACACATCCACACACCTCAAAAAGAGTGTGTAGGGTACCTTTGGGGAATCTTTGGGGGGGGGGAGAGCAGTGGAGAAGAGGACACAGAGGGCATTTCCAGATCTTCGGGGATATGTAGACTAAGTACCTCTTTCCTAAATTTTGACCATTTATGGAAGGAGAATATGGCTTTTTTAAAAAGGTCACATTTTGAAGAAGAATTCTGTGCCTCTAGGAAACTGGCTATATTTCCCCTTATAAGCACAGGTTTTTTTCCATTGCAGCTTGAAGCAGCCTTAGGCAGACTGACTTTAAATTAAAATGAAATTTGCAGTGGGTTAAATTGAAGCAAACCTGCCCACTTTTAACTCTGCTTACTGGGAGCAAGACCAGTAGGCCCCAGTGGGGCCTTCCTCCAGTGTAATTGTGTAATATGGGCCTCTTATTCTGCATAGGTCACCTCCCTTTTTTTTTTTTTTAGCCTCACAACCAGCTTTCTGCAGTGAGCGTATTTCAGGCTCTTTCCAAGAATTGCATCCCTATTTTACTCCCTCACCCTTCAGCAGGACTCTCTCACGAGTAAGCTCCATGGGACAAGTGAGCAAGGCTGCGCATGTCTACACAGAAGTACGTGCCTTGGGACTTGCCCCCAGGTTACTTCGCATGGAAGTAAATGCTACTCCTGAATGCTGGAGCCCACTCATAACATTACTCAGAGCATGCATCATAGTGCATGGATTTAGGCAGTTAAAAGCAACAACATGCAACATTCCAGCAGCAGGATCGGAACCCCTTCCTTGGAAGTAAGTACGGAGAGAAGGTCACTGGGTTTGGGGTTACTGGGTTGGCTGCATCGAAGCATTTTTTTTAAAGTATGCGACCCCTCCCTAGTTCCGCCGCTCGTTGGGGTGTTGTATGTGAAGTAAACTCGTTGCCAGAGTTTAATTTGATGCGGGGCATATATGCCAGGCAATAACAAGAGTGCCTCGAGTACAGGCACTGTGCAGAGTATCTGTGTGTAGAGTATCTGTGTGTCGCCACGGGCCAATCACAACGAGACACACGCGCGCCGGGGACTGAAATAGCCTCCAGGGTGTGATGGCTGTCCGGCTTCACTCCTGCCACTTTTGACAACTCCACTAGCTATTTTGCGCCAATCGTTCGCCTTTTATTCACTTGTCGTTCTCAGGTTATGCTAAAAAAATGAACGCTGAAACGAAGCAAGAAACCCTTTAGCAGCAATTTTTTTAAAAAATGAAAAAAATGGGATGGTGTTTATAGCTTGACTGTCTAATAATAAACGTTCCCCGAGCGCTTCCTTGAACGCAAATCGGCTGAGAGAAGAATCACCAAGGAACCACCAGGATTGTTTAAAAACAGCACCGCCACCACCCCCCCGCAAGTCTCTCTCAGTATTACAATTTAATGCGTCCCGATGGTTTGCATTGTAAGCGCCTCGGGGCTTTGGTCGCGCTACATAAATCAATGATCTTTCGAATTTGAACTGAATTTCTTTCCTTTTTTTAAGTGTGTAAAAGATCGTGTTGAAAAACACCAGATCGTTTAAATTGGGGGAGGGGGACAAAATTTGCCAGAGGTGGAGGGGCGGGAGAGAGAAAGCGCAAGGCAAAATTGGAAGTCGATTTGGACGAAGTGGGGGGCACAAACAAACAAACAAACAAACAAACGAAAGGGGTTATCTTTGCGTTCACAAAGTCAGGCAGAGATTTTTTTTTACGGGGGAGGGAACCTTACCTCCCTAGATCCTGTCTTGACTTCAACACGGTGTTCTCAAGAAATGGACAATTAATTATATAGCTTCAGTTTTTAAAATGTAGTGAGGGAGGGTTAATTAAAAAAAAAAAAAACACAACCCACGCACAAGCATCTAAAAATCTAACCTGGAAAACTTCAGGCTGATCATCCAAATATTTAATGACATCATTCGATGACATGAGACCAAATTCCTTTAAAAAGAAAAGGGGAAGGTCGCCACAAGCTCGCCAGAAATCCAGCCTAGCCATTCACTCCCTATGCAGGGACCAGTTACTCAAGACGAAGAAGCCCCACGGCGTGCCCAGTGAGGGCTTAAGTTGGCAGGGTAACTGCGCCATCCTAAGCACATCTACTCAGAAGTCAGCCTCCCATTGAGTTAAGGAGAACTTTCTCCTAAGTCAGGCTTTGGGCAGCTTCTCCACCCTTTAGGTCGCCCCTAAACAAAGAAACAAAACACAAGCAAAAGGGTTATTTAGAACACGCGTTTGGCTCTTTCCCCACGATAAAAGTTGCCCCTGTTGAAGGAAAGGGCGAAGAATGTTACATTTCAGAGCCAAATAATCGCGCGCAGCACCTGTTTTTCTTCCTTCTGCTCCTCTGATATAAGCAACAGGTAACAACAACCCACCTTTTTAAAATAGGAGGTTTGCTCTGGGTTGATTTTTTTCACCACCGCCACAAAAAAAGCCTTCTCTTCCCTGCTCCCGCCTTCTCCTTCAGTATCAAACTTCTAGACAGCCCCGGATTATATACATAAATATATTTAAGGTCTGGGGGAAAATGGTTCATTAAAAGGCTGACCCCAGTTTACTTTCCCCCCTCCCCCGCCTTCCAAATCTGCTTCTGTTCCCAATTTCAGCACCACGTGACGGTGGGAGTGAGTTTAGGGGGTTTAAATTCACTTTCAAGGATAGAAAAAAGGGGGGACAGAAGTCTTTAATTTTTTTTTAAAGAGGGGGATAATCTTGTCCCATAAAGAACCAAGTAGTGTTTTGCGTTGTTTGTTTCCTAAATGCCATTGTCTTTCGTGGAAGGTCCACGGAAAACCAGAGTTCTTGTAAAAAAAAAATCCCCCCAAATCTTATTTTTTGGGGGGTGGGAAGGAAAGGCAATCTTTGGAGTCGAGTTAAAACAAGCTGAGGTAAGATAAATCTCCCCTTGTTATGTTATGCAGTAAATGTGTGTGTGTATATAATATTGCAAATAAAAGTGAATAACAGTGCATTATATATAGTATAGGTCTACTCAAAAGCAAGCCCCGCTGAATTACCCGGGTGTGTCTCTAGGATTGCAGATAAATGCGTGTTTAATTATGGCTTGGTTTTTTGTTTTTGTTTTAAATTGCAATCGGAATACAATTGGTTCTAAGATCTGGGCACCACAAACCTTTTTAATGTCATTTCTAGCTTGCAATCCTATCTATGCAATTTACCTTGGAGGAAATCCCATTTAACTCAGCGGCGCATGAGTAGACCTGTGTATGAATAATTTAAAATGGGATAGCCCAGATGTAGCCTGTTGGAGGGCGGTAGATAATGCTGCAATCCTATGCACACTTTAAGTCCCAGGGGTTTCCCGAAAATGTTAGGATCGCGCTGAAATATATTTGTTTTGGCAACTCTTTATATATATCCAGTTATATTTTATACCTATCTATATATCTATGACGTCTCACTGGTATACTAGTGCATACGGATAGGCTGCAATACACAACAACCCATTAACGTCGGTGGCAAAATTCAGATTTTGCGCGTGGGATTGTACTTGCGGACGTTTATCCAGACATCTTCCTTTTGCACGCCTCACTAGACAAGTATCCCCACGTGCCTTTGCACGCGTGTAAATGTTCTCTGGAGGGTTCCCATTATCCATATGGATACAATACAAAGTTGGCGGAGGTTAAGCTTTGAAAACTAATCATTGTGGATTTAGCTGAAGAGGTCAGGCATTTAAAATCGCAGACAGTAATTCTAACCCCCCCCCAAAAAAACACCCGCTTCTAAAAAAACCGTATTCTGTGTTACAGAGACCATGTATTGCATTTTAATTTTTTTTATTATTCTTCTGAAGTGGCTGAAGAGGAGAGTTTTTTTAAGTCTCTTTCATTGGTTCACTCTCAGGTGCTGTTACAATTTTAAACTCTACTTTTTATTATCAGATTTTCTTCACTCTAACCCCCCCCTTTCCCCTATTTTGTGGATTTTTTTTCTTTGCTGTTTTTCTTTCTGTCCTCCTCACTTCCCTGTCCTCTTTTCCCCATTTCTTTGCGTGTTTGCTTTCCTCCATTTTATATATATGCATTTTTTCTATTGGTTTATAAATAAACTGTGGACATCCACCCCTTAACAAAGGCCGCATTTAAACAATCGCAGGGTAAGCCCTCTTGGTGTCCCGATGGCAGACAATTTGAGCACCTGCTTAACATACTGTAATGTCTGCTCAGAGGTAAACTCAGATTGCGTTCGATGGGGTTTAGTTCCTAAATCAACACACTCCCTAGTCCCATTGAATTAAATAGGACTTCTGAGTAAACACGCATGGGATTTCACTACCAATCCTTGCCCTTGACATTTATGCCCGCAGAGCGATCCTATACATCTCTGCTCAGAAGTAAAATACCAATGGGCTCCATAGGATTCATTGCCCTAATCAGGGCGCTCAGAATTGCGCCTTGACAAATGTCCCCCCCCCCTTTTCATTTTAGAAGGATGGCGGTGCCCTTAATCGTGCAAAGTATTATAGATTGATCTCTATAATATGGTAAATTTTCAGAATCCAATTCTCACCCTAGTCAATAATCTAAAATCGCGAAATTATTGATATATTCAGAGGGGAGGGAAAGAAAATTAATAGATCTCTCCTGATTTAGCTGCTTTCACACCGGTGTTTTTTGGGCGGGGGTCGGAAGTTCTGTCCAACGTCAGTCGTGCTCAGAGAAGATCCTTTGAAATGAATGGGCATGAGTAATCTTCCAGTTCAGTGGCTCTACTCCGAGTAGATTTTAGCTGGTTACAACCACGAGGCTGCCAGCTATGGGTGCTTGTCTGGAAGAGTAAAAGCTCACTGGCTAGGAGTTTACTTCCAAGTAAAATCTCGGACTGCAGATTATAGGATGGACGGGGATATTGCAGGACAAGAGAGTCTTAAATGCCTCCTTCGGAAGCCAACGCTACCCATCCCAACGGAAGTTGTGGCATATTACTTTCTAGATGCGGAGGCAACAGGCAGTAGAAGCGATTGGCTCGTTGATTCCCAGCCATCTCTCCCGTTCTAATTTCTCTCCATTTTCTGCAAGAAAGCCTGAAAAGAGGACCTAGAAACGAAGGAAAAAACAAACACCCTACATAAGTTGGTGTTGTTTTTTTTAAGTTAAAGCAAGCTTTGAAATTAAACGCATAAATCCGAATTAATGACGACTAATCAGTCTGTGCGAGCATGTTTTTTTAAAATAATAATAATCAAAACTATGGTTTGTATCCAACTAGATGTACTCCGAGACCATCTATTGAAATCAATTAGTCATGTCCATGAATGGCAATGGTTCTGAAACGTTGGACTGAAACGTTGGATGCAACTCCGCAGGTTTTCTTCCCAGAGATTCATATCCACTTTTAAGTTGCAACCTTAAAACACTCCTCCTTGGTGCGTTGAACTCGATGGGCGCTGTTTGAGAAAAGAATGGGTGTTGTTAGGGTTGCAGTGGAAGCGGGCCATAATTCACAAAGGAGGGCGCCCTATGAGAACTTAATTCCCCATTCAACGTGGATATGTAGAACTAGATACATTCCCCGGCCCTGTCACACAGTTGGGGCCTACAAGGTCTTGATTCCTCCAGGCGGCCGACCTCGCTTTTTGGGGCGCTTTTACGCACGAGATCCGTTTGTGTTCACGGGCTGACACCTAAGACCCATTCGCCCTGCAGTCCTCGTGAATGGGCCGCCTGGATTTAAGGCACAAGAACAGACTTGGGCTTTATTCCGAGTAAATAATTTCCGGGCTGCCATCCTATTCAGATTCCATAGAAGTAGTATATCCTCTTGAATTATGAGGGGTTTACTTCGGGGGGAAACATGACGCGTTTTTATATGTATATATGTATGCATATGAAACTGCCATTAAGGTCGGCCAGAAGTGCCCAAGGATCAGGATGGGATTCTAATCTCTCTTTACTGGGAAAGAAGTCCCATTGAAACCAGTGGAGCTTACTTCTGAGTAAACATGCTTCGGAGCGGGTTGAATGTACGTAGAACCGCTGAGTTCACTCCGGAGTCAATCCCGTTCCATGTTTAATGCCACGTGCGCATTTTAGGAGAGCGAAGTGACTTGTTTCCCAAAGTAAGTCGCTTGAGAGCATCTGTATGCGTCTCGTTTTGCTATTTTAATTATGTATGTGTTTTTAAAAATAGGGTGTTGAAGGCAGAAAACTACTACAAAGTTTCGTAGGAAGGATCTTAATTTCTGAATAAAACCAACAGTTTGCTGGTTATTTTTCTGATATTCTGGTTGATTATCAGAAGGACATTTGCAAGATTGTGGTTTTTTTGTCTGTTTCTCTGGATGTTTTAATATAGGATATTTTAGCACCAGGATATTCTGAACAAATATCCATGTCAAATGTAGAAAACCCTTTTTAGAGAGCAAAATGCTAATTTTTTCAATTTTTTTAAAATTTAAACATATTTAGATCTGTGTGCGTGCGTGTGTATGCATGTGTGTGGAGTAAATCTGCAATCTTATGCACACTTAGCTTGGGAGTAGCTAAATCCAATGGCATTCAAAACCCTAGCCTGTGCCGCCGTGTTCAATGGAGCAGCCTCCAAAGTAAGCACACCGAGGACTGCATCTTTAACTTCCGAATAAACGCGCTTATGGTTTGCACTAAATGACACATTGAAAAAGAACTCGGATTCTGTAAGAATATAGAAGTTAAGGAGTTCACACAAGAATTTGTCCGTAACCCGAGGTAACCCCACGATTCTCTGAGCCTGTTTCACTCGAAGCAAAGTTTGGCCAGAGAAAGTCGACAACCCTGCCGTGTGAACCCTGTTTACTTGGAAGTAAGCCCCACTGTGTCCAACGGGGGCTTACTCCCAGGTAAGTTGTAGGTAGGATTCCAGCCTCCTGTGTCCGAAGCGCTGGCAGGGTCCACCGGCCGGTGACATTTTGCAGGCTTTTCCAAATCGTTTATTTATTACAGGCTGAAATGTTGGAGGCTTTATTTTTTAGCGGGGGGGGGGAGGAAACGCACCATTTGGCACCGTCTGAATACTCTCCATTGTGTTCTGATATCGGTACCGAGGAAGCCGCGCCAATTGTTCACCTTCAGCTGTGTTTTCCTACTTGTGGATCCTCTTAATTTTGTGTTCTCTCATATTTATGTATGTGTGCGTACTGTATAGTATATGTTTAAAAAATTCTTTCCTTGGGGGTCAATTTCTTTGACTTTTTTCATCCTATCAGAACTGAGGTTGTGGAGACGAGGGAGGCAGCCTTCTCTCTCCCTCTCCCGCAGTAATTTTTTGGGTGTTTATTAAGGCTCGGCCTCTTTACTCAAAAGTAAGACCCCACCACTACTTTTCCTCTTCCATATCCCATTAAAACTGACACCGCTCTAGACATTTGCTTTTTGCAGGTAGGGAGGTTGCATGTATGTACATCATGCGTGTGATATATTTACTCCGTTTATTTAATCCGGTGTCAGTCCCCATTCGAAAGAAAAGGAATCGCTGCGGAGTAATTGGGTTTGGGATCGTAACCATCCTCTTTTCGGGGGAGTGGAGAAAAGAGAGAGAGAGAGAAGCAAACTCCAGACTATTGTTTTGGTGCAGGAAATATATAATTAACTTTTTTGCAAGTTTTGCCCTCGGAGCCATCAAATCTCCACATCGCCATTTCTTCAGACCGCTGCAATTCCCGCCCCGCACCCTCCAAACCCACCCTTCCCAAACCCCAAAATGAATCGGTTCCTGACCCACCCACCCCAATCACACTCGCTATAGGGGGGGGGGAGGCGTAACCTCTCTTGCAAACGTGTTTTTCTCCCCTCCTTCATTCAATCGGGGGGCTCTTTCATTTTTCTACACCCCCCCAAACTACATTGCTATAGGGTTCATGGACAGTTAGGGGGAGTGACGATGGCCCTGATTCCCCCACCTAAAAAAAATAATGAATTTACAAGTTCCCTCGGAGGAAGCAAATCAAAAGGCCCAGTCAATAATATTTGTAACTGTACAGTTTTGGCCGCCATATATATCATAAATAGCACATTTTTCAGAACAGCTAATGGATCAGTTTTCATTTGCGCTAAGAAAACGAGCCGGCTCCCTTATTTACTTCCAAGTGAGTCCCATGTATGAGTAAGTAGCGCTTATTTTCCAGGTAAACATGCTATTTTGGAACAGGGTGGGAATATTAATAGCATAGATGTATATTTGTTTTTAATCCACCGGACTAACTGGTGTGTGTGTGTATACATTATATATATATAATGGATGTGTTTGCCCGCGTATCTTTAATATTTCAGGCTTTAAAATTCTCCTCCCCCAGGAAAGTAAAATGCCATCAAATGTAATTTCGATTTGTCTTAAAATGAAATGGCGTTCGTTTGTGTGTTTTTGAGGCATTTTAAATGCCACAGGGACTTCGATTTTCTTCTTAAGTCCCCTTTCTGCTTTGTTTCGCTGCTTGAACAGTCTGGGCCCAATAATATTTGACTTATTCATCCCCCCTCTTCTCCAAATTGGTTCCCCGAATATCCCTTTTCCTTCCTCCCAAGCCTAATCGATTCCCCAAATTAATCAAATCAGTTTAAAACTAAATGATCGGTGAGTGTTTTAAAATACCAAATATAAGTTCTGAGGAAGGTGAGATGAGGTTCTTACCCCCATCCCCCCCCCCCGCCCTGTATCTTGGCCGGGAGGGGAATAAGACTTTGACTCTTTAAGTGCTCTGTCGCTTTGAACTCCACCTAAAAGATAGATGTAGAGATTGCCCCAAAAAGCGGGGAGGGGGGTGGCTCAAAAAAGTAGCGAAAAGCTTCCCCTCTCTTTTCTTCCTCTTCGCCTCAGAAGGGGCCACGCTGAAACTTCGTCTGGGACTTGAGTTTTTAACAGCTAAGGTCTGTGCCATGCATGGCTACTCGGAAATAAACGCCAGTGAGTTTAGGGAGGCTTACTCCCAGGTAAGCGTGGATTGGATTGCAGCCCGAAAACGCGCTGGGAGAAGCTCCTCTCCCCTCTTCTGCTCTGAAGCGAGGAGAGCTGCAGAAGATTGTTTTCAGAGCTGCAAAACTGGTAAATGGTCTGTCTGTCTGTCTTAAACCCCTTCTGTCCGCTTAGAGAGATGCAAGCTTTTTGAGTCCCACAGAGCTCTGCTTCAGGAATTCTATTGTTTGTTGGATATTTTCGCGACGGGGTGGGGTGGAAATGAGGATACCTCTCTCTCTGCCAAAAGGCTTTTTTTTTTTTTTGAGGGGGGGCGCTTTCAGTCTCAAGGCAGCACAATCTTGGTTTGGAAGGCAGGGGGTCATAGCCAAGACCTACTTGGAGTAGACTCATTGAAGTGCATGAGCCTATGTTTGTCATATCCATTGATTTTCGACGGGTCTACTCGTGAGTATCACCAGTACTGGATACAAGGCAGGAGTTAGGAAGTGGTGGGTAGTCAGACAATTGTTAGTACTGCTGTTGTTGATTCCTATACTGTAAGGGTGTAAATCTTTGCAGAATACAGGAGCATAAAAGGTCCCTTTCCCCAAAGAGCTTACAACCTAAAATTTGTCCACAGAAGAAAGACTTGGGGGGGCATAAACAGGGGGAACCCCGTATGATTTATTTCAGTTGCACATACTTAGTTCTGGTAACAGGCACCATTACAGGAGGGCATTGGGGATTAGAAGGCTGTACCAAAGGGTTCATGGAAAAGGTGGGCTTGTGAGAATGGATTTGGTGCAGGTAAGAAAGAGGGGTCGTAACAGTAACTTTAAAAATCACCATCAGTAATGTTGATGATGAAGACAGCCCCCTGCCCCTAGACTCTTAACATAAGTGGCCATAATTTTTAAAGATTGTTACTCTTAGGAGTTTCCTAAGCAAGGTAGCGGAAATCCACTCTTGACTGAGGACCTCTTAGGAGCTGGGTGGATTTGGTCTGTCAAATACCCGGATGGCTGTTGTAGGGAGTCTATACTGTGGATTTTAGTCCTCTAATGCCATAGCATATACATGTATGATGGTGCTGCAAGTCCCAAGTGTGTGGCAAAAGACCACAGAACCTCCTAGGTTCATCAATCCCAAGCATATCCAGGTAAGGAGAGAGAAAGACTCCCTGTCTGAAATCCTTGAGAGCTGCTGCCAGTTGGTGTCAAGAGTACTGAGCTAGATGGACCAATGGGCTGACTCGCAATGAGGACATTTCTCATGTACCTTTGTGTGTGTGTGTGTGTGTGTGTGTGTGTGTGTGTGTGTGAATTATAAAATTTACTAGGTTTTTTGTTTTGTTGGGTTGCAAACTTTCTAGAATCTGAGTCCTTCTGAATACAAATAAAATTTCAGCTAGAAATTGGCATGTGGGGTTCGCCTTCTAAACTTGAGGAAGTTAAGCCCCCTCAGGCTGATGGTAGTATAATTGCATTTAATTCAGGCTATCCAGTGCTTACTTCACTGAGTTCAGGGTCATTTGCTGTTTGGTTGCTGACACTTCAAAATGTTTTTTTGTTTTTGTTTTGCTTTCTATGTGGTTTTGTTTGCCCACTCAGTTGAGTGATTGTGATGGATGGGTTTTGGACCAGAAGAGAGTTGGTCTTTTTCTGTGTTTCTTCCAACACCTAATTATGGAACCCACCAGCATGATGTTGTGAAGGCCACAAATGGCTTTTTAAAGATAGAATAATAAGGATTACAGAGCCATCCTATGCAGAAATAAATCCCATGGAGTTCAATGGGACTTACTCCCAGTTGAATGTGTATACAATTGCTGTTGTGAGGCCATTTCACAGAGAGATCTATCCATAGCTATTAGGCTATGGTATCTAAATTGAACCCTGGAAACAGTATACCTCTAAATTTCAGCTGAGGGAGGGATGGCCATCTTTGGGGTAGAATACAGGACCAGACAGACCTTTGGTCTGATACAGTGAGTCATTTCTCATAATTCAATGTGCCCAAATATCTATTTTATATTATTTTCTAACAGTACTCTGTAAATGTGCAAATAATTCCCAAACCTTTGTATAGCATATTCATCTTCACATTACCCAATTTGGTCCAGTGGCTAAGGAAAGTGGAGATGCTGCCTTGCGGAAGTCAATCAAATCCCACTCTGCTGCAGACACCGTTGTGTGGCCCTGGGCAAATCCCTCTCTCTAGACCTCAGTCCTCCAACCTGTAAAATGGGAATGAACAGTTATCTGTCCCCTAACAGGAGCTGTAAGGGCCCAGCTTTGTAAAAGGTTGTAATAATATGTTTTAGCCTTTTCATGCAGGTTGTGATTATCCCTGTTATATGGATGGAGGCGTTGAGGCTGGCAGCTGCTCGCCCAATGCAAAACATGTTGGATTCTGAGGGTTGTGCATACATAAGTGTGCTGTTCTGCTTTCTGGTTTCCCAGAAGCATTTGGTTGTCAACTTCTGGCCTAGAAGAGGTTCTGGACTGATCCAGCAGGGCTCTTTTATGTTGTGTATCAGCTTGTCCAGGTCCTTAGATCTGGAGAAGAGGTCTTTCTCACTGCCCCATCACTAGGGGATATATGTGGGGTGGTGACATAGGATGTGGGTTTCATCTTCATGGCACCCTGAGAGTCGAATGCACTCGCCTCTGGAAATACAGTGGGTGCCAGCATTGTTGACATTCCGGTGCGCTGTTAAAACCAAGTCTGTTTGTCCCAGATGCTGCAGGATGCTAGTGCGTTGCTGTAACTGATGGTGTTTTTATGTTGGAATTTTTAATTCTATTTTACATGCACTCACTTTTGCTGGCTTCTTGTAATATTGTAATCTGCTTTAGGGTTGTTTGATGAAGGGCAGGTAAATCATTGTGCTTAATTAACAGACAGACAGCTTATTGGCTCATGGGAGGAAAGGTTCAACTTTTTAAAATTCAGGAACAGGTTATGAGTATGATGCCGTAGAGATCTGTGTGACTCAGGGGAAGGCAGACGCGAGATAACCCAGGTCAGGGTGTGCTTGTGCCATCAGCTTCCAGCCCAGCCAGAAAGGACTCTGTCACAATAAATTTTATCTCCGTTATTAAAATTGCAAACCATTTTGGATGCGTTGGCGGAAAGGCAGTATACAAATGCAACAAACCACAGACCTGTGAAACATACAGAAAAGGAGAAAGTGACATGACCCAGGTTGGAGCATCTTTCTGAAGACAGAAGATGAGAAGCTCTTGGTTACAAGACGGCTACTGGGAGGAGATCAGGATAGAATTGTATAAAATTTAATTATGCACTGTCTTGCAAGACAGACAGGCAAACTTGTTTTCATCCCCTCTCTCTCCCATAGGGCTCACCCAGTGGAAATAATTAGCAGTCAGTCCAAGACTGACAAACAGGGGTGTATTTGCTCACTCAACTCATAATAATTAATGGATGGGATTCACACTCACAAGCTGCGGAGATGGCCAGAAACCGAGGGGACAGTTTTCAAATTTTGGATTCGGCAGATTAATGAATGGGGGTAGAGAATTGTGAAAGCTGAACTGAACTTCCAGGTTCAAAGGCAGTCTATCACTGGGGCTGGAGGGGGGCACCGTTTTCACGCCTGACTTGTGAGCTTCCCAAAGACAACTAGCCGGCGGCTGTTAGAAAAACAGGACACTGTACATGGGCATTTAGTGTGGTGCAGCCACTTCTTGGTGGTTTCGGCGTCTTTCAGTGCTGCACGCCACAGACAGACACACTGCAGCAGGAAGGAGAAGCAGCACCTGTTGGATAGCTGGTCTGCTGTACTGCTGTTTTAAAGTCACAGACCTCCTTGACTGTTGCAGCAGGAGCGCTGGAGAGCCCTGGGGATGCAGAAAGATAATCTCGAGTCAGACCATTGGCCCCAGTGTTGTCTACACTGACTGGCAGCACCTCTCCAATGTTTCAGGCAGGCAATCTTTTTCAGGCCTGTATGGAGATGTTGGGGTTGGACCAGGGACCTTCTGCATGCAAAGCAGATGCTCCTCTACTGGGCTACATCCCTTCTCTCTTGGTTGTGCTTTGGGGCTCCTATTTTGGGGCAGGGTGTGCACTGCCTGTCCCCCCCCCCCAGATATCTGGCCCTTGATATAGATGTGGGCTTTTATGCTCAAAAGCCTGCGGCCTGCTATCTCTTTAGCCGTTCAGCCAGTATTATTAGCTGATGCCCCGAGCATGTTATTTGCCTGACTGTGCTCTCCAGATGTACTATAATTTAAACCATGATGTGCCTCTCCGACCCCCCCTCCCTTTCCGAAAGCAGCATCCAAACATTGAGCAGGGAGTTCAGGGTGGAGGGACGAGATGGTGCTGTCCCAGCTTGGCTCCATGGTACTCTGAGCAATAAGGGGGGAGAAAGGGGGTGAGGAGGCAGGGCCAGTTTTGGGAAAGGGGACTGCAGGTTGAGGGAGAGTGTGGCGGCGATGGGGAATAGAAGGAGAAGGGGGCCCCGGTTGTTTGGAAGATCCTAAGTAAGAAACTAGTTGGAACTCCCGAAGACTGACAGCAGCAACGTCAGCAGAGGAGAGGGAGGGAGGGGCGGCAAGAAGGGTGGGCAGTCAAGACTCCAAACTGGCGCTCTCTCTTCCCCCTTCTCTCTCTCTCTCTCTCTCTCTCTCTCTCTCTCTCTCTCTCTCTCTCCCTCTCTCTTTTATTTAATGGAACATTTTAAGAGGAGATCTTAAAGGTACAAAACGAGATCTATGGGAATAGACCAGCTTAGAAGGAACCATCTCTCTCCATTTGGGATCCCCTCTCTCTGCGTATTCTTTTTCCCCCCGAAAAAAATAAAAAAGCAGATTCATTTTTTAAGGATATAGAACCAGAACCGGACTCTTTTTAAATTATCATTTGGTGGTGGCTATTTTGTATGTTTGTGCGAGTTTTTCTTCTTCTTCAAAGGATTTGGGAAAGGAAGGGTGATTTCCCACCCCACCCGTCTTTTTAACAAGGATGCTGATCCCTCTTGGATGCTTTTGATGAAGCAACAGCAGCGAAACTTCGCCAGACTTCTCGTTCCAGCAGCGTCAAGCCTCGAGCGATTACTGTGAGTCAAGAGTTTCTCTCTCCACCCCCCCCCCACACCGCGCCGCAACACACACACACACACACATCGCAAAGTAAAGACCCCCAGCTAGGTTAAAAAGGGGTGGTGGATGGAGAGGGAGGGAGCAAACCAAAGGAAGTGTTTGCCACCTCGCCAGCGTTTTGCCAGGCACAGAGTGGGGGTGGGTGGAGGGAGAAAGAGGAAGGACCAAGCTAGAAACTACAGGAATGAATTCACCACCACCAGTAGAAAAAGAGGGAGGGGAGACCTGCCAGGTTGTGTCCAGATCAACATTATGTGCAGTTGTTGGGTTGCGCTTCAGCCAACCTCTCCTTTCTTATATGTACGTGCACGCGCGTCCCCTCCGATTTGTGTTGAGCTTATGTATGTATCCCCCAAACTAATCACAGGGGCCTATGTGATGGCGAACGCGTTTCAACTGCTGTTATTTCTAGGGGAGGAGAGGAATCGCCAAAGTTTGGGGAGGGAGCATGAATCTTTTGGGCAAGGTTTTGAATGAAAAGAAAATGGAGGGCGGGAATGATTTTTTTTAATAAAAAAAATACACATATAAGTGGATATTATAGCATTCTAGGCTAAACATTCTAAAAAAAAAAAAAAAAGCTGCTATCTAGAATTTGTAATGGATTTGCCAAAACCACACACTCCCTAATAATTATTTTTAAAGATCCAGTGTAAGTTTTATTTTTCAAAGTATTTTTTTCCCTATCACACTTTAGATACTCTCACTTTAATCTGATGATTTATTTATTTTTACCTGACCTTCTGGGTCTTTTGAGTTGATGATTTGCAGAGCGTAATCTTTAAGCATCTTTGCTGGAAAGTAAGGCCCTTTGAGTTCAATAGGACTCCCTGACTAGCAGGATTCACAGCACTAGATCACTCATTCACTTGATAATTCGACCGCACAGCTTTGCGTAACGGAAAACAAAAAGTACAGAGCTAATGTTGCTATATATCACATTTCAAAAAAGTAAATTATCATTTTGAAAGGCCTTCCCCCCCCCCCCTAAGGAGGCATGTTCTAATCAAAAAGAGTTCAAAGACCTGCAACTTTCTGCAATAGATGGAGATCTTGGGAGGTGGGAATAAAAACCCATTTAGAAGCAGAAAGAGAAAGAGTTTTGAAAACGGTCCTTAAAAAAATAATAATAATACAGTAAAGACGACCAGATCGATTTGCCAAGATAGTAATCGGAAATTAGGGGCGTGTGTTTTTTTTATCCTTCAGGACTTTGTAACTCCCTCTATACTCTATATATGGCGAATGCGCATTTGCCAACATCTCTGCCTTTACTTCGGGAACGTCACAGACTCCCGACGGAGGTGGATTCGAAAGAATAACACCTTAAACATTAATGCCACTAATACATAAAAGTTCTGGGGAGTGGCGCCTGCGTAGAAACGGTGTTCCTTCCTCGCCCTCGGCTTTGAACTTCAGACAACTCATCTGAACCCGCGTTACCTTCGGGGCGGCGGGGAGGAGTTGGGGAAACTGGATGTAAACAAAAGCGTAGAAGTTTCCCCGGGAATTTAAAAGAGTGTGCGCGCGTTGGGGCGGGGGAGATGCGCCAGCCTCCGATATTAAACTACAGTTTAAACTTGGAAAGTTTAGACCCATTGATTTCTGCAGAGCCTACAGTAAAAATCAATTTAAAAGAAACTGGAAGCGCTCCAAGTACAATTGGGGAACTCACCTTGGATTTCTAATATTCCGGGTGGGGGTGGGGTCGATCCTGCAAGTGGTGGCACTGAGTGGAAATCTAGGACCCCCCCTTTTTTTAATGGGTAGGCCATGCTTGGTTATGTCGTGGCTGTAGCTCTCCAACGGTTTGACTTCGCCTCCAAAGCCGCGCTCTTGTGTCCAGAGACAGACGGGTGTCTGCCAACCAACCGGGTCCCCATCCAACTTGATCATTAATTCAATCAAGATCTAACTTGAAAATATTAACAGTAGCAACACAATTGCATAGGATGATAGCAACACAATTGCATCCTCATAGGATGATTAGCTGGAATAATATAAACGGCGCTGTTCTTAAAATCAAAGATAATTTTCCCTGGCCACGTTTTGCCCGTGAAGCAGCTTGTGTGAGAGAGCAAGGCCACCGCTATGTTACAGACGGGGAAACTGAGGCCGAGAGGAATCTGGCCAAGTCATTGGTGGCCAGCTGGCATTTGTTTTATGAGTTGGATTTCTGAAGCCAACCACACTACGTGAACTTACTCTGGAGTAAGTTATTCAGAAGACGTAAATCTCCGGCATTTGCCCGTAAATAAATGTGCCTCGCGTTACACAGTTAAGGCGGAATGTTTCTTTCACTCCGGTCTTTGGTCCCAAACTTGCATGAAATATGTAACTTATTTGAGAATTAAACAGGCATATGTTTTGGAGTGGAATGATACTTTCTTCCTCTCCCACTAATTACTTTAATAACAAATTAAAGTATGAGGAACCAAGTTGAACATTTTCTTTTAAAATATCGATGATGAGACACACCCACCCACCAAACTTCTTCCTATGTGTTTTTGTTTTTTTAAAATAGGAGCAGTGTATTTTAACTACAAGTGTCACGCACCTCAGCACCTTACAGACCATCCTTTTAAATAAGGGAACCTTGCACGCTGCCTAAATGTCCCTGGTAGGAAAGACGCAGGCTCAGCAGAGCTGGACCGACTTTCTTCCAGACTAAGTGCGTGTTGGGTTGCAGCTTAACAGGCCGATCCCACTCATGTCAACTCAGAAGTAAGTCCTACTGGCGTCAGTGAGGCCTACTCCCAGAAAAGAAGATTTGTAGTCATAGCTGTGCCTATATGCACGCTCATGCCTGAGAGTAAACCCCACTGAACTCAACAGGGCTTATTTGCGAGTAGACCTTTGTAGGGTTGCATTGTAAGTATCCCAATAAAAGCGACCTCTCTGGGTGCCCTTTGAGCAGCATGTTAGCTTTCCTCTCGAAATAAACTGTTAAAATCGCTTGGCTAAATCTGTTTTTTAAAACAAACAAATAAAGCCAGATTCCTCCCTGTTTGTGTAAATGTCAGGGCATGCATTATATAAAACTCCAACGCACCTAACTTTTTAAAAGTGGGGGCTGGGCCGAGGGAAGTTTACTCTCTTTCGCTGTGCCGCCGTTTTTTTAAAAGCTGGCTTTTAAAAAAAGAGTTCAGGATGCTGTGTAGATAAATGGTTCCTTTCCTTTAAGAAAAGGAAAACAAAAAGGAAAGTGCGTGTTTTTAAACGTGCTGGTGATTGCGCCGCTCAGACGTCACCAGAGCGCCCCCTTTTTAAGCCCAAGGCGTTTTGGACAAGCTAGACATCCAGGGAGGCCTCATTCCCTGATCCCAAGCAGGCTTACTTGGGAGTAAAGCATCAGCCTGGCCCATCCACCCCCACCCTGCTTTCTGCGGACGTGAAATGCTGTATCCTCAGCTGCAGGTAGGCGCACTCCTAGACGCGCCATGGAGGGAGATACTTGGAAACGAGCGCCATTGAATCCGGTGACTCTTGAACACTGGGAGTAGGCATGCAAGGAGGGCTTCCCGTTTGCAGCGCCGTCCTGGGCAAGTTGACCTGGAAGTAAGTCCCAATAGACCCAGGAAAGTCGGGCATAGAGTAGCGGATAGGATTGCAAGGGATATTGTATGGGGGGAAGTGTGTGTGGGGAGGGGGAACGATCCCATTTAAGGCTCAGCAATTCCTGATAGTTTCCATGCGCGCACCAGTGCCTCCTGCCCATAGCGCCCAGACGTTCTCTCTGCCTCCTCCTAATGTGTATATACTTACTATAGGTACCTAAGAGCACGTGAATACTGTAGTGAGATGATTATTGTAGCGCCCTCAGCGTCCAGGCGGCGTTTTACAGTTTCCGGAGCCAACGCAGGTCGCTGCACGCGAGGCAAATGCAGCCTGGTTTCTGACTAGGCCTCATTCGCTTTACAGCTGCTCTGTTATGTGAAGTATATATCAGGCAGTGAGACCTTTTCGTTTCCAAAATTCAGGTGCATACAATTAAGTAAACAAACTCCCTCCCCCCCCAAATGAGGCTGTAGGGTCGTTTACCCGCAATTTGACATGCCACACAAGCCTGTGGATGTTGATCCACAACATTCCTTGCTGTGTTCAAATGGAGCTTCTTTACAAGTAAAATGGTGCGTAAAACGTAAAGGAGAGATTTGGGGGCATAAACAACAAAATCTATTATTATTTTAAATTTCCATGCCTTTGTATTGCAGGATACTTTTTCTTTTCTTTTTTTTTTTTTGGTCTGCACCCCGCCTCTTAAAACTGTTGAAACTGGGGGTGGGGGGTGCGTAGCTGACTTGGTTCAATGTTTGAAAATTTGGAAGGAGAAATAGAGTTTTAGAAAAAGACAGAAGATGGAGGTGAGGGTGAAGTTGTAAAGCCAGAAAACAACACTTAAGGGCATGTGACAGGCAAAAGTGGGATTTATTTCACTGGGGGGCAAAGGCGAAAAGGCTCGTCGGAGGGAGGGAAAGCCGCGCCGCAGTCGTTTTAGATGGGGCGTCGGGGAGAAAAGTCCATACAACCCCATCGAATTCCCTTTCCCTTGGATCCTGCAGAAATATCGCTGCGAGGAAATGGCTGGGGCAGGACTAGAACCCAAATTTGGTCGTGTTCGGTAGAAAACACAACTGCGAGGCAACGCGTGAACAGAGGCTGGGCGTCGGCGGTCGCCTTTTTCAATGCATTTTTAGAGCGATTTTATACTGCTGTCAACTCCTACCAGTATGAATCACCCTGGTCAGTTACACTCTCTTAGTTTGTTTATTCCGAGTGCTTGGTCTTGCGTCTCCCCCACATCCCAAAGACTCGGGAATGCTTACCAAACTTTCTGTGTGTGTGTGTGTGTGTGTGTGTGTGTGTGTGTTTTGAATTATAGCGTAATTAAACGGTTGCATTGCTTTTTAACTAACTCTCAATTCAGGCTGCAACCCCTATGCGCAGTTACTTCCGAAATAAACAGGCAGAGCATCGGATTACGCTGCCTGATCATAGTAGGCATGTTTACTTAGACTAAGTCCCGCCGGCTGCTAAATATGGGGCAACCCTCTACCCGAGGTTTTGTTTAAGAACTTCACACCCTTGAATGATCCAAACAAACACACAAGCCACCTTGAAGCGTGTTTTACCCAGAAGGACGCTCCCTCGGGTTTGGTAAGATTTTTACTCCAGAGGAAACGCCCCCCCCCCGTTTATATTTTGCATGTGATTTAAATTGGTAGGGTTTTGTTTTGTGATTTAAATTGGTGGGGAAACACAGCGGATTTTGTGGCGGTGAGAACAACAGGGAGCGAGAGCGCAACATGAAAGGCGTTCAATAACGTGTTTTTAAAAGGGGGACCTTCCTTATTTACTCTGGAATAAATTGCTCCAAAATCAACAGGGCTTTGGTATCTTGTGTTTACACAGGAGGCGTGGATCAGTGGCCCATCAGACACTTTAGGTAGCTTCTGGATTGTACCCCCATGACTGACACGTGACAGCCCCCCCAACCCAGAGGGCCACATTTATTTGAAAGTAAGAGTCACCTTGATTTCAATTGGACTTTCTTATGAGAAAAGCCTACCGAGGTGTTGCTGTAAGCCGGTGAACTCACCTTCTCACGACCAAGGCGGCGTCTTGAAAGGGAGACATGGCTAGCGCATTTAAATTAAAATCAGTAAAACCGCATAGACTCTTTTAAATAAAGAGCTTGTTTGTTAGGGCAGACCCAAGTAACGCAGCCTTTGTGCATACTTATTTGAACTTGATCCCCGTTGAACTCAATGGGATTTGTAGGAAATTGTGCATCAGATTGAAACCTGAGGTTACTTGGGGGGGGGGGGCGGCAGCGGAGGGGACGTTTTGTGCATTCGTATTCATGTCTACTCAGAAGTAATCTCCGCTGAGATCAGAGGGACTTAATGCAGAGGTAAACGTGCGTAGGATTCCGTCCTGGAATCTGCAGGACCCTATTCAAGTTCATTCTGAAGTACGTAAATCTCTCTTAATTCGGTGGGGCTTAGTTTAAGGTAAAACGGGCCAAGGGGTTGCACGTAAGATAACAAAGATGTTAGATATGCGATTCGAGCGGCCGTGCAAAGGATAAAGTCGCAAGCAAACAGAATCCTCTGTGCGCTATGCGTCGTCCCAGGTTACTCTAAGAATTTAGAGCCCTGAAGGAAGTCCTGTTGAGAGCTCAACGTGACTTCCTTCCAAGTAAATAAAATCCCGTGGTTGTTTACTCATAAGTAAAACCTTCCGTGTTCAGAGGCTTAGTCCCAGGCATGGGAACTGCTCCCAGGTAAATGTGCAGTCTTGGTGTTTTAGGATTAACAAAAGTTACTCCAGGGTGTGAGTGGAATCCTTTAAAAAATGGATTCTAAGCAGGCTCCCCGAATGAAATGAACGCGCCTTGCTTCAAGGAAAGCAGGATTTCATCCCCACAGATAAAAACAAATCTGGAAGAGTGTTTGATTTGAGCAGACACACACCTTGATTGGGTCCTAAGGGTGGTATCCAACTAAGTCACATTCCACTAAAAGCACTGGACTTCACCAGCTTTTAAGTCCATTCATTTCAGCGACTTTTTAACCCTAAATTTACCACCTTAATTTTCTAGTTTTGTGTAAGGAGAGGTCACATTGGGTGCAAAATCAAATCCCATTGAAATCTATGCACAGTTAATTTCCACATTGGATACCGCGTGCAAGTTTTATTTTAGTGGGGCCGGAGTCTGAGGACATCCTTGAAAGTGAGATCACACACACGACTCACACACAAATGCAATGGGTTCCTTGTAGTAAAGTTTAGTTACATTTCAACATACTGATAGTACATCACGTGTGAATCGGGTCGGCTAAGCTTCTAAGTACTTTTTGCATGCTACTGTCTAGGGAGTATGCTTCACTGAAGATGATGGGATTTGCTTCTGAGTAAAACATGCCCAGGATTGCATTTTGAGGAAGATCAGGGTTGTAAGCTTACTTAGGAGCACATTGCAAGAATTTTAGTCCACCTTTTACAATATACTGTACTTCTTGTTTTGCGTAGTTCACATGTGGTCAATAGTGCCTAAGCATCCTTAATCAGCATTGGCTCTCAAGCTTATTATCACCATCTTTGGTCAGTTTTATAATAAGGGTGACTTGTAAGCAGCCTTGAATTTTTGTTAGAAAGGCAAGAGATATGAATGCTTAAAATCAATAAAAACAACACTAAATAACAGTAATAAATAAAACTGTGATCCTGAGACTACGAAGCCCCACTGAATTCAATAGAACTTGCTTCTGAGTAGACATGGCTAAGGATTACAGAGTGCAATCCTTAACCATGTCCACTCAGTTGCAAGTCCTATTGAATCCAAATGGGGCTTGCTTTCAGGTAAATGGGGCTAGGATTCCAACCTCACTGAAATATGCTTGAAGTGGGGTGTGTTTTATTTATTTTTTATTATACCCAGCAGGGGTTAATTTGAAGTAAACGTTGCACAGGATCAGATCTGCATTAATGGTGCTGCTTGGGGAATAGAAACAATCCATTTGTTTGTAAATTTCAGCATGGGAGTGAAATTGATCTGATCTTTTTTTCAGGCTTAACTTTTATATTGCACATTTCATTGTTAGATTTTTGGGTGTCCCCACCCTGCCTCTAATCTGCATAGTAAAACTTGGGAGAAAAGCTGTCTGCCTCCCCTCACTGTATTATCTTTATTGCTTTTTTCCCAGTGACTGTCGGAGTTAGGAGAAGGCAGACCCTTTTATCTTAACTAAGGCTCACCGTTAGGATGTTTACACAGAACATCTTTTCGTCTGTTTTTAGTATTATTACCAATGTTTTAAAATGGACTCCAGATAAGGAGTTGGGGGTGGGAAGCAATATTGCAGCCTCCCCTTCCCCTGAATCTAATTTAAGTAATATTATGAACGAGAACATTTGCACGCCTTTCTATATCTTTAGGCACAAGGGAAAAACCTCGTCCAACGGGGTTGACTAATAGGGCTAGATTTTTGCATGTTATACACAGATGTAAGGATCACTGAATTTAAATGGGTTTGCTTCCAAGTAAGCATGCTATAGGAATACACTTGTAGGATTTTTTAAAAAAATGTATCACATATGTGTTGCCTTGGTATCCCAGCAGATAGCAGGAACAATATGTAAAATTACGGTTAAAATTAGAATTAAGTCAGATTTGTGGATTGCCTGTAACTTTGTGGGACTCTAAAGATCTTTAAAGTGGACAAGGCTAGCCCCTGAGGAGGTATTTTCATCTGGTGGGGAATTAAGGGAGTTTTTCCACATGGATTCTAAGTTCCATTGATCCCAGGGTAGAATCAGGAGTAAGGGGCTTCAAACCCACTTGCTCAGAAATAGAATGTGAGGAACGCAACCCAATCCTGCACATGCTTACTCTAAGGTAAACCGCCCTTAAGTTCAAGGAGACCTCTGAGGAAATTTGCACATAGCTGTGCAGCTTTGACCTGAAGGAAAATGAGTTTAGGTTTGGAAGGATGAAGTCTCAGTCACCAGATTGAGATGGGAAAAGGCGTTCGTAAAGAGATCTGATTGATGCCCACAATATTACTATTTATCCATTATGGGAAGCCTTCCTCAACAAAATTAAATCTTCCAGTGGCAGAAAATAATCACATATTTTCATAACCAAGAGAAAAAGATAAGAATCTGAATGTACTGGGAAAGGTAGAGAAACTACCAGTCAGTCTCTTGCCATTCAAAAAGTAAATCTACTTAGGAGTAAATTCATTTGATTTCAATGCAGTTTACTTCCCAGTAAGCCTGGAAGCCTAAACACCCCCTTGCATGTTTACACAGAAGTAAGTGCCACTGAGTTCAATAGGACTTGCAAGTTTACAGACAGGTTTCAGTCAGCATCACTGAAAATTTTGCTGAATTCAATGGGGCTTCTAAATCAATGTGCAGCCTCTTTTGGACTTAACTTTTGAGTAAGCATTCATAGGCTCAGGCTCTAAATGTGCTAAGGGGAGTAAGTCTGAACTATTGAGAAAAAAACTTGTAAGTAAACATGGAGAGGATTCTGTTGCACGTGTGAGAAAAGTGATGCTCAAACTCACTTTCTAAGACTGCAGTCCTGACACACCCTGCTTTGTTACTCCTAAGTAAGCATGCATAGGAATCTAGTTGCATTCAGCATACTTAAGCCAAAATTTCTAACAGGCTCCAGTTTGAGACCCTCCCCTCCCATTTTTCAGTGGGAACAGCTGCAGCCCAGCTTAAGTAATTTTTTTGGGGTAGCTGTGGGGGGGGGGTTGGGGGGGAGAGGAGGAGTCTTTCCTTCCTGCCTCTCTGCTGCTGCCCCTAACTTGAATATTACCCTCATATGTTAATTCAAAGCTAGCCTACCTGAATGCCCTCTTGTATTTGCTGTTTATTCCCCAACACTACAGGAAAAAAATATATCATGCAGTCGAGGTGTATCATTTCTGAATTTATGTTCCTTAGCTTAGAAGACCTCTATGTCTGTGACCCAGTTTGCTGGCATCTGGGGGTGTGGGAGATGCTTTTAAAAATATCCTTCAAAGCCAAGGAACGATTTGGGTACCCTCTTGGGAAATCAGGGGTAAAGGGAATTTTAAAACTGTCATTTCTTTATAATGCAGGACAAAATTAGGAGAATATGTATAAAGTTGAAGGGCGATGTGAAAGGAGGACCTCTTTTGCATGTACATGGTGCTTTTGCATCTCGCAATGCAGGTCTCACAAGTCTGATATCATTCCCAAAGTCAATTTGCCCGGAGATAACAATGGGACAAAATAACCCGAGCCCTACTTGAAACTCTCTTAAAAATGGTTGGCTCCAGTCGAGCTAAACTTAAATCCCGGTGACTATACAAAAATCAGAAGTAGGCATGCTCATCTGTTAGGAAAAATCCAGAAGTTACAGTCAGGTAGTATCTTATTTTGAGGACCAACTAAAATGCTGCAAAAAAAACACACAGCAAAACCTGGAACAAAACAAGCAAGCTTTTGAGCTATCCAGGACCCTTCTTCAACTGAACCATAAGACTTGCTCACTATTTTGTGGCATTCTTTTCAACACCCCTAATAACCACATTGCCTTTCTGTGGCTTTTGACTTTGTGGTAATTGTTATTTTCTGCATGATGTTAACAGCCTTATCCTGTGCACACTACTCAGTGGGACTCCCTAGTAAGTGTGCTTAGGATTGTCGTGGAAGTCTCTCTGAAACCAACAGAACAAGTTAAGAGTAACTAAAATCTGGTCGCTTCCTTCAGTGGGATTTGGTAATGATGACCAGGCTTAGCTGGCTGGCAATTTTTAATCTGTCTCCAGATTTGGGAAGAGGCAGGGACAGGCATAGGCAAACTCGGCCCTCCAGATGTTTTGGGACTACAACTCCCATCATCCCTAGTTAACAGCACCAGTGGTCAGGGATGATGGGAATTGTAGTCCCAAAACATCTGGAGGGCTGAGTTTGCCTATGCCTGGGCAGGGAGATCTGTAGAAAAACAATAGACTTGGTAAAATTTGGGAGGGTTATTTTTAATTGGTTAAGTCTGCTGAGCTGTTAACGGTAGTTTGATCTAAAGGTATAACCAGGTAATCATGTGTGTCTCCATGGTTGTGGAAACCTTCGTCTTGTACTTGCTGTTAAAAGAGCAGGAGCAGGCCAAGCCATTTTTTTCTGGTTAGTTGGCAAACCTAAGTGGAAGAGAGGTGAAAAACGGGGTCCATTTCTTTACGTTCCCAAGAACAGCCACTGGTATTCAGTTCATATGGGTCACCTCCTGAAGCTGTTAAAAATAAATAATTCCCAGACTGAAAAGAGATATTATTGTACAGCAAGTGCAATAATAGAATCAACACAGTTCATGTATTTAAAGGGAGAGGGGAGAAAGGTATTTCCAAGGAGATGTTAGAGGCTCAACAACACACACACCAGGTCTTCTGCTTTCCTCAAACCAAAGAGCATCTCTCCCTACCATATAATACTGCCACTGATGTTTTTCACCAAAGTCTTGAAAAACAGCTCATGTTCAGCCAGCGTACATTGATACAGAAAACGGAGGAAAAGTCCTGGAATTATAAAATTTTAAGGGGGTATCGGTATCGCCAATGGGTGGGCAATGATGCATCTGTAACAGCTTTTCTTTAAAAACACCACCACCACATTTTATGTTATCTAAATTTGATTTTAGGGGAGGAAAAAATGGCATTGTTAGAATTTTGGTCTCTTGAACTTACAAAGTATTTGAATTGGGGGGGGGGGAGGAATCTCAAGGGCCATTATGAAAGAAGTTGCAAGAACTTAGTAAAAGACGCAAAGATAAAAAGCTATGTGTTGGCTCACTTTGGGGCCTACGGCTTATATCCATTAGGGAGTCTAGCCACTTCTGTTCCATGAGATTAGACTGAGCGAGTTCCCAACTGGCTTTGAACCAAAATGAATTTGGATACAATGTGAACCAAACTCTCTCTGTGTGTGTGTGTGTGTGTGTGTGTGTGTGTGTGTGTGTGTGTTGAGGATGCATGGGTAAATGATGTCATTTTCTTTGGAAGCCTATCCCAGTCTTTAATACCTCGGCCCCCATCCCACAAACCTTCACTTTCTCTTCCCTGGTGTTTACCTAAGAGTCTCATAACGTTATTCCATTGATTTCTGTGGGACTTTACTCATGTATCGCTGTGTGAGAAGGTGACCCCCCCCCCCAAATATCTAGGGCAATACTCTTCCAACTATATTCCTTCTGGGATAAAATTTAGGCTCTTCAGCAGCTCAGCAAGGGTTCCTCAGTGAGAAGACCAGGCTTCCCAACATCTCTAGTGCAACAGTGAGGTCTGATAGCGTTGGTTGGAGTGGTGGGTAAAATTAGAGTATGCCCCAAAATCCTTTGCAACAATTGCGGGGTGGGGATAGGAGCACAGGGACGTAGGAAGTTGCCGCAGACTAAGTCAGACCACTCTTTCAATCCAACTCAGAATTGCCTGCTCCAGGAATAAGGAACTTGTGGCTCCTCCCAGGTGGATTGCAGCTCCCACCAGTCCCATTCAACACAGTTCATCGTCAGGGATGTTGGAAGCTGGAGTCCAGCAACATCTGGTAGGGCACAGTTTCTCCATCCCTGGTCTCTGCTGACTGATGGTGGCTTTCCTGGAGTTCAGACATGTGTCTTTTCCCAGCCCTACTGGGGGTATAGAGTATTTGGCTGCTAAACAGACTCCTCCTAGCTAGTGTGGTCCAAATAACCTAGGTGTTGGGATTTAGAGCAGGCAGACAAGGTTCCAAGGGCACAAAAGTGATGGGGTGGTGCAAGGGAAGGAAGGATGAGTCTGTTTAGCAGCCAAACACTTTGCCAGGCCACCAGAAACAGATGCGTGGGCCAAATGTGACCCATGGACCATGGGTTCACCACTGCTGCTCTATCCCACACAGAATTCTTCAGACCAGGGGAACCCAAGCTAGAAGCAGCAGCTATACAGTATAGGGCCACCTCTTGGTCCTCGGCCTGATCAAGCTGCAGTAATTAGCTCTTATGTAGAGCATCTGCTTTGCATCCTGGATATCCTAGGTTCAATCCCTGGTACCTCCAGGTAGAGTTAGGAATATTTGTGTCTGAAATCTTGGAGAGCTGTGGCTGCTGATCAGTGTAGACAGTGTTCAATGACCAGTGGTCTGACTTGCGTATAAGGCAGTTTCTAGTGTGTTTATGTACCTGTATACCATGGGACGAGGGTGGTGCTGTGGGTTAAACCACAGAGTCTAGGACTTGCTGATCAGAAGGTCGGCGGTTTGAATCCCTGCGACGGGGTGCGCTCCTGTTGCTCGGTCCCTGCTCCTGCCATCTAGCAGTTCGAAAGCACCTCAAAGTGCAAGTAGATAAATAGGTACCGCTCCAGCGGGAAGGTAAACAGTGTTTCCATGCACTGCTCTGGCTCGCCAGGCTTAGTCATGCTGGCCACATGACCCAGAAGCTGTACACTGGCTCCCTTGGCCAGTAAAGCGAGATGAGCGCCGCAACCCCAGAGTCGGCCACGACTGGACCTATTGGTCAGGGGTCCCTTTACCTTTACCAATACCCTGTTAGCTGCTGTGAATCACAAGTGAGAGAGTGCTCCTGTCCAGCTTGTGGGTTTCCTATGAGGGCTGCTGTAAGAAGAAAATGCTGGGCTTGATGGGCCTTTGGCTCAGATGCTTCTGATGTTCTTGTGGCTGAACACATTTGCTCACTTACGATGTTTGGGCAGTTTCCTGTGCTGTTTGTTCCTGCCTCACTTTTTACACCGTGTGGTTAGGATCATAGTCTAAAGCTGCATAGTATACTTTAGCTATACTATGTTGGGGGTGAGTGAGCTGGTAGTTAGGAGAGGGCATTCATATGTGCAAACCCATCCCTTCTTCATTTGTGGCACCAAGGAACGAATCTCGTGTGAAGGGCTGCAACTCAGTGACAGGCCTCGGGTTTAACCCCAGGCATCTCTAGGTAGAGCAGGACCCCTAGTCTGGAACCCTAGCAAGAGCTGCTGCCAGTCAGTGTAAACAGTATAGGTAAAGGTAAAGGGACCCCTGACCATTAGATCCAGTCATGGCTGACTCTGGGGTTGCGGCGCTCATCTTGCTCCTGGGTCATGTGGCAAGCATGATAAAGCCGCTTCTGGCGAACCAGAGCAGTGAACGGAAATGCCGTTTACCTTCCTGCCAGAGTGGTACCTATTTATCTACTTGCACTTTGACGTGCTACAAACTGCTAGGTTGGCAAGTCCTAGGCTCTGTGGTTTAACCCACAGCGCCAAGGCAGGTCTTTATGTTCCTATGAATGAATGGCAATGGATCAAGACACTGAATTTTCAAATTTCAGAGTTGGAAGGAGGTATTGAAGACTATTTAGTCCAATCCCCTTGCTCTGTGCAGGAATCTTGCCGCTACAAAACTGGCCAGCCAGGCTCTACAAACGAAGCCGTCCTATGCCACTGGTCTGTCTGGCTTAGTATTGTCCCTACACTGACTGGCAGTGTCTCTCCTGGGTTCCTGATAGGGGACGTTGCCACCCCTACCCAAAGATGCAGAGGATTGAACCCAGGACCTTCTACACACAAGGCATCTGCTTTGCCGTTGAGCTACATCTCTTCTCATATTCTGCTCATCCAGGGCCTGGAGCAGCTTAATTAATAAATGTATTATGCAACAACCCCCAAAATACCACATTAAAAACAATGCTGCAAGGAGCAACACTATGGCAAGCAATCAGCTTTTGGTTTTGCTTGGGTTAGAACGAGGGATTGGGGAGAAATTCATTCGGTTCACTTTTTAATGCAAACACTTATCACTTGTGCTTCCTGAACCAATGCACATACCAAAATGCAGCTACACTTAGAACTTCTCCCTATTTTTTGATGGCAGTCCTTCAGTCATTTTTTCCCCTTTACAGAAAAAGCACATGTTGGGGAAGACTGTGGACAAAACTATATATCAGTGAAAATAATGTATAAAAATGCATTACTGCCCTGGGAAATTGCTTGCCGAAAAATGGGCATTAGGAGAAATGCCTTTGCAAAATGCGTATCGATTTTCATGCAGAATTATTATTATTTTTATTTTTAAAAAAGGCACGCTGGCAAGCTGATGTGGGATTGCGACAAACTGATTATAAGATTGGAAAAACGAGAAACCAAAATTGATGGATCCTAGCTAGAACTGGACCTTGGGAATTTGTGGTTTAAAAAGAGGTGCCAAACCTCAAGCCTTCCTGGATGGAGTTAAGATTAATTTATGCCAAATGGGATCCTCAAGCTGTCAGTGGTCATGTCTGGGAAACTCTTCCCTCTCATAGAGTCTGACCTGACTCGCAAGCAACCCACCATGCTTGGCAAAGGCCACCAGCCATGTATGGTTTAGAATCATGGAATCACAGAGTTGGTAGGGACTGCAAAGGTCCTCTAGTCCTGCAATGCAGAAATCTTCACTAAAGCATCAATGACAGATGGCCAGCCAACCTCTGCTTAAAGAGCTGCAATGAAGAAGAGGCCACCTCCTTCTGAGGGAGTCTATTCTACTGTCAAACAGCTCTTACTGTAAGGATGTTTTTCCTGGTTTTCAGTCAGAACCTCCTTTCTTGTAACTTGAAGCCATTGGTTCGGGTCCTACCCTATGGAGCAGAAGAAAACAAGCTTGCTCCATTCTCCATGTGACAGCCCCTCTAAGTCTCCTCTACAACAATCTAAACATATCAAATTCCCATAGCCGTTCCTCATAAGGCTTGGCTTCCAGACCCTTGATCATCTTGGTTGCCCTCTGCATACATTTTAGCTTGTTGATATCCTTTATAAATTATGGTGCCCAGAACTGGACACAGGACTCCACATGGGGTTTGACCAAGGCAGAATATAGTGGGATTATTACTTCCCTTGATCTGGAAACTAATCTGTTGATGCAGCCTGGAATAGTATTAGGGTTTGTTTTTATGCTACTGTATCACACTGTTGATTCATATTATGCTTGTGGTCTATTAAGACCCCAACAACCTTTTCACACGGATCACTGGAAAGCCAGGTGTTCCCCATCTTATATTTGTATAGCTGGTTATTCCCGCCTAAGTGTAGAACCTTGCATTTGTCCCTATTGAAATTCATTTTGTTAGTTTTAGCCCAGTTCTCCAGTCTATTAAGGTCATCTTGAATCCTGATTCTGTCTTCAGCAGCAATGGCCACCCTCCCAGTTTGGCATCACCTGCAGATTTAATGAAAATAATAATAATAATAATAATAATAATAATAATAATATTTATACTCCACCCATCTGGCTGGGTTTCCTCAATACCTTCATCCAAGTCCTTTGTAAAGATGTTGAACAATAACAGGCCCAAGACAGAACCCTGTGGCACCCAACTTGTCACCCTTTTTAGCATGATGAGGAACTGTTAGTGAGCACTCTTTGGGTTGGGTCAGTCAACCTGCTACAAATCCACCCAACAGTTACCTTGTCCAGCCCACATTTTACCAGCTTCTTCACAAGAATATCATGAGGGAAGTTGTCAAAGGTCTTACTGAAATCAAGATATATTATGCCCACAGCATTCCCCTGATCCACCAAGCTTGTAACTCTATCAAAAAAAGAATTGAGATTCATCTGGCATGACTTGTTTTTGATAAACCCATGCCCACTAGGTATTTTGAGTTTGAGTCTGGGCTTGTATGAACAGGGGTGGATGAGTGGTGGTTGACAAGTACCTGGTTGGCTGTAAAACATGTCTAGTTTGTGGAGTTACACATTGCAGAGACCTGCCCTTATACCAGGTTGTGTGGTAGATGTGGCTGAACTGTGGCTTTTGAAGTGAAGGTGTTTGTTCACAAACTCTTTTCTTTATCAGTATCAGGGCTGTGTTCACCTATTTACATTTAAGGCCTAAACTATAGACTTTGGGAATGGGACCCCCCCCCCGCCACGATTGCCATTCTTTGGGATTGAGTGCTGGTGTTACCACTTTCCCTCTCTTCCTCCACTTCATTAGGACTCAGCCTGGGTTCCTCGTGGAGTAAAGTTGGGCACGATCTCAGAAATAAGGCCAGATTAATGATGATTCTAATTCATTCTATGGATTTGGGCTCGGGTTTCACTGCAGCCACGTCTATGGTTTTGTTCTGTGGAATTTTCCTTGCGTAAAAAGGTCTGTCCAAAATTCTTCTCGACTCAGGATAGAGTGGCCGTTCCTGTAACACCGGAAAAGACCGCCATGTTTTTCATGTTGAGGAAAATGTGATGCTGGCAAGACTAGCGTGGGAATAGAATATTCTTCATAATGCTGAAGAGTTTAGAGATGGGACAAGATAAGAGAGGGCAGAAGGAAATGAACTCAGCGGCAGAACAAAGTTGCATTAATTTTGAACCAGTTCAGATGTTATGGTTTCTATCAAATAGCCCACCAAGCTCTGCATTTCTTCATCCTACACCTGCTTCATATATGGGTTCCTTGTTTTAAAACCAGGGTCAGATTTTATATATATATGATTTGTCCGTTTATTGTGGGCAAACCTTTCATAGGATAGAGAACTGACTTTGACAGATGTGATAAAGTTAATCTGAAATAAGGTAATTATTGATGATACAGGAATCAAAAAAACTTGGTCTCAGAAAAGTGGGTTTTGATGATTGCAATGTTCACCTCAAATAGGACATGAGAATTGTGACCCTGTGAGTTCTTATCTAGGTGAGATTTTTAATATATAAGGAAGGTCAGCTCCTCTCTCCTTGCAGATGTTGGGAGCCCTGGGAAAATTACATTTCCCAGTATGTTGCTTGCATGTGGCTTGCAGCTGCAGCAACCCGGTGCCAGAAGGAGTGGGAAACTTTCCTTCCTCTGCTGCTGGTGGAGTTACAGCAACAAGGTGGGAGAATGTGGGCAGCTGAGACTCGATTGTGCTCTTGATGACATTCAGGGCCTACAGCAGGGTCTGATCTGGCTCAAAATTGGGCTTGGAATTAACTGAGCTGTTTATTTTTTACAGGGAAATCGTTCCGTTTTCTCCTCCTAATTATGAGCCTAAGTGGGGGAGGTGTTTCATTTAAGGTTCCACAGGGGTCTCTATTGTCTACAACAGAGATTTCCCATCCTGACTGTAACAAACCTTTGGAGCTATATGGAATTAATAATAATAATAATAATAATAATAATAATAATAATAATAATAATAATAATAATTTATTTATACCTCGCCCATCTGGCTGGGTTTCCCCAGCCACTCTGGGCGGCTTCCAAAAGAATATTAAAATACAATAATCTATTAAACATTAAACGCTTCCCTAAACAGGCCTGCCTTCAGAAGTCTTCTAAAAGTCTGGAATATTCACTTGTGGAATTTGAGAGGAAATTACCCAACTGACTGAAAACCCCTTGTTTGCTTTTTTTTTTTAATAGGAAATGCTCCAGGAGAAAAGTTTGTCTGAGCCGGAGGATGGATTTGCTGCGCCCCAGGCCCCTGGCCATTCTGAAACCACAACGGGTTCCCCTGTTCTGGGTGTAGCGGGAGTCAGCAGTACGCCTCTGAACAGCCCCCAGGGTCCAGATCCAGAGCAGGTATGCTGCATGTTTAAATGAGTCTGTTTAGGCATGGTGTGGAGAAAGTGGATAGAGAGAGGTTTCCCCCATCCTCTCATAATACAGTGGTACCTTGGTTGTCGAACGGCTTGGCTCCTGAACAAATCGCCTCCCAAATGCCGCAAACCCGGAAGTAAGTGTTCTGGTTTGCGAAAGTTTTTCGGAAGCCGGATGTCCGACGCGGCTTCCACGGCTTCCGATTGAGTGCAGAAGCTCCTGCAGCTAATCGGAAGCTGTGCCTTGGTTTTTGAAAAGTTCCGAGAGTTGAACGGACTCCTGGGATGGATTAAGTTTGACAACCAAAATACCACTGTACTAGAATTCACACCCACACAATGATTTCTGACAGATTCAGGAGAGGCAAAAGGAGAGTCCTTCACACTGGGCGCAATTAAACTATGGAACTGCTCCCATAGGAGGAAATTATAGCCACCAACTTGTTTGGCTTCAAAAGAGGATTAGATAAATTCACGGAGGATAAAGGTATCAGTGGCTACTAGCCAATGTGTCTATGTTCTCCTTCCGTGTTTGGGAGGCAATATGCCTCTGAATACCTGTTGCTGGAAAACAACTATGTATTGCTATGTCACCCAGGTTCTGTCTACAGGCTTCCCATGGGCATCTGACTGAGCACTGTGAGAAAAAAAGTGTTGGACTAGATGGGCCTTTGGCCTGATCCAGCAGGGCTCTTATGCTCCTAAAGATCATGCTTGACACCCTTCCCTGATATAATAAGCTCCTGATTGTATTTGGTTTTGTCTGCTTAAAGCAGTCATTCCAATGGACAAATGTACTTATTAGTCTCCTGTGCATCAAAATCGCCTTCCCAATGGAGGAGGCTGCCCTGTAGTATCTCTGCATAACTTAATGCTCTGTGGCTGCTTCTGCTCAGTCTCTGTTGGAGGGTAAGGAATTCCACGGTGTCTGTTTCGAGTGTGATTAGCTCATTGGGTCGTTCCAGTGCAGAGGCTCCAAAGAATGGTTCTCCTTCAGAGATGGTCACATGTTGGTTCTCTGCATGAGTGATGGCTTTGTGCTTGCTGCTTTCCTCCAATGAGCCTCTGTTGGTGGCAGGCCGTTTCATTGCAGCTCTGCGTTGGGTGTGGATCCCTCCATCACTCCCGGTGTAGAGATGTGGCAGAACGGTTGGTCCTCAGAGGAGGCTGCCTGTTGCTTCTCTGCATGTTCTGGGCTTAGATCTTTTGAATGAGAAGGCACACCCATGATAGAGACCTGTACAGAAACGCTGGGTATTAAAATCCCGTCTATGGACAATTCTTAGGGGTCATAATATATTTATTTATTGTGTTTATATCCCACCTTTCCTCCAAGGAGCTGACTGTGCCATTCACCATTATCCGCCATTCATTTTATAATCACAACAACCCTAATACAGTGGTACCTCTGTTTACGAACGCTTCTGGTTACAGACGCTTCAGGTTACGAGCTCCGCTAACCCAGAAGTAGCTGCTCCTGGTTGCGAACTTTGCCCCAGGATGCAAACGGAAATTGCACACCGGAGGACACATTAGTGAAAACATGCCTCAGGATAAGAATGGTTGCAGCCTAAGAATGGACCTCTGGAACGAATTAAGTTCGTAACCAGAGGTACCACTGTAGTCAGGTTACAGTTTGAGATATATGGGGACAAGGTCCATGGTCACCCAAGTGTTCTGCGTGGCTGAGAGGGAATTTGAACACAGGTCCTCCTTTCCCCCTCCACGTTTGACACACTTACGGTAACTCACTGTACTCCCAGGATTTACAAGAATGGAGTATTTTTAATTCACTTTTTTTGGGGGGGGGCAAACCCTGGCTTAAAAACCTGTACCATCTTCCTTGTTTTTGTTTGGTTTTAACCATGTGGTTTGTTTGCTAACCTTGCTAGAAAAAAAACAGTTCTGACCACACAGTAGTATTATATGCCAAATTATTTATTGTAATCACATTTTTTGGGTTGTTGGTTTTGTTTTTTTCTTTAAAAAGAGAGTTATAGATCCTGCCATTTTTATGCAATAATTAAATGTAATTGTGTACCTTTCTGCCAAAAGGGGGAGAAAGATTGTAAATTTCCTTGCAAATCCACCCTGGCTCCTGATTGGCTAAATCTGTTTAGTAAGTGTGTTTTTATAAAGTGTTGACAACTTTCCTGAATCAGAATTATAACCAGTTGTATAATAATAAAGCTGAGAGGTGAAACTGAGAGGGAGCCTGCATTTGCTCCTGAAATTATACTTAAAAAAAACCCCAAACCAGTTGTGTTATAAATTCAACATGCATTTAAGTAATAACAATTATGCCTCAAGCCCTGAAGCTCAGTTTTAACTCTTGTTTGCTCTGATGATTGATAGCTGATTATTTGCGGAGGGAGGGGGAGGAAAAGCAAAGACAAATTACCAGCAGATTATGAAAAGTCAAAGAAAATTGATCTTAAAGTAAAATACAAGTCACCAGCCATTAAATGGTGGGAAATTCAGATTTCAGTGAAGTCAACCAATGAGAGGCTTCTTTTGGTCTTTGGTCCATCTAGTCAGCTGATTAGATCTGGTTAGTGAGCTATAGACTCTATAGGTGGTCTCAGGTTGAGCCTCTATCTTCACAACCTCAAGCTTTCCTACTTACCTGAAAAGGTAACTAAGCCTCGCTTAATGTAGTTGGACTTTTCAGTAAACATGTGCAAACTGTACAGGCACTTGCTTTTAATTCCAAGAGATATTCTTAAGGGTGTGAATTTTTTTAAAAAAATATTAGAAAGGACCACAGACACCTCTTTTACCCCAGGCCAGACTATTTTGTCCATCTAACTCAGTTTTGTCTGCCCTGATTGGATGAAGCTCTCCAGGGTCTCTCATTCAGAAGTCTGTTTCATCAGCTGCCACCTGATGCTTAAAGTAAATAAATAACAACAAATGAAAACAGGGGGTGATAGGAACCAAACCAGGGGACTTCTGTATGCAGTGCTTAAAATGGCACTGACGGCAGGCGAAATTATAGACATAGGGGTAAGCAGGGAAGCTTGTAGAAACAGCAGACTGGGATTGAGTGCTGTGGGATCTTCTCATTGCCACGAGCTTGCAGTGGTTGAAAAAGTCTGCTGGTCACATATTGAAGTGACACAAGGACATTTGCTGTGTACTTATGACGATGACTCTTGCGTTGAGTTGATGCACTTAACCGCCCCTCCCCCCTCTGCCACTTCAAACTGTCCCATGAGGTCAGGGGTGGAGTGGGTGGGACTGCATGTGTCAAGCTGGGGTTGGCATGCACAGCCCCACACCCACTACCTCAGGGGTGGGGAACCTCTGGTCTGTGGGTGTAATTGAGTCCTCCTAGGCCTCCCCATTTGGCTATTTCAGTGAAGCCACACCCACCAACCCAGGTGAACCAGGTGTGGGGAGGGGTAAGACCTGGCTCAGCCTAAAGGCAGGCATCACTGATCAGCTGATGTGTGGCTTCTGCACAGGGCTTTGCTAGACTCAAGGAACAGCTGAACCTGCATGTTTTGGGAGTAATTCCAGAGCAGTCAGCCAGGTAGTTCACAACAAAATCCAGTGTTGTTTCTTCTCTTTACTGCTTGGTCTGGCCTAACCGACTTTCCTCAGTAGCTGTGTTTTGTTTGACTTTTCTCAGTTTACGTTTTTGTGGCTTTCTCACTTCTTCTTTTTTTGCTTGACTGACTTGTTGAAGACCATTGAGAACATCAAGGTGTACCTGCACGAGAAAGAACTATGGAAGAAATTTCACGAAGCTGGCACAGAAATGATCATTACTAAAGCTGGAAGGTAGGTTTCTAAAATCCTGTCATTTTAAAATGTGTGTGTGTCCTTGTGTATGTCTGTCTGTGTTCTATTTAGTTGAGCTCTGGATCCTTGCGCCAATGACCTCTTTGAAATTCTCCACTATAATTGCGGATAGAGGATTCTATTCAATGTTAGTCCTGCTCAGAGTAGATCAATTGAAATGAGTGAACCTGACCTAACTTGGGTCCATTAATCTCAATGGGTTGACTGAGTATGACTAACACTGGAGAAATCCCAGACAACTTGTGGGGGAGAGGCAGGGGTGTGGTGGTCTGGGGCTATGGTGGGTTGAAAATCCGTTGCTATTTCTGCAGGAGAACATCAACACTATTCACGGGATTCATTTCCACTTGAGACATGGGACATATAAGTGAACATTGGCAATTTTCACTCCTGTTTCCATTTTCATCAGGATTCTCCCAATATCCGTACAACCAGGGGCAATATATCAACCTGGTACCAAATAGATTACCATCCTAATTCTTGCCCCTGGTGGTCACAAGCCTTGATTATCCATATTCACTATGGACACTCCTTGTTTGATTTTACTTGTTCAAATAACACCAAGGAGTGTCCATGGTGGATATGGATAATCAGGGCTTCTCCAACTTGTTTGGTGAACTGATGACGTGGAAAAGAGAAGCGATCGACCGCGGTTGATTTTTAAAGATTGGGGGTGTGATACAAGGGAGGACTTGCGTCCCAGCAGCTACAATCGGCTTTGGAAACGTTATTATTTCCCTCCCCTTTGAATGCATTAGAACGAGGCCAGCCCTATAAATTACCAGCAATTTATTGCTAGCGTCTACATATTAGGTTCATTACTCCCTTGTAGGCTTGATCTGCGGGGGGATGTTGAAAAAGCAGAGCAACCTCCATGCTGCAAATGGGCACGCCGTTGTTGCCAAGAGCCTGTGATTTATAAAGTGGAAACATCTTTAAAATGCACTCGCTATCTTTTCAACGTTGGACTGTTTTTGTTACAGAAGGTGGGGCGGGGAAACTCAGAGCGATTATTTCATATTATAAGTGGAATCATCAAAAGATTAAACAAAAAGAAGTTTATGTTAACCAAGTTCCCTGAACTTTGCATAAAATGGGTTGACTCCTTTGTGGATAAAATATGGTGTGTAGAAGTATACAAGGCTTTGAACATCGCAGTGCATAAATCTGTGTGTTTTTCCAGTTCCAGAGTCTTTATTATGACTTTATTTTGGCATGCAGAATATCTTCTTCTTCTTCTTCTTTTAAAAAAATAGTTAATTGGAAATTATGCATTAGATGCAAACTCCAAAAAGCAGAATTTGCTGGCAATTTCTCTTGTGCTGATCTTATCAAAGTTAAACAATGAACTTGTATTTAAAACACCTTTCTGAGTGGTTTTGCCCTTCTTTCCCGGAGACATCTGTTGGCAAAATCAGACCGCTGGCCTAGATCAGTGTCATCGGACGTGGCAAGGCTATTCAGGGCCCCGAATCCCAGAGGGGCCCCAAAATCAATATTTGTCCACATTGCTTAAAAGAATTGGGTCCAGTAGATGCAATTTGAGTTGCATGACTCAAATCATTAATTTATGGTGGTATCTATTTCGACAATCCTTATGTTTGAGAGTCAGTGGTGCAGGTGTTGCAAAGGCGGAGCACCGCAGCAAGTTGACTGTTCTGCTGAAGAGCGTTTAAATTATTTCTACATATTGTCTCCAGAAAATGAGATTGCAAAGAAGCTCTATGTTAACGAAGCTGGATGTGAATAAGGCAACAGGGGTTATCAAGACCTCATTGCTGATTGCCAATGGCCCTCCACAACATTTCAAGCTTCAGGGCTTCAAAAACATAGGTCTGCCACAGTTCCTGTTAGGGAAAGGACTGCAGCCTGGCAGTTGAGAATCTGCTTTGTGCAGTTACTGTGTTGCTGCTCCTCCTTTAAAAAACAGGTGATGGCATGGAATGAATTTTAGAAGCTTTTGCATGCAAAGTAGGTGCTCTACCGCTAAGTAGTGAGCCCATCCCAGAATTTGTTGGCTCGCAGATTATTCTGCTTGGAGTAGAGAGGCTCACAATTGCAGGAGCAAGATTTTTGCAAGTCGGGAATGGCATGCAAAAATAAATCAAAATGCTGTGTGATGGAGGCTGTTCTCTGGTGCAGTGTTTCTGTTCCACACCCCCTGCTCTGTTGGTGGGCTGAAAGCTGGTGGGACAACTTACCCTCGATGGCTGGGTCCTCTCTGAACAGCATCCTTTAAGGCTTATTGATTTTAAGAGACCATCCCTTGGCCCCTAGGAGAACACTGGTTCTGTCTTTTATGGGAGCAATTAAAGTGGTTATGAAACAGAGCAGGGTCGTTAACCGCGATCCCACTTCTGTGATATTTATAGGGCCCTTTTCAAGATTTACATTTGAATAAAATGGGAATCTAATTTTAGCTCTGTTATGGGTTTTTATTTTGGGGGGTGGGGGCGATAATTTTGTCAATTTTGAGGTGTGGGTGGTGCACTGGGAGAGTCTAAAACCAGCCTGTAAAGCGACCAAACTCTGTTTCCCTCCTATGGTAATGGAAATGAAATCTTTGTTTAAATCTCTCGTGCAACGGTATGGGGTTAACTGTCCTTCCTGTGAGATGTGTGAGAGAATGTTCTAAATATTAAAAAAAGAATTAGATGAGTTGTTATAAAAACATGTACCCAAATATAAAAACTCCCCCTTTTCCACATAACCTCCATGGCACTGCCACCAGATAAATCTCTTCGATCTGTCCGCAAGGCCACAGGTTCAGGGTTTCCTGTGTTTGGTGAAAAGTGGATTTGGGGCTGAAAAATGAACTAGCAAGGAGAACTCCCGCTGAACTTGCCTTGTTTGTTATTCTGGAGTAAGGATCTGGCCCAGGCTAATCCAGCACTTCAAAGAGGACGGCCCTCACTTTGTATATAGAACGTCATGGCAGAGAGTGGCGTGGTTGATAAGAGAAATTGGGGATGGGACGGTTTTGATGCCCTGGGAAAACGGGACCTTAGTGGGAAGTGCTTTGATCTTTTCTAAAGTATTTTCTGTAGGGTCATCTGCCTCTTTTTCTTCTTCCAAAAGGCCTCTGCTGACTCTTTGTCTCACACACGAAAGGCTTAGTATAATCTGTGCTTTTAAAGGGAGTGGGGATAAAAAAGAGAGGAGGCAACCTAAATTTTCCACCAAGCAAAGCTTGCAGAATGCAAATTATAGCAATTTTTAGACATCATTGCTGAGGCTTTGCTTCTTCTGCAAGGTAGGGGAATGGGATTGCGGGACAAAGAGACACTGAAAGCCTTGCCCCACTGGATTGCATCAGATTTTGTCCATACTGTTTCAAGCCCAGCTGTAAGGACTAGAAACTTGATGGTTGGTTTGTTTGTTTCAATGCAATTGGGAGAATGTTGAATTCTGCCCTCAGTACTGATGTTCCGCAATTTTAGAACTACAGGTAACAGCTTAAGAAGTTCACACTCATCTGGTGAATATAGGACTTTGGTCTTGGTGTAATAAGGTGAAATGGCTCTGTCTCTTCCTCTACACCCCCTCCAATAAAAAATTAAAAAAGTCGTGTTGCCAACAACATGCTAGATTTTGAATCCATATCCTCTCCAGTTATTTGAGGGATGAAAATAAATAGTGACACACTCAAAACTTCAATTTTTCCACTTCTGAAATTTGAAGCAGCTTCTTTTTGTTTCTTTCAGTTTGTAGACTCCCCCCTACAAAACGGGAGTGCGCATGTTCCTTGTATTTCTTTGTTCTTAAAGCCTTGGGAAAGTTCTTCATTCAGCCACGTCCCCCCTCCAAAAAACATGTTGCAGTGAGAATTATTTAGCTACAATTCCTGTTTTGCAGGGGGTTGGTTTGGTGACCGGTAGGGTCTCTTCCAATTCTACAATTCTATGACTCCACCATTGGCGCTAGATCTAAAGAACAGTAGTAAGTGGCGAAGTGAATTGGGCCAGTGTTACACTTGGTTTTCCAACATGGATGTCGCTGCTGGTAACAGAGAAGGAGGGGAAAGGCAGAAGGGGAGTCGGCTCAGTTCAGGCGCACCGTTGAGCGTCAGAATGCGTCTACTGCACCTGAACTATGCCTCCCTTCCTTCCCTGGGTTACCAGCAGTGACCTCTGTGCATTGGGAATAATAATAATAATCATCATAATAAATTTATACCCCACCCATCTGGCTGGGTTTCCCCAGCCACCTGAGAAGCCAGATAAACAATGCCCCCCTCCATCCAGTTCTGCCCTGCTGAGTGCTACTGCTAAACCATGGGCAAAACTAGGCTTTATTTCACCCTGGTCAAAGACCCAGTTTGCCACCCACCCTGTGCATTTATGTACACACACACACACACACACACACACACACACCGGGAGTCTCAATGACACCCCTCTGGAGGCTTCACCCGGGGCAAAAAAACCTGGCTAGCCCCCCTGTAGCTACGGCACTAGCTAAACAATATTTCAACATTCTGGGTTTCTTTTGGGTCATATTAAATGGCACTCTGAAATGAAGTGAAGCATAATGGGCTTTATTTGACTCTTTTGAGCTACAAATTGTCTTCTCGATCATAAGCGGTTGGACTTTAGTCTTTGCTTTTTCTTAGAACCTGAAGGTCCATCAGCTGTAACAAAGTGCAAAAAAGTGGCTTAAACAGATGGGTGAACATAGAATTAGGCAGTGGTTTCTGTTCCAACATGTATTTGCCACAACAAGCACTGTTTCCATTCTACTGCAGTTTGCTTTCTGCCAAATACTATGTTGTTCTTTTCACTATCTGCTGTATGACAAAGAACATACATAACTATTTATGTAGCTTACAACCGTTTCAATGTAAAGGAAATGTCAAAACAACGTTTTAAAAAATCACCAATCAGGTATTGTTTGTGTACCTAACCCCCCACCCTCAGCAATGATGTGAACTAATACTGATCACATTTGCTTGACTAATTTCCTTACCTGCACCAAATTCTACTTCCCTTTCCATTGGAATTATCCAACACCCCTACCTCCTATGGTGGGGAGACTGGAAGAAGAGACTCTTTGCGAAGAACCATAGATCAGTGGGAGAGCACATGCTTTGCATGCAGAAGGTCCCAGGTTCAGTCCCTGGCATCTCCATGTCCCGTCTGGAACCCTCAAGAGCTGGTGCTACTCATTGTAGACAACACCGAGCTAAATGGGCCAATGGGGCCAATTCTCTATATCACAGCTTCCTGTATTAAAGCAACCCTTAGTGCAGAACTCCAGGGACAGGAATCTTGTTTTATTTCCAGGAGACAAGTGGTAACTTGGTGGTAGAGCATCTGCTATGCATGCAGAAGTTTCCAAATTCAATCCATGGTATCTCCAGGCAGGGCTGGGAGAGACTTCCTGCCTGGAACCCTGGAGAGATGCTGCCAGTCAGTGCAGACAATACTGAGATGGACCAATGGTCTGACTAGGTATAAGCCAGCTCGCTATTTTCCTGAGAGGCTGTTGTCCAGTTCCCACATACAAGCACACTTGTTTTCTAAGTCCTGTTGCTCTTTCTGCCAATACAAGTATATGTCTCTGTTGGTTGGGATGAGGGATTCTGCCACTATTGTCACTGGCACGGCTGCTGACTCACTGGTTGGGGATGTTGTCCAAAACAAGCCAGAAATCCCTAGCCAAAATGTCTAATACACATTCCTCCCTCCCCTACCAGATAAACTCTGTGATTCAAAGGCTGATCAATCTCTGGATGGACTTTTTGGCTTTATGTCAATAACCGCCAAACACAGCCAGGAACTGTAGGACTGTTAGAAGGAAAAAAAGGAAAAAAAGAGAGGTTGATTTTTAAATAAATACAAATCCCCTAAGTGGTTTCTCCTCTAACAGTTAATTTAAAAGCCATTTGTGACTATCCAAATGTGCCCAGGACAAACTGAACTGAGGAGGGATCACTTCATTATCAGACCTAATAAGTCACTCTCACTTCATCGCTTAGCTATTTTAGCCCTGGCCTTTTTCTTAATTTTCTTTGTACTTGGCCACCAGCAGTGCCGTGTTCTACGCAGGACTGCCAAAGTGATCTGATTGCATAGAAAGACAGTCCAGAAACGTCTACAGCAACCTTCTCCAAACCAGTGTCCACCAGATGCTGTTAGACTACAACTCCCAGCAGCCAGCATGGCCAACAGTCAGGGATGATGGGAGCTGTAGTCCAAGAACATCTGTGAGGTGCCAAGTTGGGGACGGTTAATCTACATCATGCAATAGGCTCATTGGGAGCTATTTGAAGAACAGTGGTGGTGTGGCATGGATTCAGCCTTTTCCTCCAAAGTAGAATAGATAGTCCTCAATTTGACGTCTCAGGGGTGGGGAATCTGCAGCTCTCCAGATGTTGCTAGATGCCATCTCCCATCAACCCCAGTCACAGTCTTAAGAAAATAAGAAAAGACTGCTGGATCAACAATGGAGACAGAACATAGTCATCATGGCTAGTAGACATCAATAGCCCTCTCCTCCATTAATTTTGTCAAATCCTCTTTTAAAGCCATCTATGTTGGTGGCTATCAGACAGCCCTTCAGATATTGGAAGGTGGCCACCGTATTTTCTGAGGAACATTGCCCTTATTACCCATTTCTAGTATAATATTTTCATGTGCAAAAACACCCCCCTCCAAACAAAGGCCATGTAAGACCAGTCAGCCCTTCTCCTGCCCTAGAATTTATCCAGAATACTTTGCAGCTCACAGGGGTTCCCCACTGAGCAAATCAAACAGAAAGTAAGTCAATAATTTGACTTGGTAATCTATTTGTTTCCTCTGCTTACAAAACTCCCATTTCTTTGTATACTGATGGAAGAGAACATAGTTAGTGGGGTGGTGGGTTTTTCTGTCTCCCTTCTTTAGAATGTCAAGGCCAGCTGGAAAGCTTTGGATGTGACAGTTCCTCTCCATGCTGACATTTCATGGGGTTGGTGTGTAACAGCTGTCGCCTTCCCCAACTAATAAAGGAAGATGTGCATCTCAACATAGTCTAGCTCCATGAAGCCCAGGTGTGTAGTTTCTGATACAGAGAGATATCTATATATCTATATTTTGGGGGGGGGGGTCCTGGAAATGCTATAGCCTGACTGAAAACTCACCTGCAAACTTTTGGAGGTGTTCTGTTCCCCCCCCCCCCGCTCATAAGTTAGGGTGAAAGATTTAAGTTGTGGTGTCAACCTGGGAGGGGGCAACTACCACAAAACTTCTCAGTTATTGCTGAGTGAGCTCAGTCTGCTTTTCCTTTGGCCAAAGTGTGGTTTGTACGGAATGGGGGATAAATTTGTTTGATCCTTCTTTTAATGTGAAACTGTGGCTTAGTCATGCTGGCCACATGACCCAGAAGCTGTCTACTGGCCGAGGGAGCCAGCGTTTGTCCACAAAGCGAAATGAGTGCCGCAACCCCAGAGTCGTCCGTGACTGGACTTAACTGTCAGGGTCCCTTTACCTTTACCATATCCACACTTCCTGAACCAAAACAAATGATAACAGGACAGCATCCCCCCAGTTACCTGATAGAAGTAGTACTAGAAAATAAAAACATCATCGTGAACCCAGGAAGCTGCCATATAGCAAGTCAGCCAATTGGTCCATTTGGATCAGTCTTGTCTACCACTGACTGGCAGCAGCTCTCCAGGATTTCAGGAAGGGAGTCTCTCTCCCAGCCCTACCTGGAGATGCCATGCAATTGAGTCTGCATGCAAGGCTGGTGCTCTATCACAGAGCTATGGCCCTTCACTGATTTTCCTCAGCAGACTGATTTAGGAGGTGCAGGGCAGGCCCTGTGGTATATCCAACTGGTATAATTCCTTTTAATTCCTTGCTGCTACCTGCTCACTAGGGACGCGGGTGGCGCTGAGGGTTAAACCACAGAGCCTAGGACTTGCCGATCAGAAGGTCGGCGGTTCGAATCCCCGTGACGGGGTGAGCTCCCATTGCTTGGTCCCTGCTCCTGCCCACCTAGCAGTTCGAAAACACATCAAAGTGCAAGTAGATAAATAGGTATCGCTCCGACGGGAAGGTAAGCGGCGTTTCCGTGCGCTGCTCTGGTTCACCAGAAGCGGCTTAGTCATGCTGGCCACATGACCCGGAAGCTGTCTGCGGACAAACGCCGGCTCCTTGGCCTATAGAGCGAGATGAGTGCCGCAACCCCAGAGTTGGTCACGACTGGGCCTAATGGTCAGGGGTCCCTTTACCTTTACCCGCTCACTGCTTTGTCTGACACCTGCTCACTTCACTCTCAAACAAATGCTGCCATGGAGCATCAGCAGTCCCAGCATGCGCTGTGTCAGTGTAGCAATGGGTGGACATGCACAGGTGATGCCTGCTGGGCTGTGGGATCCTGAGCTGGCTGCTACTCTGTCTCCAGGGCCTTTCACAATATCCCAGTCTCTGTGGCACATTGGGAGAAAGCAGCAAGGCCAAAACAAGGCAGGCCCAGCCAGCCCATCAACCACCAAGCCTCTCCATCCCTGTTCAGGAAATATGGGAATGGGGCTGGGGGCTGGGGTGTTTCTAGCCCTCCCTCCATCATAATTTGCCTAAAGGTAGAGCCAGACCCTCCAAGTGTCCCTATTTCCCAGGGACATCCCTGATTTAGAGAAGCTGACCCAGTTTCTGATTTGATCCTGGAATGTCCCACTTTTCCTTAGGATGTCCCTATTTTTGTTGGAGAAATGTTGGAGGGTATGGAGTTATCCAACCCCTGAGCCGTCTGAAAGCAATCCTGTATAGGGAAGTGTTGTTATGTTTTAAATGTTTTTATATATGTTGGAAGCTGCCCAGAGTGGTTGGGGCAACCCAGTAAGATGTGTGGGGTATAAATAGTAAAATTATCATTATGGAATGGGACGTCCCTATTTTCATCAGGGAAATGTTGGAAGGTATGGAGAGCTGCCCCTGCCTTTTCTATTCACTGTCTCTGTGCCATTCAAGAAGCCAGATAACCACATGACTTGCTAGCTGAGAAAACTGGAGAATGACTTCTATTATTATAGTCCACTGCTTCAAAGGACAGACACCATTTTGGCCTGGGTGTGCAAGTTTTGGATGCTGCCAACCACAATTGGGTCGGATAGTTGCCCAGTTATCTCATTCCGCCTGTGCTTTCCTTTGTATGTTTCAATCAAGAAAGAGAAACATCTCACAAATTCAGTTTCTATCCAATTTTGATGACTACATTGCTACAACCTACTGGGGAGGTGGGATAGGCCGGGCTTTTGATCCATAGTGTCTCTTCCCACACAAATATATAAAACGCACACACACATACTGTATTGCCCAAGCTTTTGATTGAAAGCCCCAGCAGTTGCCAAGAGGTTGAGAAATACATTTTCATTAAGAAAATGTAACTGTCAAGTCGCTGGCATGGTGCTTGCAGACACCAAAAATGCAACAGCTAATAATCATGATGAAATGCCAATGCACAGCCAGAATTTTTCCTTTTTTAAAAAAAAAAACTTCATACCCAGGGCTTTTTCCTGGAAAAGGGTGCAGAAAATTGGCAAGATCCAGTGGCTCGTTGACCCAGCTTGATTTGTGAAGCCAAATGCTACCAAAGGCAGTTACAGAGTAGCTTGCAACTTAAGCAACACCTAAGATCAGATGTGAGTTCTAATTTGTTATCCTTTCAAAGAATTTCGGCTGTATATATTATGGTAGGGGCTTCACTGCACTCTATTTATTTTAGAGGGCTATTCTAAAGAACATTATAAACTCTGACTTGTCTACTCTATATGAATTCCATATGCTAAAGCTTAATTTTAAATGCCATTAAAAAGCACTTAACATTTACAGTATATCAGATCTCTGCTCCTTTAGCAGCTTGGATGTGCTACAGTTTGGAAAATGTTCGGTAGGCAAAAGACAAAAAAGAGCCCTTTAGAAGTCGGGCTCATAAATATCCTAGTAGAATCTTCCAGTGCTGTGTTTAAAATTATACTGAACAAACTTCTAAATACCCAACTTTTTTTCCTTTTTAACCCCTGTTCATTTTTGGGTATAAGCTTTTTTTTTTTTTAAGGCCTAATTTAAAACAAAACAAAAATAAAATAAACCTTGGCTTTAAAATTAGATTCTTTCTGTAGCATTTCTCTCATCTCCCTCTAAAAAGTGTGAATTAGTCTGTATATTTGCAAACTGAAATATGCTACTGTATTTATACAGGTGCTTACCTGTGTCCCAAGGTTAAGAGAAGGGCACAGCTTATGAACAGAAATCAAAGATGGCTGGGGTTTTTTTTTGGTAAACCGCCCCCTTTTGAGCTCAAACTAATTACATGGTAAACACCTGGAATTTATGCAAGGGTGTTAGAAAGAGCTGATTCAAAGGTCTTCTAAAAGGAACCCATTTTGTGGATTTTTGCCCAAGCGGTTACAAAATGGCTGCTCTGATGACAAGGATCATTCACCCCACAGACAGAGACTGTTCTTCTGTCACCAGGACTTGTCTTTCTTTCTTGTTCATTTACTAATACAAATCTCTATTTATGAGGAGGATAAGACTATCAAGCCCAATGGTGTTGTGACAGGTACCCCACAGCCATCTTTTTTGAGGAGGAATTTGAGAAGAAGCTGAGGGAAATGTTTTATTTTTCTTAGATGGAGAACTGAGGGAAAAGGGATATCTTGAGGGAGAATTTTACACTGTTTCTGTCAACCAGTTTCTGGTTTAGGGAGCACTTGACGGGGGGGGGGGGAGAAAGGTGTATTTGATAACACCACATTTCCCCAAGTCTTTGAATCTCGCATAGAAATGTTTTCAAAATGCTCCTAGAGTGCTTCATGGGAAATTATTGAAGAGATATATATGACTGCAAAGCACTATGTAATAACAGTACTCAGCTGTTATATAACCAGGGCCGGTACTGCCACTAGGCAGTGTGGAACGACTGCCTCAGGCTAATGATTTGGGGGTTTCATAAGATGACAGCAAATTGTTAGTTGCTCACTTTATTATTGTATTTTTACTCCCAGAGAAAAGTCTCAGTCTCAGGTGCCAAAATAGCTTGGCTGGCTGTAGGTACTCTGTGCACATTAACCAGGTGTCATCTTGCTGTCCTGTACCAAACAGCAACATAAACCAGTCAGTTGATTGTGAATAAATTTTCTTGGACTGGTTGCAGGAAAATTTCTTGTTGGGTGCTAAATAAAACACTGAAGGGGTGTGGGGAGCAGACTAGTTTCTCACATAGGCAAAATGAAAAGAATACTGCCTGTCCATTTTGCCTTGTATCTCAGGTTCTACAAATGCTAGAAATTTAACTCATTTTTGTTGGGGGTGTTAAAGTTGGGAATCTAGGGATTATGATTCACACACACACACTGAAAATATGTATGCATTCCGCAGTACTGCCTGGAGTAGGCTTATAGGATATGCTTGTTTGCTTCTCAATTTGGCCCCTGCCTTCTGACCTAATGTCTATTTTTGTTTGTTTGCTTTGTGTCCTTTCTGTAAGGAGGATGTTTCCAAGTTACAAAGTGAAAGTCACTGGGATGAACCCCAAGACCAAGTACATCTTGTTGATTGATATTGTTCCTGCAGACGATCACCGGTACAAATTCTGCGACAACAAATGGTATGTCTTGAAATGACACAATTAAAATCACCCTAGCAGATCTAGAGTGGCAGCCTCATCCGGATGGTAGTTCAGTTTTGGTGGTGTAGCTTGCAACAGGAAGAGCAGGAAATGTCTTTGGCAAAGCAATCTTTACTTACCTCTTCATCCCTAAGCACCTCCACACTCTCATTTTTGGGAACTTGTAACCTGCACAGCCTCTACTTGGCTTTGCAGATGGGGGCAGGTTTGAGGCAGACTTCCCCTCCATATGGAGCAAGTATTGGAAACATCAAAACACTGATCCTTATACTTTGAATTAGAGCATTGTGGCTGTATTCTGGACACCATTAATGCATTATGTGTTGTTCTGTGCCAAACTTTACACACCCACTGAAAACTTTTTATGCAAGCAATTAAGACTATCTCTTCCCACATTTGCTAATAGATGTCTGATTTTAACTTTTTATATGGCTTTTATTGTATGGTTTTATAAACGTTTGCTGTAAACTGTTTTGATTTTTTAAAAATGAAATAGTGGTATTTATATATATTTCTAAATAAGTGGTTTTTAAGTGGAGCAAGCAAAAGTGTGTTGGTTTAAATGCTCAGGGATGCCCTGCCTGTGTAAACAAGGACTGCTTTCGGTTCAATAACACTGATTGGGAAGCTGCTTCAGATATCCCAGATACTGTGAGCAACTCGTAAACAACAGTAGCTGCTTATTCCTGAGGCTTGCAGACTTGGTCGCTGCAAAGTGGCCTTGTGCAAAAATGTTTATAATCATCCAGTAGATGCTATTCACCGATTATTCATCGGTGTACTTAGGATTTTGCACCTTCAAAGGTTAAAAAAAGTTATGTCTACAACATGCAATTTAAAGCACATGTCTTTCTCCAAATGAATCCTGGGAACTGTAGGTTTGCTAGGGGTGCTGGGAATTGCAGCTCTGTGGGGATTCTTTGGAGGAAAGCCCTGTGCTTTAAATGTATTGGTGTGGATGTGACCCAAGCTCCCTGCCCTTGAAGTCCTTACAATCTCATTGTTGACAGTGAGGAAAAACAACAGATGGAAGAGCTAAATGACAAATGGGAGAAAGTGGGAGTGATAGTTTTTGTTTCAACTGGGGTTACAATTTGGGATAAGGATTAAGGAGTTACCGTAAGTCGAGGATGTCACCATAAAGTTTTGAGAGAGGATATGAAGGAAGGTGAGGGGTGTGTGCATGAGATATATATCTCCAGGCTACATCTCTTAATTGTGGGAGTTTTGCGTGTTTAACTCTTAACCCGCATTCTCCTTCCACAGTCTCCTTAGTATTGGGAAGGTGCCCACTGAACACTTATTATGACCCTGTGTGTGTGTGTGTGTGTGTGTGTGTGTGTGTGTTTGTAGCCATTGCTTCTTACTGTGAACTGTGGGTTGCAGCTGCTAGGACAGTGAATAGTCTTTCCCAATTCTACCTAGAGACACCGTGGATTGAACCCAGGCCCTTCTGTATGCAAAGCAGGTGCTTCCTCTAAAAATAAAGATCTCATTTGTCAAGGTTCTGAATTAAGGGCTGATTTAAATAGCAACATAGGAAACTGTCCTATACTGCATTAGACCATTGGTCAGTCTACCTCATTATTGCCTACACTGGCTGGCAGTAGCTCTCCAGGCATTTTGGGTAGGAGGTACTTCCTCAACCGTACCTCAAAATGCCAGGGATGTGCTCTACCACTGAGCTACAGCTGGTGGCAGACAGTGAATGCTCATCTTGTTGGTTTAGTGAGAAAGCTAGGGCGGTGAAAGGGAAGGAAAGTCTTTTGTAGCAACCTGGGTTTTCAACTAAGCTGGAACTCTTGCTCCGCAAATGAATTGTGGGAGTACAGTCTATTTCACTGGACCAGATCAACAGTACTAAGGAAGCCTAAGAGATGACAGATGGAAAGGCGAACGTGCTCAGGGCTTCATCTGAGGTCCAGCTCTGGAATATAATTTCCAGTGCCAAAGCAGAGCCTCCGGAAGTCATGAAGTAAAAATGGAAAAACACAGTGATGGTCTCCATCAAATCTCACAATTCCACCTCCCACCTTGTACACAAAGCTTGTCAAGCTTTCAAAAAGCACTGGGGGGTATTCAACGAAGTTTCACTCAGGGTAGACTCATTTAAATTAATGAACATATCTAAATTGGGTCCATTAATTTCAATATGTCTGAGAAAAACTTTGTTGAATACCACCGTGTATGTGTGTGTGTCTACAAACCATCCTTGGACTTATCTGAAGGATGGTAAATTTAAAGTAAAGAAATCCAGTTCAGAATATCAGTTGGGTGAACTATGGAAGTAAAGAGCAGAGACCTTTTCAAACTACCCCCAAGGCTGTTTAAAAATCTTTAGGTTAAATTTGTTGACGTTGCTCTCTCTAAAAATAAAGCATACAATAAAAATACAAGACTCGCATTTCATGGCTGGTGTTTGGTAGTTGAAAAACAAAGTGTGGTTTTTTTGTCTTTTATCTGCTGTATTTACTTCACAATCCATCAGATTTCTGCTCTGTCCTTCTTCACTCATTTAGAAACCTTTTATGGTTATGATTTTGTAGCTGTCCTTGAATGGCTGGAGACGTTGGGCAAAACATATCGTACTGAATTAAATATACAAATGAACACCATAAAACTAACCTTTCTGCGTTTGCTCCCCTCGCAGGATGGTGGCAGGTAAGGCTGAGCCTGCGATGCCTGGGCGATTGTACGTCCACCCAGATTCACCTGCCACAGGAGCCCACTGGATGCGCCAGCTGGTGTCATTTCAGAAGCTAAAGCTCACCAACAACCACCTGGATCCCTTTGGACATGTAAGAGAAATGCCTATATATTATTACAGATGATGTTTAAGCTGTCAAAAGATTCCATCTGGGAAGTTGTGCAAAACTTGTTGCAGCAAAAACAGCAAAGGGGGTTTTGGAACCTTGAAGATTAACAAATTCATTTTTGCATAAATTTTGTATGGAGTGGAGTCCAGTTCTTATGCCATAATAAACTGGTTAGTTTTCAAGGTGCCTCAAGAGCCTTTGATGTTTTAGGACTACAACTCCCATCAACCCCAGCCAGCTGCAGGTCCCACTCATGCCAATGGTTCTTGTGCAGAATCTCTAACTCCAGGTTGAGCTTCCAGCATAACTCTACACACTCTTGTCACTGGCACCCGGGATCTGCGTAGCCTTATAGTTTTGATATTTGTGCCAGACATTTTTTGTGAGTGTTGTCTTTGATTTCCAGCAGCAGAGGATTCAAGCGTGGCCACATGTGAGCATCAGATTCTCTTTCTTAAGTATCTCAACATTTTTCATTGGTTGCTGACACTGTGTTGTCTGTTTATCCATTCATATTTGCATATTTCTCTTGGGCTTTGACTCATTCTGCAGTTTCCTGTTTTCAGCCAACTGAAGCCTTTGATGTATAATACTTTGTAGTGTGCTCAGAACTGATGGTGTAAGTCAATCAACCCCCCCCCCCCGGGTGTTCAGAAGATTTATACACAATATACAGGGTATTTTTTATTTGGAAAATCTTCATGTGCAGAGACTGGAAAAGGATGTGACCAGTGGTTTTTATAAGTGCAGAACCTTCTCCAAGGCACAGCAGTGGGCCAATACATTGCTTACTTATTGGTATATCATTGCAAAGGGTACATCTAACTAGTGCATATGGGAGCATATGAGTATAAAGGGGTCTATGCAATTCTTAGCAGCAGGATATTAACTCAATTACTTTCCCTATATTTACATTTTAAAGAGTTATTTTCTTCCTTCCTCTTTACCTACCATTACCTGGGCTGCTAATATACCACTATTTATGTTGGTTCAATGTGAATGTTCATTTTGGCCACAACCAAACAGGACGTTTTTTGTTGGCATTGGAACCTGGATGGCTTGAGCTTCCTGGTATTTTGTTGTTGCGTAGGATATAAAGTTTTCGACATAGGCATTCCCATTTTCCACTTTCTGCATTCAAGCACAACTGATTCAGAGTTGCATTTTGCAAACTGCTCTGACTCTTGCCTTATTGACAAAAAGGTATGCAATGGAGTGATCTTGCCTGTAGTTTTCCCCTTGAAAATTCACAAGTCAAACATGGTTTTTAAAGCTCTGAGTGGCTCAGAGTCCAAGTTGCTGCAGATCTACCTCCTCCAATGCCAGTAGACAAACTGGCTATGGAAGGCCCTCCCCCTGGAGTGATGTCTGTCCTCCTTGTTTGTTTCTGTCTATCCAACTCTATACGGTTTGATACTGTGTTGTCTAATACCTAACAGCAGTGAGCAATTATGTGTCTTTACATTGGTACCTCGGGTTACATACGCTTCAGGTTACAGACTCCGCTAACCCAAAAATATTACCTCTGGTTAAGAACTTTGCTTCAGGATGAGAACAGAAATCGTGCTCCGGTGGTGCCGCAGCAGCAGGAGGCCCCATTAGCTAAAGTGTTGCTTTAAGTTAAGAACAGTTTCAGGTTAAGAACAGACCTCTGGAATGAATTAAGTTCTTAACTCGAGGTACCACTGTATTTTATTGTTTTATCTTTGCTGTGCATCACCCTGAGCACCTTCTGGAGGAAGGGCAATTCATAAGTGTAATAAATAATAAAATCAAATTTGCATGCATGAACAGCTTCCAACATAGGCTGCCATTCCTCCTTAGATGTAACTGTGTTTAAAGCTGTGTTCTGTACACAAGACATACATGAATAAGCCATATTATACCGGTCTGTCAAACCTTTGTTAAAATGCGTTATAGCCAGGGACAGGTTTTGGAAGATTTTTGGGTGAGACACTCTCCGTGGTGATGCTTGCTTAATTTGTCCCATGCCTAGAACAGAAATCAATTCAGTAAATATGATTGGTATTCATTGCTTCTGTTGCTTTCAGCCTGCAAATGATACATGATTACACCTGCCCAGCCCCGTTTACATTGTGTTTCTTTTTCATTGAAATGAATGGGCTGGAATAATATAATAGCAACATAACTTTTGTCATTAATCACATAAATGATGAAAGTTATGTAATTTCAAAACTGAAACGAATAAAGTAGTTTTTGGCAGAAAACAAACTGCAGCAGGTATCGGAAGAAGTGTGCATGCACATGAAAGCTTATACCCAGAACAAACTTAGTTGGTCTCTAAGATGCTACTGGACAATGTGTTCTGCTGCAATCGAAATAAATAAAAAAAATCAATCATTACCACTGACAATATTCCATCCATTTGCCATTTGGGTAGACTGAGGTGCTTCTTTTCTGATGGTGGAGCTTCTCTCTGTTGCTGGGTGGAGGGAAATTTCTGTCCCCTCCCTCCATCTGCCCCAGCAGGGCAGATTGGGAGTTTGGAATGCTCCGTTAATGAATAATCTGTGGATGACTTCATTATGCCTCCCCTTCCTGAGAAGAGTGTGGTCTTTTCCATCTGATGTGAACTTCGTAGGCTTCATTCATCCTGACCTGGGTCTTTTTCTTGGAATAACCGAGATTCTCAAGAAGCTAAAACAATTTTTGCGTGTGCCTTAAAAAAGGAAAAGAAAAGGCACTACAGTAGGAGAAGCCAACACTCTTCAGTGGCAGATAGTTGAAGAGGCATTTATCAGCCTCTAAATGTTAGACATCCTCTTAAGCCACATCTACTTAAAAGCAAAATCCCTCCTCTTGGGGTAAGACATTAATTTATGTATTTCAAAATCTTTACATGCGCGGAGATAATCAGCCTGACAAAAAAACCTGATTTATGTGTGCGTCCTGAGGGTGGCTAGGGATATAACAAGCTTAACTCTTTTGACAGATATTTGGGCTTTGGATGATTCCCTTCTTTTCTTTCTTTGGAAGGGGAAAAAGGGGAAGCCTTTTTGAAACATACACAAGTCAAAAATGCTGACACAACCAAAATGTATTCATTAATAATGCCAGATTTATTTAAGCTGCTGTGGATCCAACTACTGCTGGAAAATGATACTCCATCCTTCACAATGCGATTGGAAGGGAAATTCAATTAATACTATTGCACATACATTGCCCGTCAAGAAAGACTCATCTATGAATATAATGTCTTCAAAATGTGCAAAATAAGTTTGTACATGCAGTAGGCTGGGGAGGGCATTAATGATGTCATCTATCAGAAGTGTGATATGTTTTCATAGGGGTACTCATTCATGAAAGGAATTCCAGTGTCAGGAAGCTGTAGATGTATAGGATATGGTTAGAACAGAGAGGTTGGGAGATGCCTTGGCCAATCAAAAGACAGGACTTGCCAACCACACAGTCCTGGAGAGACCAGCTGCAGTTCATAAAGCACATCTGGAGCAATGAATTTCTAGATCACTCAAGCAAGTGGGCCAGATAATAACCTACAGGGGAATGGGCACAAAGTTAATGAGGGTTGGCAGAAGGTAAATTCCCATCAGCTGGTAAATTGCCGCATCATTTTTGCAGTAGATTGGCAAGGGTTTCTAGATGGTGGGCTTTGGAGTTCTAGTAAAAATCTGAGGTAGACCCCAACACCTGCCCAATGCCCTGTTAGCAGTTCTGACCCCCCCCCCAATCCATTGATGACTTGGAAATTGCAGGTCTTGGCAGATCACATATTGATTTTCCACTTGTAACAACTCTAATGCACTGTGCTAGCTGCTTTATGATTTTTACTTGCATCTTTATTGCTGCTTTTATTTTTTATGTTGTATTTTATTGTACTGTGTTACAATTTGAAATCTATGAAATTCAAATTGTCACACAATAAAATACTATATATAAAAGTAGTTGTTATATATTCTATTACAATCTGATTTCCATAGAATTCAAATTCCATTGCATTAAAACACAAGAAACAAAAGAAGCAACAAAAATACAAAAAGGTTTCAATCTGAATGTTTAGTATGATGGGTGTGCCATCTCCTGTCTTCAGCTACAAATTCACACACAAACACTGCAGATCATGTGAATGTAGCTCATGGACTGCTGTTGGTTTGCAGACCACAATTTAGGAACTCCTTCCCATGTTCAACTGCAGGACATCTAATGCACTGTCTCTGGCTGTGTCCATTCCACAGAGAAAGGAGGAACCCCCAATATCAACTGCTGTCATGCTTTGGAGTGACTCATTGCCTCCTTGCAGAATCAAGGTCTCTGGGGAATGAGGCAATGCTAGAGTCCAAGCCAAGGTGCTTAATGAGAGGGAATGCAAAGTATCCCTAGTGGAGAAACCAAGCCAATGTCAATTCCAGGAATGAAATTGGAGCAGTTTAGGCAAAAAGGAGGAGGCAGCAGCAATAGTGGAGCTGAAGAAACATAGAGAGCTGCCTTAGTCCAACCAATTTGTTCATCTAGTTCAGTACTGTCTACATTGATTGGTAATCAGTTCTCCAGGGTTTCAGCAGGGGTATTCCCAGGCCTATCTGAAGATACCAGGGATTGAATCAAGGACCTTCAGCATGCAAATTACAGTATGCATGCTATCCTTGAGCTACAGCTCTTACCAAAATGTGGCAGAGCCAGGGATCAAGGCAAGAAGAAGAGTGGGCTTGGAGTCGCGTCACACAGAAAGTGTGTCACTGCATGGTCAAATCTATCCACAGGAAGAGGAAATCTTTAAAAGCAGCATGCAAGGGAAGGAACTGATCCTGGGTAGAAGAAAGCATGCAGGAGGCTGGGGATGTATGCCAGATTATTCTTTTCTCTAGTTAAGTCCCACAGCTAGCTACTGGGAAATACACTGTTTTCAGGAAAATGACAAAGAATTTTGTGGCAACTCAGATTTATTATGGCATAAGCTTTTGTGGACCAGACCCTTCATCACAGTGACAATTCCTTTAAAGCAAAATAGTTACAGTAACTGATTAATATGCCAGCAAGAACATTTTGCTCTCTGGAAAGGAAGATTCTTGATCCAAGGTATGATGGTACTTCTTCCCATCCCTTGGGCATTTGGTCAAAATTGGAACAGTTGGCTTCTGCGGCCCATATTTATCTGTCTACAAAGAGGCAGTTCTTCTCCCAGTTGATGTACTTGATAAATATAAAACAAAATGTACAGCTTGTATTTCCTTCCACTGCCCAAAATGAGGAAATGGAGTAATTCAGTTGACTCATTAGACCAAATGTTTGAAAAGAAAGTAAAAGACAGAGAGCATGTTCCAGAGGGATTATACTTCAGTTATATGATTCCTTGGGAGAAGCTATTAAAATTGTGGGGCTGGCACACCACTGTCTGTTGTTTTGTATTAAATGGGTGATTGTCATGGCAACTTTTGCAGTGTGTGACACCTGATCTCCTTTGGAGAACCAATGAACTCTCTTAAAACAACTCCCAATTTATTTATTTATTTGCTCTCGGGTCAACATATTATGCATTGATTTCAGGGAAAGTTCGCATTACACAGAGCAAAGTGGCCTGATCAAACGTTATGAATACTTAACGTTAACTTAAGAAGCCACATCTCTTTCAAATTCAAAAATGTTTATCATTCTTAGGAAATCCAAAGCAATGCTTTTAAAAAAACAAGAAAACAATTACTATATGGGCTTCTATCCTGCCTTTCCAATACCTTATCAAGTTAGTAGTCTGTATGGCGCTATAAATGTAAGCAAGACTGTGTTCCCAAAGGTACATATCTAGTGCTAGGGAGCTGAACTGGTATATAACTCTGAAAAATATATATAGATCGATATTGGCTAAACATATGTTTGGAGAGGGGATATGTTGCGGGGAGGGAGGGGCCGAAGGTGTTTTATAAGTGGCAGTACATTTTGAAGTTAACGGTTAACTTTAAACTGCTTTAGTTCGTAGAAGGAACTCAAGTAACAAAAATTGTGCCTTAAGAAAGAGAAAATGGACAAATGTTTAGGGGGGTGAAAGAGCCAAGGGCTAACTCTCATGTATTGGAATAACCCCTAATTTGATGTTTTCTGATCATGTAAAACTGCTATTGAGGGAATGCCCATTTTAGGGTTCAGGTGCTTAACAAAAACAAATCTCTACCTCCCTGCAGATGGAAAGCTGTATATCAGGGTTTTAACCAAACTTTCATGACATGCTAACTTTCCAGGTGCAAATGTTAATCTGGGGGAACGCTGGAACAATTTGCTCTCTAAAATACTACAGTCTATGAAGGACTGCACCGGGACCCTAGGGTGATGGGTGGGAAAGAAAGAAAGAATAAAAATGCTATTTGGTGCTACATCCCAAGTAATGCAAGGCCCTTTGATGGGCTTTACTTAGCACTAGCATCACCAGTGGAATTTGAATTGAGTTCAGTTCAGTTCAGTTCATTGATACTACATATGATTCATGCTTTGTTTTCTTACAAAAGAAGAGTTCCAAGAGTCACTTTTGTCCACTAAGAGCCTTATTGCATGGTGAGTTCCCGGCCTGCCTCCCCCCCCCAGCAGAAATAATGACACAATTATTAAGGTTAATGGGCTAAATAAGGCCACAACTTTATTGGTTACAGGTGATGAGCGGTATTGGCTTAGGCATTGGTCCTAACCAACTATATCCGACTTCAGCCCGTCTGCTTGAAGTCCAGGAAGGGTTAACCACCAGTAGGGGAGTCCTGCTGATGCACATCAACTAGGAACTCCCCTGGGGTTACCGATCAGGGGTGTGCCTTAGGCCCTCACCTCACCAGGCTTCGGACAGGGCCACGCCTCCCGGAATCCTTTATCGGACTACCCTTCAATATGTGGGGCAGGTGATGGCACTACCTCCCCTCTTCCATCTACAGAACAATACCAATGCCTAACCGCCAATACCAATGAAGTTGTGACGATTTGCTACGAGGTAGGTGAAAACCAAGCGGCTGGTACCAATTTGCCAAGTGGAAAAATTCCTACCAGGCCCCTCAACGGCGAACAACCAAGGTCCATAGCAAGGTCAAGGAACGAAAACCTTATAGGGCGGCAGAGTGGGAAAAACTGGAACAGCTGGCAGGCGGCAAAGAGGGAGATCCCTGGCCGCCTCCTGCCTTTAATAGGGCAGGCCACATCCCCATAGCTAGCCAATTGGCTGGCCAGGGGATGACATGGCCGGGAATCCCCCCAATCTCGCGGGGTGGGGCCGTGAAGCCACAACCCCACCTCCTCTGTAGGGCGGAAGTGGCTTAATTGGAACAGGAACTTAGTCCAGGGGCCAGCAACCTGGCACCCACCTGCCTACACAGCCCCCTCCCTTGCCTCTCCCCATGACTGAAATTACGCTCGAAATAAGTGATTAGGATGGTAGTGTGTGCTTGGTTGTGGTTTGTGTGTAGCAGCACCCACAGTTGCTTTTCCAGTTTGCAAATGTGCTCGAAATACGTTGTGTTGTTGATATTCTTACTACTACAGTACTACTATTACTACTACTAATTTTATTATTTATAGGTAGCCCACCTGGCTGGATTTCCCCAGCCACTCTGGGCAGCTTACAGCATATTTTAGAAGCATTTGTTGGGAAGTAGCTTATAAATCCTTAAATAAAGCTCATCCACATTTCCGTTTGCCCCATGATTTCTAGGCATGAGTCTGGAGATTTTTCTTTCTTTCATACTGCCACTTCCCCCGGGAACACCCACAGTTCACTGCTGAATCACAACGAACATCAACCCACAGAAAACCCAATTGACGTTCATTCCAATTCAGTAGTAAACAGCAGGTTTCCCCAGAGAAAGTGGCGAGACAAAGGAAAATCTTACTGGACTAGAAATCACGGGACAAATGGAAATATGGATGAGCCCAGAATCACTTTGGAATCTGTACGAAAAATCTGAACATTCATTCTGCACAGGCTTCTGAGTGCCTGTCATGACGCAAACTTATACCCAACCTGACAGTTTCTAATAACCAAATGGTTTGCACTTTACTTGCTGAAACAAAGCTTCTGTTCATATGGGTATTATTTACACCAAACAACGAGCTCCTCTCATGACGTGTGGAAGTGTTCCCTTTTTCAGAGCTAAACCTTTAATTTTCAAATTGGAGCATAGCTAATTGGGGGTTTGGATCCCACCAGCTTAAAGGGGAAGTTAATGCAAAATTGTACAACCAGGCCGGGAAATGGGTCATGGGGGTAGGGATGGGCAAATCTGTCAGTTTTGGTTCCTGTTTCTAATTTTTCCAGTAACTTCATTTTCCTAGATGGCCGGATCAGTTTGCATTTTTCTAAAAAGTCCTAATGAAAACTCATCAGAATTTTGGTGTGTAGTTCTCCTAGTAAACACATTTTTGTTTGATATTTTCACCAATATATGCATTTATGCACACTTTGCCACAGCATGTGCATTTTTGTACACGTTACTTGGCTGGAGAACTGCACTGCAAAATTTTGAAAAGTGATTTTTGAAAGAAGGCTGTGTTTCAGTTTCTTGCTTTAGAAAGTCTGGGTTTAGCTGGTTTGTCTTTTAAATGTGAACAGAACTAGATTTTTCTCTCATCCCTAAATGTGAGCGTTGCATATTTGCAGGCTCATATTGCATCTACCTATCACTACCAGTAAGTGCCTGCAAAAATCTTGGCTGCATTACACCTGAGCTAAATAGGAGATGTTTGTGTGCTCAACACCAGGATGTTTGTTGTGGTATCAAAATCACCGTTTGAAGATAGATTTTCAGATGTCCCCCAGTGACATCATTGTTACTATATTGGCTAGTTCCCCACTGCCAAAGCAATTTTGTGGTTGCTGTTTTAACTGCGGTTCAAAATTCAAACTCACAACTAAATGCATTCCCCACCTGAGTATGAAAATGCTGCAGGTGACTAATGATCAGTGGGAGGGGAGGCTGCTTGAGCTCCAGGTGTGCTCATAATACTTGGACTGAAATCTAACCAGCGTATCTTTGGCAGGTTCATGCCCTAAATTTTGATGGGCAGGGGGCAGTATCAGGAGAGGTGCTTGTAGCAAACAGTATTTATTAGAATGAATGTGACAAGTGGCCTGTGCAGAACTATTCAAAACAAAGTTTATTCCCATGCTATGTTTATTTGTTTCTCCATTCATGTTTTTTCTGTGACATATCCTACCACATTTAGTTTTAAGAGGCTACATAGGAAGTTCCTTATACTGAGTCAGACCATTTGTCCATCTAGCTCAGTACTGTCTGCTCTGACTGGCAGTGGTTCTCCAGGATTCCAGATAGGTAGATTCTGGCCCCACCTGGAGATGCCAGGGATTGAACCTGGGGCCTTCTAAATGAAAAGCACGTGCTCTACCACTGAGCCACGGCTCTTCCCCAAGTTTGATTCACTTTATTTATTAAATGTGTAAGTTTTCATGGTCGGCAGGCTGCATGCGAAGCCGCTGCCTTTTAGTCGCGTCATTCTGCGCAGTCAACTCCCCTAGTGCACCAGACACTCCATCCCTTGTCAGCCATGAAATTCCTCCAAGTGCTGTAGGCAGGGCAGAGATGCAGGACTCCAGAGGCACGCTGGGGCAGCTTAACGACTAATGGAGTGTGCGCCCTTTGCAAAGCTCCCGCCAACTGGCTCCAACCCAAAACTTTAGGTAGGTTTTACGGGTCACAGTTGTACCTTTTGGAGTCTCTGTAAAATATCCCTTTGAGCTGGAACACCATCTCAGCAATACTGATTTGAGGCAGGCAGCCTGGGCTGCTGTTTCATATGCCCCCCTCCCTGTTTGCTTCTAAAAAACACTTTGTGTTTAAGAAAGTAGTGCAGTCCAGCTGATGAGATTCAATCGAAGATCTTGAAAGTGGATTAAAGCATTAGACCCAAATGGGAGCTGGGCGCCTCAACTCTCTTGGTATGCTTTGGAGCTCCTGGAACTTCTTCTGCTGCTGGAACATTTACATGTTACGAATAACAGTGGAGCGAGTGAGGAGGGGTGCAAAATTATGGCCTGTTTTAATAGAGCGTTTGGTGAAGGGAAGGTGCTTTACTTTGATCTCTGTTTCTCGTCTTTCTTTTTAAGCAACAAGAGATTGCTGGAATCTCCATATCCTAGAGGTTACCAGACCTTGGACAACATAAGTTTGGCTGTCCCTGACTTAGAAGTTAGGAGATAAGATAAACTGCAACATTTTGCTGCAGCAGGTCCCACTATTTGCTGTTAGTAAATAATGCCATTACAACTTGAAAATCTCATTAAATATATTTTAAATTCTCATGAACAATAGAAGTATAATTAACTAACTTCCCAAATTAACTACAGTGATTACTGTTTTTGGAATTGATTTAAAAATCTCCTCAGTGTAACTTCTGGAGCTGTCCTCCGGTGGTTTGATATCACAGAGCACGCCAAGTGAAATATATTTTAATAACAGCCTTAATAAAGCAGCCTTCCCCTCTTCCTTGGTCAAAGCTCTGTAGCCAGACAGCAGCCAAATAGTTAAAAGAGAACCCCATACAAAGCTGATAAAATGCCACGCTGCTTTCTCATTCCTCCTCTGGGAGGAGAGGGGAAGGCTGATCTGGAAAATGTCATCAATAAAAACTACATTTAAATGGTATATCATGCAGCTGGCTACTGTGGGCAGAATTATATGCAGTCAGACCAAAAGGGCCTTAAAAGAACTGATCCTGCCATAATGGTGCTGCTTGACCCATCTAGCAAAGAATAGGCTTCTGTTTTCCAGCCCCACTTTCCATCAGCATCAAGATTGTGAACATGGCTAAACGGAAGTGGAGGGGCCTCAGTCAGGTTGCTGGATGCTCTTTCTGCCTAGATACCATTAATGTGCAATGATTCTCCCCAGAACACTCTGGGGGGTATGGGCCTCTGCAAGTGGGAGGCAGGGAGAGAAGGGGGCAGTCCCCCTCTTCCCATATGAACCATAACCCCCAAATCCCCAGCTTTCCTTAAAAAAAAGAGAGTAAATTTCTAGCATTTGCAGAACCTGAGATATGAGGCATAATTTACAGGCACTATTATTTTCAATTTTGGGGGTGAGAAACTGCCCTATTTTACTTTGTCCTCCCCCCAGGCAGAAATTCCTGTGGATGCCCATGGCTATGGGGTCCTTATGAATATATGCAACTGTACCTTGTACATACATATGCATGTGTATATATATATATCTGCCTGTCTATCTTTAAATATACTATATGGTGATGGGCAAATGAGTCTATTTCTTGTCTACTTCACTTTTGTATTTATTTCTTACAATAGTAAAGGTAAAGATACCCCTGCCCATACGGGCCAGTCTTGACAGACTCTAGGGTTGTGTGCTCATCTCACTCTAGAGGCCGGGAGCCAGTGCTGTCTGCAGACACTTCCGGGTCACATGGCCAGTGTGACATCGCTGCTCTGGCGAGCCTGAACCAGCGCAGCACACGGAACGCCGTTTACCTTCCCGCTATAAAGCGGTCGCTATTTACCTACTTGCACTTTAAAGGTGCTTTCGAACTGCTAGGTTGGCAGGAGCTGGGACTGAGCAACGGGCGCTCACCCCGTCACGGGGATTCGAACCGCCGACCATACGATCGGCAAGTCCTAGGCACTGAGGTTTTACCCACAGCGCCACCCGCGTCCCATATTTATACAGTGGTGCCTCGCAAGACGAAATTAATTCATTCCGTGAGTTTTCTCGCCTTGCGATTTTTTTCGTCTTGCAAAGCACGGTGTCGGGAAAGTTTTGGAAAAGCTTCAAAAATCACCAAAGTCTTTAAAAACCTCAAAAAAGGCTACCACACCGCGTTCTATGAGTTGCTCCTCGAAGTCAAGTCGCAACTGTATTAACGGTGTTAAGAAAAAGGAAACAAACTTGCAAGACATTTCCGTCTTGCGAAGCAAGCCCATAGGGAAAATTGTCTTGCGAAGCAGCTCAAAAAACAAAAAAACCTTTCGTCTAGCGAGTTTTTTGTCTTGCGAGGCACCACTGTATGCAATTTGAGGCAACCTGGCAGCCCTGCAAGCTTATCTTGCCACCCTGCTTCTCAGGACCCAAGTAGGAGACTCAGCAACCCTTTTCCATCCAACTCTTTCCCATCTAACATGAGTAAAAAGCTACACTGGGCAATACTAACTCTCTCCTCTAATGAAAACAGACCCACGCAGAGGATGCCTTTGGCCTTCCATCATTCAGTGAAAGTGGGAATAGAGCAGCTGGTATTGCTGTACCGTCAAGTGATGGGGGAACCTCTTGCAATGAGTGGATGAACTGCCTTAATACTGCAAAGGGGTGGGACGCCCCCCAGCCTCTCTGCTTGCTGTTGGCTAAGAAATTAGGGGGAAAGGTGAGGAATGTTTCTGTGAAGGGAAAGAAAAATGAGCAAGAGAATGAACAGGCATAGGATGAGGCAGTGCTTTTTTTTTCTAAAAAAATGTTTAGGGGTACTCTCATTTTGACTTAAGAAAATCACCATTTTATAGTTCAAATCGGAGAAAATAAGTACAAAAGCACAACGTTTCACAAAATGTTTAGGGGTATGCGTACCCCCAGAAAAAAGCCACTGGGATGAGGAGTGGCAACGGTAAAATGAATACACTGATTTGTGATTGGAACTGTTTGCATTGCTTGACTGCTTCATCAATTGCCATAATTCCTTGGCCCATTCCTGGGCCTAATTCAAAGTGTTAGTTTTGATTTTTGAAAAAACTCCTAATGACTTGGGAGCTCAGTGCTTTAAGAAATGACCTATCTCCACATGCCCTTGTCGATACGCAAAGACTTTCAGCCGGTGCTCTTCCCTGGGTTCTGTAGTCTGAAGGGGTTTATGCTGCTTTTAGAGTTTGTTCCTCTTGTTTTTATGTTTGTCTAAATTGGTTTATTGGGTTTTATCAATCAGAATTTGTTTGAAAGGCATGGTTTAAAAATATGCTATTGATGAAATAAATAAATTGAAAGCAACCAGATACGTTTGTTTGGCTTCAGGTCTCAAGAGTTACATCATTATTATTTTTTACTCACACACAGGAATGCAGACTCCTTCCTACTTGAAATCAAAGCCAAAATTCACCATAATGTTTTAAATGCCTTTCCCTGCTCCTATAATGCACTCCAGTTGAATACACTTTGTTGTACAGTATTCCTAATGAGTTCCCTTCTTGTTTTCCTTTCCTCAGATCATTCTTAATTCTATGCACAAATACCAGCCAAGGCTGCACATTGTGAAAGCAGATGAGAACAACGCATTTGGCTCCAAGAACACAGCTTTCTGCACTCACGTGTTTCCAGAAACATCCTTTATATCCGTGACATCCTATCAGAACCACAAGGTTTGTGCCACCGTGGCCCAAAATGTCATTTTGTTTTGTGAATTTGGTGATATGTTTGGGGTGGCGGCAACAGCAGGTGCAGCTTAAACCTTTGGAAAAGAAACTCCACCAAAGTAGCATTTTTCCATTGCTTGTCCTGATGAGAACTTTACTGCTCAGACTGAGAGGTTTTAGTACGAGACAAGTAACCTTCTCTCGTCACTTTCTTCACACTGTGACTGGATCATTCCTACCTAATGGTTGGTAGTTCACACTTATACTTTAATTATATCGATTCCTTCTTTCTATTCTTCTGGTGTGCCTGTAATAACCTCATTGCTCAAGGGTTCCAGTCTTCTCCTCATATTGTTTGTCTTCAGGTTTTGTAGATTCGAGAAAACTTTGGGACATTATTAGGTGGTTAATCTCCAACTCAGTTTTACTCAGTGTAGACCTGCTGAAATGAAGGAACCTAATTTGGTCACATTCATTAATTTCAGTGGGTCTACTTTGAATAAAACTTAGTTGAATACCACCCAATGAAATGGAGAGAGCTTTGTGAAGTTCTTTATTTATATTGTAAAAAAAGGAGCAGCATTGCTAAGGTCTTGGGTTCGTGGGATTGTGGTGCATTGGGGTAGCTCCAAACCTCTGTGTTAAATGGAATATGTGCACCATTGTAGTCATTACGGATGATACCCCGCCTTGCAGGCAGGTTCTCATTAAAGGCTGATTTCCTGTAAGAGTGTGTAGGTCAGGGATGGGCATTTTGTGGCCTTCCAGATGGTGCTAGACACCATCTCCAGACTTTGGCCATGCTAGGAGTTGAGAGTCCAATAACTTCTGGAGTGTGGCAGGTTCCCAACCCTCGGGGCCCATGCTCAGAAATCAAGCTATTGCCTTTGGAAAAAATTGCATGGCCAAACTGTAATCCAAGAATGTTGGGCCAGCTGGCAGTGAGCCCAAGGGCAGACAAAAGTAAGGACTACTTCCCACAAAGAGTAATTAACTTACGGAGTAATTGGCTATGAAGTTATATGGCTAAAAAAAAAAAAGATTGGACAAATGAACAGAAGCGGTGAAACATACAGAGCAGATGCCACTATTTGCTAAATAGAACATCTGTGTTCACAGGAACTGTGCCTATGGGGAATAGAGGCTAGGCAGGGCACATCACACGGGAAGGATGTTGGCATTATGCCAGGCATTATGCCAGGCCAAGGTGGGCCTCCATCCAGGAAGGCAGTCTTTTTGGTTCTTAAAGGTTGTGTCAGAAGACAGGCTCTGAATAGAAAGCACCCACCCACTTGCCCTATGCTTGGTTTTACCAAAACCCAGAGGATGCCATTCAGGAAAGGAAGGAAAAGTGTACTGAGTGTGTGTATGTGTGTTTAAAACAGGTATCTTGGCAGTCACAGTGAGCCCAGTAACTAATGAATCAGAGGCCATAAACTCTCGGATGTCATTCAAAACAGCAAGCAAACCTAATAATGACTGGTAAAGCCCAGCCATAAATCTACAGTGAAAAGTAATTACGGTATATGTATTTAGGGAGACATACAAGGAATGTTACTATAAAAGCAGTTAAGAGCCTGCCTTGCGGTCAGAACATGAAGGAAAAGAAGGATTTTTTTCTTTTTTTGAGTGGGCGTGAGATTGAGAGAACTGGAAGGGGAAAAACACAAAATGGATTTCAGCTCTTGTTCTTGTGGTAGATTTACATGCATTTTGTGAAGGTTTGGTCTGATTGGATGCATGTGATACAACTGGAGTCTGAGTCAAGATCTGTACTGACTGAGAATTGGCGCTCCAAACCACACACTATCTGTGTATGTGTGGAGTGTGTGTATGTGTGGAGTGTGCGTGCACTATCTATTGCTCCACAACCTGTAGAGCAGGAAGGAGAACAAACTTCAGACTTGTGGGATCGATGTCTTTTTTTGGAGGGGAGGGGTGTGTGTTAACATCAAGATCCACCAATTGGAGCCAAGTGAGGAGAAAAATGGCATGGGGTGTGTGACTGAACATAGACCTAAAATTAAGAAAAAGGTGTTCGAGCACATGTTTAGCTTTTGATACCAAAACTGAACTTGGCGCCATCCCCCACCTCCCAACCCCAGCTCTAGTTTTCCTCCAAGTATTCTTGGTTTCAAGAGTCTAATTCAGGGGTCAGCAAACTGTTTCAGCAGGGGGCTGGTCCACTGTCCCTCAGACCTTGTGGGGGGCCGGACTAGATTTTGGAAAAAAAATATGAATGAATTGCTATGCCCCACAAATAACCCAGAGATGCATTTTAAATAAAAGGACACATTCTACTCATGTAAAAACACACTGATTCCCAGACCGTCTGCGGGCCAGATTTAGAAGGTGATTGGGCCGGATCTGGCCCCCAGCCCTCAGTTTGCCTTTTAGAGGGGAAGCCTTTTACTTGTTACTGTTAAACACTTGGGGGGCAGAAACGTTTGCTGATCTATTGGAAATCACCCAGGCATCTACCAGTAGATTCCCAGTCTATATTCTGCCTGCTTACAGCTGCAAAATGAATGAAGGGTTCCCAGCTTGTATCTTGGGAGAAGGTGCCCAACAAAGCCACAGGTTTGAGCAGCTGTTTAATTAAGGGCGGAAAACATAGAAACTAAGTTCTGTTCAGACCAGACCCACTTAAATTAATGGGCATAAAGTTAGATGTGTCCATTGATTTCAATGCCTCTACTCTGAGTTAGGGATGTCGGAGAATTTCAACAGAAATGGGAGCAGAAATTGCTGGCGTTTGCTTATTCTTCAGGAACAGAAATCCATCCAGCAAAGAAAATTGGTATTTGCAGCTACTGCTGTTTTCAGTCTGCTAATGATGCATAATTGATGTTTCCTGCCCCCAATGCATTGCATTTCCAGAGTCAGACTTTGGGCTCTAAGATTTCAGCGGCACCCTGTGCGATGTGAAAATTCAGGGACCCCTGCCTCTCTCACTCTGTTCTACAGTATAGATGTGGTGCCCAGTGCAAGCACACTGGTCACACTCCCCTAAAACTAACTGGCATTTCCTTTGCATTGAAATGAATACAGTGGTACCTCGGGTTACAGACGCTTCAGGTTACAGACTCCGCTAACCCAGAAATAGTACCTCGGGTTAATAACTTTGCTTCAGGATGAGAACAGAAATCACGCCGTTAGCGGCGGCGGGAGGCTCCATTAGCTAAAGTTGTGCTTCAGGTTAAGAACAGCTTCAGGTGAAGAACGGACCCCCAGAACGAATTAAGTTCTTAACCTGAGGTACCACTATAGTGTAGAATAGCACAACGATAAGGTAATGAGTTACATAAAATTCTGCCACAGCAGACAGCGATATGAGTAACATAGTTTTTGTTAGAAGCTGAACTGCAGTCGAACGGAAACAGTAATGCATGTAACAAACATGAATTGGAACATAAATCAGTGCCTTCTTGCATCCTTATTCTGAGTAGGTATAACTTTGGATGTAATCCAAAGCAATTTCTCCCAAACTGCGTGTCACAGGATTCAACCAAAAATGTTGACAATCACAAACTTTACAGCACAGTGTGAATTTCATGAAATCTGTGCCAGATTGTTGGGCAGGGGGAGAAATCCCTGATCAAGGAAGGCATTCAAGAGCCCTCGTCCTCCTGACACCGTCTTTGACTCGCTTAACCCATAGCAAAGTTGTCAGTTGTAAAGTGAAGCTCTCCAGAAACAGTTTTGTCTGGAGAGGCTTTATGGAGAGAGATCACCTTGAGGTCTCACTTAAAATGTCAGTATTAGGGAGAGGGTCGTATTTCTACACAAATGACCCAGAGAGATGTACTGGTTTCTTGACACCCAGCTTAAAAGCTCTTTTCCTCACAACTCCATTCACAAACAGGAACAGTTGCTGGCTTTGGTAACTTCAAGCAGCTGAGGCATACCTTATTCCAACTCACAATGAACTGTATACTGTTTGGGTACTGTGAGCCTCATGAGCTAACCAAACGAATCAGGGAGAGCAGTTTTACAGCACTCTGGCTTTGTAACTTCAGGAGTTTATTCCATTTCCCAAACTAAACAGTGGACTCTGTGAGGCGGGAGATGGAGAATACAGATTGTTGAAACTGCAGCAGATTGCTGAAACTGATTCAGAATAAGGCAGCAAATGCATCATAGGGCTGACACTAGCAGCTGTTTAGTTCAAATCTGAGGCTGTTTGGTAGCCACTTTGAACTCTGCCTCATGCTTTCCTATTTATTTCAAACACTGATGTGCCATTAAAATGTACAAGACAGCTGACAATGGTTAAAAATAAGAAAGACATGAGATTAAAAACTGCAAAAATGGTTTAGCTTTGGAGACAATGGTGGTGAGATACTTTATAGGCAAGAATGGCATCATTCTATGCAATGTGCTGGTAGTCTTTATAAAAATGCTGTTTTTTATTGTGATATGAATGCAAGCCAGCTTAGGAACTCTTGTAAGGACTGAAAAGTGGGGTAAAAGTGATATACCAGTATTTGATTTATCTTCAACAATATTGACCCCCCATTTAGTTGCCCCACATCTAGTTCTATCTTCAACAGTACCACTCAGATGCATCAATACAAGAATGGGCAGAAATTAGACTAGAGTTGGTACAGTTAACTAAATTTAGACTCTGGACTTAATGTTTTTTTTGGGGGGTGGCGGCGGCAGTGGCTGGCAATGTATGTTACTTCACTAACTTCAAAATGTGGTAAGCCAGCAAGGGATGGGAATGAAATTTGATCCATTTAAATGTGACCCCAACTAATTAGCACTTTCCGGAACTATATGTGAACCAAAACACAGCCATATTTCAAAATTTGCGCTTCTCTGAATTTTTCAATGCAATTCTCTTAGCTAAGTAAAGTGTACAAAAATGGATATACTAGGATAAAGTGTGCATAAAATTAATTCATTGGTGAAAATATCATACAAAATGCATTCTATTAGGGGAAATTGCTCTGGGGGAAAATGTGCATCATAATAGAAAGTCATACTAAAATACTGCTAAATTTTTATGAGTACTTACAAAAATTGCAAATTGATTTGGAAATGTGGATAACTGAACTTTATGTTGACCAAATGAGACACTGAAATTGACAGATCCACCTGTCCCTAATTAGCCAGCCCTGGAGCATTTGGGTGCCTTCCTGCTCCTTCTGTTGACCAGGCTCTGGACCTTTGCCCCAAAGTCCTACTCTGATGGCAGCACTGATTCGGATGTAGCAGTAGACTCATCAGATTTTTTGTTTCTGTATTATTTAACAACCAAACCCTCCCTCTTAAATTAAGCTGCTCAAGTCTCTGTTCTGTGTATGCAGATTAGGGGTCATGTGGTGTATTAATTGACTCTGCCTCCCCCCAGCCACTATTTAACACCTGGCTCTGATTAATGGACCTTGGGGTTCTAGTAAAAAGCAAAGTAGATCCCACAGGCTTCAGGTTTGCTCACACCTGCTTTAGAGGAAATGCAGAATGGCCCAGGGCACAAACTCAGAATTCTCAAAGCATTATTTAGGCCAGTGATGAAGCCCCATAAATTGTTTTCAGTATCAAGCTAATCCCTAAAACATTCTGCTTCCACTAAGCTGGGTGGGGGATAAAAAATCTGTACAGAATGCAGAATGTCAAAAGCATGCTTTTTTGTTGTTCTGTTTAGCCTGTAAAAAAAACCAGACACTCTTCACATGTTTTGAAGAATCATCACTTGCTTGGTGCCACCAAATCTAACTTACCTCACAGCTTCAGTAGCGTGGTAAACACACTGTCTGCTAATGTTATAAATGTAAACCCAATTCCCACCGTCTTGTGGACATCTCCTAACCTCATTAACTTCCCCCATGTTCACGTTGGCTGCAAATTGTGTCTCTGAGTGCTCTCACCTTCTTTCTTCCCACTTCTGTCCTCTTGTTCAGAGGCACATTGTAGTCGGGATCCAGAATGCCAATATGTTTCTGGACTCCAGCTTGCACCATCCCTGACCATTGGCCATGCTGGCTGGGACTGATGGGAGTTGGATTTCAGCAACATCTGGAAGGCCCCAGATTGGTTTGCCTTTACCAATTAAACACCAGCCCCCTTCACTCCAAGATGCATGGCAGCCCAGAGGACACAGGATTTATTTAACCTATAGCAAGATATATCTCCAGTCCACAAGTTGAATCCATGTGTTGAGTTGACCTGTGCCCCATTTAGGCTGTGGCTATTTATGCACCCACTCTAAAAAGGACCTGCCAACTGAGAGACTATATTATTTCAACATCCAAAATGCTGCCATTATGGAGCCACAAACAAGCAGCTCATTCCCAGGTTGTCTATTCAAATAAAAACAGACTTGGCAGAGCCCAGGCAGGAACCCTCAGTGTGAATCTTGGTTGCAAAGTTACAGTTGTAAGTGCAGCTGCATAGCCCCAATATGGTTAACCAAAGAATCCACTGAGAACATTCTTAGTAACTCTGTGGCATCTTTTAATCATGTCAATTATGCTAATCAGCTGAAAGGACTCTGGTGTGAGATCTGTAAAAACACTTATTTCAAAGCGTCCATTTGGGGTGGTGATGTAGCATCTAGCAACAGCATCTTAATATCTTGGGACCACCAAGATTGTATCATTTAGTGTCACTTGAAGACAGAGAAGGCAGGGAGAATATGGAATCTGATAAAGGGGAAATAAGAAGAGTTAGGGATTACCTGGAAAGGGGTAGCAGAGAAGACTTTGAGGCAACAAGAGTGAATAGTCTAGGCATGCCACCTCAGGCCTATGGTTCATCTAGTGCAGAATTGTCCACACTGGCTGGCAGCAACTCTCCAGGATTCCACTCAGAGTTCTCTTCCAGCCCTGCCTGAAAATTGAATGTGGGCCCAGCTGCATGCAAAGCAGATGTTCTGCCCCTGAGCTATGGACTTGTACAAACATTGTGGCCACCTGTTCTATAGGATCTGCAGGGCTAAATTTAAAGGATGGCTTCCTCTTCAGGGATGTTAATGACTGAGGCAGTGCTGGTGGGGATATGTAGAAACCCCGATCTAAAATTAAGAGGCAGGTTTTCCTGATGCAAGAGCCCATTAGGCTTAAAATCTGGAACTTACCCACTGAAGGTCAGGGCTGTGGGTGCCCTAGCTCTTTCCCTGACTGTCTTCCCACCTGCCCTAAAACAAAAAGTATGGAATGGAGGATAGCTGCAAATGTCTTTTTGTTTAGCAAGGAGATGGGAGTTAGAGCGAGAAGAGAGAAACACTGTAAACAGAACATTCTGCATCCTGTTTGCAGGCAGTAAAGAACTTATTATAATGCCAGTTGCTGAGGTGTCCTTTGGTGACACGGAGTACAGAAAGGAGCTGAGAGAAGAAGTGTTCAATTGCACCTTGGTTTGTGGGTGGTGTTTAGGCAAAGCATTGCAGCAGTTTGGGAGAAATTGCTTTGGATTACATCCAAAGTTAGTCCTACTCAGAATAAGGATGCAAGAAGGCACTGGTTTATGTTCCAATTCATGTTTGTGGGTGCGGTCTTTGGAAGATTGTTAAGCTGCCACAGGCTCTACCGCAGCTTAAGGAATCTCTAGGGAAAGACTAAGTATGTGGGTGGGTAGGGGGCAGCCTGGCTCCCTCAATTACAGAGCAAGTAGCATCACTTTCCAGGTATCATTTAGTCACATGCCCAGCTGGAGCTGTGCCTGCCATCAGCCTTGTGTGCTGTTCAATGATGCAGTGCACGGGGACACAGGGCGTGGAAGGTAGCGTTGTAAAGAGAGGCTAAAAATATAATAAAAAGCCACATTTTTGAAAATCCTTTTTTTAAAAAGAAAGAGAGCAGAATTGGCCAAGATGAGTGTGCCAGGAAAGCTGCAGCCAGCCAGCAGAAGGTAAAGTGGCCTCCTTTTGAAATGTCAGTGCCTTCTAGGGTGTGGGGTGCAGGAAGAGAGACTTGCCTTGCTCACCCACTTTCCCGATAAGCATTGCTTGGCTGCTATGTCGTGTTTTAGCAGGGGCAGTTTTCTACTGGGGTCCAATCCACATTTGTTTCTGTTCTCCCCCCCCCCCCGTAATGCTCTTTTGGACTCATGACCCAGCCTGTAACAATTTCACTGCTTCTGCTGCTGTATGCCACCATTTTTTCACACTCCTTTTATGACAATTTTTTTATAACTGAAATTTTCCCTCGCTGTGGATTGCCATGAGAGCAAACTAAGTGTTATTGTTTCTATTATCTGTTGGTGAGGGTGGTTTCAGCCTTGCTGAACTGACTTGGCACCCTTCACATATTTAATGGGGTGAGGGAAAGGCATCTTTGGCAATGAAGTTCCACCCTCCATTTTACTCTTAACAACTTGTCAGTGATCCTAATTCCCCTGCCTACTTCTCAGTGCGGGACGCGGGTTGCGCTGTGGGTAAAACCTCAGTGCCTAGGACTTGCCGATCGTATGGTCGGCGGTTCGAATCCCCGTGACGGGGTGAGCGCCTGTTGCTCAGTCCCAGCTCCTGCCAACCTAGCAGTTCGGAAGCACCCTTAAAGTGCAAGTAGATAAATAGGTACCACTTTATAGCGGGAAGGTAAACGGCGTTGCCGTGTGCTGCGCTGGTGCAGGCTCGCCAGAGCAGCTTCGTCACGCTGGCCACATGACCCGGAAGTGTCTTCGGACGGCGCCGGCTCCTGGCCTCTAGAGTGAGATGAGCGCACAACCCTAGAGTCGGACATGACTGGCCCGTACGGGCAGGGGTACCTTTACCTTTACCTTACTTCTCAGTGCAGTTGTGAGGCTGTGCTTAAGTTGAAAACCTTCCCCAACCTTCCCTTTTAACGGGTGTGGAGTCACATTAGCGATTATAGGACAAATGTGACTGTGGTGGTAGCATGGATCTCCAGAAACAGCTGTGGGGCAGGATCACTTACTCAGAAAGGAATATTTTATCCCGAGTCTTTGACAGCAGGGTAGTGGTGGGCAGACTTCTGTCCACTCCAGCCATTGCTGAGGATCCAGCTTCTCCCTCCATTAACTTGTGATAGAAGCGTGACCTCTCTGTTAACCTGCACATGGTGAAGGGTAAAGTAGTGGCTACATTGCCAGAAATGGCTCCCCACTTCACCAAGGACACCCCCTTTGGGTTTACTGGGTCCTTGCTGGAGTGGTGAGTTCCCCCTTCCTCGCCAAAGCCCTGCTTTCTCTGCCACTTATGCCAGTTCATGGAGGTAACTCTCTCTCCATCAACTGTTTGTTTGAGTGCAGAGGCTTTAATGTGTGTATGTGATTTTGAAAAGTGACTATTTAAGTATCTCCCGCTTCTCCATGTAATTTAATACTTTCCCTATTTTTATTATGGAATGGAAACACATCAGAAACTGTGTTTTAGAGCTTGTCCACACTTCTGCTTGTCCCGTGCTTTCTAGGCAGGTTTTTCATTTGCCCAGCCACTTTCTCCAGGCAAACCCCACTGTTTACCACTAAATTGGAACAAATGTCAGTTTGCAGAAAACCTGTTTGATGTTCCTTCTGATTCAGCAGTAAACAGCAGGCTTTCTTGGGGGAAAGTGGCAGACAAGCCCTACACATTGTGTCCCTTCAGTGGCAACTGTATTTTTCTGAGAAGTACAAGTACAATGATGGCTCATATTAATAGGGATTTGTTTTGCATATAAAGAAGAACCTACCTAATTCACAGTTTTCAAAACTATGCAAACTGAAATAGGGCCATCCTCCAAAATTCACACTTATCTGAATTTTGCAGTGCTATTATCCAGCCAAGTATTATGTACAAAAATGCATATACTAAGGTACAGTGTGTCTAAAATACACATATCAGTAAAATAACACACAAAATATCTTTATATGAGGCATTATTGCTTTGTGAAAAGTTGTATATTAGGCAAAATGCATGTACAAACGTGCACATTAGAATAAATTTGCACTAAAATGCTGTTGAATTCCCATGAGGACTTTTAAAGAGTTGCTGATGGATATGGAGAGCTGAAGACTAGAAGAATGAGAAGCTGAAATTGTCAGATTTGCTCATCATAAATGAATGTGGATTGCACCTCATTCTGACATGTCTCTGAGCCAAAGGTCCCAGAACCAAGGATTGATCTGAACCGATATGCAGGTCATATCTACACTGTAGACATGGACTGGTTTTATACTACCAGGAGGTACTCAAGCACATAATGTAGCTATAGGTTGGTAAGTGTGTTGGACTAGGATCTGGGGAACCAGGGTTCAACAGCTATGAAATTCACTGTGTGATCTTGGGCCAGTCATCATCTCGCAGGTCAACCTACCTCAGAGGAGTTGTGGGGATAATGTGGAGGGGGAGAACCAGGTACACCACCTTGAGCTTCTTGGAAGAAAAGGTGGGATATAAATGCAATAGATAAATAAAATAAAGCACCCTGTAGCCATAGCAGCTTGAAAAGTGATGGGGAGATGTGTGAGATGAACGACTAGCTACTGGGAAGAGATATAAACACCCCTACAAGCCAATCAGGAGAAATGCTCATTTTCATCTAACCCTGCAAACAAATCAGAATGAATACTAATAAAGACTGGATATAATCTAACTACTACATAACTTTGTTCAAGCAATTCAGGATGAATGCTAAATGCTCAATAAATACGTCTTCTGGAGAAGCACAAAGTCTGCAGTCTCCTTTCAAATTAATAACTCACCACATTTATTTCCTTAATAGATAACTCAACTGAAGATAGAAAACAACCCGTTTGCCAAGGGCTTTAGAGGCAGCGATGACAGCGACCTACGCGTGGCAAGATTACAGAGGTGGGACAACTAAACAGAGACACATAAAATGAGGAAGGGCCCAGAATAAGCGCAGGTGTCCCTCTGTCTAATACAGCTACTTCATGGGCAGTGTTTTCTCTGTAGGTGGGGAAGTATCCCTGAAGTGTGCTGCATAACTAAGTTATTCATTTTAAAAATTGTCAAGAGTGCTTCTCAGCAATAACCTCAGAGGAGAGTTCTTTTAGACTTGAGGCCTACTCTAGCCCAGCAACAGACACAACACACAGGGCTTCTGCTTGTCTGTTTTGGCTCTTGCTTTTGCTGGATCGTGTCCCCTTGGGGTTCTGTGCAAGCAGCAGCAGATCTTGATATTCACAGCTATCAGATGCTTTGACTTGCACATTTTGCTGCTTTGGCAGGAGCCCATGTGTGCTTGGCAGAAGTGGGCTATAAATAAATTAAATGTGCATTACAGATGGGAAACAGACATGGAGCAAGGGTGCTTTGCCCAAGGCCACCCACTCAGCTCTGTGGCTGAACTATGATCTTAAATACAGATCTTGTAGGCTGGGGGAAAGAGCATACGCTTTGCATGTAGAAGGTGTGAAGTCAAATTCCCAGCATCTTCAGCTAAAAGGTCATCAGGTAGCAGGTGAGGAGAAATGGTCTGAGATCCCAAGGAGCTGCTACAGTACCCATACAGTCTTAAGGTGACTTTCTTATGCCCAGCACAGTTCTTCTGAGGAACTCCTTCCACATCCGACGATCCAAAGAAGTTGTGTATGTTGCAGGAGATTCTAGGGACATATGCTAGGGGGCACAGTCCAGGTCATGCATAGTGCTAGTCTGAGAGCCTATTGGGTTCATTGTTACCCCACATGGAAGGAGTGTGCCTTTCTAAATCACGCCCCTCCTAAATTACACCCATCACTCTCCTGCAACAGGCCCACTGCAGAAGAATAAGAGCAGAGGTGGTCTTTGGTCAAGCTTCTTTTAGGGAAACTAGTCCAGTGTTCCTGAAGGAAGCTTCCAAGGAACACAGTTTGGAAACCATCTTTCTAGGGCCACACAATAGTGAGATAACATTCCTGATGGTTTTGTTCTGTCTAAATGTGTGTAAAACTGGTTCTTTTCCTATTGCATTTTGCAGCAAAGAATATCCAGTGATCTCCAAAAGCATAATGAGGCAGAGGCTGGTGTCAACTCACGGTCAGCTTTCCACTAAATCTGACGTCAACTCGCTCCACGGGAGCCACCAGGGTCTCCAGCATTACCAGTATGAGAATGGTGCTCACATGCAGTTTGCAGCATCAGATGCCCAAGATCTGCCCCTCAACACCTTCACGGCACAAAGAGAATCGGGGCTCTTCTATCACTGCCTGAAGCGGCGAGGTAACTGAGATCCATAGGCAAAAAAATGTTAGGCTAGGAGACCTTACCTAACAGAGTGGTGGGGGATTTCCAGTGGATTCTCTAAGGGAAAAAATGTCTCATACAATACAATTCTGATTAATAGCAATCTTAGTTATTCTGAATCCTATATGGTTGCATTTCTTGTAACACTAGTTCAGTGAATTCAAATGTGCACACACATGGAATTTCATCTCTCTTTGTGTGTATGCGTCTTATTTGGTATAACATACTGCAATCTTAAGCACACTTATGAGGGAGTAGGTGCCATTGAATTCCCTGAGATTTAATTCTGAGTAAATGTGTTCAGAGCTCAGCTATGTGTGACTTTGAAACACTTGACCTAAAAGTTAAACAAAGCTATAAGCAGTGTAGCCAACAAGCAGAAGAGTAAGAAAGTTGTTAATTACACCACTCTGAAAATTGGTTCTTTCAGAAAAATGCATTTATTATCTAGCTTATTCATTGTAAAAAAAATTCAGGGTTCCTCGCAACAATAATTGGGGCTTCCTGACCTCAGAATGCTGTTCTACAGCAAACAATGATGAAGAGAGATCCCCCCCCCGAGCACATAGCAAAAACGTTTACCAGCCCTTAGCACTTATCTGGCAAGTTTTCTGCAGCATTTTGACGTGAAGTCCTGGCAAATGTAGACCACTTCTCTTTTTCTGGACAGCGCTCTTGATAAGACATTTGAGGGCTCCTTGAACTTGTCAAAAGCAACACTACAAAAGCATTGTGGCCAGCCTGTTATCGAGATGAATGAAAAGTAATTGCTGGGTGTAAGAAAGCAGTAGCCAAAGTCATTTAAACTTTCAACTGTTAGAGAAAGCCCCTTAAATTAAGATTGATTGGAATAGATGGACATTGGCAATGCCCTGCCTTTTTGAGAATGAGGAATGTCTTTCGAAGAATAAACAGGGCTATTGGATTATTACAAAGGCAACGGTGTAGCTTCCCAGATCAACAGATAGCCTGATTCTGCTCAGAGATAGGTTCACCTTAGGCATGCCTACCTCTGCATAGGATCAGGCTGTAAGGTGCATACTGCAAGGGCTTAAAAAGCCAAGTTGTATGAAGGTAGACTGAAGAACCAGGATAGGGTTAATGCTGGGCAGAGGAAGAAGGGGCTAGTCCTAATGTATTTAGAATAGTTCAAATGATCACAAGGAAGATGACAGGGGGCACCTGCCACACCTGCTGTGGAGAAAAGGCAAAGTGGCGAGTTTCAACTGCAGCTTTGTCTTTCAAACTTTCTACCTTTAACGTGCCCTTTTCCTAATTGATTTTTTACTGCATATTGCAGAAAGTGAACACACTCAGTTGCCAAAACTTTGGGGGCATTCCTATCACCCTATGCAAACACAGAGAGTGACCAATATATCCAACAATCCAGAGGGATGGTCAGCAATAGGGCACTTTCTGTACCTGGGCTGGAAGCAATTATAAGAACTGCATGTAGAGGAAACTAGTAATGCAGTGATCTGTGCCCAGAACCTTTTAACTATCTAAGCATTTCTCGCTTTGCTTGTTCCTTGGTTTGCATGCAGAGGGTGCCCGGCATTTGGATTTACCCTGCAAACGCTCTTATCTGGACGCCTCCTCTTCTGTCGGGGAAGAGCACTATTTTCGGTCACCACCTCCCTATGACCAGCAAATGCTGAGCCCCTCCTACTGCAGCGACGTGACGCCGCGGGAGGCGTGCATGTACTCCAGCTCCGGTGCTGAAATTGCAGGTGTCTCATCGGTAGAAGACTTGCCTCCTCCTCCACCTCCTCCACCTTTGAGCTGCAATATGTGGACCTCAGTTGCACCTTACACCAGCTACAGTGTTCAGACAATGGAAACTGTCCCCTACCAGCCGTTCCCTGCTCACTTCACAGCTACCACCATGATGCCGCGTCTACCCACCATCACGAACCAGAGCTCCCAGCCGCCGGGCAACAGCCCCTTCACAGTCTACAATCAGCTTTCACAGTCTCAGGCCCGGGAGAGAGTCCCTGCGCCCTCCTTCCCAAGGGAACGGGTGCACCCCTCAGTGTGCGAGAGGAAGCCCCCCTCTCCCCACTTAGGCGCAGCCAATGAATTCCTCTACTCTCAGACCTTCTCGCTGTCCAGGGAATCTTCTTTACCGTATCATTCAGGAATGGGGACTGTGGACAACTGGCCTGATGGATGATTCCTGCAACTGGGCAGTGAACCTAAAAATTGCAGTTAAGAGTCAATGCTCCAGGACAATGTTAATTCAGTGTTAATACCTGTGGGTAACTTGCACTTCCGTGACACCGACCAAAAACATCGGTGTTTGTGTAGCTGAAGAGCTTGTTTTCTGTTAGACACAAAAGCAGCTCAGTCTTGGGGGTGGGGGAGGGGGTAAAAACCCAGTTCAAAAAAAAATAAAGCACTCGGCTCAGTGGCCTGGGCCACCAGTCGTATATTTGCCTCAAAGAGAGATGTGGTTCCCTCCATGAAATCATGAAACACTTATTCTCCCTTTTCAAGCACATGCATGCACACAAAATATACACCAGACTGTTCACTGAATGCCTCCTCAATTTCCATGCATTTTGGATACTTTACAAAAAACAATGCAGAGAGCAAGCACACACAAAAATTGAGCGTGTGACCCAGAAAGCCACTTAAGCAGATTAAATGTGTATGCCACTGCCTTCAACCGCAGTAGGGCTTGGCCAAGCTGGTGCAGTCTTGGAAGCTGAAATCAGCAGTGATCAGGGGAAAGATTTTTTGGGGGGTTTGCCCCCCATCCCAGTTTTTGCAGATAGAGAAAGCGCTTCTAAAGAACATCATTTTCCTCCCAAAGGCACTGGGGGATCTGTTTATTTTGGTTTCATTGTCTGTTTTCCAATCTTAAATTCAGTTCTCCATATTTCCACATCAGTTTCACTTTTTTATATAAAAAAAGGACCTTATAAAATTCATCAACATTCTAATCAAAATTTATACACTTTTTATATGCAACTTTTTTATCATATACACATATTTGCAAAGCCATTCCCACTAATATATGCATTCTACATTGCACTTTGCTGGAGCTGCAGCTTTAGAAGGATGGGCTGTGTTTTGGTTCGCACATTTGTTTCAAAATGTGTGAATTAGGTAGGTTTGTATCACACTACATCCTGTGTTAAGACCTAGTGCTGTCCCAGCAGTGCCTTCTGGGAGGAAATTTATGATGGGTGGCCATTGGCTACCCCAAGATTCATACTGTTGCTCTGACCCTGCATGTACAGCTAGGGGGAGACAGCACTTTTAAAACTCTGCGGGAAAAGAACGACGGCATTAAATGACAGCCCCTCCACCACAACTCTGTAATGGTTCAGGGTAGTCCCCAAAATAGTCTGCAGTTAGTAAATCAGATACAGGGAAGACCCAGACAAGTCAACTTCTGAGTTAAGAATACAAACCAGGAAAGCAACCCTCTGAGTTTCTCTGGCAGGAATATCACTGCAATGAACAGGAGTTTTTGCTCTCTCACATGACTCCCATAATTCCAGTGGAGAGCCTGCTTGGGGGTGGGGTGGGGGTAGGATCTGGCTGGATTGACCCTGCTCAGAGAACCACACCACAGAATAAGCGAAGGTAAATTTAAACATAATGGATTTAGTAATTCACAACCAAAAAAGTATTTTTTCCGCTTAGCCTCAGTGCAAAAATGACAGATGGTCATAAAACTCACTGAAAATGGCAGTCTTACACCAGAATCTGCCCCTCTAGAATATGTAGTTCAAGTAAACATGTGACGTAAGAACATGAAAAGGGCCCAGCTGGCTCAGGCCAAAGGTCCATCTCATCCTTCATCCTGTTCTCATAGCAGCCAACCAGAAACCTACAAGCTTGACTGCACCACTTGAGGGAGGCTTGACACAGAACTGTCCTTTCTATGAAACTGATAATGTGCAGTTTCTGCCCCCAGCCACGTGCCCTGCTCTTACAATTCAAAAATGTGCTTTATACTTGTCCTGTTTGCCCCATAGTGGGGTAGGAAAGCTGAAAATAGTGCCAATATATTTCACATCAGGCAACCAATGCACCCCATTTGTTTCAGATAGTACATGGGTGGACAATTATAAAAAGCCCAGGACACAAGTTTTCACGGCCCTCTAGCAGCTATGGTGCTTGCTATAATGTAGTGTATTTAGTGTTAACACTGGAAGTGTATACTTAATTTGGCCCAAACTAAGCCTCCTGATCTCATCTACCCATGTACTATCTGAAACTAGCTAGGGTTTATGGGAGTTGGAGGCGCCATGTTGGCTACACATCTGCTGAAACATCAGTGGCAACAATATCACAGGCAAAAGAGGACAGGTTTTCCTTACTGGAACAAGTGCAGAGCCTATTCCCGGTCCTTAAAAGGAAAGTAACGAGCAGAAGGAAAACCCAGAAAACCAAACCCAATTAATTCCTGCACCTCTTAAGAATTCACATGCAAAAACCACACTTCAACAGGGGCATACATTACTGACCAATTCTTAGTCACCCAAATTGGTTCTCTCCACAACACGGTGACGTCTCCAGTCTGCTGGGATTCTACACCAACAAATTGGGATAATGAAAAGGAAGAGATGGTTTTCATGATGGCAGGGCCACTAAGGAGAAGGTTACTTTTCACCCAGAACATCCTGTGTGGTGAATTCAATTAGCCTGTGTGTGGCTGGTGTGGGGTTCTATAATCGGAACTGGGAAATCACTACAAGTGTTGCATGCTGAATAATTATTTATATCTATATATATATCTATATATATAAAATATAAATATATATCTCTCACAAATGCAGGCCCACATGTTCCATTCAGCTTTGCTTTTTTTTTTTTTAACAATGAAATACGTAATAAAATAATGAATGTTGCAAGGGACATTTTTTAAGGAAAAAAAGCTATTTAAGTTTAAAAAAATTTTTTTTACACCCGTTTGTGATGTAAAAACTAAGTTTTGGTTAGATGAAACATATATGCTACAGATAAATCTCTATTAGAATCCACTTTAGATAAAACGCAGTGTGGCATTGTTGTTTGTTTTTTTAAAGCTTTGTTACAATAGTATGGACATTTTATTTTACATATCAGAACATAAAAAACATTTTACTACTATAAACTGTCTCTGGGTGGCTTTCAATAACTAGCATCTGCATTCCTGGGTATGTTGCTTGTCCATCATTTATAACAGCCCTTTGGACAACCTGCTGTCCTCCAGATGTTTTATATAGCAGCTGCCATCAGCCCCAGCCTATAAGATAAAACTGTTCTTGGTCCACACTGCCATGAAGAAGAAAATTATCTTGCGTAGAAAAGGAGAAGGGTATGCTCTCCTTGTCCTTGACAGCATTAATTTTTTTTAAAAAAAAATGTGTATGGATATTTCGTTGCAACAGTCAACCCCCCTTATCCCACCTTGCATAAGATAGGACAGTGCAGGAACAGCTTTGCAACCCAGAAGGCTATGTGTTCAGTGTCCCTTACCTCACACCCTATCTGCAAGTTGCTACCACCATTATGAAGGTGCTCCTTTGACTATATCTTAATTACACATATACACATTTATTTATCAGTAACCTTGCTTCGTTCAAAGACTTGGAGTGAGGAAAAGCAATTTTAATTTTAAAAAGCCCCAGGCTTTTTCTTCTCAGGTCTTATATGGATTTATATTTCCAGCACCGAATTTTTCCTCATTGGTCTGTTTCCCCCATATTCCTTGGCCTCGACAGCACTTCTACCAATATTGGATTTGGCCCTCACTCTGCGTAGAACAAATATTATAGCAGATTGCTGAGGGCCTATACGTCATGCTCAAATATGCCAGAAATTAAAGAAACTAAATCCATGGGTTAAAAAATAAATTTGCTAGCATTGGCCATTTCATGCGTTTGAGAAAAGCCAACATCTGGAATAAAAAGGGCGCTTTTTGGCAAGGCTATTTTCTTATGAAGGAGGCGGGGGTCCTCTCCACATTCTGGAAAATATGGGCTGCTCCACATTACTTTTAGTATGTCATTAAATAATTCTTATTGCAGCTTGTAGAAAAAGAATGTTTCCTTTGAAGAGGAGAAACTCCCCAAGGAGAGGAGGAGGTTGGAACACTCTAAGGCAGAGAAGAAGCTATCACTTCTGTTGGGCAGGCAGGGTTCTCCAGTATTACCTGGCCCAGATGAGTAGACTGGGAGGTAGCCGAATCCTAAGCCTTGCCACAAAGCCACAGAAATTGCTAGTAGGGGGCATTTGTAGTAATTGTTTGCACAGTGCAAAAGGTGAAACAACAGCGAGAGAAACAACTGTTTGATACAAAATTGCAACCAGGATTATTACGAATTATGAAAGGACCTGCTAATTGCCTAGGATTGCTGAGACTAACCATTGTACGCAGCTGTAAAGTATCTATGTGAAAAATACTCAGTTCCTGCCAAATAACAATTACAGCCAAATGTCCAAACTGAATTATGGCCAGCACCATGTTAAGTATGGGTGACCATCAAGGTAAAGGCCACATTATATGGCAACACAAGCAAGTACGTTGCCCTCTTTGAAAAGAAGAAGAAAGCCTTTTCACAACCTGGTGCCTTCCAGATGTTTTGGACTACAACTTCTACCAGCCAGCAGAAATACGGCTCTCCTTCCAAATTCACACTTCCCAACAATGCAAAATTGCCTGCAAAAATGTGTGCACTAGGCAAAGCTGCATATACATATGTACACACACACATATAGACATATGTGTTTATTAGGAGAGCCACATGTGAAAATGTGTGTAACCGTTCATGTGGAATTTATATTTGCAAACGAATGTGGAAACAGGGTGAACAGTTCTTAAGATTGGAAAAAATGACAAACCAAAATTGACAGATTCAGCCATCCCTACAATAATACAAAGGGAACTATGCAATAAAGGACATGGTTCTGTCTATAAAAACACAATCACAATCACAATTTGGAACTGAATTATGAAGTTCAGCAAAAGCCAAAGGTAAGAGACCGGGGTTGCTCCTTTAGGGCTCAGAGTATTCTATGGATTGCAGCAGCAGATGGTTGGGATGGCTCAGTCTAAGCCCTGAGGTGGAACCCACTCAGTGGAGCAGACTTTTTAAAAAGAGCCAAAACACATTCAAACAAGATTACGGTAAGGCCTGGTATGGATGTTGGCTCAGTCCTGAGCTAAGCCCTAAGATCTGCTTGTCCTCTCTCAGAAAAGCCTGGAGGGGTGGAGAAACCGCCCCTTAACCAGATTTAACACCTATAAACCATGGTTTGCAAAGCCACTTATTCAACTCCTGATTTTACTATGCCATTTGTGGTCAGCCCTTAACAATGTAGTATCTAACCACGATTAAAGAGCACAAACCATTGTTAAAAGTGTTTACATTCACTTTCTCCTCTTACACAGTTTCCTTCTCTTACCCACTTTGTTTTGATTCTTACTTATTATGACTCTGGAGCCACTGCTGTTTGTGTCTGGGTAACTGCTTGACCAGTGCTGAAGCCCAAGAGTGGTCCTCAGCCCATCGTTTGAGAAGCAGCACTTGAGATGTTTTGGACTACAATTCCTGCCATCTCTGATCACTGGTCATATTGGCTGGCTGATGGGAGTTGTAGTTCAATACCATCTGGAAAGCACTAGGTTGGGGAAGTCTGACAGAAGGTCTGCTGGGCCAGAGCCAGCTTCAGGTTGTAGGTTTTTTGGGGGGGCACAGAAATATTTGATAGCAGTACCAGCTCCCCAACTGAACCAAAATTCATGTTTCCCACAGTGCACTGGAGTGATGCTACATGGGGTGCATTGTGGGAAATGTAAATGGTGACTCCTAGACCCAGCACTGGTCAAAAGGGTTCCCTGGCACCTGCCCCAGAATGCCACATGTTGGCACCAGGCTTAGAGCTTTGAAAAGTCAGTGCCTTGAATTTTACTCAGAAGCATGCTGACACTTACTGGGGAGGAGCCAAAGTTGTAAAGCAGATAAAAGGCATTATTTTAAGAAATCAAGTGGTTAGCAGTGGTTTGGACTCAGACCTGTGTGGAAGGGAAGGTCACACTGTCTTTGATGAAGAGCAAAGGACTGTACTAATATCCAATTAGCTCATTTTCATTGCATCCGACTTGTTGCTGAAGGGGTTTGTACACACACGGCAGAAGTGTTTTACAACACCCCAAGTTCTTTTATAGAGGAATTGTTTGAACACGTATAAAAAGAAACACATAGAGCCCAGTGCTCTAACAACTTGCCTCAAGTAATGTTGACACAAACAACGACAACCACAAATCTCAGGCTTTCCTTTCCTTTCTTTTTTTAAAGAAAGACCGAGCTCCCGAACGTTGCTTCGTTTCAGCTAGGAAATACTTAAGTGGTTCTCCGCAAGCCATAAGGAATCAATCAAGAGGTATCTTGGGAAGGTGATGAACTCGCCGTGTGCATCAGGAAATAATGGGAACCAGCAATGGGCTAGCTGAGCCAGAGAGAAAGCAAAGGTGAGAGTTACCAAGAGATGGCAGGCAGGACAAAATAGACAAGGGGACAGGTAATCAATTCAATTTGAACAGGTGACTGAAGGCACCGTAGGCCCCTTGTCTTCGGCGATTAAAACATCATTCTCCAAGATGAGGTATCAAAGGTCAGGCAGAAAGAGAGAAAGTTAAGGAGTCAATGAAGCCGCAAGTTTAGCAGGGATCTCAGCTCGGAATGTAATGCACAGCCTCTCTTCCTGTCCTTTTAAGAAAAGCAGCCAATTTGAAGATTAGATAGCTTTCTTTCCTAGGCATTTATCATTATGAAGGGGAGAAGACAGCTTGGAAGCTGGAAGAAAACCTTGATGGGGATTTCTGTACAGTCTCATTCAGACAAGATTTTACAACTGCACACACATGAACCTTACTCTCCTCCCCAAAGAAAAAAAAATGTGGGTGGGTGAGGGGAAGCCAGCCGTTTCCCTGCATTCCTTCCTTTCCACAGGGTTGGGAAGGGGTATGGAAACTTTCCACACAAGTATTCCGATCCACCTTGACTGTGTGCAGTTGGAATGCTCGTCTGGACACACTTCCTGGTGCTCAATTTACGGATGCACAGGGTGCAGAGGAGCAGCCCCGTTTTGAGCTGTGACTCACTTGCAGGAAAGGACAAGCAGCACTGCCTCCGGGCCAGAGGTTTATTCCCAAACATTTTAATGTCAAGTTCATACAGTTGTTATAGCACATAAAGGTCATCCCCATGTGGAATTTCTCCTCTCATTCTCCTATGGTGAAGCTCCTTCCCGCAAATGTGGTCAGATTTATATTTATCCATTTAATGAAAACTGACACAATACTAACCTCCTACTGTAGAAAAACACTAGAACCGAAAATAGCTTTTAAAAGACTATGCTCTTTAAAGGATGATGCGACGATCTAAAGGGCACTCAGTTTCAAACTGCAGGCAATTGCTCTGGAATCCTTGTGGAATATCATTTTCTGTATATTGGTATTATATTTTAAAAGATGCCTTTAACTGAGCCCCTACTATTAAATCATTGGACCCAATGATTAATCAATGGATACTTCCTCCAAACCCATAGCTGGTCCCTGCCTGTTTTACTGCACACTGATTGGTGGTGTCTTTGAACAAAACCTCTGGGTTCCCATGAGGTGCAACTCTGTGCAACTGTACCCCATCCTCTGCTCTCTAATTGGGAATCCCTAATATCAGTCGATCAAAATCAATGATTATTTTTTTTTAAAAAGTATTATGCAATATCACTATATGGCTCTACAGTCCCTCATATGGAAATTCTTGCATTTTAAAATGCTTCCTAGATCCCCTTTCTTAGGCTTTTAAACTCTTTTTAACTAGATAATTCCAGTACCTGGCTGCATATAAAGGGGAAAAAATGCAATCGCCCTTTTGATATCTGTCTCAGTGGAAGAACTCAACGAACATACTGAGGTTTCGCTAATGAAATTCTAGACGGATTCCACATTGGCAACCAGATCTCTATAAATTACCCTCTGATGCTTGCTAGGATTATCATAAAAAGGGTTCTGTTATCCTGCAACTGCTCCCCCCCAGAAGTCTTAGCGCTTATAGGTAATCTGAGGCTCCTTAAAGGATCAGCTGCATAAGCAGAGCAAAATGGAATCCATAAACAGTTGAATCAGTGGAGGCACCTTTAATCTTCTGTGAGGAAGGGCGAGAGAGATCATTTCTGATGGAGTCCATTTAGTCTCTAGGGACTCTCCTGTGGGAACAAAAGGATGCAAATGCAGCCAGATTCCTATGGTATCACTAGGAAGGTGGAAGCAGGCTGCTGGAGATGCAAGGGAAGAGTGAGCCTAAGAATGTCGGAAGAAGCCTTCAGTGGGATCAGTGACCAGCCAGATGCCCCAATGGGAAGCCCATAAGCAAGACCTGAGTGCATCAGCGCTCCTCTCCCCACTTGCGATTCCCAGCAGACTGCCTCCAACAATGGAGGTTGAACATTGTGGCTTGCAGCCGTGGATAGCCTTCTTCTCAGTTTGTCTAATCCATTTGAGTTCATGGCCATCACTGCCTCTTTTGGGAGCAAATTCCCACCTTAGCTATGCGCTGTATGAAGAAGCACACACAGACACATTTAGCAAATGGATGATGATGCAATACTGACTGCTGGCCTTGTTGCTTGGTTCTGACCCCTTGGCGCAGCTCCTCAGTTCTTGGTACCTGACTCATCTTTGTCACTTGCATGTTTGTGTTCATTTTGCACCAAGCTAAGCAGGACTGGGTCTGCTCAGTGCGTGGATGGGAGACACAAATGAAGTTTTCTGGTTCTCTGCTGGCATCAGCGCCCACCTTGGCCAGAGCATTAGAGCATCAGAAAGTAGGAAAGAACTTTCTTTCTTTCTTTCTTTCTTTCTTTCTTTCTTTCTTTCTTTCTTTCTTTCTTTCTTTCTTTCTTTCTTTCTTTCTTTCTTTCTTCAACACAGTTTAACTGTCATGGCTTCTCCACACAAAAAAAACTCTAGGACTTACAATTCATTGAGGGTGTTGTAATTTTTTTTTAAAAAAATTAAGTGTCTAGTCTCCCTTATAGAAATTCAAACAGTCTCTTTTTATTATTTGAAAATGTCAGTGCTGGCAGCTGCACAGATGGTTAATTGCACAAGGAGGGGGACTCCATTCTAGAGTAAATCTGCTATTTCTCCCCTGGATCAACAACAACAACAACAACAACAACAACTGCAAAGAAAGCTCCAAACCTCAGAGTGCCTGAACTGTGATTTAGGATCATCACCTGCCTTCCCCATCCTCATCCCAGCATCCTCCAGCCTTTCATGAAGTCAATTTCCTGGAGGCCTGTGGCCGTCACATGGAACAATCCATCCTCAGTGCCCCTCTTAAGATGTTGATCCTTTAATTTCCTCCACCCAGTTCCTGAAGGCAAACGAGGGCCCACTTTGTATGCTGCACCTTTGCACTAATCGTTTGTGGCAGGCCAAGTGGGGGAAAAAAAACCATTCCACATATTGCTACCAATTTGGCCAGAAGAGGTACTAATTTGGATGAACTGCTAGGCAGTTTTTAAGAGCTGAGATGCTGGATCACTTAAAAAATAATAATAATAATCTACCTTGTGGACCAAACAAATGAGCCACTATGCAAGCAACAGCAATTTAGGGAAGCAAACCTGTAAGCTGATCCAGAACTCCACAATGGTGCTGTAGCATCAGTTGGTGCAACCCTCCCAATTCTACAGTTTGATTATTCTAACCACCAGTTCTAGCTGGCAGCAATATTTTGCAAACCTGTTTAGAACTGGGTGGAGATGGGGCAGGATGAGGGCTGTAGCCAGTTGCAGAACACCTGCTTTGCCTGAAGAAGGTTCCAGGTTCAAGCCCTGGCATTTTTAGGTAGTGCTGGCAATAGATTCCTGTCTAGAAAGCTGCTGCCAGTCAGTGCAGACAGTACTGAGCTGGAAGGACCAACCAACTGACTTGATTCCTATACTGTTCCTGACTAGCACAGAACCGGCTGACTTGGTGGAACTCAGCTGACTGAACGGATGTCAATGGACTGGCCACAATGGCTGGAAGGAACAGAACTGTCAGCCAAGAGAATAGAGATGTCACCTCCTGACTGAAAATAACTTCAAATTTGGAATACAGGAAACTGTCCTAAACTAGGTGTCCCCCAACTGGGCCTGGGGGCACATATGAAAATCTAGTAAGTTGCTGCAGGCACCACAAAATATTAATCTGACATAATAAAAACTGGATATTCCAACACCCTGCCCCGGCAAAACGCCTCTACCCACAGCAAAATGAGGAAAAACACAGACACGCCCCCCATGCAATACCCTCCAAAACACAGACAATAATTTTAACTGAGAACAGTTTTTTAAAAATTAAAAATCAGGTCCTTGGTGAGTGGCAAAAGGAATGTCTGAGGGAAGCACTTCACAGCACTGGCTCATTATTATGAACTATACACTGATTGGCAGCCTGGGGATTTCTGAAGGATGTGCAAAATTCTGGAACACACAAACATCACATTTGATGACAAACTGAGATTTGGAATCACTGTTACAAGAATACATTAGGGGTATGTTTGGTTAAAACCAACAACTTAGCCATGCTCATGAATTTACATATTGACTTATTTATTTATTCTTTTTTAGAACTCCACCTTTTTAAAAATATGAAGTGCAAATACTAAATAACAAATAGCAACAGCCATAGCCAGGGGTTGAAGCTGAGACCTGCTGCACTCATAGCTGGGTAAACATGGACTTCTGCGTTTTTGCCACAATACTTACTGTCTGGCTAAGACAGGCTGTAAACATTATATTAATAAAGGAGGTAAGCAGTATATTAAGATCCAAACAGATTTAAAGGAATGCTGGCAGCAGTCCTCAGAAAACACAGAAGTTGTAGAACAAAGTCAGATTTGTACTTGCCTCCTTGTTTTTGATACCTTTGCTCTCTGCACCAATGAGGGCTAGAAACTTACTTTTTGCTTTAAAGGAAAAGGAGGATCGTAACAAGTGCATCTACGAGTGATGCAAAAGTATGTCAAAGACTGTTGGCAGCATTTCGCCAGTCCCAAGATGTACATTGACATGGCCAAAAGAGGAGGAAAAAATCCAACACCAGTTGATTTATGTGCTGCTAATTCCCCCCTGAGACGATCAGATTTGGACTGGCCTGATTGTAGCAGAAAAATCTCTGCACAGAGATCAGCTCTGAACTCGGGCATAAGATCCTAATTATTTGAAAGCCATTTGTTTTCACAGTGTGCATTTTTTAAAAAAGAGTGTTCGAGTCAATGGCATTTTAATACATTATTAAATGGCTTTTTTACAGCAGGACGTCTGTTTTGCTCTTTCTGCCCAGGACTGAACTTGGGGCTGCAGAATTTTACGTTTCAGGCTGAATCTCTTTTCAGAATTTCACATACTAAAACTAATTTAATAAGTAGAAAGTCTGAAGGACTTGCTAGTTTAAAATATGTCCTCGCAGTACCTTTAGACTTTAAATAGTATTGCATTAAATACAGCGAATGCAACTGAAGAAAATGTTGAGGTGCAAATACCATAATCTTTTAAAAGGATATTAAACTGATAAGTAAAAATAGCTGAAATGTAAACCCTGCGATTCTGGCATTTAAAAGCCCAATAACTGATTTTGAAAACTTTTTTTTTTTTTAAAGTCCTGACCTTTCTAGTTGTTGTGGATACAGCCCCTCCCAAAATGAAAAGGAAAAAAATCTGCCTGGGATACCACAAAAAGGATAAAGCAACTCATCATTTATCCATTTACCTATCTTGTTGCTATGAATTAAGAAATTATCTCAAGATACATTCATTTTAGTAGCTGCTGGGCAACTGATTGCTCAAAATTGGAAGACCCCAGAACATTTGGAAGTGTCACAGTGGAAACAGAAAGTATGGACACTGGCGCCCTCCAAAAAGTTAACTGAGGAAGTCAAGGCATTAGCCAAGGCATTAGCGGGAAAGGAGAAGATGATAAATTTATGGTGACATGATAACCATTACTACACATTCAATGGACTACCACTCACAATGGCACCCACTGAACTCACTCCTGACACCTTGGAACAATGTTTTCCTGTAAAGAAATGTTTTTGGAGGCTGTGGGGTAGGGTGGGTGGGAAGTAGGTAATACTGAGAATTAGATCTATTGATTTAATTCATGGGTAGGCAAACTAAGGCCCAGGGGCTGGATCCAGCCCAATTGCCTTCTAAATCAAGCCCGCGGACGGTCTGGGAATCAGCGTATTTTCACGTGAGTAGAATGTGTCCTTTTATTTAAAATGCATCTCTGGGTTATTTGTGGGGCATTGGAATTCGCTCCCCCCCCCATATAGTCTGGCCCCCCACAAGGTCTGAGGGACAGTGGACTGGCCCCCTGCTGAAAAAGTTTGCTGACCCTTGATGATAATAATATTTATACTGGGTTGCTTATCAGGGCTTTATTTCAGGTAGAACTTGCCGGAAGTCAGTTCTGGCCCCTTCTCAGGTGGGTGCCATTGCCATTATAAGAGAAGGGAAGCGTTCACGGTGAGTTCCGACACCTCATTTTCTAGAAAAATAGCAGTGGTTTCCATGAAACTATTACTCGAAAGGGTTTGTAATAAGATGTCTGTGGACTATCTGTGAAAACAGAAACTGACTCTTCTTCAACATACTAATAATTAGAAGAAGCAGTAGTCGTGTTTATTTATTTGAGATCTGTATCATTCCCAAGAATAGAAACTGCGGCCAACAACACTTAATACAACCAATAACATACAATAAATAATCCCATCAATAAAACATCAAATAAAGCCCATCAATAAAGCCAGGAAAACATTGTAGCAATGCCAAGACCAACAGCAATTAAAGTTACAAAATATCTAAGCCATCTTCATCGCATCTTAGAAAAATTAGAGCGATTCCAAAATACCTCATCACTGTTATAAAAGGGTCTTCCTGCTTCCCTAAAAACCCAACAACACACAGCAGGCCTCTCTAAACTATATGGGGAAAAGAGTTCCCTAACAAGGGTGGCACCACTGAAACGGTTCTCGGCTGGCCTTCAGGACCCTTTGGATGTTGCTGGACTCCAGCTCGGCCCCAGACAGCATGGCTAATGGTCAGGGATGAGCCACCCTTCGCCTCGAGAGGGACTAAGGTCAAGTCTCATTACAATATATGCTTAGGCTGGATTGTCATGTTGCGTTTGGAAATGATCTCCTGTTTAATTGCTATTGTGATGATGTATTGATTTGCATTCTTGTTGTAAGCCACTCTGAACATCTTTATACAGAAAAGTGGCATTCAAATTTTAAAATAAACATGGAGGCTCAATCAAGTGACAAAGCAGCGTTACTTTTTGTCAATTTAAGAATGTAGCACGTTGATTTTCTAAGTTCTGGTGACAATGTGCCATGTGTTCCTGGGGAACTCCATTAAGACATCAATCAAAGCAACATTGTAATCTCCTAGTGCAAAACGGACAAAGTTTTAAAAACCTGCAATTCCAAGGGAGAAGACTGCCATCTATAATCATACCCACACTACCAGTTTCAAGCTGGCGTAATCATCACGGTTCTCAGCCTGAGAACTGGAGTTACACTGAGCAAGACAATTAATTATCCATCATAATTCCTTATCAGCACCTTCACAAAACGACAGTTCCTACGAGGAGGGAACCATGACAAACAAAATGATTTCAATCTGGTTTAAATGTGGAAATGTCTACATGATCAAAAGCATTATTTGCATGATCCTTGGGGGGATGCCATAACAATTAAGGTAGTTTCAAACCGAAGGGAGGGGGGAATGCAAAGACAAGGGTTTGTGTTTGTGTGTGTGTGTGCACGTGCGCTTGTGTTTAAGAGAACAACCATTAGGAGCACAGTGGTGCATTCTGAGCAAAATCATTTCCACACAGTCCCACGGCGGCTGTTGGGCCCTGATGCTGCTTGCAGATTTAAGAACTTTAAAAAAGAAATGAAAAAGAAAAGGAACGAGTGTATTCGAAATGCAGGAATTTCACCAGTGTCTGGATGGATGTTTTGCGTTAACATGGCTTTCAAGACCAGCTACAGGCCAGCATGCCAAAATTCAGCCAAGAGGTGTGTTTTTATGGCAGAGTCATAAACCCACAAAATTAGTGGTTGAGAATGGAAATTCTGACACATTCTTGATATTAATAGCGGGAATAAGCAGTGCTTTTCTTTTTCTTTTTTCTTTGACAGGCTGAGCCAGTCTCTTATATCAATGGTGCTACATAGTCCGTTTCTGTGTGCAGCAAGTATGCAGCCCTTAGCCAAGTGGTCGCTATAGATTTAAGCCTCTGGGGGTGGCTCTCCTGGGGGAGAGCTTGGAGAAGGGGCAGCAGGAGTTAGGGGTTGTGCCCTTGAATAGCAGTGGGTGCAGGGCTGAGGAGTAGGCAGTAGATAAGGACTTGGAGTGTGGGGAACAGAGCTCAAGTCTCTGCTTGGCCATGAAACACACTAGGTAGCCTTGGGCAACCACCCACTCTCAGTCAAACCTGCCTCACTGGGTTGTTGTGAGAATAAAATAGAATACAGTGGTGCCTTGCAAGACAAAATTAATTCGTTCCGCAAGTTTTTTCTTATTGCGAGTTTTTCGTCTTGCGAAGCACGGTTTCCCATAGGAATGCATTGAAAATCAATTAATGCGTTCCTATGGAAACCGCTTGCCAGGCTGGCGGTGCGGAGAAGGGCTTTTCTCCCCACCGCAAGCCTTCAGGACAGGTACGGGAACAGAGGGGAAGGGGCGCAGCGCTTCTCCTCTGTTCCCGGGGCTTACAGTGGGAGGAGGGTTTTTCCTCCCCACCGCCAACATTCAGAACAGCATTCTGAATGTTGGCAGTGGGAAGGAAAACCCTCCTCCCACCGCAAGTCTTCAGGACAGCCATCCGAAGGCTGGCGCGGGGAGAAGGTCTTTCCGCCCCACCGCCAACCTTCGGAGTAGCCTTCCGAAGGCTGGCGCGGCGAGAAGGTCTTTCCACCCCACCACCAGCCTTTGGAGGAGCCTTCCGAAGGCTGGCGCGGGGAGAAGGTCTCTCCGCCCCACCGCCAGCCTTCGGAGGAGGTCCGAGGACAGTGGGGAAGACGCGCTGCGCTTCCCCGCTGTCCCGGAGATTTCCCTATGGGATTTCGTCTTGCGAAGGAAGCCCATAGGGAAATTCGTTTTGCGAAGCGCCTCCAAAATGGAAAATCCTTTCGTCTAGCGGGTTTTCCGTCTTGCGAGGCGTTCGTCTTGCGGGGCACCACTGTAATGCACCATGGAATAATGCTGCCTAAGCATCTCTCAGAGGTGGAACCCAGGCAAGGGCTTCAGAAGATCTCTTAGGGTAGATTCCACTGGCTTGCGTGCCCACCATCTTCCTTTTCTTGTGGGAATGGGAATGATTTCCTCTGGGCTGCATCATCTCTCGCTTTGCTGGCATTTTTAAAGGGACAGACAGGACCTCTGGGCTGGTAGCAGGCAACCCTAAACAGTCTCTATTGAGGATGGCTGGATGTGGCATTTTAAAAGGCTCAAGTATGCTGCTGTTTAGTTTTTTTTGTTTTTAAAGGGAATCTGGGCAGCTGCAAAGGTGCTATTCCAGTTCAGCCACTGCAGCAAGGTCACCGTCCAGGGAAGATTTCTTGCCACTTTTGTTTCCACTCCAGGCTGCGTATAAGGAGGGGGTTTAGCCAAACGCTGGTGTGATATATTGACTCTGCTTGGAAGAAAAAGCCAAGTTCTTCGAGTCAGGCAGACACAGATAAGTGGGGACCTTCAGCCCTGTCTAGACTAATAAATGAAAGCTGCTCTCCCACAGTGGTCAACACTAAAAGGGATGTGGGTAGCTGGGTCCACCAGATCACGTGTGGTAGGAAGGACTCAAATTTTGAAGCCTTTTGGGGCAAGCCAAATGCTTCGTCGAAGGCATCAGTCTTCTGCGGTAACCCCACTGGGTTGGCAAATGCCAAGCATCACAAAAATGACAGCTTTCCTCATTGCCAGCTGTGGCTGGATGGAGAGAAACCCCAAACTCACTGAACACTGGAACAGGACCGCAGTGTGAACTGACCAAAAGAGACATGTTAGCACCTTGGAAGCTCAACTTGACTGACCAAGGCACGAGGAGAGGCCCTTTCCCCTCCCAAAGATTGGTAAGAAATAATGGAAGACTTGTGCTCCACTGTTTCACACTGAAAGGGGGCGGCAATTAAATAAAGCGTCCTGTACTGACCCGACAGATTAATCAGGAGTGGGCAGATTTTGTTTCTTTGTTTTCTGCTGGGTTCACCAGTTGCAGCCTGGGGCAAAGTAACAGCTCAGAACAGGATGTAGAACTGTAGAGCCCAGTGCCTCTGAGCATACGCTCGGCCCAGTAATTTGTTTTCAGTGCTCACAGATACATCCCTTCATACAAAATGCTACTCCTGCCCCCCTCCAGCCAGCTTTCTTGATTACAGCGGCCTAATTTAGGAGGGGGGTAGGATTCTTGTAAAGCCATTGGGAGCTGACAACCCCTGCCAATCTAATGCAAACAACCTGGAGATTTAAAGGGAGATTCTGGTCTACCTTGTGCCTGCCCATGGATTAAATGATCTAGACCTCTGCAGAACCATGTGCCAGACACATGTATATGTAAGCCAAGCACTGCCTTCGGAGATCATGTGCTACCAGAACGATGTTTGTACAAATGGAAGAAGGCAAGGGGCCAGTCTGTAGCACCACTTTGTTCCGCCTGTTATCACACACTTGGGTGGGTACAAGGTCAGGGAAAAGTTAGGAACGAGCTGGCTGTGTGTGCAGTGAGCCATCTGAGGCACTACAGCTACAGTCCATTTATGGCAGGTGCATACAACCCAATGTACATTGGCCTTTCTCCATGTAGTCAAGGGAACACAGAGAGCTGCCTTGAACTAGACCAGACTATTTCTTCATGAAGCCCAGCCATAGACCGGCTTCTGACCCCTGATAGTATGACAAGAAGCTGCCTCATAGCAGGTCAGTCTCTTTGCCCATCCAGCTCAGTACTGTTTTCTCTGACAGGCAGAGGCTCTCCCAGCTCTCAGTCTTTCCCATCACCTGCTGCTACTTGATTCTTCTAATGGGAGACACCAGAGAATGAATATGAAGTCTTTCTGCATGCCAGCCAAGCACTCTCCTCAGGTATAGCCCCTCCATATTCCACCCATACAGAAAACGAAACTGTTGGGCCACTTCCCTGGTATGCTAGCTTTATATGGGCAAGGAATTTTTTTCTTTCTACAGAGGAGCATTAAACTTGTGAGCCTCCACCGGAAGTGATGTAGATCAGATACAAGTTGACCTTCGCTTGCGAAATCACAACCTTCTCTCAGAATGTTTATTGGTTCAAGCTCCAGAACCTTGATGGGGATAATGCTATACATTAAGAAAGAGTCTATTGGATTGTCAACCCAGTCTATCGGAGCCCCTCTTTAGCATGTACTGTCTTTGCCCAGGTGCCTCTGTTGCCCAAGAATTAACCCATAAAGCTGGGTGACAAATTAGGTATCATGTAGGACGTTAGCATAATAGAAGCCATCTTCAGTCCAAACATGGCCATTAGCTTGACCCAATTGTGAAAGGAATTATGATTGCCCTGATCTCTAAACACAATCTCATACCATGTCTTGACTATCTCATGCACAGTCCATCCCTGCCCCCAGAAAACACTCTGGTATTCCTTAGTGCTGGCCCTATTGTTAGGTAAAATGAGCATTCAGAGGCTGGATGTCACACCAATGGCTTTCCTACACTGGTGGATTTAAAACAGGGTTACATAAACTCTTGGAGGATAAGAATGGCTACCAGCCACAATGTTGATCTTCTGCCTCCACTGTTGGAGGAAGTGTGCTTCTGAATGCCAACTGCTGGAAACTGGGGCTTCCCAGAGGCATCTGGTTGGCCGCTGTGAGAACAGGTGGACTAGATGGGCCACGGCCGGATCCAGCAGCCAGGCCCTTCTTATGTCCTGGTGATGACCCAGAGTCCCTCTCAACTGCTATGAGTCTGTTTCCTCTGAGACCCCTAAGTGAGCCTGCACTACACCCCTTAAGCTAGCATCCTGCACCTTCACCATAGTTAAAGTATGGTAAGTTTCAACAGCCAGTCCCGCTGGAACCTGCACGTTCCAGGCAACGGAGGCGCCATTTTCTCCATTGCCTTAGGCAGGAAAATATATCGAGTTGGCCCTGCTACTCTGTACAGCGCCTGACACCCTGTCAGTGGCAAATAAACATTGAATAATAACAGCGCCAGGAGGAGAAACCAGAAGGAGAACCTTACAGAAGGAACGCCAGAGGCCATTCGTTTTGCCCAAGGGAACGGTACTGTCAAAAGCCAGAGCCCCCACTCCTCCAAAGAATGCCTACTTAAAAGATAAGGAAATAAAGATACCCCCCCCCCCGAATCTGGATTTAATTTTTTTTTCTTTTGGAGGGGGAGAGGGGGAGTAAATCCTCACTTCTACATAGTTTTCAACGTTCCCCATTTCACACAATTTAACTGCCAAAAGCTCTTGAGATTCTGGGTCTTAGAAGCCAGAGCTGGTGCATTTCACAATGATGCGGCTAATGTGTCAGAACTTGTAAAATAGCTCTTAGCGGTAGACCTCCATTTAGAGTAAGACGGAAACTGGCTTTAAACGGTCACGGCTTTAATATCTAGTCCATTACACTGGAGCAAGGTCTTGTAAAGAGTCAATTATGGGATACTTCTGATTTGATCCACATGCAAGGGAAATCCGCTCCTCTGCCTTTAAACCTCTCCAGTAAGTGTCCTGTTTAAATAATTAGTGACACTCTTTCTTTGATCAAATTGATTTGCTTTGTTATTCTTTTATGTTAATTTGGGAACTTAATCCACGTAAAACCCAGGGCAGACTTTAATCTGCCCTTCAGAAACTCTTCCACCCCCACCTCCCTTAATATATATTGGGACGACCAAGAGGTTTTCCAGAAAACCCAGCATCTCTTTAAAAGGTTGTCCTCAGTAAACTAAAATTCCATCCAATGTAGAAAAGAAATGAAATCCAAATAATAAAAACCTAGCAAAAGACACTCCTGCAAGTGTTTATGAAAAAATGGTGGTGTTCAATGCAAAATAAGCAATGGTTCCTATGTGAATACAGTCAGTGAATTGATTTCTGATGAGTTTATGCATCAAGTGTGCACAAGAGTTTATGGTCAAGTGTGTCAGGCCGCATGCTCAGCTACCGAATAGTAAAACTGGTGTGTGTTTATTTATGAAATAAATCTCCCCCTGCACATAGAAAAGATAACCCAGGGAGATGGCAAAATTCTTCTCTCTGAGATGCTAGATTTCCATAAGCAGGGAGGATTTTTGAATATGACCCGGTTATAATTCATATCTAAAAACTGGTTTTCTTTCAAATAACCACAGGCTTCCAGCACCTGGAGGAGGAAGAATGTTTGCCTCTTCCCCTGGCGCCACCTATACAGCAATATCTCCGCGAATGTCCGCCGCGTCTGTTCCGGCAAACATGGAACGGGTTACTCCCGGGTTTGCTGCTCGTGCCTTGCAGAAGCGCAAAATTGCACTTTGTGCATGCGCAGAAGTGCAAACTGCTCAGTGTGCGTACACAGATGCGATGCTTTGCCCTGCGTCCTTTTCAGCTAGCGACCGGGGCTCCGGAACGGATCCAGGTTGCAAAACAAGGTACCACTGTACAGAATGAAAATCCCGATTCCCTCTGAAGTTTACACAATATTATCTGGGATCTGTAAGATCACAGATGCCTGCACTGATGTCAGTAAGGATTTCTTAAGGAACTGAGCTATTCTCTCTTCCCCAAATAGGATGGGTCTACACTTGGGGCATTGCTGGGTACTTAGAAGACTTGGCACACTGTCCCACATGTTTGCACAGAATTTGCATATGCTAATTTACATTCATTCATACAAATTTAGGCTGAGTTTCAGAGAGGAGAAAAACAAACTCCGGCTGTTAGAACTTAACTCTGAGCTACAGGGGGGTGCCAACAGGCTTTCCTGGGCCCAGTACACTGTGTGGATCGGGCCCTCTGCCTCACCCACAATCTGTTAGCAAGAACTTGCATATGCACATATGAAAGCTGAACAAGTGCATCTGGGCAAATGAAGACGGGGTGGCCTGGGGTCTCATGCTTTGTAGCATGTCCAGTTGCCTTATAACCAAAGTTAAACAATTTGAAGTTTTTTTAAAAGAGGGGAGAGGGGCAGGAGATCTGGGGCACAGCACAAAAAGAGTGAGGAATCACCCCCCCCCCAAGAACACCCCTGTAAGCAAAGCCTTTGTTTCAGATTCACAGTCCAGTGCTGTTTACATGGGTGGGGCCAGTCAGTGATGTTGTGATCCTTGGGAGACATCAGCAATGAGTGCTGTGGTCAGAGACGCAACATCCTTCAGGGTCTTCTGCCCTGGAGAAACCAGCACTATTAGAATGATGGTGAAAAGGCCTTTGGTGGTAGACCAAAGAGCTCTGGGACCCTTTCCCAACTTGGTGCCCTCCAGAGCTTCGCAAGGCTACAGCTCTCTGACCATTGACCATTCTGGCTGGGGCTGATGAGAGTTGGAGTCAAACAACATCTGCAAGGCACCAGATTGGAGAAAGCTGGTCTGCGGCCTCATAGACCTGATTGTGCCCATCCTTTTGCTCTTCTGTAAGCAACGCGAAGGGGGAGCAGAGAAAGAGCTGGGAGAATAGGATGCTGGACAACACAGGCCTTTGGTGAGATCCTGCAGGGCTTTTCTCAGGTGTCAGGTGTAACATTTTTCTTAGGTTTCTGCCTTTATCTTGGGAGAAAAAAGACTGTTCATAAGGGAAGCACTCCAAATCTTTGTTAAAAGTGTAAATAAGATTGTTCTGTTTCAAGCAAACTCACCTCTGCGTTATCCTTCCATAAAATGCTGCTCATACAGGTACATGTTGCAGAGCGGCCGTGTTTGTGTGTTTGTGGGGGAGGCGGACCTGCAAGCCAGCGACACAAGTTCTGCAGGGATCTTTGTTGGAGAGTTAATGTCTTGACGACCTCTACTGTTCAGATAATGTACTGTACCAAGCCTACGCCACGCTAACATCTTTCCTCCTCTGCCTTCAAAAATAATCAGGCACATTCATTTGGCACTCATCGTCCACAAATCACACTGGCAAAAACAACACCCAGGTTGCTGCTCAAGAATTCATTTTATCACCCAGACACAAATGATTTATCTTGAAGAAGCAATTGATTTTGTTGTTTACAACAATACGGCTCTAATAAGTGCCTTGAATGTGGTCTTAATGCAAGGAGTTTCACACAGTGCATGGGGAGTTATATCAGAGTGCGCTCTGTAGTCAACACAATAACATGGGAAGCTGCCAGATACCAAGTCAGACTTTCGGCCCATCTAGCTCAGTACTGTCTACACTGACAGGCAGCCGCTCTCCAGGGTTTCAGATGACAATTTTTCCAAGCCCTGCTTGGAGATGCCGGGGACTGAACCTAGAACCTTCTGCATGCAAAGCAGATGCTCTGCCACTGAGCTATGGCCCTTCCAGCAAGCCAGTGTGGTGTTGTGGTTAGCATGTCGGCCTAGGCCCTGGGAGACCATTGATAGAATCTCCATTCACCCGATGACCGTGGGCAACTCACTGCCACTCAGACTAACCTACCTCACAGGGTTGTTGTGGGGAGAACTATGTACACAATGTTGAGCTCCCTGGTGAAAAAGGGGCATATTGCTGTTGTTTAGACATGTCCAACTCTTCATGACTCCATGGACCAGAGCACGCC